>NC_142650.1:30502500-31127500 GCF_055504915.1 Nelumbo nucifera
TGGTTCTTCATTTTGAGTTTTTATGGATGTTCTGATGTATCATTATTCTTCTTAGTAGTTGTCTAACCTAACGCATTTGGTGGTTTTGTAGGTATCCAGTTCTTATTAAGAAGTTTTGAGTTAGTCTGGATTAGGTAAATAGGCACAGCTTTGCAAGCATCTTCAATGAGTATTTAGAAATTTTTTTTGACACCTATCCCTTAAAATACCCCAGCCTATTCTTGAAAAAGATTAAAAACCACTTTTGACAGCTGTCAGAATATTCATCAAGTGTTCATTGAACGATCTTATTATATTATGCCTTCTAGATCCAGGCCCATAAAGAGATTTGGGATTATAAACGTGATGAATATTAGAGGAAAGAGGAAAAAAAGGAACGAACAGAAGGAAAGAGCTTAAGGTAGAAGAATATGGTGAAATTCAAACTGAGTTGGTACAAAAAAAAATGAATAGGAAAATAGTGTAAAGAAAGGACAACAGCAAGGGGATGTTAAGGCCCAGGGGTAAGGAGTTATAAGGATAGTAAAGGGAAAATGAGCAATGGCTTTATTCCTGGAAATAAAAGTAAAAGTATAAACCTAACTACGTATGGGAATAATCTCATGAAGGAAGTGAGAAAGGCTAAAACCAGATGGTGCCAGTATATTTGGAAAAATGAAGGTAATGGAACAAAACACTATCAGAAAATAAAAAAGTATGATCCGAACAAGAAAGTGGAGCCCTACGGAAATGATAGAGCCAATCTCCGGGATACTCAAAGTGGTGTCTTCTTATGTTTGAAAAAAATATAGATCCTGACACCAGGGATGGTGCCATGGGTGGCGCATAGAAGAAAATTAGTCAATATGAAGAGGGCAAATCTGTTATTTCCAAATCAGATATTATGGGAAGAAATTGAAATCAAAAGAGATGCGATGAGGAGTACTCGAATGGATTCGAAATCTCCCGCTAGACAAGAGAATGGGAAAGCAGGAAGTTGATAAAGTTAAATCTGACAATAAATGTGAAAACATTAAAGAAGAAGGGACAATTACTATCATTAGTCTTACAAATGTCCTACTACTATAATCTGGGAGGTATAGATTGGAGCTAGGAAAAGAAAGAAGCTATCGACAAACTAGAGTTATTGACTTGGTTGTGTCCCACATCGGTAATGCAGAAAAACGATGCAAGGATGGTTGGGTGATAAAACTGAAACGAAGAAAATGACCAACTCATACCTTTCTCGGCCTTTTGGCTAAGATCAAGTGTAGTATCTGTTCTTATCAGTTTAATATCTGATACGTGGGCCATCGGCCCACATGATATTAAATTAATTTGTTTTGGGGTAAGGCCCACCACATTAGCTTGCTAGTGGGGCCTTAATGCGTCGCCCATGCGTTGCACTACTGCACGGGCCTGGCTCTCCCCTGCCAAACCTAAACTCAAGTATTTGAACAAGGGTTGTCTTGATTTTAGGATGTGTTTGGCGTGTGGTATGAAACGTAATGTGGTTATGCTTTGAAATAGAATATGTGCTTTTCGTTACCAATGTCTGGGCTCAAATGATCCAGATAGTTATTTTTTTCCAAACAGAACCTAAGGATAAAGCAGAAAACAAACAAATGAAATTAAGTTAAATAAACGCATGACTAATGATATTTTTTTGGGGTAGGTGTTAGTTTGGGATCAATGTCAATTTATGGGCAGGTGGTATTTGAGATTTTTAATATTTATAGATTTGCAGATTCAGAAATCTGCATTGAGCCTGTACGTACTAATCTGTATTTTTTCCCTTTTAGGTAAAAAGAGCAATTGTATTAAGCAGATGATTCACAAGCCGGTTGCTTACTCATACTCCCCTTTACTAGTGATGGCTTGGGAGGGGTGCAGAGGCTATCTTTGTTGAGACATTCACAAGAAATTCAATAAAATCATGGAAGAACTAGATATGCTCTTTGATTCATGGAGGCAGAATTAAGTACATAGTCGCATAGAGTAGGTTTCTGCAAGCTCCTTTTGGATTGTCTACAAGTGTTTTATCATACTAAGCAGATAGATGTTTCCATATCAACACTTAGTCCATAGTAATAGGAAAATACCTAATGAATAGGAAACGGAGTTTTTTGTAAAACTTGAAATCCAATCTGCCCTTTAGGTTGTGCTTGGTTTGATGGAAAAAGTAGGGAAAGGAAGGAGAGAATGGTAGGGAAACCCATACAAGGTTTATAAAAGTTTCCCTACTTTTTCCTTTCAACCAAACATAACCTTAATGTCCACCCTGACCTTGAAGGGGACTCTGTTTTGTTCATGGTCAAGTTTTCATTTTCATTAGACGTAGGAATCAAATTGCATTGCCCCATCAATAATTTTTTTTTTTTGCCTTGCTAGATGCCAACCATTAAATTGCATTGCCCCTTCAAAAGAACTATTTTTTTTGTTCATATAATGTGCAAATGAATAGAACACATTTAAAAATAGCTTTTTTTTGGTAATCCATTTAGGGGAAGTTATTTTTTCGGATTTTGAGAGGGGAAAAGTTGGTCAATGGGATTTTGGTTCCCATTGACCAAGAGTCCCATGTTGTTTTTTTCAGATTTATGTGGGAACAGGGAAAGTTTATTTTCTTGGTAAGTGATACCCATCTCCTAGGTGGATAAATAACGTTCCCACCTAGGGGGAAAGTTGCCAACACTTGAATGGGACAAAAATACCCTTTTTAATAATGGATTTTTATGGTTAAAATGTTCATTGCCTTATTTACATGAGAAGTAAAAGAACATGGGTAAATGCACTTACTCGGATAAGTGTTTCTAAGGAAAAACTTACCCAACTAACTGCATTTATCTGGACAAGTAACTCACCAAAACACGAACGATGCCCTAAAAAAAACTTTTAGAATTGGTCATTGGATCAAAAGTAAGAAAAAAAAAGAAAAAATGATTACACAAACATATATTCACAAATTTTCTCAAATCCAATCAACTTGCCCAAGCCTTCTTAAGCCGGAATCAAACTTCAGCCTGAATTGTGTTGAATTAAGATCGGGTTGGATTTGGGTTGATATTGAACCCGACATATTTTACCTAACTGCACTCCTAAATAGCATTCAAGTTTAATATTAATATTAGTATGTGTTTATATTTAAGAGCATCCAATCCGAGTCTGACCATTGACAACAACCCCTCCCCTCACACCCACTAATAGAAAAGATTCACATATAATGATGTGCAAAGTTAATTTTGATTGCTAGGTGGATAATGGATACATTATCTTTTTGTTTATTAGGTTTATCTCTTTTTTTGGTGTTTAATTTGTTTTTTTGACATAACACTACAAACTTCACCCATTTTGCATTTCTCATAATTTTATATATGCAACCATATTAACTAAATTGACCTTCACTAGAATCTTAATGGGGCTCCATCCACCTTTACCACCTATTCAAATAATGCTATATAAATATGATTCATTTAGTAAGTGAAAAATAAGATTTTTTTTTATATATAAATGTAAAGTAGCTATCCACACACTTACATTCTGTCAACAAGGTGCCCATTTGGGAAGGTTTTTGGGACACGGCTTTTAGCATTCCAATCTGGGCCTCGCATAGAAACCTCTAAAGCCGTGTTTGGTGAAAATCCACAAAACCAACATGGGCATTTCAATGCTGGAATCTTAATAACATGAAGTTAGTTTGAATAATTAATCTGGAACATTGGTGCTCAACCGAAGCGATTCAGTTAATGCAGCTCACCCCAAATACAGAAACCGTTTCAAAGTGAGCCAAAATATTTTATTACATTTCTCATGCTTCCATTTTCCTCTAACACTAACAGGACGGTCAAGGAAAAAAATTGATCAAAATAACAAAAAGAAAAAGCTATATACAGGGTACAAATCAAGTGGTTAAACATTATTTGATTCATCGTGTATCCAGATCCCATGTGAACGCACAGGTATAAAGCAAAGTAAGCTTTAAGGTGTTCATTTAGTTTTTAGACGTCTAGTCCCACATCGGTAAGATAGAAAAGAAGCAAGTGAGAGAGGGAGGTATAAGTAAAGACAATGGAGACGAGAGAGTCATACTTACCTGGACGGGGTCGATGGGTGATCAAGAAGGCCCATGGCCTAGGTTGGCGACCTCCATTGCACTAGGGAGGGGTGCCCGCCTAACATCTCCCCAAGTGGGAGAGTGTACGTCATAATTTGTTCTAGCGGGGGTACGCGTTCGCGCGGCCCCTACCCAATTCTAAAATCAAAGTTTTAATTGATTCTACGACTGAGGATGATAATGCCTACTCCAAATTGTTCTTTTCTACTTGGGTTTTGTACAAAATCTTGTTTTTTTTTATCTCATCTTCACGGTGTTAGTTGTTACTCGATCTAACAATCATAAGTCAACTGGAATCCCCAATCTAGAACCAATTCGAAGCCTGGGTGTTCGTTGTTGATGAAACTTCCCAACTCATAGCTGAGTGGAAATCAGGCCCGGAATTCTGTCGAAGGCTTGTGGGCTTCGCAAAGAATTTTGGAGTTGATCCGTAGCTTAGTTTATCGAGTCAGGGGAGTCTCTTGCAAGGGAGTTGAAGTTTCTGACGTTCTAGTCAAGGATATCCTCTCCCGTGCTAGAAACTTGGAGATTTCCTTTTTCTTTTGTGAACAAATGCTCGAATTCCGTGGCCCAACAATGTTGCAGCTAAAGGTTTCATTAGTCTTCGGAGTTGGTTTGGCTTTTCCCCTTTGATTGGTTGTTTGCAGACACTGGAAAAAGATAGTTATGATGGAATGGTTGTTAGTTTGTTTTGGTGTTCGATGTACCTGTTTAGTTTGTGACTGTGTGTCTGTTTTCTTAGTGACTTGATTTGTTTGTTTATTGTCTTGTTGTTTCTTCCAGATTTTAATGGAAATGCTCTTTTTACATACCAGAAAAAAAATGTCCTGTCTTTAATGAATTGTTGAATAGACTAATAGTAAATTGAATCATAAGTCCACGGTTCATATGAGCTGCTTGTCCCTAAATCCCATATCGGAGAGTATAGCTTCTTCGGCCGTAGAGCATAGCTCACTTTTGAAGGGCTTTCTCTGTTCTGAGAAGGTCTCAACAAATCATTAGTTCCAAGTATTTTCTTGAATGTTAATTCTCTTTTACGGTACTGGACTGGCTAGCATATTAAATCTCCTGCTCAAACAGTTTTTCATGCTAATTGCTAACAGGTTGCTAATGGAGCATGCACTCGGCTGGCCCTTTTTTTTTTTTTCCGCAAAGCAGAGACTATTGCCTTGAAGCCACCTGGGTTTCTGAATTCTCCCCTAAACTCGTTGGCTCTTCAATGAAGAAAGGAAAAGATTTCAGAAGTCACAGAAAGCTTTCTATATTTGATGCTCAAGCATTTTTTTTTTAAAATCTTTGAGAAGATGCAGAAATAGTCATTGTTTGCTTTAAAACATCTCAAAAGTGATCTTTGTTTACTATCACTACTATCGTGTTTTGAGCCATCTCTCTGCTCCATATTTGTGGTAATTTGTTTCAAATGGTAATCTTAGCTTTCAGAGGAGCATTTGAAAATTAGGAGATGAGCTGCTAGACTGTCAGAGAAGGTTTTCTATTTTAGTGGGTTTATAAGGAAAACTAAAATACTTTTTATCAAACTAACATCCCGGCGTGCCCAATTGATTGGTGCTGCTTCTTGAATGAGCCACCTATTAAATTGCTTTTTCTTCAGTCTATAAAGATGCAATTCATTTCCAGTTTAATGAATAAAAAACACTTCGAAAACTGGAAAAAGAAACGCATGCAGTTCTTAATCTTGACTTCTATAGTGGATTTGGAGACCCGAACTAATTCATGTGTTAAGCCATATGACTCTCTTTCCTTGTGGCATAGCCCTTTGATTAAGTGATCCTTTTTATTCAAATTTTGACATGTAGATATGGTTTTGGAAACCCAGAAAATTCTATACTCTGCTCCTAATGATCTTGTCCTGTTTCAGACTATATGCTTTTGGTTTGAGTCTCTAATGAAACCTATAGACAGAAGAATAGCAACATTAGTCAAGAACACGAATTGAGTTTTGACTTAATGAGAATGCCAGCATTAGCCATGGTCTCAAATCGTGAAAGTTCAGAAAACCATGAAGAAAGAAGATACTGCACTACTAAGAACATGTTACAGTGTTCTATTTTAATTAATCAAATTTCGTGTAGCTTCTGCTGTTCATGCAAATTGGTAATGCATTTACTTTTTGTCGATCACAAGCCTTCTTTTGATGTTATTTGGCAGCAATATATTGTTTTCATGATTATCCACATCAAATGCAATTGGAAGACCCGGGTGACTCATCTCTTTCAGTCTTTCCCTTCTCATTCTTTATTGGGTTCTTTTAATTATTTTTGTTCTGTAATTTTGAGTTGCAAAATTTGTCATTGATTTTTCATGAACTCATGTTTGTCTAAACTGAAATGCAAAAATAATTAATTGATTTATTGCACTTAGCACAAGCAACAGATCAAGGAAGCCAATGATGTAAAAAGTTCAAAAGGCAGCTGAGGTAATGTGAGCTGCACTGTCCATCTCTATCTATTCTAGTTTTTAGTTGCACCTTGTGCCACAAGAACTGGAAGTAATAATAAGAGATTTTTGATCAAATGATGATAAAGAGTTAGGTACAGTGAGGGCACCCAAATTGTATGAGCAGCATGGAGAAGTTGGAAATCATCTTTTCTTCCAATCAGAGGGGAATGCCTTGTATAGGAAGTCTTCACCTTCCGAACATATTCGTATGGCCGATCCAACTTTTTCCTTCGAAGAAAATGTGAACCGTTAATGAATTTACAGGGAGATACTCTTGTGATAAGTAATAACAAAATGGGTCCCAGACAACCTTAAATGGGTCCCATTTGATGGATGATCTAGGTAAGCCGTACGCAGTAAAGAAGAATTGATACCTGTTTGCACTGGTGGTAAATGGAACTCAAAAAGCCGCAACAGGGGACTTGCTTTAGTCCCACATCGTTATTGAAGAGAAACAATGCAAGGATGGTTGTGTTATAAAACGAAATTGAAGACATTTAACAAAGCATACCTTTCTCGGCCTTTTGGCTAAGATCAAGTGTAGTATCTGTTCTTATCAGTTTAATATCTGATACGTGGGCCATCGTCTCACATGATATTAAATGAATTTTTCTTGGGGGAAGGACCATCTCGGTAGCTTGCTACTGGGGCTTTCATGCGTCGCCCATGCGTTGCACTGCTGCACGGTTCTGGCGCACCCCTACCAAATCTAATTTTTAATATTTTTTTGTTTGAATGGTTGTGAATCAACCCAGTGTTCTGTTGTTTTTAGGGTTACTTTGGTTTGTTTAATGTCAGATTTCCCAAGAATTTACGTTTTTGGATTATCCACATAACAAAGTTCAAGGTCCAAGGAGGTATTCTGGAACAGATCATCAATGATAATGAATTGGATGATTAATTTGCAATGGATATTTTGGGTTATAATAGGCTCTGTGAATCGATTATCAAGGCTGTTAGGTTTCAGCACCCAACAACATTAATCTTTTAAAATAAATTGGCAAGGCTTTCAGAATATATGAGATGTGAGGTGTGAGATGATGTTGGTAGAGGGTTGAAAAATGTTTTGTTGGCAGGTGATCCGAATTTTTCAGAACATGACTTCTGCCATTCCGATTTGAGCCCCATATGGAACTTTTGAAGCCGTATTTGGTGAAAATCAGAAAAGCTAATATAGGCGTTCCAAACGCTGAAATTGTAGCTGTAATATAAAGCTACTCTGAGTTAGTTATTTGGAACATATATAGTACTCAATTAAAGCGGCTTAATTAACAACACAGCTCACCCCAAACATAGAAGCCATCCCAAACGGGACCAAAATATTTTAGTATGTTACTACTTTTCTCATGCTTCCATTTTCCTCTAACGGGATCAATTAAGGCTGCCGTCTCAGTTGTAAATTGCCATTTGTTTCATATTTTATACCACAGGACCTAGTTAGATCAATTGGGTGTACATGATTTCAACTTTGTTGGAAGGTCAAGGAAAATTATTCATCAAAATAATAAAAAGAGAAAAAAAATCTCTATACAAGGTCCAAATCAAAGTGGTTAAACATGATTTGATTCACGATTTTTGGCTTGATCAATGTCATTGTGTACCCATATCTCACTACCCTCGTGTGGAATGCACAAGGTATGAACTATGAAGCAAAGGAACGTCTATTGGTCCTAGTTTTTTCTTTACTCATAGTCCCACATCGGTAAGATAGAAAAGAAGCAAGTGAGAGAGGGAGGTATAAGTAGATACAAAGGAGAAGGGAGAAACATACTTACCTGGACGGGGTCGATGGGTGATCAGTAAGGCTCATGGCCTAGGTTGGTGACCTCCATTGCACAGAGGAGGGGTGCCCGCCTAACTTCTCCCCAAGTGGGAGAGTGTACGTCATAATTTGTGGCAGCGGGGGTACGCGTTCGCGCGGCCCCTACCAAAATTCTAATCTTTCTAAAGGTTTCCAGACTACAACTGCCAAGTGTCCGAAACTATTGGTTAAATCTCAATGATTTCGTTTCCACAAATGTCCTTGTTTTATAAAATTTAGTGTATCAATTCTGTTATCTCTCATCATGATCATGATTCATGGCCAACGCCATCTCCAAGACTGCTGAGTGAGGTTATATTTCTAGACAAGGATTTCCGTGGTCCATCAAGTTGCAGCAAATGGTTTCATTAATCTTCGGTGTTGGTTTGGCTTTCCACCAGATTGGTTGATTGCACATCTTGCAGATGATAGCTCTGGATCGTTTCTTCCTTCCTGATTTTAATGGAAATACTCTTTGTGAAAAGAAAGTTGTTTTTAATGGATTGTTGAATTGACCAAGTAGTAGATAGAACCATAACAGTTCGGTTGTCCCTAACGCACTCAGTGGCGGCCTAGCTTACTTTTGGAGGGCTTCTCACTTCTGGGAAGACCTCAACAAATCATTGGTTCAAAGTATTTTATTGAATGCTTAATTCTCTTACATGGTGTCCAGTACTGGATCTCTTGTTCATATTAGAATTCAGAGAAACCCTTTTGCCGATATCCAATGTTTGTTTTTAAAACATCTATAAAAAAGGTCTTCGTGTACTAATTATCACTACTGATGGGATTCAAGCCATCTCTCAGCTCTGCACACTGGTGGTAATTTGTTTCAACTGGTATTCTCTGTTTTCATGAAAACTGGGAGATAATCCGGCAGCCTGTTACAGAAGGATTTGTTTCCTGTTGGATATTTTGGAACTAGAGGAAAAACTAAATACTTTTGGTCGAGCTAACACCCACGGGTGTTCAATTGGTTGGTGCTGCTTCTTGGATGAGCAACCAGTTAAATTATTTTTCTCTTCAGTCTATAAACATACAATCCAATGAATCCATTTCTGGTTTAATGACTCAGAATCAATTTGAAAACTGGAGAAAAAAACACTTGTAGTTCTTGATCTTGACTTCTGCAGTGGTTTGGAATATTAACTCTCTTAATTTCTTTTCTTTGTGGCTTAGCCCTTTGAGCAGGTCTTATATCCTGTTTATGCAATTTTGACATGTAGCAGTGGTTTGGCAACCCAAAAGGTCAACTTTCAATTGTCCAATGGTCATTTGCAGTGTGGCATACAAATTCGGTACTTTTCTCCTAGTGATCTTTTGCTCTTGAAACTATATGGCTTTGGTTTGAGTTTCCAATGCAACTGACAGATCGAATAATAGCAACATTAGTCAAGAACATGAATTGGGTTTTGACGGATTTTAACAATGAAAATGCTGACTCTACGAATTGTGATATGTTATGTTCCAAGGTCTTAAATTATGAAAGTTCAGAAGGCTTGAAGAAAGATAAAACTTCACTATTAATATGTTATGGTGTTGTATTCAATTTATCAAACAGTAATTGCCTGTACATTTACTTTGGTCCATCATAAATCTTCTTTTGATGTTATTTTGGTAGGAATATGTTTTTTCTTTTCATGATTATCCACATAAATACAATTAGAAGACCTTAGTGACTTGTTTTTTTTTCTTTTCCGGTAGAGGACCTGAGTGATTCTTTGTTTCATTCTCTTCCCATTCTCATTCTTATTGGGTTCTTTTAGATATTGTTCTTTTCTGTAATTTTGAGTTCCAAAATTTATCACAAGTCAAATGATCAAAGTTTTCGGTATGTTGATGGTTGGGATGCAACTATTACTGTACCAGGCCTCTTGGGTTTTTGCTGTGTTATTTCATAGGAAATTTCTGCACTTTTTTAGTAATGGGTGCTGTTATTTGGACAGTTTCCTTTTAGTTCTTGATGAACTAATGTTTGTGTAAACTAAAAAATAGATAGGGTTACTTCATTACTGCATCTGTAATACACCAATGGGGACACAAGTTTTTATTGCACAGAGCATAAGCAACAGATCAAGAATGCCAACAATATAAAAAGTCTCGTCTGTCTGCACAAGGCAGCTGAGGCGATGCAAGTTCCACTATATCAGTCTATCTATTCTAATTCTTAGTAATAACATGTGCCACAAAAAGTAACAAGAAGAGATTTTTGATCAAATATTGATGAAGAGTTGGGTAGATTGAGGGCACCCAAGTTGTATGAGCAGCTTGGTGAAATTGGAAATCATCTTGACTTCCAACCAGAGGGGAATACCGAATACCCAGTGATAGGAAAGTCTTCACCTTCCCAATATTCCCCTGGTTGATCAAACTTTTTCTTTCAAGAAAATTTAACCATCCTTGTATTCACAGGGAGATACTGTTATGATAAGTAAGAACAACAGAGCATGGAGTCTTGGATGACTGGTACAAGCTTCACACCCAGATCTCTCGACACAAGGTGTGACAGAGAATAGTCAACAAGGAAAAATACACTTTTCACATGTTAATAAACGAGGTGGGCTGCAATTCTGGAAAAAAGTAAATTCATCATCTGTTGATGCCTACGGAGGAAGCAATACATCTTTTGACCTTTTCCTTTTGTTTAGATTTTCTGAAAAATTGGAATATAAAACAATTAAGGATGTAGATTACTGGTACAGAAAAGCCAAATATGGTACACAGAAAGGTCCGACCAACTACCAGTTGTAACTGAACCCGAAAATCCTCATCTCAAAGAACCTTTCAAAAAGGAACTTTTCCTAACACTTTAGTTTCATTGAAAATAAGTTTCAGAAAGAAACTTTTCCTGTAATGTATTTATTTTTTGTTTATACCTATTGATTGTAAAACATACTAAATGCATGTGAGAATAGAGCCAGTGGAAAGAGAGAAGAGTAAGAATGTGAAATTGGTGTTGGTAAATCGTATGCTTAGTTTAAGAAATTTAACAAATACAATGTGGGGAAAAGCTTTGTGGGATGGGTCTTCTAGTAAAAGAAGTTATCATGATCCTGCACTTTGGCAGATGTAGTGTTAACAAGAAAAAACATTCATCTTCTCTTCATGTGGTAATATCAACCTTCAGAACTGTCTACCCAATCAAATCGTTTCTAGTAGGCCAGTTATTATCTTTTGTGATGGTGCCACTGCTGGAAATGCTGAATTTATAGGGTTGGTGAGTCTATCTAATTTGGGTCTCATCACTTGTGCTGCAGGTGCTCCTTTGGATGGCCAGGGCTCTTCTATTGGTGCAGAGTTACAAGCAATCTGGGAAGCTATTCGTATAGCTAAGCATAAGGGATGGCCAGAGGTCTCTCAATGAGATGGATAGTTCATGAAACTTTGTGAAGATGATGAAGTTTGGTTGAAGAGCCACCTGGTTTTCTCATGGCTGTTAGACCTACTTTATAAAAACTCTTTTTTCTGTCTTAATATATGGTTAATTTATCCATCAAAACAAATAAAAAAAGCCAATCTCAAGTTGGTCCCATTTGATATGGATGGTGTAGATGGCCATAGACACTAAGGCCTCGTTCGCTTTTTGGAATGTTACTTATCCGGGTAAATGCACTTACCCGGGTAAGTCTTCTCTGGGAAACACTTACCCGGGTAAGTACATTTACTCATGTTCTTTTATTTTCCATGCAAACAAGACAATGACCATTTTAGCCATACAAATCCATTACTACAGGGGGCACTTTTGTCCCATTCAAGTGTTGGCAATTTTCCCCCAAGGTGGGAAAGTTATTTACCCACCTAGGAGTTACACAGGAAAATAAAATTTCTCTATTCCCCACATAAATATGAAAAAAGAACATAGGATTTTTGGTCAATGGGAATGAAAATCCCATTGACCAACTTTCCCCCTCTCAAAATCCAGAAAAAGAACACCCCTTAAAGAATTAATGATAGCTATTTCGAGTGGTAGTAGTAGTATGAAACTCAAAAAGCCTCAAAAGTGTGAGTTGGATGAGTCTCACATCGGTATAAAAAGGAAACGAAGAGTGGGTGAAAAGTATACCTTTCTCGGCCTTTTGTTTAAGATCAAGTGTAGCATCTTTTCTTATCAGTTTAATATCTGATACGTGGGCCATCGGCCCACATGATGTTAAACTATTTTTTCTTGGGGGAAGGCCCACTAAAGTAGCTTGCTACTAGGGATGGCAATTTTTCCCGATGGGGAAATTTTCATCCCCGTTTGCGGGGATAGGGAGAGAACTCCCCGCCCCGTGAAGACTCCAATTCCCACTTCGTGGGATCCTCACTAATATATATATGTGTATGTGTATGCATATGTTATATATGTAAATATGTAAACATACATCTATATATTAATATTTTTTAAAATATGGTCGAATATGATTATAAATGTTAGTTGTTTTTTTTATCTTTTAAATAAAATAAAAAATAAAAATAAAATAGTTAGCATTATAAAAAATCACGGGGAATGGGGATCCCTGTGGGGATGAGAATGGGGGTAGCGTTGTCTCTGCTAACGGGGACGGGGCTTTCAAGCATCGCCTATGCATTTCACTACTGCACGGGCCTGGCGCACCCCTCCTAAATCAACCACAAATTTATAATACATAACACGACTCTATTGACCAGTTTTAATTACACGGGAGAACTGATGTAGGAAAAAGTAGTGTACATGAGGAAATTAGTGCTACTTCTGCAATAGGTGAGAGCCCAAAATTTGAATCCTTGTTTTCTCATTCTAGACAAAACGCTAGATGTAGGAGCGATATTGCATTGCCCCATAAATTACTTCTTTCTGCTAGAATCAACCCTAAAACCAGAACCTTGATTGGTAGTTTGGTACAGATCTCTTCTATCGCTTCATATGGAAAAATGAAAAATGGAAAAAAAAAATTCTCACTGAATGATCCTTGGGTACCTTCTACATATGGATGTGGAGGATATCCTGAAAGTCAAAGAGGGTCTTTCAAGAGAGGGCACAAAAGCTCAGAGTCAAGGATTTACTTAAACTTACGGTGATTGGAGTTCTTGCTTTGGAGGCGCTCAAAGCATGGTGCAGGAAATAGTGACGGTGCATTGATTTCATAATATTTTCTTGCTTTGGAGGCACTCAAATAGGACAGCTCAGTGCACAAGGCTCCTCACCAATGTGAGATTTGGGGGGGGGGGGGGGATAGATGTAGTCGTTCAGATTCAGTCCTCACAGAGCTGTTCTCACACAGTCCTCACAGGCTTTTGCATCCATGCATTGGGAATATTTCCATAGTTGTATATTTATTTTATTTTCATGGGGAAATTCCCATTGCATGGCTGTAAGAGACTGTGAGCACGGTCTTATGAGGACCAAATCCGATTTCCAGATGTACACAGCCTTACCCTGTACATATAGAGAGTTCGGAGGCACTCAAATACCCATATGTTATACTGTAAAATCTGCTTACCAATGATTCACATGGGAACTACCCCCTTCATCCAACTCACATAGTGCCATGGAAGAACATTTGGAAGGTGAAGGTTTCTTTCAGGTTCCAACTGTTTTTCTGGAAGCTACATTTCTTTTATTCTTTTGCAAGAGCTGTTTGGATTGATATATACGCAAGTCAATGTGTGTTGTCAAAAGTGGTATGATTCATTCATGGATTCAAGATTGGCAAAATGCTCTGCCTCCGGACATGACAAAGAAGGAACAATATAACTATATGAGTTTCAGCAGTGGGTTGTTATTGCTCTTCGACTTATATCGGATGCCAGAAACAGAGAATTGTATGATAATGTAACACCTGATCCCATATGGGGTGATTAAGTATATGTTTGATATCGATGCTGTAGATACATGCTGTTGATGTGTGGATTGGAAGCACCAAAATGGTGTCTTTTTTTGTTTGGAATCGTTACTGTCAGGTTGGATGTTTTCTGGAGCAACAACAATTTTTTATGTTTGGTACCAATGCTCCAGGAAATGTTTTACCCATTATCCAGTGCCACATAACTGCCACTTCACATTCCTTCTGGCAGCAACTCCAGGAAATGCTAAATTTAACGTTGCTCCAAGCCATGCTTTCCCAGTTTCCAAGACGTGGTTTGGAGTACTGTTTTTTATGAAAAAGCAGTTCCAAAGAAACACCTGTTTCCTGGAGCACCGTTTTTTTCTGATGTGATACTGATGTGGTGCTGTTTTCTGGTGCAACGGCAATGATGCCAAACAGACGCTAAAGCAGTCAACAATGACATCCATCCAAGTCAATAATCTGAAATTCCATCTGCTTCTAGCTTGCATCAGGCCGTTAATTATTAAGACATTCAAACATTGCTCATATATATGCGGATGACTCCTCTAGGAAACATTGAAGTAAAAGCCTCTATTGCTTTTGTTCTAATGAGGGGCATTGTAAGGTGATTGCCTCAACTTTCTATCTTCTCTTGTTTTCTCATGGGCATAGGTGGGGTTCTGTAGCCAATTTCTTTATTTGCTTTAAAATCCTTTCTTCATATAATGTACAAATAAATGAAAAACATTTCAAAAGAGATTTTGGACATTGGATCCAAGTAATAAAAAAAAAAAACACTAAAAGTAGAAAATATACAGACTTTTTTGGCATTTTGTAGAAGTTTGAGTTGGCCGGACCCCAACTGATCTCCAAATAACGAGCTTAGATTGGGCTTGGTGTATTGGACTAAGATTGGGCCCGGGCTCAGCTGGATCACAAATCTTGACTGGTTGTCTTGTTGGGCTTTGGTGTGGGCTGACCTAGGTAGACAAACGTTGAAGAGTTGCATTTGTCTATAGGAGGCAGTAACCAAGAAAAGAAGACCAGAAGTATATAGCACACTGTTATCCCATATCGGATGAGAGAAGAGAACTCCCCACACACCACCAACTATAGAACATGGTCTTCACCAACAAAAATAATTCACGCAGCCGCGCGGTGAACACAGAGCGAACTATTCTTTCGCCTTTTACTAAAGAATACCGTGTGTTCGCCGCATTCAGCGGCATACGCCTATTTTTGGAGGGCTTTTCTCTTTTTTGAGAAGGCCCCAACAATTCTATCATTTTAAGATTTTCTATCAATTTTACTTGTTATTTTGTGAATTATTCTTGTATTAGTGGCTTGTCCTCGGGTGAAACTCCTTTAATGCACATTCAACATATTCAATCCAAATACATTGATCAAGCAAAATTATGAACTTCTTACTTCTAATGTGAACAATAGTTTTGCAGTTAAGCTTCTTTCACTGATTCAAAATATAATAGGAGACAAGTGAGAGTAGAGTCTGTAGTTGTAGTAGCAGTAAGTTCCTGGTTTTTTTTACTAGAATCGATGGCAGAACTTGACTACATTTCATCAATTTAACATCCAAGTGATTGACTTGTTGCTTGTTAGTTCTACATCTTGGATGAACAACCATACAAATTGTTTATGCATGGTATGAGGAAAAAAGTTTCTAGTTCTATGAATCTGAAACGATTGAAACTGCAACATAAGAACACATTGAAACAGTACTCTATTTCTGTATTTTGGATGGCAATTCAGATTGCCTTTGGTTATAGAGTTATCCAGGTTGACATTTTTGCATAAACCCATAAAGAACTCAAACAGACAATTCAATATTTAATAGTCGGCTAGGTGGGTTTCTTCTTCTAAACCACCAATCATAAATTGCATTTCTTGACTATATATTTGCATCATACATGAAACAGTTCCATATTTCCATGCAGGACGAGATCTCTACTCCCTATTGACTCTATACTGAGATGTTATTGGCATTAAACAGCTGTGTAGTGAGCAGAAAACGAACTATTCTTTTTTTTTCTAAAAAAAAAAAAAACTATGTGATAGCCACTCAAAGCAATGCATTTTCCTACAAATCCTTGGAAGCTCTGTGTCTGGCCTAAAACATTTAAAAGTAGTGAAACATAAGGAGGGAATTGAAGCTGAAATATCTTTTGGCATCAAAAGAAGCTGAAGAAGATAAAAAGGTACTTGCGAGGACAATGAAGATTGAACTCCTAAAGAAGTTGTCCCCACAACAGAGCAGATTATAGCTATTAAATTAATGCTGCAACTATAGATTCTCAAACTTTTGAAGAGGTTGCAAGGCTTGAGTATGCTTTGAGGAGTGAAGGTCTTTCCTCTTGCCAATACTAAAAGGTGATTCCTTCTGCACTCTCATATGATATCAGTCAGAGTGACTTACGTATTTTTTTTGTTAATGTTAAGATTACTCCATGAAAGGACAGTGGAGTGATGCTGAAATTATCTGCCCATTACAGTGGAGGAAGCTTCCCTCCCCTTTAATTTACTGGTGGGTACTGACCAACTTTCATGGTGAAGATGGCGGCTTACTTATATGTAATCAACTAATTAATTCACCCAAGGATGCTTAGCTTTGCAGCTTATTGCAGGCAGTATATTCTATACACCTTGCTTTATAAAAATAGGATGCTGATGCATGGTGATGGTAATGTCCTATAAAAGCACTAAAAAAGAGGAGATTTAATGGATGTTCAAGGAAAATTTCTGATCAAAATAAAAAGAAAAACCAACATACAAAGTCATTGTGTGCCCAGATCTCACTACTGGTTCTATGCCTCAGTTGACAACCAATCAATAAGCTCTCATGTGGAAAGCACAAGGTAGGATGCTAACAGTAGGCCGAAGGTTTTCATGTACTTATAGTCCCACATCGGTAAGATAGAAAAGAAGCAAGTGAGAGAGGGAGGTATAAGTAGAGACAATGGACAAGAGAGAAGCATACTTACCTGGACGGGGTCGATGGGTGATCAAGAAGGCCCATGGCCTAGGTTAGCGACCTCCATTGCACTAGGGAGGGGTGCCCGCCTAACATCTCCCCAAGTGGGAGAGTGTACGTCATAATTTGTTCTAGCGGGGGTACGCGTTCGCGCGGCCCCTACCCGATTCTAATATCTAAGTTTTAATTGAGCTTACGGCTGTGTTAGAGAATTCCTACTGTATCTGCTTTTGCTCTAGTTGGGTTTTGGACAAAATCTTCTTTTATTGCTTCAATCTCATCTCCACGGTGTTATTTGTTACTCCATCTAACCATCATAAGTCAACAGGAATCCCCAATCTAGAACCAAATTCGAAGCCTGGGTGTTCCTTGTTAATGAAACTGCCCAACTCATAGCTGAGTTGAATTCAGGCCCGGAATTCTGTCGAAGGCTTGTGGCCTTCGCAAAACATTTTGGAGTTGATCCGTAGCTTAGCTTTTCGAGTCAGGGGAGTCTCTTGCAAGGGAGTTAAGTTTCTGACGTTCTAGTCAAGGATATCCTCTCCCGTGCTACTAACTTGGAGATTTCCTTTTTTTTTCCTTTGTGAACAAATGCTCGAATTCCGTGGCCCAACAATGTTGCAGCTAAAGGTTTCATTAGTGTTCGGAGTTAGTTTGGCTTTTCCCCTTTGATTGGTTGTTTGCAGGCACTGGAAAAGGATAGCTATGATGGAATGGTTGTTAGTTGTTTTGGTGTTCGATGTATCTGTTTAGTTTGTGACTGTGTGTGTCTGTTTTCTTAGTGACTTAATTTGCTTGTTTATTGTCTTGTTGTTTCTTCCTGGTTTTAATGGAAATGCTCTTTTTACATACCAGAAAAAAAATGTCCTTTCTTTAATGAATTGTTGAATAGACGACTAATAGTAAATTGAACCCTAAGTCCACGGTTCATATGAGCTGCTTGTTCCTAAATCCCATATCGGAGAGTATAGCTTCCTTGGCCGTAGAGCATAGCTCACTTTTGAAGGGCTTTCTCTGTTCTGAGAAGGTCTCAACAAATCATTAGTTCCAAGTATTTTCTTGAATGTTAATTCTCTTTTACGGTACAGTACTGGCTAGCATATTAAATCTCCTGCTCAAACAGTTTTTCATGCTAATTGCTAACAGGTTGCTAATAGAGCATGCACTCGGCTGGCCCTTTTTTTTTTTCGGCAAAGCAGAGACTATTGCCTTAAAGCCACCTGGGTTTCTGAATTCTCCCCTAAACTTGTTGGCTCTTCAATGAAGAAAGGAAAAGATTTCAGAAGTCACAGAAAGCTTTCTATATTTGATGCTCATGCATTTTTTTTAAAAAATCGTTGAGAAGATGCAGAAATAGTCATTGTTTGCTTTAAAACATCTCAAAAGTGGTCTTTGTTTACTACCACTACTATCGTGATTTGAGCCATCTCTCTGCTCCATATTTGTGGTAATTTGTTTCAAATGGTAATCTGAACTTTCTGAGGAGCACTTGAAAATTAGGAGATGAGCTGCTAGACTGTCAGAGAAGGTTTTCTATTTTAGTGGGTTTATAAGAAAAACTAAAATACTTTTTATTAAACTAACATCCCGGCGTGTCCAATTGATTGGTGCTGCTTCTTGAATGAGCCACCTATTATATTGCTTTTTCTTCAGTCTATAAAGATGCAATTCATTTCCAGTTTAATGAATCAAAACACTTTGAAAACTGGAAAAAGAAACGCATGCAGTTCTTAATCTTGACTTCTATAGTGGATTTGGAGACCCGAACTAATTCATGTGTTAAGCCATATGACTCTCTTTCCTTGTGGCATAGCCCTTTGAGCAAGTGATCCTTTTTATTCAAATTTTGACATGTAGCAATGGTTTTGGAAACCCAGAAAATTCTATACTCTGCTCCTAATGATCTTGTCCTGTTTCAGACTATATGCTTTTGGTTTGAGTCTCTAATGAAACCTACAGACTGAAGAATAGCAACATTAGTCAAGAACACGAATTGAGTTTTGACTTAATGAAAATGCCAGCATTAGCCATCGTCTCAAATCGTGAAAGTTCAGAAAAATATGAAGAAAGAAGATACTGCACTACTAAGAACATGTTACAGTGTTCTATTTTAATTAATCAAATATAGTGTAGCTTCTGCTGTTCATGCAAATTGGTAATGCATTTACTTTTTGTCGATCACAAGCCTTCTTTTGATGTTATTTGGCAGCAATATATTGTTTTCATGATTATCCACATCAAATGCAATTAGAAGACCCGGGTGACTCATCTCTTTCAGTCTTTCCCTTCTCATTCTTTACTGGGTTCTTTTAATTATTGTTGTTCTGTAATTTTGAGTTGCAAAATTTATCATTGATTTTCATGAACTCATGTTTGTCTAAACTGAAATGCAAATAGAATTAATTGATTTATTGCACTTAGCACAGACAACAGATCAAGGAAGCCAACGATGTAAAAAGTTCACAAGGCAGCTGAGGTAATGTGAGCTCCACTGTCCCTCTCTATCTATTCTAGTTTTTTGTTGCACCTTGTGCCACAGGAACCGGAAGTAGTAATAAGAGATTTTTGATCAAATGATGATAAAGAGTTGGGTACAGTGAGGACACCCAAATTGTATGAGTAGCATGGCGAAGCTGGAAATCATCTTGTCTTCCAATCAGAGGGGAATGCCTTGGATGACTGCTACAAGCACCACAGCCACCTAAAGATATATATATTTTTTCAAGTAACAATTTAACCCATTGAAAGGAAAGAACATAACTAGAGAAGATCTCTCTGGAATAGAACTCTTGATACAAAGGTGTGTGCCTAAGAATAGTCTACAGACTGCAGGGAATAACCAGATAAAAGTACACTATATTTTGGCTCTAGTATGGAGGGTGTAGAACACACTTTTCACTTGTTAACATGCAAAAGAGATGCATGGGATGCAATTATATTCTTAAAAAGGTAAATTCATACATCTTTTGATGCCTGTGGAGGAAGCAATGCTTTGTTAGTTTGATTACACAGTATGTAATCAGAGTGCCTTAAAATCTCTCTTAAACTGACATTTTACTTTTGTTTAGATTTACTGAAAAAATGAAATATAAAACAATTAAGGATGTAGGTTACCTTAAGCCGAACTGAATGTGGTACATAGAAAGGCCCAACCAACAAGCAATTACTAGTTTGTAATTGAACTTGGAAAGCCTTAGTTTCATTGAAAATACTTGTTAAAAAGAAATATTTCCTTTCTTTCTCTAGATTCTGCCTCACAATGTAGCTTTCTTTGGTTAACACCTATTGATGTTAAAACATACTATATGCATGTGAGAATAGATAATAGTAGAGAAAGGTAAGAATATGAAGTTGGTAGTATTCACTGTTTTTTGGCTTCTATGTGTTTTCCTTGTTCTTTGGTAATCAGTTTTTGGCTTCTGCTAAGCTTAGGAAATTTGACAAATACAATGTGGGGGAAAAGCTTTATGAGATGAGGCTTCTAGTAAAAGGAATTATCTGACCTTGGACTTAGGCAGATATAGGGTTAACCAGAAAAGCATTCACCTTCTCTTCATCTGCATAGTAATTTCAACCTACAGGACTATCAAGCCAGAGGTCCCAGGTAGCCTTAAATGGGTCCCATCTGATGGATGAACTAGGTAAGCCGTAAGCAGTAAAGAAGAATTGATACCTGTTTGCACTGGTGGTAAATGGAACTCAAAAAGCCGCAACAGTGGACTTGGTTTAGTCCCACATCGGTATTGAAGAGAAACAGTGCAAGGATGGTTGTGTTATAAAATGAAAGTGAAGACTTTTGCAAAAGCAGACCTTTCTCGGCCTTTTGGCTAAGATCAAGTGTAGTATCTGTTCTTATTAGTTTAATATCTGATACGTGGGCCAACGGCCTACATGATATTAAATTAATTTTTCTTGGGGTATGGCCCATCACAATTGCTTGGTATTCGGACTTTAATATGATTTTGGATGAATGGTTGTGAATTAACCCAGTGCTGTGTTGTGCTTAGGGTTACTTTGGTTTGTTTAATGTCAGATTTCCTATGCACCTGACGTTTTTGGATTAGCTACATAACATGACTCAATGTCCAAGGAGGTATTCTGGAACAGATCATCAATGACAATGAATTGGATGATTAATTTGCGATGGATAGATTTGGGTTATAATCGGCCGTGTGAACCGACTATCAAGGCTGTTAGGTTTCAGGACCCAACAACATTAATCTTCTAAAATAAATTGGCAAGGCTTTCAGAATAGTCTACCAACAATATACGTTCCAACAACCCTCTATCAACTTGATCTAACACCGCACATCCAGATGCCATGTGAAATGCACAGGTGCAAAGTAAGCTTTAAGGTGTTCATTTAGTTTTTAGACGTCTAGTCCCACATCGGTAAGATAGAAAAGAAGCAAGTGAGAGAGGGAGGTATAATTAGAGAGGAAGGAGTAAACAGAATCATACTTACCTGGACGTGGTCGATGGTTGATTGATCAAGAAGGCCCATGGCCTAGGTTGACGACCTCTATTGCATAGAGGACGGTTGCCCGCCTAACATCTCCCCTAGTGGGAGAGTGTACGTCATAATTTGTTCTATTGGGGGTACGCGTTCGCGTGGCCCCTACCCATTTCCAAATTCAACTTTTAATACGTTTAACCATTGTTTTTATGTTAATTCTTAGAAAAATGGATTATGGGCTTAACTTATTGCAAACCCACCTTGACATTGTTATTGGATACTTGATCTAACCTTATATCATCACCCAACCCGTATTCCTAATCTAAAAGAAAATTTAGAGCCTGGAGTTTCGTCTTGATGAACCTACCGAACTCAATTTGTAGATCTGAGTTGAATTCGATCCTGGAATTCTGTCAAAGGCTTCCTCGATCTTAGAGGCTTAAAGCTTCATCTATTCTTGCAGGATTGAAGCTAGTGGAGATGATGGGGGCTTCGCAATGCATTTTGGAGTTTGATAGTTTTGAGCTGATCCGTAGCTTATCAAGTTCAGGGAGTCTCCTGCAAGAGAGTTATGTTTCTGATCACCGATATCCTCTCCCCGTGATTGAAACTTGGAGATTTTGTTTTTCTTTTGTGAACAGATGCTCGAATGCCGTGGCCCATCATAGTTGCAGCAAAGGGTTTCATTAGGCTTCAGATTTGGTTTGGCTATCCCCCAGAATCGCGGTTTGCAGACCTTGAAAAAGATTAGCTGTGATAGACTGTTGTTAGTTTGGTTTGGTGTTTGATGTATCTGTTTAGTTTGTGACTTTGTGTGTCTGTTTACTTAGTGGCAACATTTTCAATCCAAGAGTCATCTGCAATCTCGCAAACAAATTCCGTACTTTGCTCCTAATGATCTTGTCATTTTCAGACTATATGCTTTTGGTTTGAGTTTCTAATGAAACTGAGGACTGAAGAATAGCAGCATTAGTCAAGAGCACGAATTGGGTTTTGACTGATTTTAAGAATGAGAAGAAACTGCACTGTTAAGAACATTTCATGATGTTTTGTATTCACGATTAGCTACATTAAGTTCAATTAGAAGATCAGATTGATTCATTTCTTTCAGGCTTCCCCTTCTCATTTTTTATTGGATTCTTTTAAATATTGTTGTTCTGTAATTTTGAGTTGCAAAATCCATTATTGATTTTCATGAACTCATGTTTATCTAAACTGAAAAGAAAATAGGATTAATTGATATTATTGTAATACTCCTATGGGGGCACAAGTTTTTATTGCACTTAACACAAGCAACAGATCAAGGAAGCCAACAATGTGAGTTGAGGTAATTTGAGCTCCATACCGTATCTATTCTAGTTCTTAGTTACACCATGCCACAAGAAGTAACAATCAGAGATTTTTCATGAAATGGCGATAAGGGTTGAGTAGATTGAGGACATCCAAATTGTATGAGCAGCATGGGGAAGCTGGAAATCATCTCGCCTTCCAACCATAGGGAAATGCTTATGATAGTAAGTCTTTACCTTCTTAACATTCCTCTAGCTTGATCAACTTAGACATGTGGTTGGTGAGGTGTAGATGCTTAGGCCAAACCCACGTGTAAAACACTTCCCCTTCATGTGCATTGCACAATGCTGACCCATGCACTGTCCCCATGATGAATCCTGGTAGTCATGCTAACCATTAACCAGGGCCACTTACAAGGGGTGTTGGTTTTGAGAGTGGGAGTATCAAGGATAATAAACATTACTTTTCTGAAAAAAATCATACTGACAGAATTTACAATAATGCCACTAATCATAGGTAGATTAAATGTGTACGAAACCATGACACGTATTGTACTATTACTAAAGCTATTTTTAACTTTTTCGGTAGTAAGGTTGTGATCCATTATTTGATATTATCAAGTGCTGTCATCTTGTGTTTAGGGTGCATTTAATTTGCTCTATTATGTTAAAAATTTGTATGGTTTCCACCTATAAAACAGCTGTAGTAAGTATTACAAGCAGTTCCACCTACAACATTGTTATAAACCGTGCAACAATAGCAAATTATGTGCAAAAGTTAACCATATAGTTGAACACCTCCTTTATTTCTTCTAGTATTTTTCTGAACTCTGTGAATCTCCCGATTCATGGAGACAGAAGTAAGGACATAGTCCCAAGTTTTTTGCAACTTGTTTTTGTCTTATATGTTTATGAGTGTATTCTCATACTGAGCAATGGGATGATTTAATCAGATTAGGAAAACTTAACTCTGAGAAGTGTATTTTTTCTTTTCTTTTTAACTCGGTATCAAATCTGACCTTCTGATGTCCACCCTGATATTGAAGAGGACTTTGTTTGTCTTTATAGTTATGTTTTCATTTTAATCTGATATGAATCACCCTTCAATGTGGGTTCATCTTGTTGGCTCGTATGAGGAAACACTCATTGTAGGAGTCAAATTGTTGTTTCCTCATCAATACTTTTTTGCCTTGCTAGATTCCAACTATATAAACCAGAACCATGGCTCAGGTACAACTATTATTTTCTCCCCTTCAATGGTACTAACTTGAAAAAAATTTCTACCTCTAGGTTGTGTCCAGTAGGATAAGAGAGAAACGGAAAGTTGAGGGAAGGTTCTTAATAAATTTCACAAAATTCTTTGAGAACTTTACCTCAACTTTCTATTTCACTCTCATTGGCTTCAAGGATTAAAGTATCAGTACAATACTCTCGAAAGGAGGTGTTATATATCCATGGCATAGCCATTGATACATGACACGCTATAATTGGTATGTATCCCATGAGTTTAGTTGTATTGTGCCGTATTGGTGGATATATTTCGATATGCATTGATATGGAAGTGTATCACGACATTGGTGGTTAGTTTGAAGAGTTTGTATATTGACCACTTCTGAACTGTTTTTGAATTTTAATAAAAACTGAAAATTTTAATTATAAAAACTAAAATAGAGTTATAATTATAAAAATTGAAATAGATAATTTTAATAAAACAGAAAATTCTAAAAATAATTTATTTTATCATTCTTAAATAATTTATATGTTTTATTTTACATATAAAGTATATGCTAAAAATGAAAAAATGTTTGTTATTTGAAAAAACAGTGTTATTATTTATATAAAAACACTAAATAAATAAATTTTCCCAACAAAATTAATAAGTATTGAAAACTATAATTAAAAAATTGAAATGAAGTTATAAAAACCAAAAATTATAAAATGATTTATTTTATCTATCTTAAATGATTTACATGTTTTATTTTACAATAATGTGTTAAAAATGAAAACATATTTATTATTTAAGAAAATAGAGTTATTATTTATATAAAAATACAAAATAAATAAGTTTTTCTAAAAAATTAATAAAAATTAAAAAATATAATTATAAAAATTAAAGTAGAGTGATAATTATTGTCTGATGTATACATGTTCAAGTCCTAGTATTGTTGATTATAATCTTTCTTTTTATATGACCTATAAAAAGTGTGCATTTCTCATGTCTTTATATCTTGCTCATAGATATATGAGATCTAGATTTAGTGTTATTAATGTATTTATGTGATTTCATTGCATTTCCTTATCGTATATAGGGGTGATCATTTCAGCTTGACCCGGAAATTCCAAGTTTAGGCCTGGGTTTTGTGTTTAGGCCCAGCCCGACCTTCATATATTTAAACATACACAATTTATGTATAATGTATATATATGTACACATGTTATATTATATTATTTAAGATATAAATTTATATGCATGCTATATGTCATTTATTACAAAATATTATATTTGTAATATTTTATATATGAAAGACATAAGCCATTAGGCCTAACCTGGCCCAAGCCCGTGTAGACTTGGGCTTGAGCTTATGCTTTACGTCTAGAACCTTGGGCCTGGCCGGGCCTGAGCCTAGGCAATAGCCCTTATCAATAGTGCAAGCTCAGCCTAATCTGGCCCGTGACCGCCTCTAAGCATATCCAAGCATTTTCCATATCTTTTGTCAATATCCATATATTTTCTAAATATATTCATATCTGTACCCGTATTAAAGCTATTCGATACAATACTTAATACTGATATTTTGATTTTTGATTGACATAAATGGCGTCCTGAAGTAAGAAGAAACCTTTCTTCATATAACATGCAAATGAATGGAATACAGTTTAAAAAAGCTTTTGGACGTAAGAAAAAAAAATAGAAAATAACAGATATTTTTAGCATTTTGCAAAGGTTTGAGATGGCCGGGGACACCAACTGAGGCCCAGATAACGAGCTTAGACTGGGCTTGGTGTATCGGACCAAGATGGGGTCGGGGCTCAGTTGGATCACAAATCCTGAATTTGGGCTTTGGTCTGGGCTGACCCAGGCACACGAGTAAACGCCGCAATATAACAGATTAATATCCCATATCGGATGCGAGAAAAGAAATCCACACACACCACCAAATATAAAAGATGATCATCAGCATCTTCAGAAACTCACGCAGCCGCGCGGTGAGCACAGAGCGAACTATTCTTTCGCCTTTTACTAAAGAATACCGTGTGCTCGCCGCATTCAGCGGCATACGCCAATTTTTGGAGGGTTTTTCTCTCTTTTGAGAAATCCCGAACAAATCGAACCATTTTAAAGATTTGCAATGCTTTTTCGGTAATAGCCCTCCGTTCTCGTCTTTTCCTACTGTTCTGAGAAAGAATTTAGTGGGCTTGAGGTGTTCGCTTCTATTTGGCTTCAAGCAGCTGCACACTGGGCAACCGGGCACAGAAGTTACTATTCCTTCCTCCTTTGGGGCCATATACCAAACTTTTTGAGGGTTCTCTATAAATGGTTTTGCAGGTTGAATAATGATTGAGATGAAGGAATTATTTCATGATTATTGTTTTTTTTTTTTCAAATCTTTATGGGTAGCCTATTAATCATAGAAGAACAGAATATCTTTTTTAATTCTCTTGGCAAGAAATGTGATGAAACCAGAACTTCTACATGCATCTCTTATAACCTTGCTTCCATCTCATTTGATTTGAGCTTTTGAAGGTTGGTTAGGGACTGGGAAACCAGAGGCAAAGCATTTTCCTACAAATTCTCATTCTCTTTTTGGAACCTCAGAATATTGCCTAAAACAGTTGCAGTTGCTAGATTCAAGAAAATGAAACAAAAGGAAGGAATTGAAGCTGAAAATCTGTTTTGTATCAACAGAAGATAAAAAGGAGACAAGAAAGCATCTGCCAAGACATATTCACTCTGGATTCTGAACGAAGAACAAACCCCTAAAGGAGTTGCCTCCACAGTCCACACCAAAGAAAATTATAGCCATTATGGCTGCAACTATAGATTCTTAAACTCTTGAAGGGGTTGCATGGCTTGAACAGGCTTTGAGGAGTGAATGTGTTCCTCTATGCTAATTTACTAAAAGATGATTCCTTTTGCACTTCCATATGATGTCAGAATGACTTGGGAGTTTTTGTTAAATGTTGAGATTACTCCATGAGTGGAGTGATGCTGAAATTATCTGCCCATTACTGTGGAGAAAGCTCCACTCCTCTTTACTTTACTGGTGGGTAGACCGTAGACATATGTAATCAACTAAGGCCCTGTTTTGCAAATCTTTTTGAAAGATCTGATGGGCTTTTAGAAGCTCAGCAGACCAAAAACGGTCTATTTCTATTTGGCTACTAAGTGGTCTAGATTTGATAAGCTACAAGTGAAGCTTATAGTCTTTCAGGCTTCCCCGCTTTTCCATGTGTCTGACAAAAATTCCAAAAGGGTTGATTGAAACTCCCGATACGTCTGCCCCAATGACTACACATGGACATAGGTACGTTCTTCTCATTTTCTTTTTCTTATTCTTCTACTAAAACGAGTTGCAGAGATAGGAGGGAGGAGTGGAAGGAAATGGATCGGAGGAGGGTGATTTCTACCCAATTTGTCGCTACATGACAAAACAGGGGAGGGAATGTCAAACGAAGAAGAAGAAGAAGAAGAGGATAGTGGTGGTGATGAAACGGAAGGATGAAACGGGTTTAATTTGTAGTGGTGGTGATGAAACGGAGGGAGAGAGAGAAATGGGGGAGGGAGGCCGAAGGTGGAGATCGATCTGGGTTCACCGCCGCTTGTACTCTGTTTTTCGTTCGAAGGAGGCAAGTAATGAATAGTGTATCCTTCATTGAAAACTTAGGAGTTTTATAGGTAGGGTTAAGGGCAGTTTTGTAAAATTGAGAAAATCTAGGAGCACTTTCGTAATTTTGAAAAATTGGTGGCATTTTAGTAATGTTCAATAAACTTGGTCAAACTGGGTTCAGGGGTTGAACCAAGTTTCCGGTCCAATGGTGGGTGGTTTCGGGTAGGGGTGCTCATGGTTCGGTGGGCTTTTTCTTGGACCAAACCGGTACTATCATTTTTTGGAAAATTTGTAACCGAAATCAAACCGAAACCAGTCGATTAATCGGTTGACCAGTTCGGTTAATCGTCGGTTTTTTGATTTTTTAATTTTTATAATATATTATAAAAATATATATACGTATATAATAAAAAATTATAAATATATATATAAAATATTATATTTTAATTAAAAATAATATATCATATATTATAAATATGTATTTATATATAATACATATTTATTAGTTTATAATATATAAAAATATAAAAAATGTATATAATATACATAAGTATATATAAAATATATAGAAATATATGTATATCAGTTGGTTCGATTAATTGCTAGTTTTCTATATTGGTTAATCGAAACTGAACCGATCGGTTCGATTTCGGTCAGTTCGGTTTTTTAGGTTTTTTTGCTCACCCCTAGTTTTGGGTCAAAAAGTGGAGGGTTGAAATGGGTCTGACCACAAAGAGTGGGTTTGTGTGTGTGAACCCATGTGATTAGCCGAAATAGAATCTTTTTAGATGGAAGGGTAAATGAGGGTTGTTTTGACTGAAATTTTACAAGGTGGGGTTTTTGGAGGGGCAAACCGAGCAATGGAGCATGTGGCGAATGGAGCAAAAATCTGGTGTTGACACCTATTGTCGTGGAACACTAGTTGTTGTGAAACACATTAATTCTTCCATCTCTTTCAAATACCGAATAGTGATGTGAGATACTGTTTGATGCAATAGTTCCCTAATCAGTAAAGTAGTAGTTCATTTGTTAAACTTTGACATGTATGTTGGGGGAGTCCAGATCTGCTACCGGGTTAGTGCAAGTATGTGCAATCCTCTAAATCACATTCTTCTGTACTACTTTGTTCCCAAAGGATATACCTTCCAAGAGAGATGCCATAACAATGATGGGGGATACAAAGCTTTGGGGGAAAAGTAGCATTAGTAGTGGTGGCAACAATGCTATCAAAGACCCTCACCTATAAGAAGGATTCTATAGGAACAAAGACGAGTTCCTTCATGCCAATCTATTTTTTCTTTAATAAATTCTTCTTTTATATGTAATTTTTTCTTGCCATATTTTGTATCATGGTCCAAGATAGATCATGTTTAGAGAATGATGGATATATGGAAAAAAGGTTTTAATATTGCAATGATTATCAATAAATCTTTTTTTTTTATGGATTTGAGTTATTAGAAATTAAAAGATAAACTTGAGGTATAAATCAATTATTTTGCATAGGTGAATGTGTAAGTGGGGCCTACAAGTGTTATTTTGCACAAATAAAAGTGTATGTGGGGCCCATAAGTGCTAAATGTACATTTGGATGTATCAATGGGTCCATTCATGACATTTCATAGGTGCATTTTCATTTAGATGTTCAACACTTGTTTGTTGTTGTATGTATGCTTACCAAATAGTCTTTTTGTCTTTTTAGCTTTTAAGAAGAACTATTAAAAAATTGCAACCAAACAGTCTTTGTTCTTTAAAGATCTTTCCATGAAAGCTCATTAGTCTTTTAAGGTCTTGAGCTTTTGAAAGATCTTAAAAAGACTTGCCAAATGCCTTCAAAGTCTTTATTATTGTAGTTGACAATGTAAACTCAAATGATGTTGTAATCACATGAAAATGGAAATTGTTAATTAAGGAATTAGTACTCTAGAAGGGAAATTGCTCCATACACATATTATAAATCTAGTTGTAAATGATGGTTTGAAATAAATGGATGTATCTACTAGTCGTATTTGAGGAAATGAAGTATGTGAGGCAATTTCTAGATAGGTTACAAAATTCTAAAGAACTTATTGAGGCTGAAAAGATTCTAAGTGAGAGTTTCTTTTTTTTGGTGTTTAAATGTTAGTTGTAGATGGAATTCAACTTACTTGATGCTGCATGTGACTCAAAACTTTGAAAGAGTCTTTATTATCAAAACATCTTGGCTTAGCTCATTTTTCGTTTCTTGGAGCCTTAAAGATCAAAATCAAAGGCTTATCCAAGCAGAACCTTATTATGATGAATTTTGTCATTGAGCCTTAAGCTATATTCAGATCTTTCAATGTTTTAGGGTTTTGAGGTCATTTAATATAAAAAAATCACTTTTGTTGCTGGATAAAAATATTAAAAAAACTTTTTTCCCAATTTCTTGGTCAAGCTTCGGGCTTGGGTTTGGGCCTGGGCTTTGGTAGCGCATGATTTGAACAGCTTCTTATGTTTTTTCATGAACTAATGTTTGTGTAAGAAGAAGAGATTTTTGATCAAATACTGATGAAGAGTTGGGTAGATTGAGGACACCTAACAGCTTGGTGAAATTGGAAATAATCTTTAACTTCCAACCAGAGGGGCATACCCTGTGATAGAAAGTCTTCACCTTCCCAATATTCCCCAGGCTGATCCAACTTTTTTCCTTCAAGAAAATGTAACCATCCTTGTATTTACAGGGAGATACTGTTATGGTAAGTAAGAACAGTAGAGCATGGAGTCTTGGATGACTGCTACAAGCTTCACACCCATCTAAGGATATTATGGCAAAAACCAGCTTAACTTATAGAAAAGAAAGAACCATTCAACCAAAAAGCTTAAGCTGTTATATAAGATCCATTGAAAATAATTTTCAGAAAGAAACTTTTGTGAGAATGATCTTTTGTGATGGTGGGCCACTGCTGGAGGTGCTCCTTTGGATGGCTAGGGCTCTGCTATTGGTGCAGAGTTACAAGCAATAAGGGAAGCTATTCGTATAGCTAAGCATAAGGGATGGCCAGAGGTCTCTCAATGAGATAGATACTTCATGAAACTCTTTTTGGTTGAAGAGATACCTGGTTGGCTGTTAGACCTACGTACTTTGTAAAAACTCTTTTTCTATGTCTTAATAACAAGATAAAAAATGCCAATCTCAACCTAAGTGGGTGGGTCCCGTTTGGTATAGATGGTATACATGGGCCATAGACACTAAAAAAGAAATGATAGTTGTTTCGAGTGGTAGTAGTTGTAGTATGGAACTCAAAAATCCTCAAAAGTGTGAGTTGATGGAGTCCCATATCGGTAATGTAGAGAAACAATGCAAGGATAGTTGTGTTATAAAACGGAAACAAAGAGGGAGAAAAAGTCATACCTTTCTCGGCCTTTTGGCTAAGATCAAGTGTAGTATCTGTTCTTATCAGTTAAATATCTGAGACGTGGGCCATCGGTCCACATGATATTAAATTAATTTTTCCTGGGGGAAGGCCCACTATAGTAGCTTGCTACTGGGGTTTTTATTCGTCGTCCATGCGTTGCACTACTGCACTGGCCGGGCGTACCCCTACCAAATCTCTACAAACTTGAAGACTACCGATGGAAAAGTGGTGTTAATTTTGTATCTGGGGAGAGTGCGAACGGATACAAATTTTAATCCGGTTTTGTCATTCTAAACAAAACGCTGAATTTAAGAGTTCTATTAACCCTCTAACCAGTAACCACAACATTGATTGGTAGTTTGGTACAGATCTCTTATTCCTTCCCCCTTTCAGTTGAGGAAAATAAAAATTCTATTTTTCAGAAATGTATGAGATTGGGTTTCTATTTTTAGTCGGAAACCGGACCAAAATCATTTTCAAGAGAGGGCACAAAACTCGAGAGTCAAGGATTTACTCAACTTCCGGTGATTGGAGGCTACAGATTCCTAGATCAATTATTTTTAAATCAACACATGTAGGAAATAGTGAGGGTGTACTCACTCCATAATGCATTGGAGGGAGGCACGCAAATAGGATGGGTCAGTGCACAAGGCTCCACACCAATGCCTGATCTAGGGGGGACGGATGTACTAGCTCGGATTCAGTCCTCAAAAAGAGCTGTTCTCACAGTTTTTTACATCAGTGCATTGGGAACAATATCTCCACAGTTGTATATTTATTTTTTTACAGGGAGATATTCCCAATGCATGGTTGCAAGTGACTGTAAGGATAGTGTGAATATGGGTCACATAGTGCCATGGAAGAGCATTTGGTAGGTGAAGGTTTCTTTCAGGTTCCAACTCTTTTTCTTGAAGCTACAATGGGATTGGAGTGGTATTCTCTCGGAGGAAAAGTTAAATTTTCCTTCAAGAAGAGGACAATCTCAGTGTTCTCTATCGACGAGACGAGATGTTGAAACAACAACAACCTCTCTTTTTTTAATTCTTTTGCAAGAGCTGCTTGGATTGATATACACGAAAGTTTTCAATGTTTCATTCATCGGTTCAAGATTGGTAAAATGCTCTGCCTCCGGACATGACAAAGAAAGAACAAAATGAGTTTTAGCAGAGAGTTGTTATTGCTCTTCAACTTATATATGGGATGTCAGGAGTAGGGGTGTCAATTGGACTGGATTTGGTCCAATGTGAATCCATTACAAATGGACCAGGTCCAATCCAATCCAATGAATATTTTGGATCATTTTGGACCGGTCCAATTCAATGTCTGGATCATCTAATTTGTTCAAATTTGTTTTAATTTAGATTAATTTTAACTCAAGCCTGGTTCATTTATCTTTATCAATGGGCCAATCCAAGCCAATTCAATATAAATTCATTATGGATGGACATGTCCAATCCAATCCAATAAATACTTTAGACCATCAAGTCTGGACTGGTCCAATTCAAATATGTCTTGTTGGTCCGTCCAGTCCTTTCAAATTGATTTTCATTTGGAACAAGTACAATCCAAAACCGGTCCATTGACACCCCTAGTCAGAAGCAGAGAATTGTGTAACACCTGATCCCATATGGGTGATTAAAGCAGTCAACAACTATGTCCTTCCAACTCAATAATCTGAAATTCGATCTCCTTCTGGCTTGCATCAGGCTATTAATTATTAAGACATTCAAACATTGCTCATATGCTGATGGCTTCTATAGGAAACATTAAATTAAAAGCCTCTATTGCTTTTGTTCTAATGAGATGAGATATCATTGTAAGGTGATTGCAGCAAAAGTGTACAAGTCTACAGCCTAGCAATCAACTCAAGCTGAATGGCAAGCTCTCATTTTGAGACTCTCAAGGAAGCAAAGAGCAAAAATATCAAGCAGCTTTCATCTTCCTGTTTTGACAAAAAAGAAAGCCTACCTATAGATTGTTTGTTTCCCGTCTGATTGCAAATAAAAGAGAATGGAAAGTTTACAGAAAGCTCTTAATAAATTTCATAAAATTCTTCGAGAACTTTGCCTCAACATATTTTTTTTCTTTCTTACTTTCTATCAAACCAAACATAGCGTTAGTGCTAAAAAAACAGATTGGTCAACAAAGAATCTTCCCATGGGCATAGGTGGGGTTCTGTAGCCAATCTCCTTGTTTGTTTAGAAATCCTTTCTTCATGCAAATAAATGGGAAACATTTCAAAAGAGATTTTGGATATTAGATCGAATTAAAAAAATAGAAAATATACAGGATGTTTTTAGCATTTTGAAAAGGTTGAGTTGCATTTGTGTAGGAGATCTGACAGTAAGTAGGAACAACAGTACAAGCAATTGCCGATCACTAATATCCCATATCGGATGCAAGAAGAGAACTCCACACACACCACCAACTAGAAAAGATGGTCATCAGCGATTCAAAAAACTCACGCAGCCGCGCGGTGAGCACAGAGCGAACTATTCTTTCGCCTTTTACTAAAGAATACCGTGTGCTCGCCGCATTCAGCGGCATACGCCTATCTTTGGAAGGCTTCTCTTTCTTTGGAGAAAGCCCCAGCAAATCTATCATTTCAAGTTTTGTGGTAACTGAGGTAGACAAATAGATCCCATTGAGGCAGTTGCTTTATTGAAGCTCAGGGTTTTTCAGGCGAATTCCCATCTTCTGGGGTTAGGATGAGGTATTTGATCATGATCTTTTTACTCCCTTGTCCATTGAATATCATTATATCAATGTAGACCTCATCAGATTCACCGGGGGATTCCATCCCAAGCCTCCATAAATGGTTAATTGAACATCGTTTGGGCAAGGCTATTAGTTCTCAGCTGGTGCAGAGAGTTGAGGGAATATCTCTCAACAGAGTAATACAGTTTATACATATATCTTCTCCACAACTGGTCTTATTGACAGTCTTGTAGAACCTGGACCATGGAAATTAGGAGAAAAGATGAACTTCTTCAAATCGTAAACACTAAACAATATTCATAGTTAAGAGTTTCTTTCGCTGCTTTCAAAATATAATAGGAGACAGGTGAAAGTAGAGTTCGATGTTGTAGTGGCAGTAAGTTCCTGGTTTTTACTAGAATTGAAGGAAGAACTTAAATACATTTCATCAATTTCACATCCAAGTGCCTGACTTGTTACTTGTTATCTCTACATCTTGGATTGGCCACCCTACAAATTGTTTATAAATGGTATGAGGACAAAAGTTTCTACTTTTGTGAATTTGAAACGATTGAAACTGCAACATATGAATTATGAAGTTATGAACATATCGAAACACTCTATTTCTGTATTTTGGATGGGCAAACACCATCTAATTCAGACTGCCTTGGTTATAGAGTTATCTGGGTTGGACATTTTTGCTTACAGATTTCTTTGGTTATAGAATTATTTTGGTTAACATTTTTGCATAAAACCAAATAAAATCCAACACAGACAATTCTATCTTAATAGTTGTCTAGGTGGGTTTCTTCTCCTAAACTACCAATCATAAATTGCATTCTTGATTATATATTTGTATGATACACTAAACAGTCCCATATTTGCATGCAGGAGAGCTCTACCCACTACTGACTCTATATTGAGATGTATTTGGCTTCAAACATCTGTACAGTGGGAACAAAGCGAACTACTCTTTCTGACTTTTTTTTTTACTGAAGAATATACTGTGTGACCGCCACTCAAAGCGGCATATACCAAATTTTATTACGTTGCTTTCCTGAATCGCGCAGTCCCTTGAAGAACACTAATTTTCAAATGTTAATTTTCCAATTTACTCTTGAAAATGTTTTTGCAGGCTGTATAATGATCGTAGAAAAACAGAATGTCTCTGCTCAATTCCTTTGGCAAGAAATATAATGGAATCAGAACTTCTATATGCATCTCTGCATAGAATCTTGCTCCCCAGCTCATTTGATCTCAGCTTTTAAAGATTGGTTAGAGACTGGGAAACCAATGGCAAAGCATTTTTCCTACAAATTCTCAGTCTCCTTTTGAAACCTCCGAATCTGGCTTAAAAACAGTTGCAGTTGCTAGATTTCAAGATAGTAAAACATAAAGAGAGAATTTGAAGCTGAAATCTGTTTGCATCAAAAGAACCTACAAAGGAGGATAGAAGTGTATTTGCATAGACATTCACTCCATGTGAGCTGCCAGATGTTCAAGACATTCCGAAGGAAGAAGCAGTTGCCCCCACAATAGACCAGATTATAGCTATTAAAGCTGCAATTGTAGATTCTCACACTCTTGAAGAAGTTTCAAGGCTTGAACAGGCTTTGAGGAGTGAAGGTCTTTCCTCTTGCTGATTTACTAAAAGATGTTTCCTTTTGCTCTCTCATATGATATCTGGGTGACTTGGGGATTTTTCTTTTTTTGTCAATGTTGAAATTATTCCATGAGTGGACAGTGGAGTGATGCTGAAATTATCTTCCCATTACTATGGAGAAAGCTCATCCCCTCCTCTTTAATTTACTGGTGGGTACTGATCAACTTTCATGGTGAAGATGTCGGCTTACATATATGTAATCAACTAATTCACCAAAGGATGCTTAGTCTTGGAGCTTATTTCAGGCAGTATATTCTATACACCTTGCTTTATGAAAATAGGATGCTGATGCATGGTGATGGACTGATGGTAAAGTCCCATATTAGGAGTGACTCAGGAGTCTCCTCATAGTTTGTAACTTTGTATGGATGTTGATTCTTTTACATAAAAGCACTAAAAAAGAGGAGCTTTAATGGATGTTCAAGGAAAATTTCTCATCAAAATAAAAAAAAAAACAATATACAAATTCATTGTGTGCCCAGATCCCACTATTGGTTCTATGCCTCAGGTGACAACCAATCAATAAACTCTCATGTGGAAAGAACAAGGTAGGATGCTAACAGTAGGCCTAAGGTTTTCATTTACTTCTAGTCCCACATCGGTAAGATATCAAAGAAGCAAGTGAGAGAGAGGTGTAAGTAGAGACAATGGAGAAGAAAGAAGCATACTTACCTGGACGGGGTCGATGGGTGATCAAAAAGGCCCATGGCCTAGGTTGGCGACCTCCATTGCACTAAGGAGGGGTGCCCGCCTAACATCTCCCCGAGTGGGAGAGTGTATGTCATAATTTGTGGTAGCGGGGGTACGCGTTCGCGCGGCCCCTACCCATTACTAAATTCAAGTTTTAATTCGATTAACCATTCGTTGAATGTAAATTCATAGCTTCATTTCTGATTCAGCCTAAAATGGATTTTGGACTGAAAGCTTCTTTTATTGCTTCAAACCCATCTTGATGTTGTTATTGGATCTGACCTTCTATCATCACCCAACCCGTATTCCTAATCTAAAAGCAAATTTAGAGCTAACCTACCGAACTTAATTTGTAGCTCTGAGTTGAATTCAAGCCTTGAATTCTGTCGAAGGCTTCCTCAGTCTTAGAGGCTAAAGCTTCAGCTGGAGATGATGGGGGCTTCGCAATGCATTTTGTTATTGGATAGTTCTGAGCCGATCCATAGCTTATCGAGTCAGGGAGTCTCCTGCAAGAGAGTTATGTTTCTGGTCACGGATATTCTCTCCTGTGCTTGAAACTTGGAGATTTCCTTTTTCTTTTGTGAACAGATGCTCGAATTCTGTGGCCCATCAAAGTTGCAGCAAAGGGTTTCGTTGGGCTTTAGATTTGGTTTGGATCTCCCTTGGAATGGCTGTTTGCAGACCTTGAAAAAGATAAGCTGTGACAGACTGTTGGTAGTTTGGTTTGGTGTTTGATGTATCTGTTTAGTTTATGACTTTGTGTGTCTGTTTTCTTAGTCACCCAGGAAACATCACCTTTCAATTGTGGCAACATTTTCAATCCCAAGAGTCATCTGCAATCTCCCAAACAAATTCTGTTCTCTGCTCCTAATGATCTTTTCCTTTTCAGACTATGATTTTGGCTTGAGTTTCTAATGAAACTGAGGACTGAAGAATAGCAACATTAGTCAGGAACACGAATTGGGTTTTGACTGATTTTAACAATGAGAATGCCAGCATATTAGTCAAGGTCTCAAATTGTGAAAGTTCAGAAAGCCATGAAGAAGGAAGAAACTGCATTGTTAAGAATATTAGCCACATTAAATACAATTAGAAGACCACCAGAGTGACTCATTTCTTCCAGGCTTCCCCTTCTCATTCTTTATTGGGTTCTTTTAAATATTGTTATGTAATTTTGAATTGCAAAATTCATCATGAACTCATGTTTATCGAAACTGAAAAATAAATAGGATTAATTGATTATTGTAATACTCCTATGGGGACACAAGTTTTTATTGCAAGGGAGTTAAGTTTCTGACGTTCTAGTCAAGGATATCCTTTCCCGTGCTAGAAACTTGGAACAAATGCTCGAATTCCGTCGCCCAACAATGTTGCAGCAAAAGGTTTCATTACTCTTCGGAGTTGGTTTGGCTTTTCCCCTTTGATTGGTTGTTTGGCCCAAATTGTATGAGCAGCATGGAGAAGTTGGAAATCATCTTTTCTTCCAATCAGAGGGGAATGCCTTGTATAGGAAGTCTTCACCTTCCGAACATATTCGTATGGCCGATCCAACTTTTTCCTTCGAAGAAAATGTAAACCGTTAATGAATTTACAGGGAGATACTCTTGTGATAAGTAATAACAAAATGGGTCCCATTTGATGGATGATCTAGGTAAGCCGTAAGCAGTAAAGAAGAATTGATACCTGTTTGCACTGGTGGTAAATGGAACTCAAAAAGCCGCAACAGGGGACTTGCTTTAGTCCCACATCGGTATTGAAGAGAAACAATGCAAGGATGGTTGTGTTATAAAATGAAAATGAAGAGCATTGAAAAATCATACCTTTCTCGGCCTTTTGGCTAAGATCAAGTGTAGTATCTGTTCTTATCAGTTTAATATCTGATACGTGGGCCATCGGCCCACATGATATTAAATTAATTTTTCTTGGGGGAAGGCCCATCACAGTAGCTTGCTACTGGGGCTTTCATGCGTCGCCCATGCGTTGCACCACTGCACGGGCCTGGCGCACTCCTACCAAATCTAATTTAAAATTATTTCTGTACTTAGGGTTTGGTTGCCTCGGTGCATGAATGATAAAAGTGGGTCACGGTTTTTTACTCACACTCGTCTTTACCAGAGATGGTTTGGGAGGGGGTGGAGAGTCTTTGTTGAGAGATTTCATCACAAGAAATTCAATAAAATGGCGAAATTAAAGAACTGTAGTTCGCAGATATGCGCTTGATTCATGGAGGTAGAACCGTAGAATTAATTAAGTAAATACATAGGGTAGGTTTCTGCGAGTAAGTTCTTTTTGGCTTATGTCTGAGTGTTTTCTCATATTAAGCAAAGAGATGATTCCACATCAACACTTGGTCCAACTTCCGTTGGCAAATTCTTAGGCACCTTGGAGCATTGCCACTTGCCAGTGAGGTAGGAGATTGTAGAAGTTTAATGTGTTTTTCTTTGTTGATTGCATTGTCCGTGACACTTCTGGCCCTAGGAGTGCAAATAGGGTGACCCATAGCATTGCCAAGTTTGCTTGTTCGATTTAATTCCACATTTCTTATTCAATCTTATTGTAAACGATTATCCTTCTCAATTAACACTTTGTTTCGATAAAAAAGAGCTTTTGGAATTGGGCATTGGATTTAAAGTAAAAAAAAAAAAAAAGTATAGATGATTACACCAAACATATATTCATAAATTCTCTCAAACCCAATCAAACCGCCCAAGCCCAATTAAGTTCGGCCTTGACTGGAATCAAAGCTTGATCCGAATTGTGTTGAATTAAACTTGGGTTGAATCCTAGATAGCATTCAACTTTAATTTGAGTGCGTATTAGTATGTGTTTATATTTAGGGAAAATTCTCTATTAGTGCCCTGTACTTTGTGTCTAGTGCCACTTTAGTCCCAAAATATGAAAATGTGACAATTTAGTATCCAAACTTTTAAAGTGTGACAATCCAGTACCTGTCATTAATCAATAGTTAACCTGTCGATAAGTGACATTTGAAAAGGACACAAATGTCTTTCGAGTCTCATTTAATTTTCTTTATCAACCATCTAAACATTGACAAAAAATTAACAATCCCAAATCCTTGCTCCTTCCATTCAAAAAAGTTGGGGTTACATTTGAGTGGGCATTATGGTAATTCCAACTTTCTTGAATAGAAGAGTCAAGGATTTTGAACTATTATTATTTTTTTTGTCAATGTTTGGATAGTCGATAAAGAAAATTAGATGACACTTGAAGGGCATTTGTGTCTTTTTAAAATGTTACTTAACGATTGATTAATAGCTAGTTAACAAAAGGTATTAGATTGTCACATTTTGAAAGTTTGGGTACTAAATTGTCGCATTTTAAAGTTCAGGGACCAAAGTGACACTAGACCCAAAGTACAAGATACTAATTGGAATTTTTCCCTTTATATTTAAGAACACCTAATCTACTAACCAATGAGAACACCCCCTCCTCTCACACACGCTAATAAAAAAATCATATATAATGCAGATGGTGATGTACAAAGGTACTTATGACTGCTATGGGGACAATGGATGCATTATCTTTCTATTTATTAGGTTTATTTCTTTTTGTCTTTAATTTGTTTTTTGATATAACATTGCAAACTTCACCCATTTTATATTTTTCATTTAATTTTATGGATAATTACTTATATATACATTGTACATTTGAGAAACTACTTATATATATATCTTAAAATTTTAAAAGCAACTTATATATGCCTTGTTTATTGGTCCTAGGGGTGGATTTGAGGTGAGCTGAATATCTAGCTATTTGAGCTCAGTTCGCCAATAAATTATCAGCCTCGAGCTCGAATCAAGATAGAGACTTGAGCTCAAATTCGGCTTGAATCAAAAGCTCGCAAGTTCGAGCTCGACTATGAGCTAAACTTTTTCTAAAAATAAGTATATAGACAATTATTTTTTATTTGGCATATAAAATGTTAAGAGTTATTATATATAAAAATAAAAATTTTATATATAATATTTTATATTTATTATTTATTTATATTATATGTATGTATGTATGTATGTATGTATACATGCATGCATGCATGCATGTATGCATATCTACACTAGCTATAAAAGTACGAATAAAAGTGGTTGGCTTTTGGAATTTTCACTAGACTAAAATACCCCATCTTCAAAGTTTGATTCAAAAAAAGAGCAACGGTAAAAATGTAATTTTGTTTCCTAATTTAATGCTTATTAGGAAATGACTTTCTTTCTCATTTAATGTTTATTACCAAAAAGATACAAAACTCCATCATTTTTGTTCATAATTGTAAAACATGTTAATGGCAAAAATGTTATTTTACATTTCCATTTAATGCTTGTTAGGGAAAATACACAAACATCCCTCTTTTTGTTCAATAATTGGAAAACAACTTGCTGAAACAGCCCTTGAAGTTTTTGATTGTTACCCAAACCTCCCTTGAAGTTTGATTATTGCAATCCCCTCCCCTAAACTTCTTGACATAGTTGTAAGTAAATCCCCTTTGTAAAATCCTTTAACAAGAGGCATAAAAATGTCCAAAATACCCATGTAATTATTACTGAGGTTGATTAATACATAAAACACAAAATAAATGTTCTGAGTGACAAAATAAGAGTTTAAAGTTGAAATTTTACCTTTCAACAATTGATATGAAGGGCAAATTTTGAAAATACATCAATTCCGAAAAAAGAGATGAGAAGGATTGGGGTAGTGATTGATACGAAGCAAAATTTGGAAAATAAACATTTTGGTCAAAAGTAACTACATGGGTATTTTGACATTTTTGTGTTTTTTGTTAGAAGACTCTAACAAAGGATGTACTTGCAACTATGTCAAAAAGTTCATGGAATGTGATTGCATTTACCAAACATTAGGGGAGGTTTTAGCAATGATAAAAAATTTTATGGGAGGTTTTAGCAATTTATCATTTCATTTATTTAAATTAAAAAATACCAGAAAGTACATCTTATGTTCTCAATAGCCAATGTTGGGCCACATTAATCACCATGAAGAGATTTCCCACTGGTTGGCAAATGGATGAGCAATTTATTCTTTATACAATTTTTTGTTTTTTCAAAAATATTTTAACCTATTTTCATTGGTTCAGTTCTTGATCATTAATCTCTTCTTTATTCCCACCATATGATAGGTTAATTCTTAATTCCCGTTATCTTAAATCCCACATCATTGGATGACAAGATATTTTCAAGAGTAAGTGATAATTTTATTGTAGTTCATTGTAAGGTTTTTAGCGATTGAAGGAGATGAAGATGGATTTATCATATAGAAGTTAATTATTACAAAGGTAACGAGAATTCAAATAAAATTCAGATGAAGATAACTGATAAAAATTATTATTTTTATTGATTTTATTAATGGATCATAATAAATAAGAATAATAAGAATTTTATTAATGATAAATAAGAACAATAAGAATTTTATTAATTCTCATTACTTTTGCAAGAATTTTATTTTGACATATCTCTATATTAATGAACCATAATAAATGTGATAAATAAGAATAATTTTTATACGTGTAGAAATGCAAAAAATTACAAAAGATTTTGGAAATATATTATATGCTATCATCATCAAAAAATTTGTCATGTGCAAAGCATGTACACAAATACTAATATACATATATATGTAAAAGCTCAATTAGGTTTATGAGCCTCACGTGCTGAGTTTTACTGGGCTTGAGCTTGGCTTGATTAGCAAATAAGCCTATATATTAGGCTCGCACTTGGCTTGAAGCTCAATTTAGACCGAGCTAAATCAAGCTTTTCATGAGCAGAGGTCAAATAGCTCGGCTTGTGGCCACCCCTAATTGGCCCCACAAAACATAAACAAAACCTTTGTCATTGCACCATTTAGAGCCATTAACAACCCACTCCAATGGTTTTCATAATACCAAATTTGCCCCTAAGGCTCAGTTTGGAACGAGTACAAATGCAAATATGTAGAGTGCAAAACCTTCTATTTTGTATTATTTTTTATGTATTTGTATTGTACATATTTGCATTTATACTCTTTCCAAACTGAGTCCTCAGCTTGGAAGGAGTACAAATACAAATATGTAGAGTGCAAAACCTTACATTTTGTATTATTTTGTATATATTTGCACTCTAGATATTTGTATTTGTACTATTTCCAAGCTGAGCTTAAGCTTGGAAGGAGTATAAATACAAATATGTAGAGTGCAAAACCTTGTATTTTGTATGTATTTATACTGTACATGTACTCTTTCCAAACTGAGCATAAAGTTCAAAATGTATGTTGAGTTTGGTTTCTTGCACTTGGAATTCTATAAGAGCCCAAGGGGACTGTTTAGATGTATGATTGACATGTCTTCCTATGTTACAAGAAGAGGTGAACCAACTGAACCTCAAAACAGAATCCGCTGAACTGAGACATCATCAACAGAAGTAGAAGGGGTTATATTCCCAAGTCCCAACCCTGTTTGGACTGTGAGGGCCTGTGTTTAGGTAACAAGCTCACCAGGGAATAGGGATGCATCAATGTTGATGGGGGAGAATGCTATGATGATGTGGATGGATTTGTCATGGAACTAACTCGACTACTTTGGTTTGTTTGATGTCAGATTTCCCAAGAACCTGACGTTTTTGGATTTGCCACATAACATGATTCAAGGTCCAAGGAGGTATTCTGGAACAGATCGTCAATGACAATGAATTGGATGATTTGCAATGGCTATATAATCGGCTGTGTGGATACATTATCAAGGCTGTTGGGTTTCAGAACAAAACCCAACAACATTAATCTTTTAAAATAAATTGGCAAGGCTTTCAGAACAGAGTTGAGATTTTCTAGCAAACAAAATACGTTCCAACCCTCGACCGACTTGATCTAACACTGCACATCCCATCATGAGACTGGGACCCATTATATATGAGATGTGCTGTGTGAGATAATGTTGATAGTGGGTTGGAACATGTTTCGTTGTTGGCAGGTGATCCAGACTCTTCAGAACATGACTTCTACCATTCCGATTTGAGCCCCATATGAAACATTGGGAGCCGTATTTGGTGAAAATCCAGAAACTCAATATGGATATTCCAAACGCTGAAATTGTAACTGTAACTGTGATATACAAGTACTCAACCAAAGCAGCTTAATTAACAACACAGGGAACATAGAAGCCATTCCAAACAGGGCCAAAATATTTTAGTATTTTACTACTTTGCTCATGCTTCCATTTTCCTCTGACAGGATCAATTAAGGCTGCCATCTCAGTTGTAAATTGCCATTTGTTTCATATTCTGTACAACTGGACCTAGTTAGATCAATTGGGTGTACATGACTTCAACTCTGTTGGAAGGTCAAGGATAATTATTCATCAAAACAATAAAAAGAGAAAAAAACTATATAAGGTCCAAATCAAGTGGTTAAACATGATTTGATTCATGATTTTTGGCTTGATCAATGTCATTGTGTACCGAGATCTCACTACCCTCGTGTGGAATGCACAAGGTATGAACTATGGACTATGAAGCAAAGGAACGTCCATTGGTCCAAGTTTTTTCTTTTACTTATAGTCCCACATCGTTAAGATAGGAAAGATGCAAGTGAGAGAGGGAAGTATAAGTGGATACAAAGGAGATGGGATAAGCATACTTACCTGGACGAGGTCAATGGGTGATCAAGAAGGCCCATGGCCTGGGTTGGCGACCTCCATTGCACAAGGGAGGGGTGCCCGCCTAACATCTCCCCAAGTGGGAGAGTGTACGTCATAATTTGTGGCAGCGGGGGTACGCGTTCGCGCGGCCCCCACCAAATGCTTTATTTTCTAAATTTTCTCATTTTTATTTCTCCCAAAGTCCTTGTTTTATCAAGGTTAGTTTTTCAATCCCTTATTATTCATGTGTTATGAGCAGTGTGAATCTCCAACACTGTTCTGGGAGAGGTTATGTTTCTGGACCAGGATTTCCGTGGTCCATCAAGTGCAGCAAAATCTTCAGTGTCTTTCCACCAGATTGGTGGATTGCACATCTTGAAGATGATAAAGCTCTGGGTCATTTCTTCCTTCCTTATTTTAATGGAAATACTCTTAACCGAAAGAAAAGCTGTTTTTAATGGATTGTTGAATCGAATAATTAGTAAATAGAACCATAACAGTTCGGTTGCCCCCAACTGTGACGGCCTAGCTTACTTTTGGAGAGCTTTCTCACTTCTGGGAAGGCCTCAACAAATCATTGGTTCAAAGTATTTTAATGAATGCTTAATTCTCTTTCATGGTGTCCAGTACCTGGGTCTCTTGTTCATTTTAGAATTCAGAGAAAGCCTTTTGCCGATATCCATATTTGTTTTTAAAACATCTCAAAAGAAAAAAAGGTCTTTGCGTTCTAATCATCACTACTGATGGGATTCAAGCCATCTCTCAGCTCTGCACATTGATGGTAATTTGTTTCAACTGGTATTCTCTGTTTTCATGAAAACCGGGAGATAAGCCGGCAGCCTGCTACAGAAGGTTTTGTTTCCTGTTGGATTTTTTTTTTTTTTTTTTTGGAACTGAAGGAAAAAACTAAAATACTTTTGGTCGAGCTAATATCTCCGGGTGTTCGATTGGTTGGTGCTGCTTATTGGATGAGCAAGCTGTCAAATTGTTTTTCTCTTCAGTCTATAAACATACAATTCAATGAATTCATTTCTGGTTTAATGACTAAGAATTACTCTGAAAACTGGAAAAGAAACACTTGTACTTCTTGATCTTGACTTCTGCAGTGGTTTGGAATATTAACTCTCTTAATAATACTCTTCATCTCTTTTCTTTGTGGCTTATCCCTTTGAGCAGGTCTTGTATCCTGTTTATGCAACTTTGACACGGAGCAGTGGTTTGGCAACCCAAAAGGTCAACTTTCAATTGTTTGTGGCAGCATTTTCAATCCAATGGTCATTTGCAGTCTGGCATACAAATTCTGTACTTTTCTCCTAGTGATCTGTTCCTATTGAAACTATATGTCTTTGGTTTGAGTTTCCAATCCAACTGACAGATCGAATAATAACAACATTAGTAATTGCCTGTACATTTACTTTGGTCCATTATAAACCTTCTTTTGATGTTATTTTGGTAGCAATATGTTTTTTTTTTCATGATTATCCACATAAATACAATTAGAAGACCTTAGTGACTTGTTTTTTTTTTTTTCAGTAGAAGACCCAAGTGACTCTTTGTTTCATTCTCTTCCCATTCCCATTCTTATTGGGTTCTTTTAAATAATGTTATTTTCTGTAATTTTTTTGAGTTCCAAAATTTATCACAAGTCAAATGATCTAAGTATGTTGATGGTTGGGATGCAACTATTACTGTACCAGGCCTCTTGGGTTTTTGCTGTGCTTTTTTATAGGAATTTTCTGCACTTTCTTTAGTAATGGGTGCTGTGATTTGGACAGTTTCCTTTTGGTTTTGGATGAACTAATGTTTGTGTAAACTAAAAAATAGATAGGGTTACTTCATTACTGCATCTGTAATACTCCTATGGGGACACAAGTTTTTATTGCACAGAGCATAAGCAACAGATCAAGGATGCCAACAATATAAAAAGTCTTGTCTGTTTGCACAAGGCAGCTGAGGTGATGCAAGTTCCACTATCTCACTCTATCTATTCTAATTCTAAGTAATAACATGTGCCACAAAAAGTAACAAGAAGAGATTTTTGATCAAATATTGATGAAGAGTTGGGTAGATTGAGGACACCCAAGTCGTATGAGCTGCTTGGTGAAATTGGAAATCATCTTGACTTCCAACCTGAGGGGAATACAATACCCAGTGATAGGAACTCACATAGTGCCATGGATCGAAGTGCATTTGGAAGGTGAAGGTCTCTTTCAGGTTCCAACTGTTCTTATGGAAGCTACATTTCTTTCATTCTTTTGCAAGAGCTGTTTGGATTGATATATACACAAGTCAATGTGTGTGTTGTCAAAAGTGGTATGATTCATTCATGGATTCAAGATTGGTAAAATGCTCTCTGCCTCCGGACATGACCAAAGAAGGAACAAAATGAGTTTCAGCAGTGGGTTGTTATTGCTCTTCGACTTATATGGGATGTCAGAAACAGAGAATTGTATGATAATGTAACACCTGATCCCATATGGGTGATTAAAGCAGTCAACAACTACGTCCATCCAACTCAATAATCTGAAATTCGATCTCCTTCTGGCTTACTCCCTGAAAACTTTGCCTCAACTTCTATTTTCTCATGGGCATAGGTGGGGTTCTGTAGCCAATTTCTTTATTTGTTTTAAAATCCTTTCTTCATAAAATTGTACAAATAAATGAAAAACATTTCAAAAGAGATTTTGGACATTGGATCCAAGTAATAAAAAAAAAAAAAACAAAAAGTAGAAAATATACGGACTTTTTTGGCATTTTGTAGAAGTTTGAGTTGGCCGGGCCCCAACTGATGTCCAAATAACGAGCTTAGATTGGGCTTTGTGTATTGGACTAAGATGGGGCCCGGGCTCCGCTGGATCACAAATCTTGACTGGTTGTCTTGTTGGGCTTTGGTGTGGGCTGACCTAGGTAGACAAACGTTAAAGAGTTGCATTTGTCTTACTATAGGAGGCAGTAAACAAGAAGAGCAGACCAGATGTATAGCACACTAATATCCCATATCGCATGAGAGAACAGAACTCCACACACACCACCAACTATAAAAGATGGTCATCGGCACTTATTCAACCTCACGCAGCCGCGCGGTGAGCACAGAGCGAACTATTCTTTCGCCTTTTACTAAAGAATACCGTGTTCTCGCCGCATTCAGCGGCATACGCCAATTTTTTTAGGGTTTTCTCTCTTTTGAGAAAGCCCCACCAATTCTATTATTTTAAGTTTTTCTCAATTTTACTTGTATTTTTTTCTAATTTTTCTTGTAAGATGGGTCTTTTTGTCTGCTGAAACTCATTTTCAGGAAAATTTCCAGTTGGTGTTGGAGTTATTTCTTGATTCTTGATTAATTTAATACATATTCAAGCAAGCATCAAATTTCACCTCACACAAAATCATATAGACTCATCTGTTAAAATAGTATTGTGATTCAAAATATAATAGGAGACAAGTGAGAGTAGAGTAAGTTGTAGTAGCAGCGAGTTCCTGGTTTTTACTAGAATTCAAAGCAGAACTTGACTACATTTCATCAATTTAACATCCAAGTGCCTGACTTGTTGCTTGTTAGTTCTACATCTTGATGAGCAACCTTACAAATTGTTTATGCATGGTATGAGGACGAAAGTTTCTAGTTCTATGAATCTGAAACGATAGAAACTGCAACATAAGATCACATTGAAACAGTATTCTATTTCTGTATTCTGGATGGCAATTCAGATTGCCTTTGGTTATAGAGTTATCCAGGTTGACATTTTTGCATAAACCCAAAAAAACTCAAAGAGACAATATTAATAGTTGGCTAAGTGGGTTTCTTCTTCTAAACTACCAATCATAAATTGCATTCTTGACTATATATTTGCATTATACACTAAACAGTGGTGTGATGCTGAAATTATCTGCCCATTACAGTGGAGGAAGCTCCCTTCTTTAATTTACTGGTGGGTACTGACCAACTTTCATGGTGAAAATGGCTGCTTACATACATGTAATCAACTAATTCACCAAAGGATGCTTAGTTTTGGAGCTTATTTCAGGCAGTATATTCTATACACCTTGCTTTATAAAAATAGGATGCTGGTGCGTGGTGATGGTGAAGTCCCATATTTGGTGTGACTCAGGAGTCTCCTCATAGTCATTGTGTGCCCAGATCCCACTACTGGTTTTATGCCTCAGGTGACAACCAATCAATAAACTCTCATGTGGAAAGCACAAGGTAGGATGCTAACAGTAGGCCTAAGGTTTTCATTTATTCATGTCCCACATCGGTAAGATAGAAAAGAAGCAAGTGAGAGAGGGAGGTATAAGTAGAGACAAAGAACAAAAGACAAACATACTTACCTGGACGGGGTCGATGGGTGATCAAGAAGGTCCATGGCCTAGGTTGGCGACCTCCATTGCACTAGGGAGGGGTGCCCGTCTAACATCTCCCCTAGTGGGAGAGTGTACGTCATAATTTGTGGTAGAGGGGGGGTACGCGTTCGCGCGGCCCCTATCTAATATACTAAAATCAAGTTTTATTCGTTGAATGTGAATTCATAGCTTCATTTCTGATTCAGCCTAAAATGGATTTTGGACTGAAACTTCATTCATTGCCTCAAACCCATCTTGACGTTGTAATTGGATATAACCTTCTATCATCACCCAACACGTATTCCTAATCTAAAAGCAAATTTAGAGCTAACCTACCGAACTTAATTTGTAGCACTGAGTTGAATTCAAGCCGAAGGCTGAAGCTTCATCTGGAGATGATGGGGGCTTCGCAATGTATTTTGTTATTGGATAGTTCTGAGCCGATCAAAAGCTTATTGAGTCAGGGAGTCTCCTGCAAAAGAGTTTTGTTTCTGGTCACGGATACTCTCCCATGCTTGAAACTTGGAGATTTCCTTTTTCTTTTGTGAACAGATGCTCGAGTTCTGTGGCCCATCAAAGTTGCAGAAAAGGGTTTCATTGGGCTTTAGATTTGGTTTGGCTCTCCCCTGGAATGGCTGTTTGCAGACCTTGGAAAAGATAAGCTGTGACAGACTGTTGTTAGTTTGGTTTGGCGTTTGATGTATCTGTTTAGTTTGTGACTTTGTGTGTCTGTTTTCTTAGTGACCCAGGAAATATCACCTTTCAATCGTGGCAACATTTTCAATCCCAAGAGTCATCTGCAATCTCCCAAACATACTGTTCTCTGCTCCTAATGATCTTTTCCTTTTCAGACTATATGATTTTGGTTTGAGTTTCTAATGAAACTGAGGACTGAAGAATAGCAACATTAGTCAGGAACACGAATTGGGTATTGACTGAGTTTAACAATGAGAATGCCAGCATATTAGTCAAGGTCTCAAATTGTGAAAGTTCAGAAAGCCATGGAGGAGGAAGAAACTGCACTGTTAAGAACATGTCGTGGTGTTCTATTTTAATTAATCAACACTTGGTGTAGCTTCTGTTGTTCAAGTAAATTGGTAATGCATTTACTTCTATCTATCATAAGCATTCTTTTGATGTTATTTGGTAACAATATGTTTTGTTTTCATGATTAGCCACATTAAGTACAATTAGAAGACCAGAGTGATTCATTTCTTTAAGGCTTCCCCTTCTCATTCTTTATTGGATTCTTTTAAATATTGTTGTTCTGTAATTTTAGTTGCAACATCCATCATTTATTTTCATGAACTCATGTTTATCTAACCGAAAAGAAAATAGGATTAATTGATATTATTGTAATACTCCTATGGGGACACAAGTTTTATTGCACTAAACACAAGCAACAGATCAAGGAAGCCAACAATGTGATGTGGGGTAATTTGAGCTCCATATTGTATCTATTCTATTCCTTAGTTACACCATGCCACAAGAAGTAACAATAAGAGGATTTTGATCAAATGATGATGAAGGGTTGGGTAGATTGAGGACACCCAAATTGTATGAGCAGCATGGGGAAGCTGGAAATCATCTTGCCTTCCAACCATAGGGGAGTGCTTATGATAGGAAGTCTTTACCTTCTTACATTCCTCTAGCTCCATCAGCTTAGACATGTGGTTGGCTAGGTGTAGATGCATCGGCCAAACCCACGTGTAAAACCTCCTCTTCATGTGCGTTGCAAAATATTAATCCATGCACTGTCCTCATGAACGATTGTGTGCCATGAGGAACCCTGGTAAACTCTTGCAAAGGGTGTTGGTTTTGGGAGTATTAAGGGTAGGCAGTCAAGGAGGTCGATAATGGGAGTATCAAGGGTTGTGAATAATAGCAAGATTTACAATAATGCCACTCAACACAACCTACTAAAAGTGTGCATTTCTCATGTCTTTGTGCCTTATTCATAGATATTTCAGATCTAAATTTAGTATTATTAATGTATCTATATAATTTATATGCATTTCATGCATTTGATAAAGGTGTAAATCCCGGTTCGGTGTAGTTTTACACCGTGGTCTACTTTTGTATGCGTTTGGTTGGAACGTAAAAGAACACCGAAGACTGGTGTAAAACTTCATTTTGAAAGATGTTTACATCGATAATCGATGTATATATAAAATACATCGATTTTTTCTATGTAAAACTCAATCGATATAAAATACATCGGTGTAAAAAAGAAAGCAACGACTCTCTTCCTCTGCTCTGTCACCAACGAGCTTCTTTCGCTGGCATCTTCCACCGTCAAGTTTCCTGTTTTCGTTTCGCCGGCATCCTCCACCGTCAAGTTTCCTATTTCTGTTTTGCCGGCATCCTCCGCCATCAAGTTTCTTGTTTCCGTTTCGTCGGTATCCTCCACCGTCAAGTTTCCTGTTTCCGTTTCACCGGCATCCTCCACCGTCAAGTTTCTTGTTTCCGTTTCGCCGGCATCCTCCACCGTCAAGTTTCCTGTTTCCGTTTCGCCGGCATCCTCCACCGTCCAGTTTCCTGTTTCCGTTTCGCTGGCATCCTCCATGCGACCCTCTTCTCTCTTCCACTCCCTCCCTCTCTCTCTCTCTTCTCTCTTCCACTCCTTCACGCCTACCCAGAAGACTAGAGCCTCTCAAAAGAAAAAAGAGGGAAAGAAAAGCCATATCTTGTCGGGGAAGAATTCCATCAATTCGATATGAAAGATGGAGGTCCCAATAGGCAAGAAATGTATCTCGTCGTCACCGAAAATCCTAGGGTTAAATGAGCAAATCAGTGCAATCCTTGATGAGGTCTTCAGAGCCTACAGGGACTTCATTGACGGCGAAAATGGACTTGAGCTTATGCTTTACGTTTAGAACCTTGGGCCTGGCCGGGCCTGAGCTTAGGCAATAGCCCTTATCAATAGTGCAAGCCCAGCCTAATCTGGCCCGTGACCGCCTCTAAGCATATCCAAGCATTTTCCATATCTTTTGTCAATATCCATATATTTTCTAAATATATTCATATCTGTACCCGTATTAAAGCTTATTCGATACAATACTTAATACTGATATTTTGATTTTTGATTGACATAAATGGCGTCCTGAAGTAAGAAGAAACCTTTCTTCATATAACATGCAAATGAATGGAATACAGTTTAGAAAAGCTTTTGGACGTAAGAAAAAAAAAAAAAGAAAATAACAGATATTTTTAGCATTTTGCAAAGGTTTGAGATGGCCGGACACCAACTGAGGCCCAGATAATGAGCTTAGACTGGGCTTGGTGTATTGGACCAAGATGGGGTCGGGGCTCAGTTGGATCACAAATCCTGAATTTGGGCTTTGGTCTGGGCTGACCCAGGCACACGAGTAAACGCCGCAATATAATAGATTAATATCCCATATCGGATGCGAGAAAAGAAATCCACACACACCACCAAATATAAAAGATGATCATCAGCATCTTCAGAAACTCACGCAGCCGCGCGGTGAGCACAGAGCGAACTATTCTTTCGCCTTTTACTAAAGAATACCGTGTGCTCGCCGCATTCAGCGGCATACGCCAATTTTTGGAGGGGTTTTCTCTCTTTTGAGAAATCCCCGAACAAATCGAACCATTTTAAAGATTTGCAATGCTTTTTCGGTAATAGCCCTCCGTTCTCGTCTTTTCCTACTGTTCTAAGAATGAATTTAGTGGGCTTGAGATGTTCGCTTCTATTTGGCTTCAAGCAGCTGCACACTGGGCAACGGGGCACAACAGTTACTATTCCTTCTTCCTTTGGGGCCATATACCAAACTTTTTGAGGGTTCTCTATAAATGGTTTTGCAGGTTGAATAATGATTGAGATGAAGGAATTATTTCATGATTATTGTTTTTTTTTTTCAAATCTTTTTGGGTTGCCTATTAATCATAGAAGAACAGAATATCTTTTTTAATTCTCTTGGCAAGAAATGTGATGAAACCAGAACTTCTACATGCATCTCTTATAACCTTGCTTCCATCTCATTTGATTTGAGCTTTTGAAGGTTGGTTAGGGACTGGGAAGCCAGAGGCAAAGCATTTTCCTACAAATTGTCATTCTCTTTTTGGAACCTCAGAATATTGCCTAAAACAGTTGCAGTTGCTAGATTCAAGAAAATGAAACAAAAGGAAAGAATTGAAGCTGAAAATCTGTTTTGTATCAACAGAAGATAAAAAGGAGACAAGAAAGCATCTGCTAAGACATATTCACTCTGGATTCTGAACGAAGAACAAACCCCTAAAGGAGTTGCCTCCACAGTCCACACCAGAGAAAATTATAGCCATTATGGCTGCAACTATAGATTCTTAAACTCTTGAAGGGGTTGCATGGCTTGAACAGGTTTTGAGGAGTGAATGTGTGTCCTCTATGCTAATTTACTAAAAGATGATTCCTTTTGCACTTCCATATGATGTCAGAATGACTTGGGAGTTTTTGTTAAATGTTGAGATTACTCCATGAGTGGAGTGATGCTGAAATTATCTGCCCATTACTGTGGAGAAAGCTCCACTCCTCTTTAATTTACTGGTGGGTAGACCGTAGACGTATGTAATCAACTAATTCAGCAAAGGATGTTAGCTTTGGAGGTTTTTGCAGGTAGTAAACACAATACACCTTGCTCTGAAAAGTTGGATGCTGATATAGGGTAATGGTAGATGTCTCATATTAGGAGTGACTCAGGAGTCTCATAGTTTGTATGGGCGTTGATTCTTTTGCATCAAAGCAATTAAGAAAAAGATTTTAATGGACGGTCAAGGAAAATTTCTCATCAAAATAAAAAAGAAAAACCTATATACAGTCATTGTGGGTGCCCAGATCTCCACAACGGGTCCTATGCCTCAAGATTCATTCGACCGATCAACAAACTCTCATGTGGAAAGCAGGTGGTATGCAGCAAAAGAAGGTCTAAGTTTTTTCTTTTACTTTAGTCCCACAACGGTAAGATAGAAAAGAAGCAAGTGAGAGAGGGAGGTATAAAGAGAGACAAAAGGAAAAGAGAGAAACATACTTACCTGGACGGGGTCAATGGGTGATCAAGAAGGCTCATGGCCTAGGTTGGCGACCTCCATTGCACAGAGGAGGGGTACCCGCTTAACATCTCCCCAAGTGGGAGAGTGTACGTCATAATTTGTGGCAGTGGGGGCACGCGTTCGCGCGGCCCTACCCGATATTTAAATTTCTAAGAGTTTTAGAACTATTAATTAACTTTGGTAACGACAAATATCTAAAAATTTATTATAGGTTGATTATGAATTCCTAGCCATAGCGATGATACTTGCAATGTATTGTTACAAATCAATGTCACGTACTCACGTTGTTAGTAGGTCTAATCCAATCCCAAAAAGTTGTACCCAATTCTCACTTTTGAAGTAATCCATCAAAAAATATCTCCCCCTTTTGAAGTTGAGCTTTCTTGGGTTATGTGGAAGGCTTTCTCAGTCTTATAGGCTAAAGCTTCAGCTAGGATTAGGATCAATGCTAGCAGAGATGACTGGGGCTTTGCAATACGTTTTCAGGTCTGATTGTTTTGAGCTAATCTGTAGCTTAAAAGTCGGGAAATTCCCTGCAAGAGAGTAAGTTGTGTATCTGGTCAAGGATATCCTCACCCGTGCTAGAGTTTGGAGATTTCTTTTTTCTTTTGGCGATCCAAACTATTTCACGTGTTTTGCCAACTCTCTTATTCTATGGCTAGCCAGTTTATCCTTTGAGCAGGTCTCAGATTTTGTTTCTCTACTGATGACTCTTGGATTTTAAGTGTTGCTGCAACTGGAAGGTGGCATTTTTGGGTTGCCGAATTCGAGAGTCATCCACAGTCTAGCATTCAAGTTCTATACTTTTTCTTCTAATGATGTATCCCTTAATTTATAAACTATATGGTTTGAAAAGTTGGAAAGAGTCATCCACAGTCTAGCATTCAAGTTCTATACTTTTTCTTCTAATCATGTATCCCTTAATTTATAAACTATATGGTTTGAAAAGTTGGAAGCATTAGTCAAGAACACGATTGGCTTTGTCAGATTTTAACAATGAGAATGCTAGCTGCTCGGATTGTAGCAAGTGCGCTGAGGTCTCAAATTGTGAAAGTTCAGAAAGCCATGAAGAAAGAAGAAATTGCACTGTTAAGAGCTTGTTATGGTGTTTTATTTTCATTTACCAACATTTAGTGTTAGCTTCTGTTGTTCAAGTAATTGCTTGTACATTTACTTTTTTCGATCACAAACCTTCTTTTGATGTTATTTTGGTAGCAATATGTTCCCTTCATGATTATCCTCCACATTGAATACGATTAGAAGACCTGAATGGCTCGTTTCTTTCAAGTTCTTCCCCTTCCCATTCTTTATTGTATTCTTTTAAATATTGTTCTTTTCTGTAATTTTGAGATCCAAAATTCATTACAAGTCAGATGGTCTTAGTCAATAGTTGGATGGTTGGGATGCAACTGTTATGATTTGCTTGATTGCACCAGGCCTCTTGGGGGTTTTTGCTGTGTAATTTTATTGGAATTTGGCTGCAGTACTTTCTTTACTAACAGGTGCTGTGATTTGGACAGCTTCAATTAGGTTTTACATGAACTCATGTTTGTGTAAACTGAAAAATAGATAGGATTATTTCATTACTGCATCTGTAATACTCCTATGGGGACACAAGTTTTTAATGCACATAACACAATCTACATATCAAGGATGCAAACAGTATAAAAAGTCTTGTTTGTTTGCACAAGGCAACTGAGGTAATGCGAGTTCCATCATCTATTAGACTCTCTATCTATTCTAATTCTTAGTAATAACATGAAGAATTTGGGTAGGTTGAGGATACCCAAATTGTATGAACAAAATGGTGAAATTGGAAACCATCTTGTCTTCCAATTAAACGGGAATGCCTAGTTATAGGAAGTCTTTACCTTCTCAACATTCCTCTAGTTGATTCATTTTATTCTTTAAAGAAAATGTAATCATCCTTCCATTCATAGATGTTGGCGGGGTTGTCTTATTTTTCAACAATTATATTAGTTTTAAATCTAACGGTTGGTATGGTCCATCCTTAGGTTAAGGTGGGCCTTACATATAAAAGGTTTCTTTCTTTTGTATGTAGAGTTTAGAAAAGAAAAGAAAAGAAAAGAAAAGAAATTTGTTATTTTTCTTGTTTGAAAGAAAAAAGAGAGGTTGAGAGAGAGAGTGCTTTTGGTGTTAGAGTTATTTTTTTTTCTCTTATTTTTATTTTTCAGATTGAGAAAGGAAATGAATAATAGCGTATGAGAGTTAAGGGTTTGTTTCGGTTGCAAGCATAAGGCATCTGTATTGTTTCTCATTTTCCTTTACAGTGAAGAATAATTGGTGCATGGTAAGGCTGGACTACGATGATTCTTTGTGTTATTGGTGGTATTTGCTTTTATTTGTCTTTGCTTGGATTTCGCTACTTTTATTGCTATTGGATTTTATTATTATTATTTCATTTCAAATATTTTGTGGTTTGTTCTATGAATGGTTGTTGTGAGCCCCAACAATAGGAATAAAGTGATAACAACAAAACATAGAGTTTTGGATGATTGCTACAATCCCTATATCTACCTAAAGATTTTATGGCAAAAACCAATTTAATTCATTGAAAGGTATGTCAAACAATAGTCTATACATGGATTAACCGAATAAAGAAAACTCTAGCATGGTGTGTAAGAAACACTTTTAACATGTTAACAAAATAGGTGGATTGCAATTCAAAAAAAAAAAAAAAAAAGTAAATTCTTGAATCTTTTCGTGAATCAGATATTATGTAACCAGAGTGCCTTAAAATCTCTCTTAATTGACCTTTTTCCTTTTGTTTAGATTCATTGAAAAACTTGTGTATGAAACAATTAAAGAGGTAGATTAGGGTAATTAAATATTTAAACTACCCTTGTGGTTTAGCAAATAGACAAGAACTTACCCTTCTATTTGTATAATCACTTAAAAGTACCCCTATAGTTTTTGATAATGGACAACCATTAAAAATCGGTAACAAAAAGATTGAAAAGACTACTTTACCCTTAATTTTTCTTCAAATTTTAAAAAATGTAACATTATTGGGAAAATTAACCAAATGCCTTTTAGAGGAAACACACCAACTTTAGAACGTTTTTTTTTTTTGAGATGTCAATTCATGAAAACCGATAATTAGGCATAGAATCTATACATGAAAAGGTAGTTCTCAATAAAGTTATTCATTAGATTTAGGAATTGGGAGTGCAAGTATGGCAATTAACTCCTTGCTGACTGGCATATCATCTCTTTTTCACTCTACTAGATTTGTAATTATCTCCATGCTAACCATGGCACCATAAGCTAGCTACAAAGCATAATTTTGGTGGGAAAACCGAGGTATATCTAGAATTGCTAGTATTTTCATGATAATAAGAGTGGTACGTGGACTATTTGGAGCTTAGGACATAGGGAACTAACTAGTGGATCTACAAAGGTCGAGCTTTCTTTATCTCTTTTGAAGCCTTAGATTCTTATTCTCTTTTGGCTTTGACATGGATTTGACATGGATTTCCATTCAGATCTACCCCATTCTGCTAGAGATAGAGCTTGAAGTTTCTAGCCTGGTCTCCACCCAGATCTGCCCTACCAACTTTAGATCTGAAGTTTCAAAACCAAATTTGCCCAGATCTACTACTTCTAGTTTAGATCCGCCCAAATCTGAAGTCACCACAAATTCCTGTGTTTCTCAAGACTCTTCTCACATGAAACACAAATTTTCTGTTTCTCACCTGAAATCAATCGGCAACAGTAGAAAGAGAAGAAAAAAATATAATTCTTTTGGGGTTCTTTCATCGGTAAATTAGGTTTTGTTTTGAAAAGTTAAAAGAACAATGAAGGAAAAAATTGAGCACAAATGGATAGTTTTGGAATTGTAACAGTATGCTAACGGTAGGGGAGGATTTTGTCTATTGTTAGAAAATTTAAGGGTCTTTGAGTCATTTTTCAAATAGTAGCAGGGTAAATTTTTGTACGTTTGACAAACCATAAGGGTACTTGAAGTATTTAACCTTATGTCTCAATTTGGAAGGAATACAAATACAAATATGTACAGTGCAAATCTGTGTATTTTGTATTATTTATACAAATTGTAACAGTATGTATTTATACTCTTTCTAAACTAAACCAAACAAAATGTGGTACACAGAAAAGCCCAGCCAACAACCAGTTGTAACTGAATTTGGAAAACCTTAGTTTTATTGAAATATTTTTCAGAAAGAAACTTTTCCTTTTATCTTTTTTCCGCATAACTATCAAATGCTTTTTTTTTGGTAAACCCACAAAAATGGACTTGGTTGAGTCCCACATTGATAATGTAGAAGAGCAATAGAAAAATGATTCAGTTATAAAATGAAAGTGAAGAGATTGGACAAATCATACCTTTCTCGGCCTTTTGGCTAAGATCAAGTGTAGTATCTGTTCTTATCAGTTTAATATCTGATACGTAGGCCATCGGCCCACATGATATTAAATTAATTTCTTTTGGGGAAGGCCCACCACAGTAGCTTGCTACTGGGGCTTTCATGCGTTGCCCATGCGTTGCACTATTGCACGGGCCTGGCGCACCCCTACCAAACCCATTTCAATATTTTAAGTTGTGATCCAAAAGTACATTTGGTTTCCACCTATAAAATAGTTTTAACAAGTAATTCAGTTCTTTATTTATTTTGCATTAATACAAATTCATAAACTCATGATTAAGTTAATTAGGTTAAGGAAAATAAACTCATGATTACTGATAAGTTTTTTTCCTCTTTGAATAAGAGCAATAGCAAAATATGTGTCATTTTGAAACATTACATAAATTGTAGGATAAAATACTTAAACTACCCCTTGGTTTTACAAAATTGACTACCTGTGTCCCCACCATTTGCAAATTTCAATGGTTAATTTTAGTTTGCACACTTTGTTTGCATGCGACATCACATGATCATTACAATATTTTCAAAATACTAATGCGGTGAAGCTCTATTTGAATCGTCCATTGTCTCCCATGGAATTCTTAGACCATCCTTATCTCCAAGCAGAATATATGTTAGCAGGATTTCAGCTTAGAATCTTGATTGCCTTTTCTAAACAAACTCCAAAGTAAAAATAGAAGGAAAATAATGTTAACCGAGTACATAATTACAATAAGGCTATATTTGATTTGAAGGAAAAAGTAGGAAAAAGAAAACCTTTACAAATCTTGTATAGCTTTTCCTCCATTTCGCTTTCTTTTCCTACTTTTTCCTTCAAACCAAATATAGCGTAAATGAATACAGGGAGTTGAGTCTACGTTTGAATATGGGCACTAAAACAAACACCTCAAAAGAATCAAAATAACAAATAATAGATTAGAAGAAACCCATAAAGGTTAAAAAGCAATTTCTCATTAAATATACAAGAATAAATTAGAATGTTACATTCCATGAATTTAGAGTTCCATCAATGTAGGAAAGCCCAATGGGAAAAAGTAGAATGTCACAACAAGAATCCACCAACGAACATACTCATTGGTGCAAGAGACCTAAAAAGCCACTAATTTCAAGTGAACTACCTCAAGAATTCACAGAGGTATCATTAGAGGAGTGATCCAAGTCCATTGCTGATCTTCCTCCTCTCTTCACCTTCTTTCTTTCTTACTTTCCCCTCCTCTCTCTCCTCTTCCCACTCCATTTGACAAAACCAGTATAAACTGAGGAGGTTCACCACCTTACTACTAACTCGCATTGAATTCTTACTAGGCTTGATCAGTTTAGAAATGAAGTGAACTAGTTATGAGCTTGGAAGTTTAGTATATGACAAATAAAAGGCCCGTTTGGCAAGTCTTTTTGAGAAGATCTTCTCGTAGTTCTGACAATCAATAGACACACTGAGCTTTTGACATAAGATCTGGGCAGCTTGAAGACCGTTTGGCAGACGCGCATCTTTCCATGCGTCATTTCGGGTCTTTCTGCATGAGATTAAAATGTGAAAGACGCGGGAAGATTCATTTGGAGCTTTCCGAAATTAGCCCAAAATGAGTTTCGCACGTCTTTTCAACAACGCATCTTTTGATGGCTAAATCTTCCGCGTGCTAAACGAGAATAGACCGATTTTCGGTCTTCCTGACTTGTAAACAGCCGAAAGACTGTCCAAAAAAACGTGTGAAACGGCACCGAAAACTACTTCTGTATTTTTCAAATAACTATTTTAGCATTGGAATTTCTAATGAGAGAGAAAGCAGGGGTGGTGGTCTTAGGAGGATAACATGTACAAAGTGATTGATAGAATCAGGCAAAATGGGCCATCATCATGACCCCTGTTATGGGGCATGTCTGTTGGCCTGTCCAAATTGATTTTGGACCGGATGGGGTCCAATCCAAAACCGGTCCATTGACACTCTTAATCACCACTGTCTTCTTGTGTCACCAGAACCTATGGATGTGGCTTCACGAATTGAAATTGTTTTCTTGCAAAGATATCCAGTTAGAATGATGGGAAAACCGGTTATCTTTCTGTCCTATCTGGTGTGCACTTTTGGGTGCTTCGAGCTCGAGCTCAATCGAGTTTTGAGTTTCATACTCAAACTTGACTCAACTCAATACTCGTGAACTACTCAAACTTAACTCGATCGGCTCGAGCTAATTATCAATAAGTTCCTATCAAAATTATAAAAAATCATATTTAAAATATTATAAATAAAAATATATATTTATTTATAGTATAAATAAAAATATATTAAAAAAATAATATTTTATTAGAAACTTGATTAGGCTCATGCGCTATTCAAGCCGGTTATTATGAAGCCCGAGCTCAGTTTGACTAACTACTTGACTCAACTTAATAATCTTCGAATTGAGTTTGAGTATTTAGCAAGCCAAGCCCGAATAGCTCGTAAGTTGGCTCGACCCACTTACACCCCTATTTATAGGCTCTGGATCATTTGCACTATATATTTAGATATCTGAGAGCATTGAACATGGTCTATTCCAGCACTTGCTCTCTAAAAAAAAGGTCAATGCCCATGTCACCTTTCAATCTAGGTTTCAAGCATTTAAGTCTCAAGGTGAGAGAGAGGGTATGTGAGATCCTTTTGTGATTTGTCAATGTTTCAATTTTCAAATTAGCTTACTCCTAGATTGAATAGATGAACTCAATACTCCTGATTAAACAGAACCACTTTACAAGTTTCTTAAACAAACCCTTAGTTTGGGAAGATGTCTTGGGTGGTAATTTACTTCCAATGGTTGTTCTTGTTTATCTATGTCACTCAAAGGTCTCATTTGCAAGCATAAACTCTTTCAAGGTTTGTGTCTTTGAGACCAATCTAGATAGAGTTTTTCATTTTCTTTCTTTTCAATTTTCTTTGAAGACTGTTTTTCTTTGTTTGGGACGAAATGACATGGAGGCTGAGGAGTGCTATCTGGGTTTTTCTTTGTTTGGGACGAAATGACATGGTTATGATGAAGAAAGGGAGGATGTCTCGAAATATGTTTTGAAAACTGAAGAATAATGAAGGATAAATAGACATTTTAATCTTTTCATCCATATTTAATGGTGATGTCCTATTGTGAAAAAAACTAGAGAGTAGTTTAATCATTTTACGAAGAAGAAAGGAACAGTTAGTCAATTTCACAAAATGTAGGAATATTTTAAGTGTTTTACGTTTTCCGAGAATTATAATACTACTCATATATATGAAAACTTTGGGGCGTTTGAAAACATGGTTGGTTTTGTTTTGTTTTTATTTAAATCCCCCGATTCATGGAGGCAAAAATAAGGATATAGTTGCAGGTTTATGCGATTCTTTTTGGCTATAACCAGCAAATAGACCTTACCAACCAGCCGTTTGGCACCTTGCAGCCAAGATCCTTATTGGATTAGAAACCCTTTCTTCATATAATATGCAAAGTTCAAAAGATCTTTTGGACATTTTATCCAAAGCAAAGAATGGAAATGGACAGATTTCATAGAATTTTGTAAGAGTTTGAGTAAGTTGGACCCCAACTGAGGTCCAAATAAGGAGCTTAGACTGGGCTTGGTGTATTGGACTAAGACGGGTCCGGGCTCATCTGGATCAAAAATCGTGACTATGATTGGGCTGACCTAGGCGGTCCAGAAGACATCATGAATTGAACGGATTAGATGGAATTAGCTTTGTGGAAGAGTTGCGTTTGTCTTAAGAGACAGTAACCAGGAACAGCAGTAAACAATTGCCAATCACTAATATCCCACATTGGATACGAGAAGAGGATTTATAACACACCACCTACTATAAAAGATGGTCATAGCAACAGGCTAAACTCACGCAGCCGCGCAGTGAGCACAGAGCGAACTATTCTTTCGCCTTTTACTAAAGAATACCGTGTGTTCGCTGCATTCAACGGCATACGCCAATTTTTTGAGGGCTCTTCTCTTTTCTGAGAAAGCCCTTACGAATCTACCTTCTCAAGTTTTTCTGTAAGTTCAGTGGATGACTGAAGACTCTGAAGTTGTATCCTCATCTGTCTTTTTTTGTTTTTTAATTCTGATCTGTCTTCTTAACTTCATTTTTCAGTGGATGACTTAAGCTATATCATTCCGATCTGTCTTCATACTTAGAATAAGCTATAGGCCTCATTTTTTGGGGAAACAATGAGATTTAAGTGTTCTTCGGTATAAAAAAAAAAGGGAAATTGTTGACTTCTCAGCATCTCTTAAATTCACCAAAAACTTTTCAGAAGGTTCAGGAAACCACATACTTTTTTTTACTAAACTGCAATGGCATGTCAGCTTAAGTTTTATTCAGTACACTATTAGATATGGAGCATCAAGATGAGTTTGATGTGAATCAGAAAAGTATTCTATTTTTTTTTTTTTATTTGAAGCTCCCTTTTTACTTGAATATGTAAAATCTGTAGAAAATTTTTTAGACCGAAGTATTCGAGATATACTTTTGTTTTTCTTTTTTTTAATGAAAATTTTATTTTACGTTTACAACAAAACAAAGGGTAAAATACTTAATCTACCAACATTTGTTAGTTTATTTAATGTCAACTTACTGATGTGGGCCCTGTACATTTTGAAAAGTTAGGAGAGTTTAATGAGCTTTCTAATCATGAATAATATTTTCACAGCTTGTTCATAAGTTTTTGGCTTTAATTTTCTAAGGATCATGCTCAAAGGAGTTGCTTACTGATTTCAGAATCTAATAGGGGACGAGTGAAAGTAGAGTTCATAGTTATATTAGCAGTAAGTTCCTTCTTGGTTTTTAATGGGTTTTACTAAGAACTGAAGGAAAAACTTGAACACATTTCATCAATTAAACATTGCAAGTGCCCAATTTGTTGGTTATACATCTTGGATGAACCACCCTGCAAATTATTTATGCTTCTTATAAGTACTAATTTCTAGTTTTAGCAATCAGAACTGATTGAAACTGCGGCGAGTAGGCAACACCATCTAATTCAGGTTGTTTTGGTTATAGATTATCTGGCTTGACATTTTTGCATAATTCCAAACATAAACCAACACAGATGATTAAATCTTAATGGTTGGCTAGGTGGGTTTTTCTTCTAAATTACCAAATCATGAATTGCATTTCTTGAGTATGCCAGGAGAGTTGAAATTGGGAAGTCACAGAACTGACCGAAAGCTAGTCATTACACATGAAACAGTCCCATATTTGCATGTAAGAGAACTCTACTCGCCACTGACTCTAATGAGATGTTAGTGGCATATATCAAATTTTTTAAGGGTGCTTGCCCTGCAAATGTTTTTGTAGGCTGAATAATGATGGAGATAAAGGAATCATTTCCTGATTACTGTTTTGTTTTTATCTTTTTGGGATGGCAAAGCATTTTCCTACCAACTCTCAGTCTCTCTTTGGAACCTCTGAATCTGGCCTAAAACAGTTGCAGCTGCTAGATTTCAAGATACTGGAACATAAGGAGAGAAATGAAGCTGAAAATCTGTTTATTTCAAAGAGAAACTGAAGAGTTGGCAAAGAAAAGCATCTGCAAAGACAGACATTCACTCCAGGTGAGATGCTAGATGTTCAAGATATTCTGATGATGTAGGCTTGCATACAGGTAATAAAGTAATTCCGCAAAGGATGTCAACTTTGAAGCTTTTGGAAGGCAATATACACAATACTAGGGGTGCAAATCAGGTTGCCCCGAGTTAACAGCTTACACTGTTTAGCATGGTTTTTAAAAACGAACCGGTGACCGAACCGGTCAGGGGTCCGGTTACTGGTTCGAACGGTCCAACCGTTCGATCCAAACGGCCGGCCCGTTCTGACAAAAAATTAAAAAATTGGAAAACGGTCAAAACCACTCAAAGGGTTAACCGGCCGGTTCAGCGGTTTGCTGACCAAAATCAACAGTTTTGGGGGAAAAAACGGTTTTGGAGGAAAACGGAACCGGTCAGGTGACCGGTTCCCGGTTTTTCTGGTCCGGTCCGGTTTTAAAAACAGTGTTGTTTAGGGCTCGGGCTTTGGGTTTGGGCCCATTGAAATATTGACAAAATTCCAACCCTAACCCTGAAAACACCCCTACACAATACACCTTGCTCTAAAATGTTGGATGCTGATGTATGGCGATAGTAGAAGTCCCATATTAAGGAGTGAGTGAGTGACTCAGGGGTCTCATAAGTTTGTATGGGTGTTGATTCTTTATGCATCAAAGCAATTAAAAAGAGAGTTTAATGGACGGTCAAGGAAAATTTTTAATCAAAGTAAAAGAAAAAGAAAAACCTATATACATATTCAACCAATCAACAAACTCTCATGTAGAAAGGCAGCAGCAGAGGAAGATCTAAGGTAAGGTTTTCATGTACTTCTAGTCCCACATCGTTAAGATAGAAAAGAAGCAAGTGAGAGAGGGAGGTATAAGGAGAGACAAAGGAGAAGAGATAAACATACTTACCTGGACGGGGTCGATGGGTGATCAAGAAGGCTCATGGCCTAAGTTGGCGACCTCCATTGCACAGAGGAGGGGTGCCCGCCTAACATCTCCCCAAGTGGGAGAGTGTACGTCATAATTTGTGGTAGTGGGGGTACGCGTTCGCGCGGCCCCTACCCAATCCTAAAATCTCTAAATATTTTATCCTTTTTGTTTTCTGGCACATTATGTTGATGCATTGAATGAATTATTTCGAACCTATCTAATCCAATGAATATGGATCATCTTCTCTTCTGCTTTGTTATTCTTCTCTATAAATCAGATGTCTCTTTTTTTGACCAAGCAAGGACTATTGCCTTAAAACCACTTGGGCTTTTTGAGTAATCTTCGCTTCTGTTTAACTCTCTGGTCAGATTGAATATTTATTCGCTGCGGGTTTCTCCCCTGTACTTGTTTGCTCTTTAATGAAAATTCTGTTTTCCTTTTGGTTGAAAATTCTGTTTTCTTTTTGGTTGAAAATTCATGTTTACAGAAAAATGGATTTTAGAATTCAGAGAAAGCTTTTTGTTCCAAAATTCATCACAGGTTAGAGTGTCTTAATTTTCAATCTTTTGATGGTTAGGATGCGACTTTTTCAATTTTCTTGATTATACCAGGCCTCTTGGCTTTGTGCAGTGTTTATGTTAAAGGAATTTGGTGGCACTTTCTTTACTAACGGGTGCTGTGATTTGGACAGCACCCTTTTGGATTTTCATGAATTCATGTATGTGCAAACTGAAAAGCAGGTAGGATTACTTCATTGCTGTAATACTGCAACAGGGACACAAGGTTTTGTTGCAAATCAAGGAAGCTATCAGTAATAAAGTCTTATTTGTTTGCAGAAAGGACACAACAGACCATTGAGTCTCGGATGACTTCTACAAGCTCCATACCCACCTAAAGATATATTATGGAAAAAATAAATTAACCTATTGAAAGGAAAGAACGTTACTGGAAAAGATCTTGTTGGAACAGAGCTCTTGGTATAAAGGTGTGTCAATGACTAGGCTATCAGGGAATAACCAGAGATAAAAGGAAACCATGGACTCCTAAATGCTCATTACCTTGCCTTTCAAGTGTGACGTTTTGGCCCGCAATTGCAAGGTAGGTAAAACATGATTTAAAGCTTTGGAATTTTTACAGAATGAATCGGGTAAGGATGCATATGGTTATAGTAAGAATCCTGGTTTTATGAATGTTCGATGAAAACACAAACAGCAATTGTTATGCATGTCTGAACCAATACGGGGAGAATCTTTGGCATACCTTCAGAAATTTGTGAAGCACAAATTTCCAATTTTATATTCTGTGCTCTGTGACTATGTAAAAATTCTTCCTTGAACTAAGAAGACCAATTTCTCATACCTGCTTTGTCAAGGGATTATCCTGAATAAAGGGCAAGAGCTTTTGGGATCAAATTTTCCCCATTAATGGGGAGAGCAAGAGAAATGGGTTGGTCATTTTCAGTCCCAAACCAACTTGCCATGTGGAAGATTCCTTCATCATTCAGTTTTCTTCCTTAACTAAGAAGACCAATTTATCATACCTGCTCTGAGCAAAAAGAAGGCTGGATTTGTCTTGTATGCACAAAACCAGATGATTTGCAAAAGTCGAAGACTGTTAAGCTCGACGTACTGGGCCTGGGCCCATCCCAACAGATATAAAATTTTGGGTTGGGCCCATCTAAATTGCACCTCCCACGTGGAGCCTTTCAACCAAAGTTGAGCTCAACTCAAGTGCCTATCAATCAAGGTTTGACTATAATGCTAGAAAAACTTACAACTGACTGGTATCATAAAAGTGGTGATCCATCAGGTGGTTTTCATAAAAATTTACAGGGTTTTGATTGGTCAATGCTCTTCCAGTGTCATACCTTTCCGGCGGTTCAACTCCCAGCAAATGCATTTGCCTCAACCCAACGGTTAGAAATTGCAGCTTCATGGCTTGGTGGTGCTATAACCATCGGAGATGAGTTCATGAAAACACCTGCCAACTCCTTCATTAGCCCATGCATTATCTCACCATGGGTACTTGGCATACAACCAAAAAGAATAGAGCAAACAAATGCACAGCAACAACAACAAAAATCAGAGTATAACGTACAAGAACTTTGCAGCAAGGAAAATATACATCTGCCATTGACAATTTCTTAAATGGGTTATGCAATGGATCCAATGAAAGTTAGTGAAAGAAATCAATCTACCTTCATTATCATGATTTGTGATGAGACCTAACACAAAACTGGTTATAATATATACCACTGCAAACCTGTAAAATCTTTGAGGAAAACAGAATTCCCACTGGACCATATGGAAATGGCATTATACTATACATACCATCATGGAGGTTTCCTCTGAATTAATCATACATCAAATGAAACCATTGTATTTGACAGTAAGTGTTAAAAACTAGACTTATTTAAGATTTAGTTCAAGAATCAAGATGAAGCTCATTCCTCAGTGCCCCTATAAATCCAAGGCCCGATGCAGAGGATCACCTACTTTAGAAATACTGGAGAACTAAAGAGCCCACTAAGCTATTGACAGTAATCTTTGCCAGCTACTCTGCCTCTGCATCGCCTTGAATAGGGGAATTGAGTACAAACTTCATTGACAACACCAGAACAGAACCTCAACCACCCTCTTCAGAAGGGAAAGAACTCAGATATATGCCTTTCTTCTTAGGTGCTCCCATCAAAATTCATGTGCCCTGAGCTCATCTGACCTCAAAATCTACATGGTCAAGGGATATGGCAGAACTATTGCTATAATTCTTTCATTACATGCAAATAAACTCCATGGTAAGGCCATTATCTAATGTTGATTCCTGCTATCTGGGGTCTTGGCAGAGTTGGACCGGATATGGCACTAACCTTTGGCATTTTTTTTTGAACAAGTGACTGCTCTCAGAATCGAACCAGCACCTGAATGGCTTAAATCATGGATAGAAGTAGAACCAATTGACAAAGTCTTAGACCTCTGAATGGCCTAAACCTTAAAAGTGAGAAGACCAATGGCGGGTTAAGGAAAAAATAAAAAGAAAAAGAAAAATAAGGACAACTGTCAATTATTTATAAGAAACGCATACAACATTGAAGCAAACAATTGGATCATTGCCACAACAAATATGCCACATGGGCTTTGAGGAACCAGCTGATGGTGATGTAGCCCTGGTGAAACAACTGCAATTACGCATACTTGTCTCCAGATTCCCTTAATTAGCTAGCTGTTAAAATAGAATTTCAGCAAATAATTGTAGCCAGTGCCTAATGGCAATAGTGCATTTCTTTTCTAATAAACCAGTGAATAGTATTCGTTTATCTGTGTTGGCACTTCCTAACATACCAAGGCTATTTGTTCAACAGGATACTTGCATTTAGTAGAATTTCAAGTGCTTACAATAGATCTGATGGCAGTATCAGCTCTCAACGAAGATGAGTTTTAAGATAAATTAATGGGAGCTTTGGAAAAGAAGTTGTTTGGCTGTGATTATAAGTTTTGCATAGAAAAATTAAAGAAAGGGACTCTGATGCATGAACCTTACTAATTCCGCAATTTAAAGTCTCAAATGATTCATGAGCCTTTAAAATCCAGTCTAAAAATATAGTCAATTTAACCTTAGAAACAACAGTCTTAATTCTTAATCTCACTCTGATTTTGCTAGTTTCATGTTTAGAGTAACAGCATTTGAATCTACTGTACTGCCCATCTACATCAAATAGTTTGAGGGACTCTTACGAAGTATGAAGATCAGTTGAAAGACCTAACGAATTATATAGAACTTGCATCAAGAGATTTTATATTAAAGGAATCATGGGATTATTCCAAATTCCCAGAAGCCGGTGTGTCAATGGAGCTTTCTGCAGACACAGAAGATATGCAAAGTAAAAAAGTTTGAAAAACCTGGACGGAGTTAGGGAAAAAAAGTGATCGTCCGATTGGGCTCGACCCCTAGGACAATGAGTGGATCATCGGAGCACCGGCTCGTTATCCTTCCACCGACGGGAGCGGGAGGTTGTCGCTGCTCTGTGAAACCAGCCTGACGCGGTGCCCTCCGCTCTAAGAACCAAGAAACCGCAGAGCCTACGCTCAAGTCGCATGGCTCAACTCCCTACTTGGAACGGGCGTGCCAGCAAACAACTCCGGCTGATCCTGCCTGTCGAAGTTAGACCAACGTTCGCCCACTTTGATGCCCCCGCTCGGGTTACAAACTCGCACTACTGAGCTCGGCGATAATTCTGGTTCCTAAGCATAGATAAGGAACTTCGATCCTTTGTATTTGCTCGATGTGGGACTTTTGGCAAAGTTGTGTTATCCTTGCAAAAAGAGATTAGCTCTTATCAAGAAGACATCCAACTAGTGTGTGTTATCCAACCACTAAATTATGTGCCAAAATTCAACAATTAAGATTCAACGTTGATGAAGCCAAAAATGGTTCCATCAGTAGATGAAGCATAGAATCTGTTCACTCCCTCATGTTTGATGAGGTGGTTTAGATCGGGTTTAGCTTGTGATGTGAGTTGAGCTACAGTATCGAGCTATGAGGCCGAGTTCAGAGTCTGAGCTAAAAGTTGAGAAGGAAGAGTTAGAGTGTCTGGGTATATGTTTATCCAGGGGGACACTCCGATGCTTAAGTTAGTGAATGATCATTTGTTAGAGAGGATATAAAAGAGTGAGAGTTTATGTTACATACCTTTTGGAGTGGTCCTGAGGTCTTTTTATAGCTACCCGAAGTTCAGGTACTGTCTGATAATGTCTCTAAGTCTTGTACGAAGTTGTTTCCTAAATCCTGGGGTGTATTGGTCAGTTGTTTGCTAGATTTATGTGACGGTTACAGGTCGCCTACTGGTCTGGGGGCGGTCAACTCGATGAACCATTCTTTGTGCTACAGTTATAACGCTTACATGAGTGTTGTTTGCAGGGCTGTTTCGAGCGAGCTAAGGGCTGACGGGGGATCGAGCTCGCCCTAGCTCGGCCACGTATCTGATGCTGACTGCCACGTGTTACTCCAATAAACTGTCCTGCTGTACTAGATGTTGTAGGTCAAGCTCGCTCTAATTCAACTTCGTACCTGATATTGACTGTTGCATATTGAGTCGAAGAGATGTCTTGCTGAATGGAACGCTGCATCATTGACAACGTCCACATATCCATCATCTAGTGAGTTGATCAAAATGCCCCTCATCAAACCTCATCTATCTGCTCAAATGATATCTCGTGTTTGATTAAAAAAAGTTCATAATATCAGTATTGCGTATTGTGTATTGAATCTGTGAGCTTGGATATTGGCATATTGCACATGCATCAGAGGGTGAATCCAACATTTTCCTCTTTGACTTAATGAGAGGCCATAATTGCAGGCATTTCGACCTCGATCACGTCCTCTAGTAATGACAAAGTGATGCTCGGCCACGTGGTCGTTGCCTTAATGGGCCCTAGCCTTAATAATACCCAACATGCAGAGGTAGCAGAAAGCCCATTACGCACTCTTGTTTTTCCACTTGCTCCTACCCTCCTCTCACCTCGACACCTCGGCTGGCTTAATTGTCAGAATCCTCGCCCCCAGGACCACATCTCGGGGCCTCAGACATCTTTTTGCGCTGACAGGTGAAATCCTTGGCTAAAGCACCTTAGAAATTCCAAGAGATTGTTCTCTCCGTTAACTTCAGTGACATCAATTGATGTTGTGTATAGGAAACAACTAAAGTAAAATTTCCACTTGCAATTACTATGGCTGATCATCAAGACAATTCCTAGACGGGAAACCACACTCCCCTTCCTACACCCCCAAAATGACATTTTATGTAAGATCATTTCTAAGAGTTGATGCAACGAGTGGTCTTCCTTGTTGATCAGGTGCGAAATTTCCAACAACCAATGGGAGTCTGAAAGCTTAAAGAAAATTTGAGAGATGCCACGCAAAGCTTGGAGTGGAGCATAGCAAAGAGGGGACCAGGTAGTGGTTTGGTGAATATATCTGCGACATGGTCTTTGGTGGAGAGAGTGAGAGGTGACAAGGTCCTGACAATGTGCTTAGTGTGGGCGTGAAATACCAGGTTTGTCGAAAGGTAGGTAGCGCCAATATTATCACACCGAAGAACGGGGCGGAGGAGACAGGAACGTCAAGTTCCTGGAGTAGAGACTTGAGCCAAATGAGCTTAGAAGTGACTATGGCAACAGCTCTGTATTCCGCTTCGGTGCTTGATCTAGAAACGATGGGCTGCTTACGAGATGACCAGGATATCAAATTAAAAATGCAATAACCTTCTTGAGATTTGCGGTCATCGGGGCAGTCAACCCAGCCCACATCAGAGAAGGCATGGAGACGTAAAGAAGAGGAAGGTGTGAGACAGCCTGTAGTCAAGTGTGCTTTTGATATATACCGGAGAATTCTTTTGACAACAAGCCAGTGAGTTGTGGTGGGCCGGTGGAGGAACTGGCGTACTTTGCTAATAGCAAAGGGAAGATCGGGTCGAGTAATTAGCAAATACTGCAATGCACCCATGGTGCTGCGATAGAGAGAAACGTCTTCCATTGATGGGTCACCATCATGTTGAGAGGTAGTGGTGGAGGCAGCCAGAGCCCATAAAATGTACGAACAGCCTGAATGCCAAGGAAATAACTGAAATCACCAACATCATTGAGAGCGAAAGAGACTTGCATTGTATTGACAATGGCTAAGAGGAGATCAGAATTGGAACCCATTAAGAGAATGTCATCAACGTAGACTAGCAGGAAGATGACGTCTTGTTGTCGATGAAGAATAAACAAAGAAGAATCTGATTTGGATATTGTGAAGCCATAGTCAATTAAGAATGAACTTAACTTAGAGTTGTTTGAGCCCATACAGAGATTTCCGAAGGCGACATACAAAGTGAGGATGATGAGGATAAATGAATCCAAGAGACTGCGACATAAACTTCTTCATCAACAATCCCATGAAGAAAAATGCATTTTACACATCAAGCTAAAAGATGGGCCAGTTTTTCGAAATAGTAAGAGAAAGCACACAAATGGTGGTGGGCTTCACAACAGGACTGAATGTGTCCAAGTAGAGAGGGTTTAGAAAGCATTCCTTTCTCGGCCTTTTGTCTAAGATCAAGTGTATTATTTATCAGTTTAATGTCTGATACGTGGGCCATTGGCCCACATGATATTAAATTAATTTTTCTTGGGGAAGGCCCACCACAATAGCTTGCCACTGGGGCTTTCATTCGTCGCCCATGCGTTGCTTCTATGAAATTCAAATTCTAATTGATTGAAATGCAACTATGCATTAAGCTGCTGATACTACCAACATAGAAGGGTCTATATTACAGCTTTTGCTAGACACAGTGTAGGCTGAACTAATTATAATTAATCAGGAGGTTGCTTACAATTTTGATAGTTTCTTAATCAAAGAAAATTTTGTTTTTGGTAATTGATTCAGGAACATTATAGCTGTGTATACACAGGCTGTGAAGTGAAAGTGTGAAACCAATGATAACACCCACACTCCAGTCCAATCTCTTAATTGTTGGGCTTCATATAGGCGTGGGCATAAGGGGCCTTATACATTTTATGACTGGTATGGGGTATTATCATGTTGATCTGATCTCAATGGAGTCTGGCTTTCTGAGCGTGGTTAATTTATCATCTTATGATGAATGAAGCTGACCTGTAATGTTACTTTCTGTTGATCCAAAAAGTAGCTAGGTAGAATCAAGAATCAGGTTGCATTTGGATGAAGTTCACGATTTATGATTTGTGTTTTTAAAGCATAAAATCACACATTCCCAATTTGGAAGAGTATTAAAAAAGAACAAAATCAATGGATACAAAGCCCTTAGGAAATAAAAAGAAAATGTTGTGAAATCAGTTTCCAACAATATAAACGATTTGTTTAAAGAAGTCAATGCAGAAGAGATTAGAATAAATCCCCAGGCCCTGATGGCCTTACAGCATTTTGGAAAATTTTGAATAAGGGGAAATTCTTAAGGAAGTGACCCATACTTTGATAATTCTAATCCCCAAGCAGAAAAACCCTGAAAAGGTCACCCAATTCCATCTTATTAGCCTCTAACCATCTATAAGGTGGTAACTAAAATTATAGTCAACAGATTTAAGAAGCTTCCAGAACTAGTTTCTCCAAATCAAATGGCCTTTATCTCTGGCACAATTATTCAAGATAATATAATGCTTATGCATGAAGTGGTTCATTGCTTTAAGAAAAAACAAGGAAAAATGAATATTTAGGAGTTAAAGTTGACCTAGAAATGCTCTCTTTGTCAATGTCAAAATGAAGACATCACCCATATGTCCTTTAATTGTCCAAAAACCATAGATATATGGACCTATTTTCCAATAGCTATACCTATCCCTCACAATTTTAAATCTTGGATTCATGGTTTACAAAATCAACCCCAAAAACACATTATCCTTGTTGTGTCATACCCTGTGGATCATTTGGAAATCTAGGGATGCCATAATATTTGAAAAGAAAGAAATATCCATCAAATCCATGTGGTCAGATATCAATAATATATATTACTGACATGTATATTTTGCTGCTAACCCATCTGTTCAAAGTGGTATCAGGTTTTGGAAATGCATTACATGGGTCCCTCCTCCTCAACACAACCTTAGGCATAACTCAGGAATGGCGTGCTTAGTTGCTGGTCTTTTCAGAGATTTTAGGGGTCGATGGTGTGGACTGTGGAGGATACCTCAATAACATTGGCATTGCTTCAATTGAAATGGCAAAACTATGGGCTATTCATGAGGGGCTATGTCAAGCAATTCAAAAAGGCTTCCTTCCTCTCATCATCGAATCGGACTCCTTATCAACTCAGTTTGGAGGAGAAGCTCTGAGGCGCGTCTGAAGATACTGTTTTTAGAACGTTATTTGTCATCACTTAGTTTTATTGAGTTTGTTGTTGGGTTACAAGCAAATTCGTTCCCAGGATACAACAGAGCCTTGGGCGAGAATCTACAACCAGCAAAGTTGAAGAGTCTCCAAAGAAACCTTCTGTGACACTGTAGCAGACCGGACTGAGAGAGAGAGATAGAGTAAATTTCGATATTGTGTGTTTTGGAGTCTGATTCATGTTCCTTAAATAATTTGTGAAGAGGTATGAAGAAAATGTAGGTGCTGGTTTAGAGAAGGTTTAAAAAGTAGTTAATAGTTAGTGGCTGTTAACTTTGAATTGTGCCTCTTGATCACACCCGATCAAATCGTGATCGTTGATCTCATCAACGGTGATCAACGGTCAGCAACGCACCAAAACCAAAGCCACCCATCGCGAGCCACGCAGGTGCAAGCAAAGTGCGCCTCTAAAGCACCTCATTGCGTCGCACACATGCGTGCGCATTGCACGATATCGAATCCCTATATTCTCCTTTACTAATTCTAAGGAGTGTAAATCAGCTCCTATTGAAATACTGAAAACAAAACTTATAATTTTCCAATGTGGGACAAGTTCAAAACTGGGTTTTGTAAGAGAATAACTGATTTTTCAATCAAGTATGTAGGTGCAATTTCTCATGTAATTGACCAACCAAAACCCATTGGATTTAATCTCTTATGAGATTAAAATCCAACATCCACTGTTACTACTATTCAACAAGGAAAAATCACCCAATTGAGAATGGAAGTTCTCTTCAAAAACACTATGCAGCTTATTACCCAATGTCATGTTACCTTCTCTCATTGCTACAAAGAAGCAAATAGATGTGATGACAGTTTAGCCAATATGGCTTACGTTTTCGTGGAAAATACCTAAATAACCTCCTATAAATATTATAAATCTTTTGGTAGAAGACATGACTGAGTCTCCTCAGTGGAGAAGTTGTAAGTTTTTTGTTAGTGCTATATATCATTGTTTTGGATAAAAAAAAAAAAAAAAGAAGAATACAATAATGATTATTGAAGACGCATGATATGCAAAGCAAAGAAAATATGTAGAGTGTAAAATATGTATGTATGTATGTGTATATTTGTATTTATGATCTTTCTAAACCAAGCCTAATTAAAATTTGGTTGTAAATGTATTAGGGGTGCAAGTTGGGTTGAGATCTGGGTTAGGGCTCGCATGGCTTCTCTACCTTTTATCGAATGTTCCTATTTACTAAACGCAATGATTTGGGGTCAATTCAGTATTAGCATTATATGCATATAAGGACATAGTTATTATGTTCATGAAAAATTTTGCTTTTAAATTTTAAATTGTTGACATACAACATATATGCATATGACTCGAATCTGCAATGAGGAAATAATTGAAAGACTTGAGGATTATGATGACCTGTGATCACAAAGTGTGTCAAAGTTCCTAGAATTCTTTCCTTAGAGTATGGAGTCTTTGATGTTCAAGTTAGCCAAGGTGGGAGAGTGAAAGAAAGGAGTTCAGATCTGTGCCCCACAAGGGGGCACCCCAGTGTCCCACAGCACATCCCCATTGTGTTTTGGAAACACCTCTCGATGGTGACATCATCAAGACTGATATTATCATTGGGAGATGTTCCCAATGCACGGCGGAGATGTGCTGTGGGACACTGTGGGACGCAGATGTGAACTTGAAAGAGAGAGCTCATAAGCCAGAGCATTGCTACTGATCTAGCCTACAAGGTTATCAAAGATCATGTTCTACATCTTTTGCCTCTTTTTGATATAGTGTGTATAGAGAGCAACCTGAATTCCTATTGTACTGATGATACTTTAAGTAATAGCCTTGTTCTGATAGAGAAATTGCTTTTTCTTGTAGATCCCACATGAATGCAAACAAACACGGGAAAAGCAGTCAATGGGAACTATAATCCTATCAACCAAACAAGGCCTTGAAGAATTGGACCCACTAGAACAATTGGGTGTGACTTGAATTTTATTGGACAGTCAACGAAAATTTCACATCAAAATAAAAACTATGCACAAAGATGGTTAAACATTATTTAGTTCATGATTTTTGACATGGTTGATGTCATTGTGTGCCTAGATCCCAATATCATCATGTGGGATGCAAGAGGCAGGATGTGCTTATAGTCCCACATCGGTAAGATAGAAAAGAAGCAAGTGAGAGAGGGAGGTATAAGTAGAGAGAAAGGAGAAAAGAGAACCATACTTACCTGGACGGGGTCGATGGGTGATCAAGAAGGCCCATGGCCTAGGTTGGCGACCTCCATTGCACTAGGGAGGGGTGCCCGCCTAACATCTCCCCTAGTGGGAGAGTGTACGTCATAATTTGTGCTAGCGGGGGTACGCGTTCGCGCGGCCCCTACCCAATACTAAATTCAAGTTTTAATTCCACTGCCATTTGTTGAGTTTGAATTTCTAGCGCTTCTGATTAAAACTGAAAGCGGATTCTATTTTTTTAAGATAGTCTTCACGTTGTTACTAGTTTTAACCTGTAGATACTAATCATGGGGAAGTTGTTTCTTCAGCTACGATTCTATTATCTGGACCTTCAGAGTTTGATTGAGGAAGAGCTGATCGACTACTATATATCCATCAACCTTCCTCCAATTTGGTAAATGTAAATGCAGTGTAGCTTTCATTGCTGAGTCCAAGCAAGGAGCAGTCGCCTGCGATCTCTGAAACTCAAAAGGGGTGTTGGTTAAAGCTGTAGGTCTAGACTTCCTGCCCATTCAACCTTTGAAGCCGAGCTCAGTGCCCAGCGCCCTTCTAATGGGTGTTCGAAAGCTGTTTCTGACTTCTGAGCAGGTATCTCATGTTCTTTTAGAGTCTGATGCTTCTGCGGTTGTTAGTGCTGTCAATAGTTGAAGAAACATAGAGTTTTCTTCTGTGGGGAGCATTCTTATTTCTTAATGATGTGGATCTGCTCTAGGATCAGTTCGATCCACTTTTCTTCAGTTCAGCATGTTAACAGAGCCCAGAATCAAGTCGCCCATTATTCTATTTCTGGGCAGGCGCTGATCTCCCCTTGCTTTTTCAGCCATGACTCAATTTTTTCTTGCGTGGCTTTTTGGTCCCAACTCTTTTGAAGTTGGGCGCGCGACTTGGGTTTGGGTTGGGCCCTACTCTCAATTTGTAGCTCTAAGTCGAATTCAAGAGCCTGGAGTTCTGTCCAAGCTTCAGCTATTAGCATCGGATATGATTGTGTCTTCACGCTTCGCATTGTATCTTGGAGTCGGATAGCTTTGAACTGATCCGTAGATTATTGAGTCAGGGAGTCTCTCTCTTGTAAAAGAGAAGTGGTGTTTCTTTTGTGAACAGATGCTCAAATTCCGTTACCCATCAAGTTATAGCAAAGGGTTCCATTAGTCTTCTTCAGAGTTGGTTTGGCTCTCTCCCACTCCCAGATTGGCCGATTGTAGATCCTGATAAAAGACACCTGTGCTGCTGTGAATCATTTGCCATTGGTAGTGACTTAACCTGGTTTAATGGAAGTGCATTTTATATACCAGAAGAAGAAGAAAACTTTTTTCTTTAGTGGATGTTGAATGCCTAAGTCCACGGTTGATAGAGTTGATTCGATTCTCTCCTCCCTAAATCCCATATCGGACGTAAGAGGATAACTTCATTGGCCACAGACTTTATATAAGATTTACTTCAGACTTGATTAATCTCCACGGAGCCGTGCGGCGAGCACAGAGCGAACTATTCTTTCGCCTTTTACTAAAGAATACCGTGTGCTCGTCGCATTCAACGGCATACGCTTATTTTTGAAAGGCTTTCTCAGTGCTGAGAAGGCCTGAACAAATCATTAGTTACAAGTATTTTTTCCTCGAATGCTTAATTCTCTTTTTACGGTATCGTACTTGTAAGCATATATCTGGCTTTTTACTGTATTGTACAGGTTTGTAATGGAGTCCTTGCCACTGGGCACTGGAGTCTTCCAATTGGGCAAAACGCTGCCTATGTATCATCTGGTTTTTTGTTTGGCTGCTATGTCTGAAGATTATATATTCCAAGATCGGAATTGTTCACTGAATCTTATGCTATGCCTGCTAGGAATCCGGTTGGTTCAAAGATTAAAAGCTCTCGAATATACGCATCGAGTTCGACTTGTATCACTCTCTTCAACTGGTTTTCGAGTAGTCCAAACTCAAATTCAATTTTCCGTGTGGAGATCCAAGTTATTTCGATGATATACGTACGGTTTGAAGTGTCTAGCTTTCAGCAGGTGTCTCGGCACTTCGTCCCCCTCTCCAGCAATCGGCTGGTGTGCGCATTTCTTTGGCAAAGCAGGAATTATTACCTTAAAGCTAGCCACCTGGTTTTTTGAGTTTCCTTAATTCTGCTTTGATAATCTGTGCTCTCTAGTCAGATTAAATATTTGCATGTAGCGGGGTTCTCCCCCGTTTCTTCAAACCAGATTTTTCGGTTCCGTTTCTTTACCTTCCCAACATTCCTCAGGCTGATCCAATTGCTTTTACATGGAGATGGTGCTGTGATAATGAAAACAGAGAATTGAGTCTTGGAGTGACTGCTATAAGCTCCACACCCACCTACAGATGTTATGGCAAAAAGCAACTTAACCCATTGAAAGGGAAGAACATAACTGGAGAAGATCTTTCTGGAACAGAACTCAGGATACAAAGGTCTGCCAAGAATTCTGTATAGGGAATCACCAGATTCTTTTGATGCGGGGAAAAGCCTTGTGGGATGGAACTCGAAGTGGGTCCTACTAGATGAATGATCTAGTTGGGCCATTAACAGTTGCAGTGGTAGTAGTGTGGACTATGGAACTCAAAATTTGGATATGGCTTCTTTTGATGGCAGTAGTGGAAATTGATTCTAGTCCCACATGGGTAATGTAGAGGAACATTGCAAGGATAGTTAGAGTTATAAAATGCAAGTGAAGAGAGTGAAACAATCATACCTTTCTCGGCCTTTTGGCTAAGATCAAGTGTAGTATCTGTTCTTATCAGTTTAATATCTGATACGTGGGCCATTGGCCCACATGATATTAAATTAATTTTTCTGGGGGAAAGCCCATCATAGTAGCTTGCTATTGGGGCCTTCATGCGTCGCCCATGCGTTTCACTGTTGCACGGGCCTGGCGCACCCTTTCCAAATCTATCCAAAATTTTCATAATAATGGTTCCTACTCGATCTGATAGCTATAGCCGATCTCTGTTTTGACCTATCTTCTTGTGTGTAACATAAGAATAAACTAAACGTCTTTAAAAAAATTAAACCGTACCTTGATGTTGCAGGGATGAGAGTCTGCACTTGAAAGTGGTACCTTGGTCTACAAGACTTTAAATCGACCGACAGGAGTTGGTTGCTTCTGAAATTTTCTTCTTTTCCACCAGAAATAAGATTGGAAAAACTTTCTTCGTCGACGTTTTATATTTGAATCAGGATATATCCATAGTCAAGTTTAATATTGTTAAGCGTTGTTGTAATGGTGTCGTATCGTAAGTTTATTAGTGCCAAAGGGCAAGCGGTACAACCATTCAACCTTGTTAAATTTATTTTGGAATGCCTAGAAGAAGGTTTAGATTATCAGACCATTTGGTTCGTAGTTGGGATTAGAATTAAAATCCACAAAACCAGAATTAGAATGGTCTTCCCTCTGCCTGTTTGATTTAAACAGGAATATTGACATCAGAATCAACTAGAATGAGATTCTTATTCCTCAAATGGAGGAATGCCATTCCTCCAGAAACGGAAATCACACTCAGATTTCACCCAACAAAACAGTTGACCATTCCCAATTCAATTCCAAAACCCTATTCCCATGAACCAAATGGATCCTTATTTTAAAATCATGGTCCAGAGCAAGGTTCAAAATATCGATATGCCCGATATGCCCTGACCGGCGTATCAGGCGATACCAAGTGTTTTTAACCCTTTTTTTATTTTTTTCAAACCGGTTCAGGGGGGCAGTTTAAAGCTCCACCCCCCTGAATCAGTCAGAACCTTGATACACCCCCTGTAGGGGCGTATCAGGAAGCCACTAGCACGATACGTATCAGCCAATATTGGCCGATACATATCGATACTTTGAACCTTGATCCAGAGTTGGGCATTCCTCCAGAAACGGAAATCACTCAGATTTCACCCAACAAAATCCCATATCAATTCCAAATCCCTATTTCCATGAATCAAATGGATCCTTATTTTAAAACCATAGTCCAGAGTTGGGTTTAATTGTTTTCACTCAGAATTGGCATGAGCATCCCACACATGCTCCACAGCACATCCCAACAGTGTATTGAAAACATTTTCCCTGACAAATACAAATGTTCCCAATACATGCTGAGATAGTGAGATGTGAGCCACCTGTGGGGTGACAATCTGAACTCTAACTCTATTAGGGTACAAATAGGGTACCCAATTTGAATAATGAAATTTTAACAATTTTCATGCATATCGCATTGGTGGGTCACCAATACACGAAATATAAGGAGTTTCCAGACAAGACCTGTTTCAGGGGAGGGAAAAGTGTTGATACAAAGTCCGATACACCCAATTTGGCATATTGGGCTGTATCGAAACTTTGAACTTGACCGGAACACATCAAAGTTGCACCCACACGTAGAGTGTAAAACCTCATATTTTATATTATGTATGTATTTGCACCCTAGGTATTTGCATTTATGTACTTCCAAACTGAGCCCAATTTCTATGAATAAACGGAGAAAAAACTTGCAACTGCCATGCAACACCAAACGATACCAAACAGCACTAAGGAGTGGCTATTAACGTGGAGACCCAAGGAGGGAAAAAAGAGGGTTCACTATGATATGGAAAAATATGATTAGAAAAAACAACTGACCAATAAACTAGACTAATAAACGTGATAATGATTCAGGTATATAGTGGGTTTTGATTGGTCAAAACTCTTTCGATAGTCGTCCATACCATATCTTTTCCGTGTAATAGATTTTCCCAAAAAAAGACGTCCCAAGTCTGAAACAGCATCTTGGCGTGCCGGTTGCAAATACCATCGGGCGTAGGCATTACCATAGACGATCAATGAAAAGATGGCAAAAACCTCTACTCCAGGTACCATTGAAAATGGTCTTTTCAGCAAGTGAGGTTGCTCAGCGATTACCAATGACCAAGCAAAAGGTTTCACACAGAAAGTTTGTAACGAAAATTTACATAATAAATGTATTCATGCATTTTCTTAAGGCAGGAAACATGAAGGTTAGTTAGAACTGATGAATCACACTAGAAATAACAGAATAACTAAAGGAAACAAGGCAAAACATTACCACTCCATTCATAAGATGGAAACAATTACTATTGAAATGACAAACTACGGACCAATAAACCACATCAACCCTAGAAAGCCCCAATTGTTTACCCCAGTAAGATGCAAGAACAAAGCTACAGCTGGATGTCATGGGGTACTAGAGTTGGAAGTTGGAATTGAACTGGAACCTGATATTCATTGTAGCACAAACTGTACAAGTTCAAGTCAATAACTGTTCAAAACGGTGCAACCACTGAATAATTGATCCGCCGAGTTGAAGTTGAATATATTATAAAGAGTTATTATAAGACATGGGGAGGTGTTAGAATTTAAAAATCATTATCTCCATATTTGTTACTTTCTGGTCTATTCACTCAGATGACACCATGTATGCCAGAAATCACGAGGTTACATAATTTGAAAAGTGCAGAATAGATAGATTGTTCTTTGACGGTTACAAATACAAGTTACTCTAATTGTAATAAAACCAGCCAATAGTAAAGACTAGATTATCAAAACAACTTGAAACTCAATATTGGAAAGAATCAACAATGTTGGGTATTTCAATTGGTGAGGCAATATTGAATAACCAAGAAAAGGCTCTGGTGATTAACAGAAAAACATTTGATACATTGACAGGATTAATTAAGATCATGTCCAGAAGAGTGCATGACCCTCAGTGGCAATGGCACAAAGAATAATGGGTGAAATGAAGATGCAATTATGGGAAATTGATAATCTCACAAGGGGGAAATAAGAAAACAACATTTTGAAGGCTTTCCAAAATTAAACTGCCAAAGGGTAGCATATGGGCTGCTACTTTAACCCTTTAAATCATATTGTTCCAGGGTTTTCTGGTTTTGTTATGGAGAACATAATGGTAGAGTAAAAATATTAAAATATGCAGCAATATTCTCATAGTCAAGCATGTCAATGGAATTAACAACATATAGAAATCAAAGCTTCTAAGCTCAGACTCTTCCCCAGGAAGTTGAGTCCCTGTGAATAGCAGAAATAAAAAACAAACTAAAGGTCAATATCAGATCAAAGAAAAGATATTCATCCCATTAAGAGAAAACAAATTAAAATCTAACTCATGATTCAAACATCAATGTCATCAAAATTCCAGTTCTGTGAGCTCACTGGAGTTCCCAATTGATTAATGTGCAAAATACAGAAAGAGTGACTTGCAACAACTAATAACCCTAATTCGGCACAAAAAGAGGGGACTTAAAAAGGGGATAGAAGCCCACATCCACCTCAAAACCCTAGCTTTGTGCGGCGCCAGTGCCTGCGCTTCGCATTGTACCTGAAAACAGAGAAATCAGTAAGCACCATGAGAAATGCTGAAGATTTAAGAGTCCCCACGATTAGATTAAACAGGAGCAGAGAGAAGAAAAGATCAAGAGATGGGGACCTAATAGTGTTGTCGGTCCTCATGCGGATCCAGTGAGGGATGGGCCTGTTCTGCCTCATCTTCTTCGCGAGCTTCTTCTTGATTCTGAACGTTTTGTGGGACGGCTGCATATCAAACCCGGATATTCAATCAGAAACTGAAATAAACCCAATAGTAATAACAGAGAGAGAGAGACTCACCATCCCCGCTTCTGGTTCAGAGAGCTCGGCGACGAGGGTTAGGATGGAGAAGAAAGAAAGCCCTAAACAAGAGAAACCCTACGGGACAGAAATTTCAGCGTTTTATACTGAAAAGGAAACGGGAAAACGATGGAGTTAGGACAATCAAGACTTACCCGGGGACGCGGATCTTATCTAATCTACATTGGATCGGAATCTTTTTTCCCTGTAAACCAGATTCTTTGAGAATGGGATCTTTTGTACCAGGAAGGCTAACGAAATGATGAAATGGGCTGATCTCTACATCAAAAAGATTTAAGGCTTACCCGGAAATTAGTAATTTACTAATTTATACTAAAATGATTACAAGAAAATATTAAAGGAAAAAGAAGAAAATAAGAAAATGTGTTAAAAAAATTCATGTAAATCAAACCAAGCCTTGCAAATCTGCCAGTGGAATAAAGGCATTGGATCCTCATGTGGACAACCTTGTTCCATTGTCATCATAAAATAAATTGATAAATTTTGTTGACCTCGGGAAAGTAATTTTTACAGATTTTCATCATTTATTCAATTGAATGTTTTTATGGTTATGATGTTACTTGTAATTGGACCTGTTCAATTTGATTAAAATTCAAGTTCAACTAAAAATTATCATCATTATTGTTGTTGTTATAAATTTAATGTTTTATATTTAAATTCATTTATTACACATGCATAAATTTAAATTAATTCATTTTTTAATTTTTATCATTTTAACCACAATAAGACATATGTGATTAAATCTAAATTCAATCCAAGTCCAACATATCAAATTTTGAATTGGATGTAGATGTAGTAGGATCTGATTCGAATTTGATCTGCTTACAACCCTAAACAAAATGGATAAGGACCTAACCTTTGGCATTTTTTCACAAACTAGCTACTCCCAGACTCAAATCTTGCATGGGGTGCAACTTAAGTCTAATTATTTTGAAACCAACTTGAAAAAAAAAAGTCACGTTGGTTGAAGTTTGGATTAAAACATGAACCCCTACTTTGGGTTGGATTAGGGTTGATGCATTGGGCAACCTAATCCAAACTTGGCATGTCTTGATATTTGTTATATAAACAAGTAAGTATGCATGTGACAATTCTTTATGACGATGGTGATAGTAAATTTTTTCTATATTTTTTATATTTCTATGTTTATAAAAATTATTCTTATTTTGTCATATTGATTTTTGTTTAATATGATGAATATACAATAGTATAAATGTGCTCAAATGTTTTTTATAAAATTTTTGTATTTTATACTTTTGTGTGTTTTTATCTTTTTTTCAATTTTTATTATTATTTAATTATGACACTAAGGGTTGACACATTTGACTCAAATGGTTGAATTGTTGACTTACCAATAAATAGAAAAACAATTCCATTTTTGGGTTGTTTAAATTTGTATTTTATTTCTATCATCAATAAAAACAATTATTCTTTGTGGCACTTATTTTTTTAATGTGGTTAATTAATATAAAATATTAGAGTGCCTGAATGTTTTCAATATAATATACATACAATACATACATACATAAATATATACTGTGTTTTTATCTTTTAATTTATTATTTAATTCTGACTTCATGGGTTGACACATTTGACTTGAAAGGTTGAATTATTGATCTATCACACCAAATAGGAAAACAATTTCACTTCTAGGTTAGATTTAAATTTTGTATATCAATAAATAGTTGAAAACAATTCTTGTTTATCGTGTTTTATTTTTAATATAATTAGTATAAAATTTTTCAGACATGTCCAAATGTTTTTCTATAGAGTTTTATACATTTTTCATAATTTTTATATTTATCTATTTTTAATTTTTCTCATTTAAGTATAAGATCAAGGATTAATGATATAATCCAAAAGGTTGAACCATTAACTTGCCACAAGGAAAATGATTTCATTTCTGGGTTATTTTTAAATTTTATATTTCATTTCCAGCATTAATAAACCAATTATTATTTATCACTCTTATTTTTCTTTAATATGATTCATATGCAATATTAGATAAGTACCTAAATAATTTCTTTTACAAAATTTCTGTATTATTACATAATGCTTTTTTTTGTGTTTTTTATCTTTTTTCAGTTTTTATCTAATTATGATATCAAGGGTTCACAAATTTGACTCTAAAAGGTTGAATTGATGACCCGCTACCACGAAAATAATTTTTTTGGATTGGTTTTAAATCTATATTTCATTCTAGTAGTAGTAAGACTAATTATTATTTATCACACTTATTTTTATTTTATATGATTAATATAAAACATTAGAGATGTACCCAATATTTTTTATTTTATTTATTTCTACTTTAAAACTTATTTATTTTATTGTGACATCATGGATTAATCCATTTGACCCGAATGATTGACTTGCTTGCTTTCCACCAAGATGGAAGAATGGTTCCATTTTTTGGTTAATTTTAAAAAGCATGGGAGAGTGAGAGTTAATACTCTAAATATAAGACTTAATAAAAGTTACTTATTTATCAGACGGAAATGCAATTCCAATATATTGTTTGGATATTGGTTTTTAATATTGTTGTCAAATAAATTGATTAGATTGACCAATCCACCATCAAATTCAAGATTATAGATCCATTTACCAACAAACCACTTGCCTACAGTGACTTAGCTAATTAAATCATTAAGCCATTTGACATGGTTAATGGGGTCATGTGTACATTAATGCTCTTTTTTTCTTAATTTTTATCCCATTTTCATCATTAATTAAAATAATTCTCATTTATCACACTTTTTTCTATGATGAATATATAATATTATAAAATGTGCTTAAATTTATCTACAAATTTCTATGTTTTCTAAAACTTCTTATGTATTTTATTATTTAATTATAACATCATGTGTGGAGCCACTAACCCATCACCTGGATGGAAAAACCATTTTGTTTTTTTGGTTGATTTTTAAGTCATGTGTTCCATTTTCATCATTAATAAAACTAATTCTTATTTTCATATTTATTTTTATTTAAAATGATGAATATGTAACAATATAAATGTATCAAAATTCTTTATACAAAGCATATACTTTTCTTCGAGTCTCTATATATACTTTTAATAATTATTACTTAGTTATGACATCATAGATTGATCCATTTGACCTGAAAGGTTAGACCGTTGACCTACCATCTAGCTATGAAAATGGTTTCATTTTTATACTGATTTTAAAATTTGTATTTTATTTATATTATTAATAAAATATTTATTATTTATCACACTTATTTTTGTTTATATGATTAACATATAATATTATAGATGTGTCCAAAATTGTTTCATATTTTTTTTATATTATTCTATTTTAAAATTTTGATTTTTTTAGTTATACATCATGGATTAACCCATTTGTCCTAAAACATTGAACCACTAACCCACCCTTTTGATAGGAAAATGATTTCATTTTTCATCGGTTTTAAGTTGTATATTCTAAGTCCACCATTAATAAAATTATGTCTATTTTTTCATACTTATTTTTTTTTTAATATGGCAAGTATATAATAATAAAAATGTGCCCAATTTTTTTTTCAAAATTTCCTTATTTATATAATTTTTTTTATATTTTTATATGTCTAAATTTGTATTATTTATCTATAACATCATTGAATTATCTATTTGATCCAAATGGTTATAATACTTACCCACCACCTAGATGGGAAATATGGTTTCATTTCTAGGTTTATTAGTAGAATTTAATGATGAAAAACAAAAGTATAAATGTTAAATTCAATGAGAGAGAGAATGAAATTTATTTAATGTCTTAAATGTAAGACTTAGTGAGAGGTAATTGAATGTACTTAATAGTATTTTTTTAATTACATTTTTAACCCTCTCAATGAAGATGGACTAAATTCAAGAGGGTGGGGGTTTTAGTGAAAGAAAATTCCAGAAACTCAATAATAGATATGTATGCATACTAGTAAAAATGTACGCGCATTGCACGTGGCAATATCAAATGATGATAATGATAATAGTCAGCAACCAAATGACCTTACTAGTTAAACCATTAACCTATTTAATTAGGAAAATAGATTATAATTAAGACATTAATTCATTTTTTTCTTTGTATTTTAGCCATTTCCATCTTTACTACCAATAATTCTTATTTTTCAAACATGTCTTTATTTAATATGAAGAATATATAATATTAATACATGTTCAAATTTTTTCTATAAAATTTATAAAAAAAAATCTATATTTTTATTTTTTAGTATTTAATTTATGAGATAATAAAAATTAATTATTTACCAAGAGGAAATGCAATTCCAATATATTGTTTGAATATTGGTTTTTAATATTATGGTCAAATATATATATATATAATATTTTATTTATTATAAATGTTATTTATATTGCATTTTTGTAAACTTCTTATATGATGAAAATAGTTGAAAAAATACTTATGTTTTTTTTCTTTGTTTCAATTATTATATTTTCTTTTCCTTTTAATAATTTATTATTACTTTTAAATTAAATCAGGTCGTGCCAGATTCGGATATCCAACATATTGATCGGATTCAAATTTGAATCAATATTTATGAGATCCAATTAGATCTTCGAATCGAATCGAATTCAAATATACCCTGATTCAAATCCAATCTGATCTATTTGCATCCCTACCAAACCACTTGCCTATAATGATCTAGCTAATTAAATCATTGAACCATTTGATTTGGTTAGTGGGGTCATTTTATTTTTTATCCTATTTTCATCATTAATAAAAAAATTCTCATTAATCACACTTTTTTGTATGATGAATATATAATTTATAGAATGTACCCAAAATTATCTACAAATTTTTACATTTTCTAGAATTTTATGTATTTTATTATTTAATAATAACATCATGTGTTGATCCATTTGACATGGATGGTTGAACCACTAACCCACCATTTCGATGGGAAAAATCATTTTTTTCTTTTTTTGGTTGATTTTAAATCATGTATTACATTTTCATCATCAATAAAAGTAATTCTTATTTCCACATTTATTTTTGCACATGGCAGTACCAAATGATGATGATGATAATAATCAGTAAACAAAGGACCTTACTAGTTGAACCTAACCTATTTAATGAGGAAAATGGACTATGATTAAGACATTAATTCATTTTTTTCTTTGTATTTTAGCTATTTTTATCTTTACTAACAATAATTCTCATTTTTCAAACATATTTTTGTTTAATATGAAGAATATATAATATTAATGTATGCTCAAATTTTTTATAAAATTTATAAAAATTCTATATTTTTATTTTTTATTATTTAATTTATGAGAGAATAAAAATTACTTATTTATCGAGAGGAAATTCAATTCCAATATATTGTTTGAACATTGGTTTTTAATATTATGGTCAAATCAATTATTAATATACATAGTGTATATATATATATATATTGTTTATATATAATATATATGTTATTTATATTGCACTTTGTAAACTTTTTATATGAAGGAAATAGTTGAAAAAATACTTATATTTTTTGTTTTTCTTTGTTTCTATTATTATATTTTCTTTTCGTTATAATAATTTATTACTTTTTTTAAAAATTAAATTGAAACGTATCAAATTCGAATAACTGACATCTTGATCGGATTCGGGTTCAAATCAATATTTATGAGATCTAGTCGATTTTTTGGATCAGATCATATGTGAATTAGTATACCCTAATTCAAATCTGATATGATCTATTTGCATCCCTACCAAACCACTTGCCTATGATGACTTAGCTAATTAAATTATTGAACCATTTGACATGGTTAATCGGGTCATCTGTTAGACATTAATGCTTTTTATTTTTTTATCCTAATTTTTATCCCATTTTCTATTATTAATGAAAGTAATTCTCATTAGTCACACTTTTTTATATGATGAATATATAATATTATAAAATGTACTCAAAATTATGAACAAATTTCTACATTTTCTAGAATTTTATGTATTTTATTATTTAATAATAACATCCATTTGACATGAATAGCTTAACCACTAACCCATCACTTCAATGAAAAAATGATTTTTCTTTTTTGGTTGATTTTAAATCATGTATTCAATTTTCATCATCGATAAAAGTAATTCTTATTTTCACATTTATTTCTGTTTAATATGGTGAATATATAACAAAAGATTTGTATCAATATGCTTTAGACAAAGTTTATATTTTTCTTTGAGTTTATGTATGCATGTATGTATGTATGTATGTATTTAATATTCATTACTTAGTTATAACATCATAGATTTACTCATTTGACTCGGAATGTTAAATTATTGACCTACCTACCATCTATATATGGAAATGGTTTCATTTTCAAACTAGTTTTAAATTTTGCATTTCATTTATATCATTGATAAAATAATTATTATTTATCATACTTATTTTTGTTTAAATTATTAGTATATAATATCACCCAAAATTGTTTCATATTTTTTGTACTATTTTATTTTAAAAAAATTATTTTTAATTATACATCACGAGTTAACCTATTTGACCTGGAATGTTGAAACACTAACCCACCCCTAGATAGGAAGATGGTTTAATTTCCCATCAGTTTTAAGTTGTATATTTGATGTCCATCTTTAATAAAATTATGTCTATTTTATCATAGTTGTTTTTAATATGAAAAATATATAATAATAGAAATGTATCCATTTTTTTCAAATTTTTTTTTCTATACTTTTTTTGTATTTCTTATATTTCTAAATGTTTATTATTTATTTACGACATCATAAAATTATCCATTTGACCCAAATGGTTGAAGTACTTACCCACAACCTAGATGGAAAATATGATTTCATTTCTAGGTTTATTTTAAAAATATAAAATTTCATTTTATTAATAATTAGTGTATGAATTTATTAGTGGAATTTAATGATGATAAGCAAAAGTATTTTTATATTTCTAAATTTGTATTATTTATTTATGACATCATGAAATTATCCATTTGACCCAAATGGTTGAACTACTTACCCACCACCTAAATGAAAAATATGATTTCGTGTCTATGTTTATTTTATAAATATAAAATTTCATTCTATTAATAATTATTGTGTATGTATTTATTAGTAAAATTTAATGATGATAAACAAAAGTATAAAATGTTGGATTTAATGAGAGAGAATGCGATTTATTTAATGACTTAAATGTGAGATTTAATGAGAGGTAGTTGAATGTACTTAATGGTATTCTTTTAATTATATTTTTTGTCATTTCAATGGAGATGAACTAAATTCAAGAGGAGGGGTATTTTGGTAAAGAAAAAATACAGAAGCCAATACCTCATCATTCACACAAATATAATTTTATAGGTAATTTCTTTTCGATATAAAAAAGTATAATTACCCGAAAACAGTGCAATTTTGTTTTATACCTATAGTAATGCTAAAATTCAATTAATCTTGATGCACCAAATTTAAGTCTAAGATATAAAAACATTTTAGTGAAACATAGTAGGGTGTATGTTTGTGATCATGTTAGATTTTCATTCGGTTCATGAACACAATTCAGCATTCTAGATACTATTAGTATGGCATTGCTAGCTCTAGGATCAGAAATCCACGGTTCCAAAACCAACAAAATAACCTTTTTTTGAACATAATTGTCTACAACTTTCTCAATCAAGAAACATGGTTCACTAAGGTAAGCATAATATGGTAGTTGTATGACAATGTGATCAAAAGTAACTATATGCATGAGTCATACAATCAATGCTCACACATCATGTTTCAAAAAAGTGAACCTTGAACAAAACAACCTCTTTTGCATTGTGTGGTTCCCAAAAAAAATGTCTTTTTAGAGAAAAAGATTGATATAGCTTTGGAAATTTGGAACCTTACCACCCTTTTAGAACCATGAACAGAACACTGCCATAATAAAGAAGTCAGTCTCACCCAATTCCACTTCAACCTGAAGTCAAGTTGGGGGTTCAACAATTCAAGTTGTGTTAGGATTAGGGGTTCTCGTGGTTCGGTTAACCAAACCATAGGGTTTCTATTTTTGAAACCGAACTGTTCCTACCAATTTATCCATATCCCAAACCAAAACCAAACAGATACCACCGATTAACCGATTGACTGGTTCCAGTTTTTGATAAATTTGGTTCTTCAGTTTTTTGGTTTTTTATATTTATAAAATATATTATAAACAAATATGTATATAAAATATTATGTTATAAATACTAAATGACATATAATATATTATAAATACTATAAATATATACAATATATGTAATATATTTATAATATATTATATATTTTAAATAGATAAATATAAATAAATAATTATAATCATAATTTATGCATATATTTATATATATAATACATTTATATTTATATAATATATAGATAATATGTGAGGTATATTAAATATATGTATAATACATATAAATACTTATATTAGTTGGTTTGGTTAAACACTGGTTTTTTTCTAGGTTAACTAAAAATCGAATCGGCCCTTAGGCTTTTTAGAAATACCGAACCGATCGATTCAGTTAGCTACAATTTTCTATTTGGTTTGGTTGATTCGGTTCAATTTTTCAGTTTTTTATGAAACCCCTAGTTAGGATTGATCTCAACCCTCAACGGCTCAACTGAAACCTATCTTGAGTTGCACTTCTAAATCATTCATGTGATTGTTTGGTTTCTTCAGATAAAATACTTAAAACTTTTGAAATTGAAATATTTAAGTTATTAATTTTATCCTTTTTAATTTATTATAATCAAAAGGTTTGTCTTCATTGAAAATAAATCAAGGTGAACTACTAATATCTTCTTATTTGAATCATACAACATATTAAAGAGTACTGTGATATGCCTTGGATACACATGCATATTGAAGAAAAATAAAAATACACATAGAAACACTATAGATACTTCAATGACTCATAAATATACATTAATAGTGTTCAATAAATCACATGTTCTAATGAGTTTTATAAAAAGAATACATCATAGTCAACATATACGAACACACACTCAAATTTACCCTAGTATCTAACTATCATGTTTACACTTCTCAGTTCACATTCAAAATTCATATTTCTTGCTTCTAAGAGGCTACAATTAAAGAATTTACAAGAATTAAAGTGATAATTCTTTTGGTATTCAAATGGTTATTTAGTAATATTTTTTATTTTAAAAAATAAATAAATATTCAAAAATAATTCTTTTGGTATTCAATTTCTGTTTTTAACTAAATAGAAATCATAAATATTATCATATTATATAAAATATATTAATTTCTTTTCTATGTAATTTTATCTAGATTTCAAATTTCATGAAAAAACCCTATGTTTATTTATAAATTATGATCCTTAAGTTCTAAGGGATAGGAAAATCCCAATTATACTATCCAACCATAAAGCTTACATTATCACAACTTCTAAGTGAATATATAATTAATATTTATTTCTTATTTAAATAATAATTATTATGTATTTTTTACTTCAAAAAATTATCAAAATATTTTAAAATATTTAAGAAGAAACTTCAATTGATCTATGGATAGTGATAGATCATCCATAGGTCTACAATATACTCTCTCTCTCTCTCTCTCTGTCTCTCTGCATTCTTTTATTTCTGCTCTTTAGGGAATTCTACTGATGCTGTAGAATATTGGTCGATATGCTATCGATACTTACCAATACATTACCAATACGATAATGAAATGGTAGAAAAGTTAAGAAAACACTCCATTTGTTACAATTTCCCGTATCAGACATATTGTGTCAAAATTTTAAATCTTGATTAAAAAGACATATTGTCTTCTTAAATCTTCTAAACCATTTCGCACGACTCATAAAAAGACATGTGTTATTGGGTTAAGCATGATCAAATCAACACTGCAAAGAACCATGCATGAACCAAAGATCCATTTTGTCTGCTGTTTGGTCCGAGGCTGACAACACTAATCACAAAAATTGAGGCAAAACCTACATATGGTGTATGAGTGTATCAACTCCACTGTAAAACAAAAAATATAAATCATGATAAAACAACAAGTGGGCCGTCTTTAACATTATTAATGTTTTGATGATAAGTACACTCTATAGAATGTGAAGCAATAAAAAAAATATAATGTGATTAGTTGAAATCAAATCTTCATTTAAAATGCAGAATAATTTTTAGTGAATTCACCCTAATTAGAATTAGAGTCTTGATATTTGGAACCAGACTTTGTCATGGCTCGACTTTACTCTATTACATTACATTATGCCTTGGTCTAGTATTGTCATCATAGGCCTAGCCACCTAACTGCAACAAAACCAGGTCTAATTCGGAGGCCCAATATTCCATGCATTGGCTAACCCATACACTAAAATGTATACCCTATTGATGACCCATCAATTGCCAAAAATAAATAAAGGTGATAGAATTTGTAATTTTTGTTCATTCTCAATCAACTTTTGGCTTGAGTTTTCTCCTAAGGTTATCAATTATACCATAACATTAAAAGGGATTTCTGGGCTATCAAACAAATAAATTTGCTCTGTGTACAACTAGAATTGTGTGGCACTTAGACCCCTTCCTTCCTTTTATCATTGACTTGTTGAATCTCCAAAATCTTCCTCAACGTACAAAGGGGATAAGGAGGTACTCTGCATAGAACAACTGCAAAAGAAAACAAGGTTTCAAAAATTATGAAGTGTGGAAACTTTAAACCAACAGCTTTCTTAGACCTTTGATGTAAACATGAGATAACTTGGACCACATTCCTTAATAGCAATTCATGCTATACTTTGAGCTCATATTCTTATTTGTTCTTGGGAAGGGTGATGAGTCAGTTTTTCTTCTTTTTCTCCTTGTTTTTTTGGGTAAGCTACAAATTCAGATGCCCCTAGACATAGTTTGAATGACAGAGAACAAATTTAGAATTTTTGTATCATATTCCAAATAGCTAGGATAAGTCTTGTTCGAGTTTGGTCATGTAGGCTATGATGCATCCAATACCTCTGTACTGTGGTGCAGAACCATTGTTGATGGCTCTTGCAGCAGCAAATGTGTATTTGGGAATGCATTAGTGCATGATTTGCTTAAGTTTTGACTATAATATTAAGTGATCTAAAACATGTCGAACCACCTACCTTCCAAATGAACATGTAAAATGAAGTTATAGAAGCCTTGTTCATAAGATCAATGGATTGAGCACGGAACCAAAGAATGGAAGCAAGTATGAAGTGGCCTAGTACCTGCATGAACCAAATAGAAATTTAAATATAACAGAAATATAGTTGAATGATGATCACTATAACTGCGTTTGACTTACAGTGATAACCTTGCTAGATGTGAATGATGAAGAAGCTCCTATCACCATTGCAGTGCCATATGCCATCAAAAGCATGTAGATGCAAAGCCAAAATACCTGTCCATGGAATACCAGATTTGCAAGGAAAGTTCAATTTTATACAAGCTTTCAATTTAAAACAATGGAGGGTCAAGTTGGGTTTCTTTGGTTTTTACTAACTCTTTCTTGACCTAGGTGAACACTGAAGGACTGAATGCCAAAATCTCTATCCCCGTCGACGTCAGGTATATCCTGCTCAGTGTTATGTAAGGTAAGCTATAAATTTCAATGGAGAATTTAGTCATAAATATAGAAGTCTCTGCACAATGTTGTGCCTCACAAAATCAATAAATCTCTAGTGCATTTACTATAGTTGGGGAGGTAATACCTTAAATAATGCGATTACAGTGGAGAAGAAACACATGAAAACTGTTGCAAATACCACTGACTTTGAAAATACTACTGACCTCCCAAGTACATATTTCTGTATCCAAGAGAGAGAGAGAGAGGGAGGGAGAGAGATATTCTATAAATTCAAATTTCATAAAAATACAATAGCATAAAATTGAACTATAAAAAATTGAAACACCAAATGGTGTGATCATTTTCTAGACTGGTATGCAAAAAAAAAAAAAAATGATACCTGGATATGCACAAAGAAAGCAAGTTGGACAACCACAGCTCTCACAGATAGAATACATGCTGCAGCAAGAAATGCATTTCTTTTCCATCTGAGGAAAGGAAGCTAACAATTCAAAAAAGAAGAAAAGAAATAAGAAGGGACAGTAAACCAATGAACTTAAGGATTCATCCTCCTTTCCTATAAAACCCAAGTGTCAGAAACTCATCTCAAATAAGGTTCAAGAATTTGAAGGTTGAATTTGTATATATTCAGAAATTTAAATATGAAAATATAAGTAACATGTTTTCTAGTTTTCTCTTTTTGATATCTAATTTCATGGGTAATTGAAATTGCAAATCCCAGTTACCACAATAAGAAATGTCCAACTGAAGGACAAGACCAGAATCCTCTTGTTGATATAAGTTTTCCTTCTGAAAGAGTTTCCTGAAACTTGTCTACTTCACTTATATGACACTTGAAAAGAACAATTCCTCCTTTTTTTTCTTACATTTTTTCTTAATCCCTTGCAGTTGAGAATAAGATAATAATTAAACAAGGAAATGATGTGAAGAACTTACATCAATGGAATAAGCACTTCCAAGCAAACAGCTAATCAGAAGGGCATAAAACAAGGGTGGGGAATGAAACATATATCCCATAGAAAAGCTCTGCAAAATAAAACATAAAGGTCAAAGATTAGAGTTATATCCACAAGATTTTTCTATCAATGGATTTATCCCAACAACCCTTTTCCAAAGCTACACAGTTTCCTAAGTCTTAATTCAGGATTGTGGATCTAATATAAGTGAAAGCATGCAATATTAAGACTTATATACCATCAAGAAACAGGTGGCAACAATTACTATTCCAGTTCCCATAGAGAATTCTCCTGAAGCAATTGGTAGATTTGGTTTGTTAACCTGAATACAAACAAAAAAGTAGTAATGATAAGAAGAGAATAAAAAATGAAAAATGGAATTATTGTGTAAAGCATGTTCCAAAATGGTTGGCACCCTCTATTTATGAGTCCCACAAGGTGTCATTTGATATCCAGTTAGATGATTGCAACTGTCTATGTACAGTGATCATTGAACAATTAATAAATAGAATAAAAGAAACCTGATAGAAAATTACTCTTGAGTATTCAGCTTGATATTAATCTAACAGAGTTAGTTTATCTGTAACAATTGACATTGCAGATATTGTCTTATCTTGGAACATGTACTGAACATACCCTGTCAATTTCTACATCATACAATTGATTAAGTCCCACCACATAAATGTTCATCAATAATGCTGGTACTAAAGCCTGAAACAACAAATGTCAGTCAAGATAACTGTCGCAACTGGCAAGATATATTACTCACTAACCTTCAACCCTTACCTTCAGTAGTCCCATAAAAAATTTTCCAGAGAAATCAGATATTGATTGTATCGGAAGAAGGGAAACCGATGTTATTCCCATAATCTGACAAGTTGATAAATCAGTAATTCTTGTTTCCATTCTAGGTTTGCTTGATTTTATAGAATAGTCCATCCTGATAAGTGTGGAAAGAAAGAACTCACTGTGCCAATTATTGTATGAGGACGGGAAAACTGGTAGAATGCATTTAATATGTTCAAATGGCTTGTGAGATGAACCTCGGGCTTTGGTTTATGCTTGTTCACTGATACAGCAGGAAAGCATGATCTACTGATCAACAATCTCTCATCCTTCTCATTGTTATTAGTAATGCAGGCCAACACTGAGAATCTTTTCCAGTGATATCTGAATCTTTTATTGACACTGCATCCATTCAGAATAATTGGTATCTGATTCACTGGCATTTGAAATGGTTTAACAGTACCTGCCCAAATTCAAAGGTGAATTAATCATTAAACAATATACAGAGGTTGGTTCCATCAACCATGAAAAGCTAACTTTCTAGACAGCCATAAAGAAAGAAAATACAATATACCTATTATTGTCTCTTTTCCCTAAGCTGTCCATATAATAAGTAAACATTTGGAGTAATCTAGTAAAGTTTGCTTTTCATAAAATTGGAAAAGCTATATTAGTTGGTTTTGTCATCTAAATCTAGTTTCATTATTTTCTGATTTTCACTTTCTGGGTGTCTTACATCTCTACATTGTCATCTCTGCTGCATTCATCAACACTTGGAGAATGAGATAAACACTGATAAGAAGCTCTGCCATTCATCCCTTATTGTTGAAGGGGTATATGAAACATCTATAGGCATGCAGGAAAGCAAATCAGATATTTTATTAATTGACATGAAATCTGCAGTCAACTTTTCATAATCAATACTCATACAAGCCGCAAAATCTGAGCAATAGGATGGTAATGTTAATTGTTAGGAATGACACAGAACGAATAAGTTTTGAGCAGAGATACCAAGCCAGAAACCTGCAATATTTAACATGTTCGACATCGACAATGATGGCAACTGATTCAATGGATAGAATTATTAGTTTAAACCACAGGAATGGCTTTAAAATTGTTATGAAACCTAGCCCTGTCATATCATCAATCATAGTTATGCTAGTATGGGTATCATATCTACTGTCATACAACAAGTTTATCTGGACTATTGTGAATCGATCATTCTCTCTCTCTCTTCTAGAATATTGTCATACGGTCATACCAGAGATCAGTTTAGTACTTTAGGCCTTGTTTGTCTGCTGCACAATTTCATTTGTGCAAAAGGCTCCATTTGGAAGGAGTACAAATACAAAATATGTAAAATGCAAAACCTTATATTTTGTATTATTTTATATGTATTTGTACTGTACGTATTTGTACTCTTTCTAAACTGAGCCAAAATATCAAAGTACATTGAGTTTAGTGCAAACTCTGGTTTACTTTTGTTCTGAGTACTGTTTGTAGTGCAGATGAAGGAAGATAAAACCCAAAGCAAAAATTAATCACAAATTACAGTACGTCCTCACATTTGTACACCCATGCATTTGTTCTAGTACAAGTGAAATTGCACCGAATACTGAAAGAGATTTATTTGTTAAATTACCACCATGGTTTTCAAAACCGGATCGGACCGGAAAACCAGGAACTAGTTAGGTAATCGGTTCTGTTTCACCCTAAAACCGTTTTTGGCCAAAAACCGTAGATTTGGTCAGCAACTTTCTCACCCGGGCGGTAGAACCACGGTTTTTAAAACCAACCCAGAGACCGAACCGCTCAGTAGACCTGTTCATGGGCTGGGTAGCCCAATGGCTCGACCCACACCCCGGTCGGGCTTGGTCATGTAATTAGGCACACGGGCCTGACCTCGGGCCTAACACAGTAAGCCCGACTGTGTTTCGGGCCAGGCTCGGGATTTTATAAAATACATAATATGTATTTTATATATTATATAAAATATTTAAATAATATAATATTTATTGAAATATATATTTATAATTTAATATATACATTTTTTATTTTTTTCTTTATAATTTCTCTCTCTCTTCAGCCGCTTCAACAGTAGTAACAGGCTAACAGCATGGACTAAATTTCGGGCTCGGGCTCGGGCCCAGGCCCAGGCCCGGGCTTCGGGCTTTTTATGAGGGCCGGGCTCGGACCCAAGTTGTAGGCTTGATGGTCGGGCTCGGGCTCGGGCCTTAGAAAAATCTACTAATACAGAGTGAAAGCCCAACCTGACCCTACCCGACCCATGAACAGGTCTACCGGTCAGGGGTCCGGTTACCAAGTCGAACGGTCCGACCATTCGAACCAAACACTCAACTTGTTCTGACCAAAAAAATTAAAAAATGGTCAAAACCGTTCGACGGTTTGAACGATTAACTGCCCGGTTCAGCGGTTCATTGACCAAAATCAATGGTTTTGGGGGAAATCCAATTTTTGGGGAAAATGGAATGACCGGTTCCTGGTTTTTCCGATCTAGTCCGGTTTTAAAAACCATGGGTTGAACTGTCAACCCAGACAACAGTTTTTAGCCATTTTTTATTTTTTTAATTCAAAGCGGGTCATTCATTCAAACCGGACAGTTGAACAATTCAACCCGAGATCTGATCCTCGTAATGGTTCCCTGCCCGGTCCAGTTTTAAAAACCTTGGTTATCACAATTGGACATTAAAAATTTATAATATGATAAATTTTACATATCGTGAGATAAATGGGTATTAGATTAGTTGCATTCACAACCCTATCAGTCCTTGTTTTATTGGGTGGTTGTAAGAAAATGCTGCGACCATGTCACAACAGATGTGAATTTTATGGCACCTGTGAGACATAATATCAAAAGAAATAGTTTTCACAGCCAGATTTCTAGATACAATAACAAAGTTTTGATAAAATTGTTAAGTTAATAAATTCTATTTTCTTGAAAACCATAAAACAGGAGATTTTATATAAAAGAAATAATCTCATATATTTCTAAATCTCCCTAAATAGGCTTCAAAAAAGAAAATCTTCCTAAAAAGAATATTAGAATGTGCGTAAAGAAGGGGCCATTGTTGGGTGTAACAGTAAATCATGATTATATTTGGTTATCTTGCAATCCACTTTGGGTGTTGCATGTTTTGTAAATTAAAAAGAATGAATCCTTCGATTTCACTTTGTCATATTGTCACTTTAGAAGATTGCTAAATCCCTTTATATTCCAATAGACAACTTGAGCTCCAAAGGGTCTTCCAATTGAATTATGAAATTTAGGGAGGCAAAACAGCTGAAATTTATTTGCGTATTGCAGTGCATAAATTGCGTCAAAATGCTTCATATGATTAGATTCAATTTCACAAGGTGCCAACTGGCTAGTTGGTAACTTCTCTCTGGCTGACTGTAGTGGAGACTTGAAATTGAATCCCAATTTATATCTGCGCCCTATAATACATCCCATGGTAACATCTCCCAATGACAACTTTAGGAAATGTCAATATACGCTGAGATATGCATATGGATGTGGGGCGCCCGTGAGCTCATTGAATCCTGCCTGCATATGGTTCGGGGATTGTGATTAGAGGTGTAAATTGGGCCGTGCCATTCGCGACTCAGTATAAATTTGGACTGGCCCGGCACAACAGTCCGCGGGTCGTGTCAGGCTCAGTACGATCATGTGGGCCATGCTGGGCCTGGGGTTTTAGGTCCACGGGCCGGCACGGCATGGCATGACCAAGAAAGCCGTGCCACGACCCATATATATATTTATATAATATTATATAAATTATAATTATATAAATTATAATTATATAATATATTAATAAAATAAATATTTTTTTAATTTTATTATACTAATTTATTTAATTATTGTATATATAAGCAATTATATACACAAAATTCATATAATATTAAAATTTTAAGTTTTTTGTCAATTTTTTTTAAATAAATAGCTTTGGCCCCATGCACGGCCCAACTTGGCCCAAGGCTCGGCCCACGGGCCAGCACTTTGCACGGGCCGCCCGCGGGCTGTTTCGCCCTGTAATTGTGGTCATGGTTTTTAAAACTGACCCGATGACTGAACCGGTCAGGGGTCCGGTTGCCGGGTCGAACGGTCAAACTATTTGAATCGAACACTCGGCCTATTCTGATAGAAAAATAAAAATAAATAAAAAAATTTCAAAAAAAGTAAAAAAAATTCAAAACCATTCGAATAATTAACCACCTGGTTCAGCAGTTCGCTGATCAAAATCAACAGTTTTGGTCTGGTTCAGTCCGGTTTTGAGAACCATGGTTGTGACAGATTTTAAATGGCCTCATATTTTACATTTTATTTTCAAAAATTGAAAGAAAAAACAGAAATTAAGTCCAACCTTTTTACCCATCAATGCAACTATATGTGTTAGATCCAAATATAAACCAATCCAATTTACTCAATTGACTATAACTAAAATCTTGGTGATGGGTATTAATATTTTCAACTTGTTGATAACCTAATAAATACTGATTCATCAAAAAAGATAACCTAATAAATACTGAATTATCTGTCGCATAGTTGGTTTTTAAGTCGATTTATTCCTTGAGTCATTTAGCCTGCATTTGACATTTCTTATTTTAAGGATTCATCTAGTTAAAATGCCCCTGTGAATACTGAATTTTTAACAACAAAAAGAAGATGAATCCTTAAAATAAGGAATGCCAAATGCAATTTTGAACTCAATTTACAAGAAGTGCAAATACAAATATATACAATACAAATACGAGTTTAACAATACAAAATATAAGATTTTGTACCGTACTGAGCATTATTTGAAAAAAAAAAAAAAAAGCCAATGACCTAATAATCTATTCCGTTGAACTATTAAAACCTTGTCAATAGGTTACGGGTTAGATATCAAATCCTTTATTTTGCGGTTTTTAGCCATTTCTATTTATGAATTAATAGCTTCAATGTATGTAACATTAAAATTCAAAAACATTGCTTACTTCATAATATTAACTTTTTATAAATATGTCTACGAATCCTTTATTCTTTTTTCTTATCATTATATTTGCTTTTTATTAAATTAATTATCTAATCAAATGCATAGAATATTATATTAATACAAAATTAAATTTTGGGGAGAAGTTATACTTTAAATTAATAGCTTCTAATTTAATATTATAGAGTATTTTGGTTAGGAATGACCAAAATAATTTTTCTACAATAGAGCATTGAATTAACACTAAATTAAATTACGATAATTAATAAACATTTCGGTTAATATTGGTAATTGAATTCTTAAGGTCTTTTCCTGTTAATTACAATTGAACTCCCAACGTCTTTTTGGTTAATTTTATCTTCTAAAATACATAAAAAGAGAAATTTTCAATGGGTCAAAACCTAGCCCAATATAGTTGAAATTCTTCAAGTTAGAAACCCTAGTTCCTAATACTTGCTAGCTGCTTTTAAGTCCAATTTATGGACAAATAAGTCGCCCAAAAATTTGGGGTTCATAGTTCAGAATCTCTTTTTTTTTTAATTTTTAAAAGAAATTTCAGTTCCAAATCAGTGACATTTTCCTCCAATTTTCTTAAAAAAACTGAAAATAATATCTGAAATATGTTTGAACAAGAAAATGAATAAGAGCAACAATAACAATTGTTAATGTTACTTGATAAGAAGAAAGCATATCCCTAAAAGATAATATCTCTATCTTATCATTTATCACAGATAAAGCTGGGAAAAAGAACTAGATGACGAATTACGAGGTTATGCAAACGCTTCATGAATCAGAGTCTAGGCTTTGGGTTTGATCAGAAGGAAAAGTTATAAAAAAAAAAGGATAAATGATCTTGCTTACCTTTGCTTTGATGAGCATTAATCCTGGCTCTTATTCTCATTGAGGAACCTGTAAAATTGTTTACCAAGAAGAAGAAATCAAACATGCAAACTCAAAATAGAAACCCAATACTTGAAAATGATTATAAACAAATAAATGAACAATGATTCTTGCCTTGTTCTTTAGATGGGTAATTTGTAGAACAGAAGGATGAGCATGCATCTGCCCAAACCATGGCTTAGTTTCTCTCTCTCTCTGTGTGTGAATGTTGTAGTAGAAGATCTAGTGTGAGAAAGCTTTCAGGGACAACCCGTAAATTAATGCATTTGAATGTTGAGCATGTATTTCTACCAAAAGATGGTATGAACAATGAAGGAAACCTTTCTTTCCATTTGTAGAAGCTCTGGGCAGAAAGACCAAGTGGCATATGTATTGATACGAGCTGCTCTGTTCTGACAACAAAGTTCAATTAGGCGTTGCATGTTTGAAAGGAAATTCCAAATACGGCCATGGCGACCCGCCAGGTGAAAAGATCAAAAGAACTCTGAATCTAAACCAAAACCATTGATGATATTTTTGTGGATTCTCACCATTGAATGCGTCCAAATTGAAAGTTTTTGAAATGGTTGGGTTTCGGGTTTAGCTTTTCTCCGTAGACCTTTCTGGATCCATGACTTACCTACTCGACTACGTCTCTATACGGAGAAACGTAGCCCATCCGATTATCGTTGTTTTTGTTATGTTTGTAATCAATTGTAATATAGCGTATTTGTAGGGACACGTCCGATGCATGGGAAATTTTAAAAGATTTAATAATTTTATTTTTTATTTAATATTGATTTATAAAAAATAATAATTGTTAATTGAATATAAATAAATATTTTTTAATAAATTTAGTTTTATTAACAATTTTATTTTTTTTTATTTTTAAATAAAATTTTGTTTACTTTTAAAATAAATAAAAATAATTATAAAAGCTAACATTTTTATTGACTCCACTCATAATTAACAATTATATAGGAATGACAATGGAGTGGATTCAGGGCAGGGCACCCCATCCCCAGCCCCCTAGTGTCATGCAAATTCAGGGCAAGGTAATCAATCACTTCTCAATGTCAAGCGAGTTTAGGGGCAAGGCACCCCACTCCTCGTCAAGGATGGAGAATCCTCGAATTTCCCTGCCCCGTCCCTAATATTGGGCGAGTTCAAATAAAGGTGTAAATTGGGTCGTGCTGGGTCAGCACGATATGACCTGCATGTGGCCCGCACAAAGTGCAAGTCGTGTCATGTTAGCCCATGAGGCATCCCAGGCCGTGCCTCCCTCCTCTAGGATAATTTGGGAGGTCGGTTCGGCACGGTCCATGGCTCGAGCCCACACGGGCCCATGCCATGTCGTGGGTCGGGTTGGTCGATGGGTCGGGCCTTAGGCTAGGCCATGCTGCATAGCAAGCCAATCATAAGGCAAGGCAACCACTCCCCGTCCAATGTTTTTAAAATTGGACGGGATAGAGAACCGTTCTAGGGTCGAATGGTCTGTCTATCGAACAGATGACCCGCTCTCACAACAAAATGAAAAATTAGAAAAACAGAAAAAAGGCCAAAAATTGTTGTTCGGGTTGACGGTTCGATTGCCCAGGTCAGCGGTTCGCTAACCAAATAAACGGTTTTTGGACAAAAAGTGGTTTTGAGGTGAAACGATGTCCGGTTCCCAATTTTTTCAGCCTAACCATCTGGTTTGATCGAGTTTTGAAAACATTGTCCTCGTCAACCCAATATTTAATTTAATGATAGAAATGATCAAAATGATATATTGAGTATCAACCCCATGGTAAATTTCTAAAAGTACACTAAATTGTCTTTAATATTCAAAATTGTAGATGAGGCAAGATCAGCAGGTAGTTCTTCATCAAGAACTTGTGATTCTTCAGCAAGAATCGAATGGGGTAATGAACACAACTTCAAAATTGTTTCTTCTAGCAAGAAACAATATCAAGATCAAATCTTGATCAGATCCAAGAATTGGAGATCGAACAGGGTAGGGCGGCAAGAGCAGGGAGAAAAATAACTGAAGGCAAAAACAGTTAAACTGAATTGTCTTTTGTGTTGGACTCTTTAAAGAGATAAGAATAATGCCTTAACTTATCTGCAGATAAAGATTAGCTATTCCTAATCAAATTAGGAGTTCCTTAATCCAAATCTCTATTTGGATCTGGACTCCTTAATATATGTTTTATATTTTAAATTTAATTTTTTTAAATGGGAAAGTAGGAAAATTCCCATATTTGTTAGTCTAAAATATTTTATATCATAGATTTAACTTTTGTAATTTATTTTTTAATAATATCATTGTAATTTATGAAATTTAAAGTTAATTTTTAAGTTTAAATCTTTTGAACAAACAAATTAAACCGAAAATAGACCCAAATCGATACAACCCGAGTTGGTGGGTTTTCGCTAATGGTCAATTGGTTTCGAGTGACAAATTGCGGACTTAATCAGATCAATTTGGTTGGTAAAACAACCTGCAACTGAACTGAACCAATCATTGAACACTCCTAATTTCAACTAAATTTATAGCAAACGTACAGTTATTGAAAATAAATTTATAATGAAAATATAATAGATATATAATAAAAATACAATAATTACAAAAATATAATAAATATAAAAAATATACTAAATTAGTCAATAAATAGTGTAATCGTAAATGTTTTTTATATTATTTAGCTATTTTTAATGTTTTTTATTTAATATTTTTAGTTATTGAAATATTTAAATAATATTTTATTTTTTAATGTTAAATTTTTATTATTTGATTAACATTTAAGTTGAATAATTTGTAAAATTATAATTCATATTGTTACTGCATAATTTCATGATGAATTGTGTAAAAATATTGAATTATTAATAATATGAGTATTATTAAATCTATTAATCTTTTTTGTTTTGGATAAATATTTTAAATTTAGTATATAATTTTGTTATAACATTGAAATAGTTCTAATTTTTTTTTTTAATTGAAACTTTCTTTAGATAGATATAGATAAAAAAGTGGGGGAGATGATAAATAGGAATTAGAGATATTTTAGGAGAGAATCTCTCTACTAAATTAGAGATAATTTAAGAGATAAATAGGAGTTAGAGATAATTTATGTCATGGATTCATTTTTCATTATAAAATGAATGAAACCCGTGGCAAAAATTTTATAACCAAATGTTCTCTTATGGTTCATTTTTGCCCATTCTTGCCCAAAATGAGTAAGAAATGAAAAAATGAAACCCGTGGTAGGGAACCAAAATTGGCCTCAATTACTCAGCCCATTCCGTTCATCTCTCTGTGTATTAATTAACTTTGACTGACTGGGTTGTGATTGACGATCCCTCCCCCTCTCAATGCCAGAAAGTTTTGTTCTGGTTGGACTACAAATTTTTTTAAACGAGTTCAGATTTACTCCCAACTAATGCTCTTGGCACTGTTCTAACCCAACAAGTCATTATAGGTGCACATCAATAACATCGCCTCCTGAATAACAACGGGAGATGTTCCCAATGTGTGACTGCAGTGGCCTACTGGAATAGCAAGGGCACAAGTGAAACCAATATGTAAAACTTGCATGTATTATTCATATGATCATATGTGCAACATATTGGGTTCAGGTTGGATTGGTTTCCTTCCCGAAGACCTGAACCCTGACACAATCCAAACTTCCATCGGTTTCATATTTACAATCCTAACCCAATTCAAGTTGCACTTTTAAATTTTAATGATAAAGAGCTCAGAGCTGCAACTTGGAACGGGCCCAACCGAACTCGAATTCAATCCTCACAAAATAGTGCTTACATTATTCTCACAGTCACTTGCAATCGTGTATTGAAGATATCTCTGTATTTAACTATTTATATGTTTTTACTTTTATTCATGGAGAGATATTCCCATGCATGGTTGCAAGTGGCGGTGACTACGGTGTGAACACCGTTTTGTGAGAACTGCGCCCAGCCAAGTTTTCAATACAGGTGCACAACTTTGGTTTGGACTTTAGGCTCTAGGTTGGGCACCTGCCTAAAAGCTCAGGCTTGACAACAATGGGAGTTGGGCTTGGGCTGAGTTTGTACCGGCCCAAGTTGAGCCCAACTGCTTATGTAGAATATATTTATTGGATAGTGCCCATTATGTGTTTATGCTCTCTGCAAAAGAATTTCTTTAGAAGCTTTCGTCAACCATCTCTATCCCCACCCTCCATGTCCTAATATTGTTTAACTCAATCAACTTTTCTCAGTCCTCTGAATATTTCTCAATATTTATTTTTTGTCTTCACATTAAGAAAATCTATTTTTTTTTTTAATTTCTTGTAGAACCTCTCTATCATACATTCATGTCCCATTTTCGCTAATAATTTATTATTAATGATATTTTGATAGAATAAATGTCATAATTATGCTCCTCTAATTGAAAAAATATTTGCTTTTTGAATTAACTCAAATTTCATTACTTAAAATAAGTACTTATTTTAGTGCTGGGACAATATAATAAATAAAAATTCAGTATATTCATGTTGGCAAATAAACTCAGAATTGAGTGGCTTTTTTAATCATATTTCTAAGACTGTACCCAATGTTTTGTTTATTTTTCAAGGACTGCCCCTATTGTTAAAAGGCCGGTAGAATTCTATCATTTTCTCCACCAAATGTTAACTTGCAGCGGCAATTATTGTGGAATTGAGGGATGGCAACTTTCCTCGTAAAATCGGGGCCCCACCCCCGAACAAGCAGGTTTTCCCCAACCCTAAACAAGGGCGGGTGGGGATGGGGAAAATATTCGTTCCCTGAACTGGAGACGGGGCAGGGATGGATTTCGTATATAATTCCCCAAACCCGAAGGTAAAATTAATAAAATATCTCTAGGTTTAATATTGATATTTAAAATATCTTTAAGTTTTCCCTAAATTCTTAAAATCCTATAATCCCATAATTTCATTTTTCAAGTACCCCTAAAGTATCATAATTCAATTCCTAAATACCCCCAAATTCCTATATTATAAGTGCAAATTGTCAACAAAATAAATAATTTTTAAGAAGTTGCCTTAGAGTGGGGATATTTCGGGAATTACCCATCCTCGACGGGGAGTAGATGCCCCACCACCGGGGACAGGGCAGGGACGGGGAGGGGGTGTCCTGTCCCATTGTCATTCCTGGTGGAATCCTAGATCAGGTTCATGACACCTCACTATTTAACTTTTTTTTTCATTTTTTGCTCCGTTTTTCATTATTTCTCCAATCCCTATCTATCTTCCCTTGAAATTTTGGATTCTAACACCCTATTTTACTTTGGTTTTTCAGATCCAGCACCCAATCAATCTTAACTGGCACCGTCTACCATTTTTGCTTTGGCTTTTTCATCAGTGTGTCAATGTAATTAATATTCATAAATATCAAATATAATGCCTATCATCACCAAACACTATAATACAGATAAAAGTGATTTGAGAAAAGACTTCACAAATACTGATGAGCATTTAAAAATAAGTACTTATTGAATGAATGGGTTCAACTATGATATGGAAAAGATATCATATCTGAAAAATTTCTCACCAGTCAACTGGAATTATAAACGTGATAGCCAATTTTTATCAAAATTCATGTATGGATTTTGATTGGTCAAAATTCTTCTCATTATAGATTTTCCCTGAATAAATATCCAACCAATTATTTTCCAAACATACCCTTAATCAAAGAATACAGAGGCTACCAGAAAAAATAACTAAATTATAGAGTGCAGGAAGACATGATAAGAATCTGCTTCTTGCACTGACACAACCTTACAAACATGGTCTAATGATATAATCGTCATGTGGGCCACGGAGAGTTGAAGAGACAAAATGGTAATTGGATTAAGCAGATCACTAACGGACACGAAAAGTTTATCCATTCCATAGTATCAGGTTGCTCCAAGGACCTGAACTGGTAGGCTTTGAATTTCTTAAGGTGTTGGGCCAACTCCCGCTGAATTGGGCTTGGAGATGCAACCAGTCCATTGGCAAACCCTCAGAAGTTTGTTTGGACTATGAGTTTGAACATCGCTTAGTAACTTTTGGGCTTGAGAATTGGTAGGGGAGCGCAAGGCCCGTGCAGTAGTGAAACGCATGGGCGACGCATGAAGGCCCCAGCAGCAAGCTACTGTGGTGGGCCTTCCCCCAAGAAAAATTAATTTAATATCATGTGGACCGATGGCCCACGTATCAGATATTAAACTGATAAGAACAGATACTACACTTGATCTTAGCCAAAAGGCCGAGAAAGGTATGCTTTTCACAGTCTCTTCACTTTCATTTTATAACTCTAACTATCCTTGCAATGTTCCTCTACATTACCGATGTGGGACTCGTCCAACTCACACTTTTGAGGCTTTTTGAGTTCCATTTCCATACTGCCACCACCAGTGCAAACAGGTAGTTATCAGTCCATCTTTACTGTTCATGGCCTATCTAGATCATCCATTAAATGGGACCCACTTAAGATTGTCTAGGGTTGAAGGTTGAAATTACCACATGAAGATGAAGATAATAAGGTGAATGCATTTCTGGTTAACTCTACATCTGCCAAAGTCCGAGGTAATGATGATTCCTTTTACCAGACTAGAAGACTCGTCTCATAAAGCTTTTTTCCCCACATTGTGTTTAACAAATCTCCAAAACTAAGTAGAAGCCAAAAACTAGTCACCAAAGAAAAAAGGAAAACACACAGAAGCCAAAAAGCAGTGAATGCCACCAGTTTCACATTCTTACCCTTCTCTACTATTGTCTGTTCTCACATGCAATATAGTATGTTTTAACGTCAATGGGTGTAAACCAAAGAAAGCTGCATTGTAAGGCAGAATCTAGAGAAAGAAAGGAATCATTTCTTTTGAACAAATATTTTCAATGAAACTAAGGTTTTCCAAGTTCAGTTACAAACTTGTAATTGCTTATTGGTTGGGCCTCTATTTCAGTTTTTCAATAAATCTAAACAGAAGGATGATGTCAATTTAAGAGAGATTTTAAGGCACTCTGATTACATATAATGTGTAATCAAACTAACAAAGCATTGCTTCCTCCACAGCCCACAGGCATCAAAAGATGTATGAATTTACCTTTTTAAGAATATAATTGCATCCCATGCATCTCTTTTTGCATGTTAACAAGTGAAAAGTGTGTTCTACACCCTCCATAGTCCATACTAGAGCCAAAATATAGTGTTCTTTTATCTGGTTATTCCCTGTAGTCTGTAGACTATTCTTAGGCACACACCTTTGTATCAAGAGTTCTATTCCACAGAGATCTTCTCTAGTTATGTTCTTTACTTTCAAGTTTCAATGGGTTAAATTGTTTCTTGAAAAAATATATGTATCTTTAGGTGGTTGTGGTGCTTGTAGCAGTCGTCCAAGATTCAATGCTTTTTTTGTTATTACTTATCACAATAGTATCTCCCTGTAAATTCATGAACGGTTTACATTTTCTTAGAAGAGAAAAGTTGGATCAACCATTGGAATATGTTCAGAAGGTGCAGATTTGCTATCACAAGGCATTCCCCTCTGATTCGAAGTCAGGATGATTTCCAACTTTGCCATGCATGCTGCTCGTACAATTTGGGTGTCCTCAATCAAAAATCTCTGGTTGTTACTTCTTGTGGCACATGGTGTAACTAAGAACTAGAATATATAGAGAGGGACAGTGGAGCTCACATTACCTCAGCTGCCTTCTGAAACCTTTAACATTGTTGGATTCCTTGATCTGTTGCTCGTGCTAAGTTCAATAAAGACTTGTGTTTCCATAGGAGTATTACAGTAATCAATTAATCCTATTTGCTTTTCAGTTTAGACAAACATGAGTTCATGAAAATCAATGATAAATTTTGCAACAATTAAAAGAACCCAATAAAGAATGAGAAGGGGAAGACTGAAAGAGATGAGTCACTCTGGTCTTTTAATTGCATTTAATGTAGATAATCATGAAAACAACATATTGCTACCAAATAACATCAAAAGAAGGCTTACGAAGAACAAAAGTAAATGCATTATCAATTTACTTGAACAACAGAAGCTACACTAAGTGTTGATAAATTAAAATGTAACACCATAACATGTTCTTAACAGTGCAGTTTCTTCTTTCTTCTTGGCTTTCTGAACTTTCACAATTTGAGACCTTGATTAATGCTGGCATTCTCGTTAAAATTAGTCAAAATCCAATTCGGGTTCTTGACTAATGCTACTAAACTCGAACCAAGAGTATATAATCTAAAAAGGACAAGATCATTAGGAGCAGAGTACAGAATTTGAATGCGAGACTGCAGATGACTCTTGGATTGAAAATGTTGCCACAGTTGAAAGGTGACGTTTTCTGGGTTCCCAAAACCGCTGCTACATGTCAAAATTTGATCAATAAAAGGGATAACCTGCTCAAAGGGCTATGCCACAAAGGAAGAGAGTTAAATGGATTAACACATGAATTAGTTTGGATCGCCAAATCCACCATAGAAGTCAAGATTAAGAATTGCATGTGTTATCCAGTTTTCAAAGTGTTTTTGATCATTAATTAAACTGGAAATTAATTGTTGAATCTTTATAGAGTGAAGAAAAGAAAACAATTTAATAGGTGGTTCATTCAAGAAGCAGCATCAACCAACCGGACACACTGGGTGTTAGTTTTTTTCCTTATAAACCCCACTAAAAATAGAAAACCTTCTCTGACAGTCTAGCAGCTCATCTCCTAATTTTCAAATGTTCCTCTGAAAGCTAAGATTACAAATTACACAAATATGGAGCGGAGAGATGGCTTAAATCACGATGGCAGTGGTAGTAAACAAAGACCATTTTTGAGCTGTTTTAAGGCATTCAATAACTACTTCTGCATCTTCTCAAGAATTAAGGCTATGTTCAAACCAAAGAAGCTTTCTCTGACTTGTGAAGTCATTTGCTTTCGTCAATGAAAAACCAACAAGTTTAAATTAGGGGAGAATCCAAAAGCCCTGGTGGCTTTAAGGCAATAGCCCCTGCTTTGCCAAAACAAAAATGGGTCTGCCTGTTAGTATTTAGAAATTAGCATGAAAAACTGTTCGACCAAGAGATTTAATATGTGCTTACCGGTACGATACCGTAAGAGAGAGAGAATTAAGCATTCGAGGAGAAAATAATTGGAACTAATGATTTGTTGAGGCCATCTCAGAACTAAGAAAGCCTTTCAAGAATAAGCGTATGCCGCTGAATGTAACGAGCACACGGTATTCTTTAGTAAAAGGCGAAGGAATAGTTCGCCATGTTTTAAAGATTAATTCTGACTGAAATAAATCTAATATAAAGTCGCCTTTAAAGATTATTCCTCTCACGTCCGATATGGGATTTAGGGAGGGCACAATCAACTCTGTCAACCGTGGACATAAAACAGACATACAGTCAAACTAAACAGATGCATCAAACACCAAACCAAACTAACAACCTGTATACCACATCAAACACCCTTTGCTGCAACTTTGTTGGGCCACGGAAGTCGAGCGTGTTCACAAAAGAAAAGGAAATCTCCAAAGTTTCCAGCACGGGAGAAGATATCCTTGACCAGAAAGAAACGCAACTCTCTTGCAAGAGACTCCCCGACTCAATAAGCTAAGGAATTACGGATCAACTCAAAAGTATCCAACTCCAAAATGCACTCATCCCTCCATCATCTCAACTAGCTTTAAATTCAATCCTCCAAGAATAGATAGATGAAGCTCTAAGCCTCAAAGCCTCTAAGACTGAGGAAGCCTTTCACAGAATTCCAAGCTTTAAGCTACAAATTGAGTTGGGTAGGTTCGAAGCAATAGAAAAGTTTTAGTCAAATTCCATTTTTTAGAAATGCTGTGAATTCACATTAAATCACTTTGGAAGTTTATTGGAACTTGATTTTAGGGTTGGGAATCACTGTGAATTCACAAATGAGTGAAAATGGGAATCTAAAGAGCATATTCCCATTTTCTCTTCTCAGTCGCACCAACCAAATAGACCATAAAAGTAAACAATGATAAGCGACTTGTTTTGATACTAAAAAAAAAAAAGATAGTTTGAGAAGAAACCTGAAAAAAAGATAAATGGCTTTGAGAAGAACCATAAAGCAGGCATGCTATTGGATTAAAAAAAAGTTTGAAGTTAAGGCTGCGTTCGGAAACGATGCAATTGGAGTGTAAATCCCGGTTCAGGGTAAATTTGCACTCTGGTTCACTTTTGCCTGTTTTTGGCAACATTACTACATTTATGCATTGACAAATAACATAAAACACATTTTCCAATTCATATTTACATTAATTGATAATAAGATGTAAAAATACATCAATAAAAAAGAAGTAAATTTGTATTCAAGTGGGCTTTTGCTAAAAAAGACATACTTTATTGGAATTAGTATTTGCATTCATTATTAACTAAAAATCTATTTAATAAGAAGGTAAATTGGTCGGTGCAAAACTAACCCAACTTTATAATTTATATGAACTGTTTTACACTCTACATATTTACATTCATACTTATTTACGTCATTTGTAAAGGCAGCCTAAAGTAGTCATAAAACACTGAGCCCCATTCACTTTTGATAAGAAAAAACTAATTGTTGTCCATTAAATTGGATTATATGATAATTACGAAGATCTAATTTTTTATCATGATCGTCCATTTAACGGAGCAATACCTAATAATCTACTATTCATCTACTTCATGTCAAAAAAAATTTTAGTTTGGTCCTTCATCTGTCGGTTGGTAAGATATTTTCGGTAATATATTAAAATCATCATCAACATCATGTAACCCTTATCAATTATATCTCGGTTATATTAAAATATAAGTCAAAATATTTAAATTATCCTTGGGTTTTGCAAAATTGGTTTACTGTGTAACCCCTATTGTTGCAAAGTCCAAATTATCGACCAATCTGCGGATAAAAAATACCAATTCTGAGCACTGGGAGAGAGAGCTTGTGATCGAGGACTCTGCAACGTAAATCCATAAACGCCAAAATAAAGGGTCAAACCTCCAATATAGATAAACACTAGAGAAGAAACTCCCGAACAAAGCGTCCTAACAACTAAAAGTTCTATTCAAACCACACCATTAAATAGGAAAATAAGGGAGGAAGAGTCTAAATTCAGCTCCGGCAAAGCACGTTTGGCTCCCACAACGTCCCACAGCACATCCCATATTTCTGGTATCATCATCGGGAGATGTTCTCAATACACAGCAAGGATGTGCTGTGAGATGTTATGGGGGACAATCTTGTAGGGGGCTGATTTGCTCTCGTCAAAGGGTATAGGCCTAAGATATTTTTTTTTCAAAAAAAACTAAAAGTTCTCATATCACATATAGTATATTCTCCCTTTCCAAACAAACTTATAATGTGGGGAGTGGGTTTATTTGTTTTCTAAAAGGTTCATGAGAGAATTATTAGAGCTACTTTTCGAATAAAAATCTCCGACTAATGCCCTTTCATATTTTCAGCACGCCTCAAGGGGTCATGTGACCATTATAAGATGGAAATACAAATGGTTCTTGATGGAGGGTCAATTAAGTAAAACATATGCAAACTATAGGGGTGTTTTAGTAATACACAAAATAGAGAGTAGGTTTTAATAAATACGTGTAACTATATGGGGTGCCTAAGTACATAGTCCTATATTAAAAGGCAACAAAAAAACAACCAAAACAGTCAAGCCATGGAGGAGGAGAATCCCACACACAAAAACCACCCAGGGATTTAACATTTTTGAGCTATTCACTCCTGATCTGCTGCCCACAAACTATTCCCACATCCCTACCTAAAGAACATCACTGCTATGTATTGAGAACACTTCCCCATGAATGACAAGGGAGAATTCCTAATGTGAAGCAGCGATGTCTTGTGGTTTGGGATGTGGGAAGAGCTTGTGGGAAACAGATCCAAGCCCATTATATAAATGAGCTGGTTCAACTAACAATCTGAGTAGAAACTTGATGAGTTCACATTTGTGCCCCACAGCACATCCTAACCTTGTATTGAGAACATCTCTCAATGATAAGTATGAGTTCTCAGTGCACGCTGAGATGTGCATGTGAGGCACCTGTGGCGGCTGATGTGATCTCAAACTTGACAGACAGTGCTACTTATTAAACTTCAAATTTTGTCCACCATAAAATCCGATCTCCAATCATCAAAAGTGTCACTTTTTACTTGAATAATGTCCATCAAGTATTTAGCATCCGACAGAACACCAGCTTCATCCAACCATTATCCTTAGCAAAAAGAAGGGCTTCTAGAGCGGCATGACATTCAGGCCCTGTTTGGTTTGGTTTGCAGGAATAGGGGTATGGAAACGGAATTAGAATGCGCTATTTCGATTCTAATTATTTGGTTGGACAGAATTAGAATCTCATTTTCATTCTTACTGGAATGGCATTCTCCCGCTTAAAAGAATGGTCATTCCCTACCCTTCCCTTAGAAATGAAATCTTATTCCTGTTTATTTTAATCCCCATTCTTATTCTTCTTTGAAACAAACAAACTATAGGATAAGACCATTTCAATTCTGATTTTAATTCCAACTACGAATCAAACGGACCCTAAGATCTCATTTTCACTTTACCTTGTAAAAAATAATAATATAGATACAACATATATATCTCGTCGTTGTTATGAACAAGATTTAGTAGTGGGCTGGGTGTTGGGCCCAAGCTTGAATTGGGCTTGGAGAGCTATCCAGTGCATTACAAAAATCTCTCTCCCCCTCACAGGCTCCTCACGGTTGTTGGTTGTATGTATATATGTACGTAGATTCACCTAAATTGGCCTCACGAGTTTCTGACTTCCATAAGCGGGACGTTTGGCGGACGTTGGAAGGATGGAAGTGGACACGTGGTAATAAAATCAAACGAATTCACTACAAATGTCAGGCCATACGGACCCTATGGTTCTTCAGAAGGAGGTACGCCTTTCTCTGTTCCTGTAAAAGAAGGGAAAATCGTGGGTTTCCATGGACGAAGCGGCATGGATCTTGACTCCATTGGAGTCTATATGAGGTAACAGGTAAAGTATCGACTCTGAAGCCTGAAGTTATATGAATGAAATAAGAAGCTTCGGACTTCCTATTTTCTAAATAAACTAGTTTTTTCTTCCTCTCGTTTTCTTTTTTTGTTTATAATTTCCTTGGTGTGTTTCAGTAAATGCGTGATTCCACACCTAGGGTGGAAACCCAATTCCCGGTATTTGATGCACGGGTACTATCATATTATGTTTGTGGTATCTAAATAAAATCCACGAAATTGCACCATGAAATCAGTTCCGTGTTACACTGCTTTGATGAATGGACATTTTTTTTGCTTGAATAACGGATTTTAGGGCAGAATAGGTTTTGGGATTTCCCAATCGGTATAGGCACAAATAGGGTGTGGTATTATGTTAATTCCAACCCTTCCTAATCTGTATATTGTTGGAAGATAAATATTGAAAATTTGGATATTAGTTCATGTTTCATGTTTTTTTACTTTGCTTATTATTTATATATAACAATAAATAATATGGAATTAGATATGGATTCTTTTTATATTTTCTTGTGCATAGAGCGTTTAGATTCTAAAACTTCAACCCACCATGAGTTTTGGGAGGGTGCAAATCAATTATATACACCGTTACCCTTCTCAAAGTTGGAGACTAAATATTAGTAACCAAGTTGCTGATCAATTTGAAGGCTCATAGGGCCATGAATGGGCTTAATAAGGCTACCTAAGTCATGGGTCGGGTCTGTGCCGACATGAAATATTGAGGACCCTGAATCGAATCGATCGGTTCTTGGAATAATTGGGTCAAACCCAAAAGACTCAATAATAATAATAAATAAATACATTTATTTAAATATTATATATATAATAGCTTGGGTCGGGTCTGAATTGGTTGCGTTTGGACTCGAAGGGATTTTATCTTCGAATCTATTAAAATTTTGATACATCATTTCATGCTTAATTGGCCACCACTTACAACTACCTAAGCCTTATCAATGATGTTCAAACTGCAACAAAATGACAACTGTGCGATGATAGTAATGTTATTAACGGAAAGTTTCAAACTCTTAACTCATTTGTAAGACTGAACATCCTAACTCTAACGGAAAGTTTCAAACTAATGAACCCGCTGATTTGTGTCCAAGAATCCTTTGTAAGACTGAAGATCCTAATTCTAACTCATTTTGGCAAGTTGTCAACACCGATCAAGTTAATGAACTCAATGATTTTTATCCAAAAATCCCTAATACCACTTTTTCGTATTAAAATCTGAAACCCAAGAATCCTTTGAAAATAGAAATTTTTTAGAGCCTATCATGAAAGAAAACCTTGTGTGTGACAGACAGCATGACTGCTTGAATATATTTTTCTTGAAAAGATATCTTTGGAGAATTGGAGCTATTATTGTTTTAAGCTTAGTATGGAGGAAGAAGATGTTTCATGTCTTGCTAATCCAAAGCCAAAACCAGGTTTGTCTTCCCATTAATAGTTGGAGGAGCAACACTTGACTTGCGTTTGGATTGAGAATGTAAGGATTTGTTTTGCAAATCCAAAGCCACAACCGTGAGGAAGGTTTTGTCTTCCCGTTAATGGTTGGGGGAGAAGAGCTCGAGTATAAGAACATGAGGGTTTCGAACTTTCTGTCAATATTTAGTTAGATTTCTTTACAAAAAATTTATATTTATCAATTTATTTAAAAATATTTTTATCAATCATAACCCGCAGTAAAATTTCAGCCGGTCGCCGATGATGACCAATCTGACATTGAAAGACATGTCAAAATTTTAGTGGACTCAAAGAGAAAATCCCTTTTGAGTCCAAATGCACTAAATCCGAACTGGACTGGGTTTATTGGGTCCTGACAGCCCTACTCCTCTTCAACAGACAAATAGTAGATTATTGCCTGCTTCTTACACTTCCAAGAGATATATATGGTTTGCTTAAAATTTTTTGGAGAACATGGGTTATTTACAATAATTTATTCATATTTTTATTATTTTAAATATTTGGGAAAATTCTTAAACAGACCTTGAACTTTGGGGCTTGTGTCAAGTCAGTCCCCGAACTTCAAAATGTGTCTCTATAGTACCCTGAACTTTCAAATTGTATCTAATAGGTCCCTACCGTTAGTCAACACCATCATGTGACATCAGGTGTGCATTAAAATGGTTTCAAAATGGCAAAATTACCCTTATGATATATTTTTTGACAATTTTACCCATTTTGTCTGAGTGTTAGAAGAAGGAAAGGGGAAGAAGGGTTATGAAACCAGACATTCATCAATTGTTGAAGTTCCCTCTCCCCTTTTTATGCTCCCTCGCTCAATGATCAACTGCAACCGAGTGATTACCTATCCAGTTTCATAACCCTTCTTCCCATTTCTTTCTTTTAATACTCAGACGAAATTGGTAAAAATAGTCAGAAAAATATCATAAAGGATAGTTTTGTCATTTTGAAATTATTTAATGCACACCTAATGTCACGCGACGGTATTGACTGGTGGTAGGTACTTATTAGACACACTTTGAAAGTTTAGGATATTACAGAGGCACGTTTTAAAGTTCGGGGACGAACTTGACACAATCCCTAAAGTTCAGGGTACTGTTAAGAAATTTTCCCTAAATACTTTATTATTTGATAAGAACAAAAAAATGAAATCAAAACAGTAAGGGTCCATTTGGTTAAGATAGGAATCAGATTGGGAATTAAAATAAGCTGGAATAAGATTTCATTCCCAAGGGAGGGGAGGGAATGACCATTTTCTCAAATGGGAGAATGTCATTCCATCAAGAATAAGAATGAAATTCTGATTCCACCTAACCAAACAGTTGGAATCAAAATGATTCACTCCTATTCCGATTCCAGACCCCTATTCCTACAAATCAACTTGACCTAAATTTTCTTGAGAATGTAAATGACTCATGCCAGTAAGAAAAGAAATAAGAGGGTCTCAATATATAATAGTTTTACCAAATGGTGAAGTTTACAAAGCAAGTTAGTTTTTCGGACTTCAAACAGCTAACTTAACAACAAAAAGAATGACCCACGAGTCCATTAACTGACTAAACCAATTGGTTCTGGTTCCCAATTAATAATTGGTTGAAGTTTAGTTCTTGCTGTTCTCGGAACTGATTGAGACATGAAATGATTATATAGTTAATAATATATAAAATTTTCCTTTTTTGGTAGTTCTTATTGTATTTAATGTTTAAAAGGATAAAATTGATAATTACATAAGATAATTTTTGTTAAAAACACTTAATTTATCAACATATAAACAGTTTTGTGCTGCATTTGGAAATGATGCAAATGAAGTGTAAATCCTGGTTCAGGGTAAATTTGCACTCTGACTCACTTTTGCATGTATTTGACAACATTACATTTATGCATTGACAAATGATAGACCAATGCATATTTACATTGATAATAAGATATAAAAGTACATCAATAAAAAAAAAAAGTGAATTTGCATTCAAGTAGGCTTTTGATAAAAAAAAGGCATATGCTTTATTGGAATTCATGTTTATATCCATTACAGCTAAAAGTCTGTTTGGTAAGAAGGTAAATTTATCAATGCAAAACTAATCCATTTTGTAATTTATATGAACCGTTTTACACCCATACATATTTGCATTGTTCCCAAACACAACCTTAACATTTTACAGTGACGGGATTCTACACACACATGTATGAGAGATATTTCTAATGTGAAGATGGATATTTCTAATGTGAAGATGGATATTTCTAATGTATGAAATATCTTACAGTGATGAGATTCTCCCTATAAATTTAACATACATGTATGAGAGATATTTCTAATGTGAATATGGATGTTATGTGCAGTTGTGCATTGAGTTTTCGCTTGCAGGAGAGATTACATTCAGGCCTTTTCTATTGAAACTATATTATCAAAAATGAAGTTTTAAATTGTTATTAACATAGGTGTTGGATCAGACCTGATTAGCCTGAATTGGGATGGTTTTGAGTCCATCTTAAATAACCAATTAATAATGGGTTCGGGACTGATACACCATGTCATGGAGATGGGCTTCTATCAGGGCAAACCTGTGCCCACACTGTTCTAACAGTCTTTTGATACCTTGCATTGGGAACATCTACCCATGAAATAAAGCATATAAGTACGAAGATATTCTCAATGCAAGACAGTAAAAGCTGCTCGAACGGGCTTTGCCCTGACTGAAGCCGATTCCCATGTCATGACTCAGAAAGTCAGACCCCACTTATTAGTAGCCCTATACAAGGGCTACTAGCAACATCCCCTTTCTACAACTGATACAACCTATCCTTGAATCAGAATTGGAATAGTCTATTACCCCACCAATTTGGTTCAGATGAGAATCAGAATTAATTGGAATGGGATTCTCATTCTTAAGGGAGGTGTGGAAATGGTCATTCTTGAGGAATCATTCCAGAATCAGATTCTGATTCTTCCCAATCAAATGATTGCAATGTTTCAACCCGCCGTTGACCCAGCTGATTGAACCATTCAAACCATCACCCAATTAAGGATTCTAGGTCCAATTCAGTCAAGACCCATCATATAGTCAAAAACCATTGGCTTGGTCAAGAACCATTTGACCCATCCGATTTGACTATTGACCCGTTCGACTTGGCGATCAGCTCGCAGGTTGCACACTGAATACATGCAAACTTTCAGAGGCCATAACTTTGTACTCTGGTGTTCGATTGGGGTGATTTTTTTTTTGGTAAATTTTCGAGATCTATGCGCCCAAGGTGCCTACGCCCTGCTATTTTTGCGAAAAAAACCCTCTTGTGGCCTCAATTTACAATTTTTAATATTTTTATAAATAAAAACTAAATAAAAAACATTTATTAAATATAAAATAATATATAACATATCTAAAACATATTTATACATGATTTATTACTAAAATATATATTTGTACACACCATTTATATATATATATATATATATATATATATATATATATATATACAAATACGCTAATGTGACACAGTTTGAACCATTTAACCCAAACGAACGGGTGACACGCGACCCAAAAGGCAAAAACGGATCGGCCTCGGGTCGATTTTTAAAACATTGAATGATAGGAATCGAAACGAGATGGGCTTGTTTTGGGCCTGATTTTCAATTGCATCAAGTGTGTTCTTGGGCTTAAGCTTGGCTTCTAGTAGTCAAAGGAAAAATTCAAAGGGATGTATAATGGGTTACCTCCTATTGGCTATTGGAGAGGGGACGGCCCTGAAGCCTGGTTGAACGATCATGTCGATCGACTTCGACCGAGTCTTTCTGCCGGCGACGGTGCGTGTAGCCGTGTAGCTATGCGGATCGGAGAGTTGCAAGCCCAACCATCAAGACATTGTCGAACGAGGTTGTTCATTTTGAAGCACGAGTTATCATACAAGGACACATAGGCCCTCTGACCCGGTTCTTCTCCCACCTCCCTCAATTTCATAATGTTAACAAGCTTAGCATCCAGCTTCCTCCATCGTCATCATCGTCTTCTTCTTGTTCTAATGGATGCAAACAAAACTCTTCCTCTTCTTCTTCTTTTTCTTCTTCTTCTTCCTCTGATTGATTCAAGCAGCACGTCTCAGCAAATAGACTATCAACTTATTCCATTTTTTATAAAATATAAAGATGGGCACGTAAAGAGGCTTATAGGCAACGACATCATCGTGGCAGGATTGGATCCCCAAACCGGTGTTTCAACCAAGGATGTAACCATCAACACCAAAACCGAAGTAGGTGCCAGGATCTATCTCCCCAAAACCACCAACCAACCTGATCAGAAACTCCCTCTTCTCGTATACGTTCACGGTGGAGCCTTCATCGTCGAGACTGCTTTTTCTCCGACCTACCACTTCTACCTCAATTCCGTGGTAGCTCAAGCCAATGTGGTTGCTGTGTCGGTAAACTACAGAAGAGCCCCCGAGAACCCTCTCCCGATCGCCTACGACGACTCATGGGAGGTCCTCAAGTGGGCCGTCTCCCACTCCACGGACCACCCGGCCGGCGGCCCCGAAGAGCCTTGGTTGAAGGATCATGTGGATTTCGAGCGAGTTTTCTTGGCCGGGGACAGCGCGGGTGCCAACATCGTCCATAACCTGGCCATGCGAGCCGGGGAAGAGGTCAACGAGTTGCCCGGCGGCGTGGAGATTCTGGGTGCTGCTTTGATCTGTCCTTACTTTTGGGGGGAAAAAAGGATTGGGAATGAGGCACAGACCCCAGAAAATCTGAGGATGCTAGCAGACAAGACGTGGCAGATTGCGTGTCCGACGTCGAAGGGCCTCGATGACCCACGCATTAACCCGGAGGCGGAGGGTGCACCCAGCCTGTCGAAATTAGGGTGCAGTCGGGTGCTGGTGGAGGTGGCAGGAAAAGACGTGCTGAAAGACAGAGGAGTGCTTTACTATGATACGCTGGTGAAGAGCGGGTGGAAAGGAAAGGCGGAGCTCATGGAGTCCGACGGGGAGAATCACGTTTTCTATCTCATGAATCCCACTACTGAACATGCCGTGGCCCTGATGAAACGCTTCACATCCTTCCTCAACGTCGACACTGAAGATTAACCATCCGACTCCTCTGTCTTCTGTCGTTGTTTTGTTTTACTACTAAACGTGATAATGATTTTAATACGAATGATGAGAAATAAGTGATAAAGAATGGCATCCTCGTGAATTTAAATTTTGTATTTTACTTTTGTTGTTAATAAAAGCTAGAGGAGGAGAGATGAGCTCGCATCGTCTGTCCCCTATAGGGACAGAATTAAAACACGAGAACACGCCATCCTATCCCAATCTCATTTGAAACTGACGGAGTTCAGAATTAACGACAGTTTGGACTCCAAAATTTAATTAAATATAATTAACTTTCTATTCCCACCCCTTCACCCTCACCAACACACAGCGTCGATCTCACCGCCGTGAACAAGCCCTCGCATCCCCTCTCTCTTCTCTTCTCCTCCCTCAACCGTCGTTGTCGGAAACGGCAAGGCTCACTGCTGCAACCCTCGCACCTCCTCTCTCTTCTCTTTCTCCTCCCTCAACTGTTGAAGAGGGCAAGGCTCGCCACTGCAACCCTTTTTGGGATACTTGTCACAAAGTGAATAAAAGTGCGAATAAAATGCAACAGAATTATAACAATTCAGTAATTCTGGACTCCAGTTTAGGATTATTAACCCTAGTCATCTCAAACTGAAACACTACTATTGCACAACACAAATGTTTGGATTTTTCTCTTTAACAGATGAGTAACCCAACCGATCAAGAGTGCAACACATGGCAATCACATATTTTGATGTGTGTCGAACTACTCTGTCCTTCACGTGGCTTCATGTTGAGAAGTTGTTATATTATCATCCCTCCACCTCATTTCCCAAGTCAAATTTAATACCTCCACTGTCAACAATAATCTCTTAGCTTTTCCTAATTGCCGACCTTCACCCTTTTCTATATCTATTCAAAATTTCAAATAGCAACTAACAAAACATATTATAAGCCATGGCCCTTTTAATCAAAATGGAATATTAATTTTCTTCTTGTGCACTATAATACAATTTTGTAAATGTGTACCGCCCAAGCTGGATGATCGATGGACCTTGCTTTTAATTAGTAAATTCATGAGCTGATGTGGTTTGGGTTAATTAATTTATCAAACATGCACGGACGATGGAGCTTTGCCGTCTCCAACAATTGAGGGAGGAGAAGAGAAGATAGAGGGGATAAGAGGGTTGTAGCGGCGAGGTTTGCTCCGACAGCGGTGATGGTTAGAGTCGTTTCCAATGGCAGTGCGATTTGGGCTGTTTCTTAGTGCTATGAAGAGGTGGTGGGACTTGAGAGGGAGGAGAAGAAGAGATGGACTAAGAGCCCATACTGCTAACACCGTTAGTTTCGAAAGAAAGACGGGAGGGTCGCGTTTTCGTCTCTCATTGGACGGGACAGAAAAAATTCTGTCCTCACGGGACAAACGATGTGAGCTCATGAGAGATCGGCCAGGGCAATCCCATGCGCACACTGTCCCAACAGCCTCTTGCAGTGGGAATATCTCCCCATGAAATAAAGCATATGAGTAGGGAGATATTCCCAATTCAAGGCTCTAAAGTCTTCTCAAACGGGTATTGCCCTAATGGAATTCGAACTCAACGGTAGGAGTGGTAATGAGCCGAGCTTTTCATGAGCTGTTTGAGTTTGGCTCGATTTCAATCAAGCTTGAGCCTAATTCACTAGCTTGACTATTAAATGAGTTGAGCTCGAGCCTACTAGAGCTTGGCTCGTGAGGCTCGCGAGCCAGCTCGAATATATATATATATATATTTGATATTTAATATATAATATACATATATATTTGATATATAATATATATAATAAAATTATAGAAAATAATATATAATAAAAATATTATAATTATTAATTATTATAATTTTTTATTTTTTAAATATCAAGTAAAAAATATTTTTATATATAATTTTTTTTTATAAAATATTTTTTTCTCAAAACCAAGCTCGAGCTTATGAATTTTTTACTTGAACCAAGCTCAAACTCAAGGTTCTGGCTCAAACCGAACTCGAGCTTGAACCTTGTAGAACAATCTCGAGCCAAGCTCGAGCCTTGTATTATTCAACTCAACTCGGCTTGAATCCACCCCTACTCAACAGGGACCCTTGCATTGCATTAGAGGGGATATGAGACTCAGCGATTTGCAACATTGAAAAACATTATAAAAAATAAAAATAATTTGTCAAATAAAAACGTTGTTTTTTCGAAAGAATGGAAAATAAATTATTTTCATTAAATTAAAATGTTTTTTTTAAATAAAACCCACATAAGTACACAACCTCTACTCTATCTCTTTCTCTGCTAAACTAGTAACCCCTTTCGGGTCCCACATAACCCTCTCTCTCCCCTCTTCCCTTCTCTCTTCCACATTTCCGCCCAATTATGACACAAAGGTCCCACACAAACTCTGTCTCTCTCCCCCTAATATGAGCCCCATCACGTTCTATACAACCCTTCTCTCTCTCTCCTAACATTATGCCCATTGGGTCCCACACAACCCCCTATCTCTCCCTATCTCTCTTTCACCCCACTTATGACATCGGTCCCACACAACCCCCTCTATCTCTCTCTTAACATTGGGCCTCGCCAGTCACCATGTCCCACACAACCCCCTGAGTCTCTCCCTTGACACTGGGCCCACCGCATCCAACATACAACCCCCCTCTTGATATCGAGTTTAACCATACAACCCCCTCTTGATACCCTAAATCCAAGGCCCGATCTGACATCTAATTCTATTATCTCAGATTCAGATTATGTAATTATATAATCGGATCATAATTGTGTGTTACAATTTACATTAATAATCAAATCAGATTCGGATTTAATCCCATTCAATCCATTTAAAATCTAAACCTAATTATATTATAATATTTATTAATTTTAATATACAAGTTTTATATTCCCTGCCCTGCACGTATGCATGGATACGGTTATGATGAATTTTGGAGTTCTTAATAGATGATGGTACGTTTAAAGCTAAAATTTTATTGGAAAAGTACAGACAGGCCCAACATAGATTTCTAAATCCCATTGTAGATCTATAAACATTCAAAATATCAAAAAAACCTCACTTTATATATCAATATCCACTTCTGAATTAACATCAATTCCGAACTGATACCTATCTAACTGTACTTTGGACCTAAAATTTCTGACCTTAGGCTGAACCCTCAAAATTTATTCCCTCATCTGCACGTAGTCATCGTTGCTGCATCTCACGGCTCCCCTGCACAGAAGCGTGCTTTGCCATGATTGGGTCTCCCACTTCAAAACACGAATCCCTCGAGGGAAGTGAGTGAAAGATGAAAGAGTAGTCTTTGGATGGAGGTCCAATATTAAGCTCCTTTTAACTTTTAACTCATTTTAACTTTGCTATTCAAATAGTAGCTTGGTAAAGGTGGATATTTCAATTGGATTCGGTGGAATTATGTAACAGTATGAAGAACTACCATGGCATTACCACAAATATGGGAAGTAGTGGAATTCAGAAGAGATTGAAAAAAAAAAATTTCAACCAAAATGGAGTCTATTTGAATAAGTCAAAACCCAACCACATCTATATAGATGCCCCAACCCCAAGGACCCATCCATGATAGAAGAAGCATCACAGACCTCCTTTCAAGGTTCAGCTCCTTACCCCTGAATAGCTACATTCTACAAATCCAGCCGACAAAGGTTTTTAACAACAAACTCAGGTATGAATAGTTGAAATATCTATATCGGTGAATACTAAGAAAATTTCTCATGGAAATAAAAGCAAAATCTATACTACTTTAAAAAGTATTAATAGCCTCAAGAATATTTTTTGAATTTTTTAAGGATAATATTTACCCCTCTATATTTAAATTTAATGATAAAAACATGAGGACAAATAAGGTAATTAGTTCTTGATATTAAATGAGTTAAAAAGAGATAATTTAAAGATATTAAATGCATTCAATACTCTCATTAAATCCAACATTTAATTGGACTGGTCCAAATAGGTTCAAAACATTCATTGGATTGGATTGGACCTGGTCCATTAACAATAGACTCACATTGGACTGGATCAGATTGGATCAAATCTAGTCCAATTGACACCCCTATTTATGTTCCTTTTCTTTTTGTTGCAAGTTCGGAAGAAACAAAACAAAACCAATTTGTTTGAAAATAAAGGGGGAATTCAAAAACATGATTTTTTTTTGTTGTTGTTGTTTTCAAAAACAAATCAAAACCACCTGGTGTGTGTGTGTGTGTGTGTTTCTGAACCAAAAATGTCTTCTTGAATGTCTAGTTTGAAATTAAAGACGTGTTTTTACTTTAAATCATACAACATAGCCCATCATCTTTCATAAGCATACAATCTCTAGACTCCAATATTTTCTTTTGTTTTAAAAATTATCATTTGATGGTTTCAAAAACGTGAATTGATTTTGAAACAAAACCAACTCATTTTTTGCTTTTCAAAACAAAAACGCAGTTTAATAACATGCTTTTCAATTTTTTAACTGATGAACAATTTTAAAAACAAATGAAAACAAAAACATTATTGTTATAGAACACCTCCTTAATCTACACCCCACCATTCATCTAACTAGCTACCCTTTTCTCAATTTGATAAAAGAAATTTCAACATTCAACTTGCTATTATAGATAAACATTAAGGCCCGGTTCGCTTTTCGGTAAGTTACTTACCTGGGTAAGTTTTTCCTTGGAAACACTTACCCGGGTAAGTGTATTTACCCATGTTCTTTTATTTTCCAAGTATATAAGGCAATGACCATTTTAGTCAAAAAAATTGTTGGTTAATAGGGTCACTGAAACTTTGGAGGAGAAGCTCTAAAGCGCATTTGAAGACATTGTCTTTAGAACGTTATTTGCCCCCACTCAGTTTCACTGAATTTGTTGTTGGGTTACAAGCAAATCCGTTCCCATGATACAACAGAGCCTTGGGCGAGAATCTGCGACCAACAAAGTTGAAGAGTCTCCAAAGAAACTTCTATGAGACTGTAGAAGACCGGAGAGAGAGAGAGAATGAGTGAATTTCGAAAAATATATATTTTAGAAGTCTGATTCATGCTTCTTAAAGAGGTATGAAGAAAAGGTAGGTGCTGGTTCAGAGAAGGCACCTTGAACAGTCACAATTTCTAACATTGTGACTGTTTAAAAGGTAGTTAACAGTTAATGGCTGTTAACTTTGAATAGTACCTCTTGATCACACCCGATCGAATCGTGACCGTTGATCTTATCAACGATGATCAACGGTTAGCATCACACCAAAACCAAAGCCGCCCTTCGTGAGCCACGCGGGTGTGAGCAAAGTGGTCCTCTAAAGCGCCTCATTGTGCCACACACACACGTTGCGCGGTATCAAACCTCCATACTCTTTTCTACTATTTCTAAGGAGGGTAAATAGCTCCTATTAAAATATCGAAAAAAAAAAACTTATAATTTTCCAATGTGGGACAAGTTCAAAACTAGGTTTTGTAAGAGAAAAGCTAATTTTCCAAACAAGTGTGCAGGTGCAACTTCTCATGTAATCGACCAATCAAACCCACTGGATTTAATCTCTTATGAGATTAAAATCCAACAGAAATCCATTATTAAAATGGGCATTTTGTCCCACTCAAGTGTTAACAACTTTCCCCCTATGTGGGAAAATTATTTACCCACCTAGGAGATGAGTATCACTTTCATGGGTAAGTGACACACAAGAAAATAAACTTTCCCTAGTCTCCACATAAAATTGAAAAAAGAACATGGGATTCATGGTCAATGGGAACTAGGGGTGGATTTGAGTCGAATAGTACCAGAATCGAGCTCGGTTCGAGCCAGAACCTTGAGTTCAAGTTCGGCTCGAGTCAAAAGTTCATAAGCTCGAGCTTGGCACGACTCGGCTCGTTTTATATTTTATAAAAATATTTATTATATATTTTATAAATGTTTTATAAAAATAAAAATTATTTTATATTTAAAAATTAAGAATTATAATATTTTTATTATATATATTATTTTTTATTATTTTAGTATAGATATATTATTATATATATTCGAGCTGGCTCACAAGCCTCACGAGTCGAGCTCTAGTAAGCTCGAGCTCGGCTCATTTATTAATCGAGCCACTGAATTGGGCTCGAGCTCGGCTGAAACTGAGTTAAGCCAAGCTCGAATAGCTCATGAAAAGTTCAGCTCATTGCCACCCCTAATGGGAACCAAAATCCCATTGACCAACTTTCCCCCTCTCAAAATCCAAAAATAAAACGCCCCCTAAAAAGTGGATTTGATTTACCCAAGTTTCAAGGACAAATGGACTGAAAATAGAGAACATACTTAATCCCTTGGTTCTTACTAGTTTCATGATTCTTTACTCGTGTCTTTTCTCTTCTCCACATGAATTACTCGTTACTTACCAGATGATTTTATCCATGTGGATAAGGGCCTCTTTGGGATGGCTGAGTTGAAGATACAACCAAGCTGGTTCAACTGCTTTGAAACGCTCTAGATAAATTCTTCAAAAAGGTTGAAGATTTGGGCTATCTGTAATTATTCACTAAATGTAGATTATAGGTTATTTCTGTGGATCTTACACTACGTGTTAACCTCTCAAATGGGCATTAATGATAATTTACATAAACATGCCTTAAGTTTTCCAAATAGTCTAAAAAGTACCTTTCCACTGTTATCTTAAATGTCTTGAACAAAAGAAAAAATACTTTTGCCGTTTATATTAAGACGTGAATTGAAATAGGGTCATCTTCCACCTTGGAACACCACCCTTTATCGCCCATAGAATTGTTTAATCTCTATCTGTAGTTTTAGAGCTCTTCCAAATTCCAATATTGCATCAACAGTTAGTTGTCTTAGACACGAGGGCTCAGTTTGGAAGAAGTACAAATACAAATACGTACAGTACAAATTCATATAAAATAAAATATTTTGCACTCTACTTGTTTGCATTTGTACTTCTTCCAAACTGAGCCGAGAAGTCTGGACTCTGGATGACATGAAACTTGCAGGGGCAATAATCGAACCTCTTTCTCCTCCTTCAAGTCATAGGTCTCTTCAGCTTCTTTGGTACTTTTGTCCCTGTTTTTAGGCTTGGAGGCATGTGAAAACTTGAACTCATTAGAGCCATGATGAAGAGGTAGGGCTCTCTTTTAATTAACATGTCTACACGAGAACCAAGAGCAATATCTTGTGATTTTCTTATTACAAGTAGTTGACTAGGTAAAGCAGCTGTTGAGAAGTCTTTTTCCATCAAGCCCTTGTCTGTTTTTTTATTTTTGGGGGGGGGGGAGCATTTATGGGGGTAAATGTTTCCCGAAAAACACTTACCCATTAAGGGGGTGTTCTTTTTCTGGATTTTGAGAGGGGGAAGTTGGTCAATGGGATTTTGATTCTCATTGACTAGAATTTCATGCTCCTTTTTTCAGATTTATGTGGGGGCTAGGGAAAGTTTATTTTACCCATCTCCTAGGTGGGTAAATAACTTTCCCACCCGGGGAAAAGTTGCCAACACTTGAATGGGACAAAAATGTCATTTTAATAATGGATTTTTATGGCTAAAATGGTCATTGCCTAATTTACATGGGAAATAAAAAACATGGGTAAATGCACTTACCCGGATAAATCTTTCCTGGGAAACACTTAATGTAAGTACCTTACCAAAAAGCGAATGGGGCCTAAGTGTATATTTACCTTTGTTCTCTTATTATTTCCCAGATGACTAAGATAATGACAATTTTATCCTTAAAAAGACAAAATTAGAATGAAAATTTGTCTATGACAACTTTCCCCCATATGAGAAAGTTGCTTACTTATCTACTTGGGAAAAGGATATCATTTATGTGGGTAAGTGATACTTAAGCTATGTTTGGTTTGAAAGAAAAAGTAGGGAAATGAAAAGAAAGGAAGGGAAACCTTTACAAATCTTGTATAAGTTTCCCTGCATTTCCATTCCTTTCCCTACTCTATCCCTTCAAACCAAACAAAGCATTAGGCAGGGCTGTTCACGGGTCGGGTTGGGTCGGTTTATTGGCGTTTTCCAACCAACCCAACCTGGTCGGTTTACCTAGAAATGAAATCGAAACCGACCTAGTACTAAGTAAAACCAACCTATTCGGTTTGAATTGGTTTGGGTCGGTTTTGTGAATGATTCTCTCGGTGTGAACGTTAAAGGATTCAAGTCTAAGAAAGTAAAGGTTAGATGCCTGGAAATCAAAAATGATTTGATGGATTAAAACTGATATTTTATATATCATAAATTTTATATATAATATGTATATTTATGAAATAAAGCTGTATATATATTTTCACAAATATATATCTGAAATATATCAAATATATATATATAATATATATCTAAGTCGGTTCGGGTCAATTTGATTTCGATTTTACACATAAAAACCAAAACCGAACCAAACCATCGATTTATGCCTTTTTGTAACCCGAAACCGACCAATACTGAAGAAAAACCAGCCAACTCGGATTGGATCGAACCGTGTTAATCGATTGATTTGGGTCTTATTAAAACAGCCCTAGCGTTAGGGAAAGTAACCCAAATCTAAGTGAGTTGTGTCAGGCTGAACTTGGGCTACCAAGGCCACAACCCAAGTTTAAGTCAAGCCTAGGCCCAGCCCAAGCCTGAGTTTTAGCCCTACACTAAAACCATGTTACAAGTGTCCTGAGCCCATTTGAACTGAAAAGAGCCCATTGCCTAAAAAAGAAAAAAAAAAGTTGGATGTGCCCAAATGAGCCAACTTAAGGCCCTGTTTGTTAATTTCCTCAATCATAAAAGAAGAAAAAAAGTGGGGTGCTCATTGTTTAAAGGTATCTCAATGCCTTAATCATAAAAAAAAAAACCTGAAATCCTGTAAAAATTTGAATTAAATGGTACATTTCCCATATTTTTCTTGCTTTACTTTTTTTATTTCTTTCCTTCTTTTTGATCAGCCATCATCACATCTACCTCTTTCATTTTAAACCATCTCGGTGATATGCATGATTGGTCGGATGCCAAATTCCTATTCATGTCTACTGCATGAACCATGATGAATCGAATTTCCTCTTTCTCTAGTAAAAGCTTAAGCTTTCATCAATTAAATCTCTGACAAGTGCAATTACCAAAAAAATCCCGAAACAGTACTAGAATTTCCCTTTTCTCTCGTGCTCAAGAGCTATTGATAAAGCTTCATCTTTCTGACAGAGAATAGGCAATATAGATAATACATGGAAATGGAACTACTGTTTGCAGAAAAGTGATATAGCAAACAGACTGATATAACGGTGAAAAAGAGGAAAATAGTAAATTATGTCTCACAAAGTAGGAGATCAGTACAATTTTCCACCCAAATCGATTTTTTTTTCATAAAAAGAAAAAAGAAAAACACATTATTGCATTCAGTTCTTGAAACCCATTAAAAGAAAAATGCCTGTTGAGGCATTTTAATAAAACATAGGTAGATAATTTAAAGCTTTTTGTATTTAAGGTTGTGTTTGGATAAGCTTTAGGATTTGTATTTTTAAAGCATCAAAGCACAAAGCCCCATTTTAGACTTTGTGTTTGGGTGTTTGAATACGTTTTGGTTTTATACGATGCTTTGGGAAGTGACTTTTAGCAAATGTTGAAAGTACTTCCCAAAGCTCAAAAGCAAAACCTTTCCAAATGAAGCCTAATGACGATGTCAATTTCTTCAGAATGTTTTATTCAGAAAATGTTTATGATGTTTTAACAAATGTAGATCAGACAACGGAAATTAATGTGCTTGGTTATTTGTAATGTGTGGTATAGATTGTTCAATGTGAGAAAAGAAGTGCAATGTGTGGAACACTTTTGGCCTGCTAACAAAGGTGCTAGATACGAGAGGATTCTCAGAATATCTCAGAATATCTTCATCTTTTTCAGACTTCAATTACTCTCAAGAATTTTGACCAAACTATAGTCTTTCCCCTCTCTCTCTCTCTCTCTCCATTTAAAGACTAAGAACTCATCTTGTGCAGTCACTAGAGTTGGATTAGGCAACTGTTAATGGTTGGTTTTGTTCCTTTATAGGTCCAACATGAGGCCCTACATCCCTTTATATGGACTCATAATGGACAATCTATACAAATACGAGCTTCTCATCTAGACCATTTATCATACTTGAACCACAGACAGAACTGATTGGGACAATCAAAAGTTTCAATCAGATAGAGGACATCTTGGACCGGCTCTACAGTCTACACCCCTCTATTTATCTAACCCTTTCTCAATTTGATAATAGCATTTGAAATTTGAAATCTTAAATTTCTTAGGAGTTGTTCTTTAATGTTAGTTGTTTCTATTGTTGCAAGTTCAAAAAAAGCAAAACAAAACCAGCTGTGGTTTGAAAATAGGCTGTTTCTTAAAACAAAAAACATGGAAAATATGAATCAATGAAATTTATGATGCATCTACTTATCACAATTGGTTGAATATGATGGTAAGTATACCTTATTAAACATGAATCAGTGAAAAGTAACATGATTGATTGAAACTTGAATTTAATGTGCAACCGGTATTAGTAGATGCACCATAGTTGAACTCTTTTTTCTTTAATATAACCAACTAGTTTTTGCTTCTCAAAACAAAAGCACATATCAAAAACATGTTTTTTGTTTTCTACTGATTTGTCAATTTTAAAAGCCAATGAAAACAAAACCATTCATATTACAGAACACCCCCTTTAATCTATATAAACCCTAAAAAATGGATCTTGTTCCCTAGGTTCAACATGAGACCCCAGATCCCTTTATAAATGGCCTCATGGTGACCATTATAGAGACACGGCCACACAAGCTTCTTATCTAAACCACTTATGCTACTTGAGCCATGGACATAACTGATCTGGACGAAATTCAGAGCATCCATCAGATAGTGAACATGCTGCTGGGCCAGGTACATCTTTAGAGCCCGTCCACACTAGCTCTATACCCCACCATTCATCTGACCCTTTCTCAATTTGATAATAGCAATTCAAACCCTAAAAAGAGGATTTGGTTTGCCCAAGTTTCAGGGACAAGTGGACTAATTAAGGCTGCATTTAGCATTCCTTATTTTAAGGATTTATCTTCTTTTTGTAGTTACAAACTCAATTTTTATAAGGGCATTTTAACTGCAGAAAGTAAATAAATACTTATAAATAAAGAATGCTAAATGCAGCCTAATAGAGCACACGACAGGCTTGGCCCCATGGTTCATCCTATGTTTCTTTATGAATCTCTGATATATTGCTGAAACCAAACTGCATCATATGTCATGACTGCACTCTTCACCATGGACTGAATCATAACTTCTACCCAAAACAAAAGAAATGCATCAGCGGCTCTCATGGCCAGTACGATACCATATTTGTACCTCTCATTGCTAGCTCACCATGGCCAGGACACTCATTTCTTTAACACATGAATCTCCCTACATGCATGTATGCGCATGTCTATACGATACATAACAGCATGAATGAATAGCAGGTATGTCTGAGAAAAGGAAGGGACGATCACAGCTCTACCAAGCATGATTCAGAGTATCTATATGATCAAGTGTATAATCATTCCAATAGCTTTTTTTTTTTTTCTTTTTCTTACTTTTTGGTCTCATAATCTGTAAATATGTAAGAGAATTACAAGCATTTAAAACCATTAAATAGGTCTAAATCTAAATATTTTATCATGTATCAAGTGATATGTTTAGATATATAGTTTCAACCTATATACCCTTAAGTTAAAGGGGCAGCCATCTTAAATTTTATTAATCAACCATTGTCCAAAGGGAGGAATATAATTAACACAGTAGAGGATATAGCCCGCCTTGCCTTAGAACCCAAATCATGGTTTTCAAAGTCGGATTGGATTGGACAGTCAGATTGAAAAAATTGGGAATCAGTCAGATGATTGGTTTTGGTTTTTTTTAAAATTGGATTTTCTTCAAAAATCGTTGATTTTGGTCAACAAACCACTGACCTAAGCAGTTAATGTTCGAACGATTTTGACTATTTTTTATTTTTTTTTTGTCAGAATGGGCCAATTGCTCGGTTCGAATGGTCAGATCATTTGACCCGATAACCAGACCCCCTGACCGGTTCGGTCTTTGGGTCAGTTTTAAAAACCATGACCCAAACAAGAGCAAAAGGACACTACCAAGTACCTAAAACCCGAAGTCTGATAGTTTATTAATAAGCATCTGTATAAGAAAAAGTTTTTTTTTTCTGATCAATTCCTCTATTGCCCAAGAAATCAATACATCTATTTCCCTCTCTAAAAAAGGAGTCTAAATTTATTCCTATTCACACCAACTTTACGAATAAATCCCATACTTATATGTAAATTATTCAAGGGGAGATGTTCCCATTATACAGTAGAATGTATCGTGAGGTCGGTGTGAGATACGCTTTGTGAGGAACAAATCCCAATTGTAAAAGAAAAAAGCTTTGGTTATGTGCTGCGACTTGTTGGTGGGCTGCTCGTGAAAGAGCTAGCGGGATGAGCGCCGTGACTCGGACCGGGCCGGCATGAGAGTTGAGACCAGGCGAGGTGACAGCAGACAAGTGATGATAGCCCATGTTATATGTTGCCTCCTGCTGGGCCCCTTGCCCACGCGTTTTGCTCCGGGTCCCACCCCCCTCTTTTTGACAAAATCTTCACTCTTCAACTCTCCTTTTTTTTATTGTCATGGGGTTAGCTGTAAACCAGAACAAATTACACTTTCGAGCTGATTAAAATCACATTAAGACAGACTATTGATTGGCTGAAATTGAGTGGCTCTCAACGCGCTTACATGATTCTTTTTTCTATTGTTTCTTTTGAATTCTATGCTGTTTTTCTTCATCTAATCACATGGCAGTGTGTTTAGAATGTTACACAAATGAGTTTTTATGCCTATAATTACAAAAATTGGTTCAAACCATCCGGTCCAACTAAAAATATATAGGAGCGAAACCATTATGGGCCGGGTTAATTGAGAACCTTATAAGACTAGATTGAATTGCGGTGTGCAAGAAGAACCAATCAAAGTCTTTGGGGCCTTCTCATAACAGCTGAAGTAGGAACTAAATGGCTTATTTTTGTTTTCTTTTTAGCTAATAAGTCAAGTCATTAAGTGCCCTTTTGGAAGGGCTAAAGCTGAAGCAAGCACAGCGGGGTTATGGCCGTTCAAGGTGGGCCCCACAAGACCAGCATGGTGAGAAATCAAAAGACCCCAAATCAACTGTCAGTCGGTCAGTCGAGCCTCTTTGAGTACAGTTGATGTGGAGTGCTCCAAAATAGTTGAAATCTTCAGCTCAATCCTTCCAAACAGGCCGCCCTAAGAAAAGGTTATGGATTCCTTAAATATTTTATTCACTAAAAGACAAAGTAATAATTAATCCAATTCAGCGACTGCTATCAAATGGCCCCTTAGGCTGAAAGGCCTGTGTCCGGTCCACCCCTCTCAAGAGTCAAGACCGACCCTAGATGGTTGGGGTCATCTTTGGCCAAAAGGACCATTAATTACCCCATGATGATGCTAGGTTATGGCTTGTCTTTAACTTCTAATAATCGATCAAAACCACTTGCTAAAGAAAAGGAAAAGAGGTTGACTATATACGATGGAAAAACAATATTAATGCATTTGATTAGGACCATTCATTCTGTGGGTTCTGTTTAACAAGGACAAGGCAATGAAGGGTTGGTTCCATTTGGGATAATGGAGGCCAAATGGTGCCCCGTGAGAACTAGTCGTTATTGAGTGAACATGAAGAAAGGAACTAACGGCATAAAGACTCTTCTTTTAGAGTCTAATAACAAAACATTAATATCAGCACATCTTTGTTGACTTCATTTCTTGAATTATCAACCCAATCTTTTGTTCTTTTACTACCTTTTCTTTCTCCAAGGGCCAAAGAATCTTGGATTCATTGGGGATTCAAGACGAATATTAGTAAAACTCTTCCTCCTACCATACAACCCTACTCCAACACTTTCAAACCAACGATGTCAATGCCTTGGCCCAATTAGTTCCCCCAGGCCCCAAGGATACTTCTCAGTTTCTCAATTCTCACCACCTGTGAGGGCATCTAGGGATTTTGGGTCATGGGCTTTCTATAGCCACGTGGCATGCTTATTAGGCCTAGGAGACCTCTTACATGGGGGACCCACTTATTGATGGGCATTACTATTATGAACCATAAACATGAAACATATGCTCACCCCACCTAGGGCCCAACTAATTAGGGGCCTAGGACGGAAGTGAAGCTTGGGAAGATCTCTTATCTCTAGCTGGCCAAGTGAGTGAACGCTGAGCAAGTAGGCCTGGTGTGATGGGGCATGGGCTTCCAAAGTATCAGACACTACTGTTTCACCTTTAAAAACGGCATATGCGTAGGTTTCTTTGTTTGAAATCTGTGATGTGAACCATCCAGCCAACATCACAATCCAGCCATCAATGTCCACAAGCTTCTATTAGATTTATCATCAGCAATCCTGAATCCTATACAATGTAAGGTAACAGAAATTCCACTTGCAAAGAGTAAAGACTAAACAAGGAAAGAAGATCCATTGTACCTAGGCCATCATTCTTCATCAAACTCCAACATTTTAATGTGTATTTTATTCAAAATTTCAATCTTTTTAGGCTTTTTAAATGCAGAGCTCCATAACAGTAAGTAACAACTGTCTAACAAATTGCGGAAGTGAGCATATACAATGAACCCTAATTAGAGTTGATCAATTAATTTCCTGAGGCCACTTGATGCGACCCATTTTTTCTCATCAAACAAACTTATAAGGAATGGAATCCAATCCATAGTTGCTTAACTATGAACCCATCTAACATTCTGGAGGCCCTGGACCTGGTTCGGCCTGGCCATGGTGAGCCCACTTCTCAGTGGATCCATGTCCTCCATGGAACTGTGGAAGCTAGGTGTCTATAATATACCCCTATAGAACCCATATGACCATAGAGAGTATAAACTAAAATTCAGATTCGTGTTTACCCAGAAAGTATTGTTTGTAATATTGGAATAAATAAAACACAAGGGAATTAATTTGATTATAAATTCTCTCTTCTTCCATTTAATATCAGTTGATAAGAGCCAACTGGGGATGAAAGAAAAGAAGGAAAAACAAAACAGTTGTGGGCCCATTGTCCCCTACAATTTGGTTGCCAGGCAAAAAAGATCCCTCCAGTGTATCAACCATCAGCCATGAGCAGCAACTACATAAACCCCCTCACCCTCCTCACTCCAAACCCCTCTTCTCATGCATTGTTTTATGCATTTCTCTCTGTAATTCTATCTCTCAGGCATTTCCACAAACAGTAAACCATTTGAAACGTTTCTCTCACACGACAATGGCCAGACCACAACAGCGATATCGAGGCGTCCGTCAGAGGCATTGGGGATCTTGGGTCTCCGAAATTCGACACCCTTTATTGTAAGTTGGTTTATCACTCATGTTCCTACTGATATTTAATAGATGTTTCAACGTGTTTGGACTTAACTGAAGAAACGTTTCATTTGTCTCACACAGGAAGACTAGAATTTGGCTGGGCACATTCGAAACGGCAGAGGACGCAGCCCGAGCCTATGATGAAGCGGCGAGACTCATGTGCGGGCCTAGAGCAAGGACAAACTTTCCTTACAATCCTAATGCGCCTCAATCCTCTGCGTCCAAGCTTCTCTCTGCAACTTTGACAGAAAAACTACATCGTTGCCATTTGGCTTCTCTTCAAATGACAAATTCCATGATGAAGGAACCCCATAAAACTCCCTCGCCGGTGGTCTTGTCCAATAACAGCATTACCGAAGACTCAAAGGAAATGGGTATGTGGTCGTCATCGAAGAGACCAGCTGTGCAACATCCCGAGACTAATTGGGTCGTGAAGAAAGTCCAAATGGAGAGCAGCCAGCAATTCAAACCTCTCGAAGATGATCATATAGAGCAGATGATAGAGGAGTTGCTCGATTATGGGTCTGTTGAGCTTTGCTCTGTTCTTCCATCTTAGGCTGTTGAAACTAGTTGGGTAGTGAAGAAATTCCAATTCGAGAATAGCCAACAATTCAAGCCACTCTACGATGATCAAATAGAGTCTGATAAAGGAGTGGCTTGATTATGGGTCTGTTGGTTTTAGCTCTGTTCTTATATCTTAGCCTCTCTTTTGTAGCTATAAGCATCTCAGTATCTCTCTATCCCTCATTTCAGCTAATGTAACACACGTATTCCTATTTAACCTTTCAGAGTCTCTCTTTAAGTGTTCTTAGATCGTCTATAGGCTTTAGTTTTTAAGTTCCAAGTGACTAATCTGATGGTGATGACACCATTATTATTAGATGTACAGTAAGGAAATTTCAAGGCAATTCTACTATAGTAGTATAAATATTCTGGCCTCTACTGTTCATGAACAAAAGTAACCAAAGTTAAAGTTGCAAATCTAAAGCTAAAGGGAATTTAGAATGTTCAGTTCTTTTCCTAGCTTTTAAATTGGCCCTTTCTGTGTATTTTTGGCTTGCAAAGCTCAAAAAGTCATCTGGGTTCACTGAGGCTGATAAGTGGAGCCATCTATTTAATGATTTTGAGGCCTTGACATTTCGTAGTGGTGGGCTCTCTCTCTCTCTCTCTCTCTGAGCTCTGGTGTGATTGCCAATGCGTTCACATTTGGCGCAAATGTGAATAGTATGAACATATTTGGAGATGATGAAGCTCTCTCTCTCTCTCTCTCTCTCTCTCTCTCTGCAATTTGCACTTGCTCATGAACTGAAACTCTGAAGGTCTGAAACAGTTCTGACTGAGCTTCTAGCAGGTTTAGTCCTTTGAATTGACCCTTAAAAGGAGTGTTAGTGTTACTTTTGACCCATAAAATGGCTCTGTGAAGTACAAACCTCTACAGTGACTCTGGATTGTCTGAATTGATAACTCGTAAAGCACTAAATTTAGTGGTCTCTCAATTACAGACACCATGGATGCCTTACCACACCACATATATTGGATTGCTCACGTCAACACGGTTTAATTACCTGTGATTGCGGGGATACTCTTTGGAAACCAGCTACAGCTACACCCAGATAAGAATTCAGAGGTCTACCAAAAATGTTTACTTGTTAAAAAAAACCTGGACATAGACATACCAACTTTGGTGGGCCATCTCTTTGAATCTGATTGAGCTGAAAAATCTAGCATCAATCACAACTGTCCAATTCGAAAACTGGTATTCTTAAGGCTCTGTTTGGTTTGATGGGAAATAAGAGAAACAGAGTTTGAGGAAAGGCTCTTAAGAAACTTTGTGAAATTGCTTATCAACCTTCTGTTTCACTCTCTTTTTCTATCAAAAACTAAACAAAGCATACTAGTTATTACAACACTAGTCTGCAAAATACAGATTTAAGTTCGTGGGTTTTCATGGTTAAGCAATAAGCACTTTTGTTGATTTAGATTACAGAGAAAGGGTAAATGCCCTTTTTCCCTATGTGTAATTATCATTTTTTATGTTAAACTTTATACCATTTTCTTTCCAAATATAAATGTTTTTGAGTGGTTGAACTTTCTGCTAGCTTTTCTTCATTAGACCAAATCTTGGGTTAGAAAGCTTATTATCTTTTGGGGGTCTCCTTTCACATTGGAGTCCCATCCCTCTCACTCTGCCTTAATGATTGTTGAGCCATTTGGAAATTGATTTTGTCCCCCACAACCATCCAAGAAATAAAGTTGTTAGTCTCATTATTTTCGTGTACTGTTAGTTCAGCAAAGATGATTAAAGGTATCACATGTTAGTGATGAATTTTGTTACTTTTTGTCTGTGCTAGGGTTTCACCTTACCTTACCAATTACCCAGCATCAATGAATATATCTTGTAAGATCATCATGAAAAGGAACAGAGGGGACAGAGACTCAGAGAAGCTCTTTTTACCATAAGCTTGCATGAATTACCAAAAGATCAATCAACATTTACAAATAGATTTCAACAAATTTCTCTTTCAAGCAAAGAATCTTTTGAGTGTAAGAAAATCAATACATCATTCAATATAGAAGTTCCTTATATCAGAGAAAATTGATCTCAGCTTTGGAATGGATGGGAGCTTAGAAGTCTAAAGACTATTTTTAACTTGGCCATGCAAAAACTGAGCCTTTTCATCAACAGTCTCAACAAATGGCCCTAAGCATCCAAGTGGAGCTCACTGATAATATGGAATCATGAGCCCATGCCAGCAGTTAAAAAAACCACTACCATCAAAGCAAATAATGTGGCATGGCCCAGTGAAGAAGTGGGAGACCAGTAACTGAGCAATCTATCTATACACTGAGCCCAAGATCACCCTGCAAAATTATTCCCTTGAATCAAAGCCCAAAGATTAAAAACGAGATAAAAAAGTCTAAGATGAGATCTTCCTTAAAAAAAGTAGTCAAAACCAATCATGGTGCATAGAATCTCATGTAGAAATGCAATTGGAAACAATCATTTGGGCCTAAGCAGAGCATAACCCCCAAATTGTATTCCAATTCTCTGTGATTGGTCCATATCATTGGCTTTAGATACAAAGAATCATTCCTTGAGTCATGCAAGATCCAAAGCTTTGTGGACAATGGTTGGTGGCCTACTCAAAGAAAAGCCAAAACACTTTCTTCAATTAATGATCTTTGAATCACAGAGTGATTTTATGTCTATATGTTATAGAGTCGAGTCCATAGACAAGACGGAAAACCAAATTATCTACTAAAGACTATGCATGTTATGTGTCAACCTTCTTATCTGCCTTCCCCCCATCCCTTCACATGGGCATGCACTAATACAAATCTTCAACCCATGTGCATGCATGCACATGGTTCTAACCACCCCATCTCATCTTTCTTAATTAGGTTAAGAGCCAAACCTCCCCCCCTCCTCTCTCTCTCTCTCTCTCTCTGTGTGGCCATATGAATGGTGTAGTGGACATGGAGTTTTGAGGGCCCACATGTTAAATGTTGATATATTCAAAGAACAAAATCAAATAAATTGGATGAACCCAAGACACATGATGTGATGGAGTTCAATAATGTTTCTTCAACATGCATCAATTGGTTATTATTATGTGATCAAGACCTTTTCTTCCCAAGGCTGTCCCTTTGGGGGCATTCATCAAATGGCAGGTCGGCCCTTTTGACTGTGTTCCCCCTTAAGTCCCTGTCCCCAAAAGAGAATATAATCCTCTTTTTTCTTTTAACTATTTGATTAAGTGTAAAGGACATTCAACACATCATGTTATCACATGTAGTAATGCATGGCAAGAAAACCATCATTTTGATGGTTTGTGTATCATAGAGAGAACAGATCATTGTCACGGTCTATTAGAAGAGTCAAGAAGCTTAGAATCTCTAGAAAAAAAAAATAATAACAAGAGAAGATTAGAACATTTAAAAAACAAAAAAATCATGATATTTAAATGCCTTCTCATATTTTTTATTTTTACCATTTTCTCTTTAATTGCTCAAGTACACAGTATGTGCCCTTACACGAGTTAGGATGTTCTACCAACAAAAGACGTTCCAACCACTTACCAATGTGATCTAACACACGCATCTCAACATAAGACTGGTATCCACTATAAATGTGGGACCTGCCATATATGAGATGTGCAGTGACAGGTTTTGTTGGTAGGTTGTTAGAATGAATTCTGTTGGCACCTGAATCGGACTCGGGAGGATTTTCCTAAATCATGGGGTGGGGGGATGGGCTGTTGAGAGCCCGTCCCGTCTCCACTTAAGCTACCATCACATATCCAAATTCAATACTCATGAGTGGTGTTATGTTAGGGCTGGTGGATTCTCTTATGAACCCTGGTCCTCTTTTTAATCCTAAAAATCAGGATCATCGTTTATATGGGGTTGGTTATCACAGAATTTTTTTTTTTTTTTTCTGTTCAATGCCCTAGAAATCATATATACATATATATATATATTATTATTAAACTTGAGGTAAGAGGATGGTTGATGAATTGGACGAATAGAGGGCAAGATGGCGACCCTAGTACGATTCATAATTGTGACCGACCTTCGATAGAAAGGAACAGCAACTCTTTCCCTAAAATTCCATGCCCCACAAATCCAGAAAAAGAAACCTAACTGGTTCATGTCATCTTGACGTCTATTTATATTAAAGTTTGAGATTTGAATAAGAAAGAAACAGAGATTTCAGGGAGGTGAGGTGGGGTTGAAAGTTGCTTGCTCCTAAGTATATATCCTTTAGTTATAACCAAGTATGTTGAGGGGCCGTTTGTTCAGAAATCAGCTGTTTCTTGAAATCTTACATTAGGAATATCTTCCCGTAAATAAAGACATACAAGTAGAGAGAGATTTTTAATGTTGTGTAACAGGTGTAAACACTATCTTATAAGCACTGAAGCCGATCTCGGTGATTGAATGTGTATAAGAAATCACTTTGTCTTTTAGTGAAAAAGTTGTTAAGTTTGATGTTGAATATTATTCTGCAAATGATAAAGCAATGAGCCATTCAGTTCAGTCAGTCACTCCAGTTATTAGTCTATAGTAATCATACAATCATGGTCCACCGTCCACCATCAATTGTGACCGAGTAAATTGACTACTCAACCTCATCAGCTGTGCAAATCGGCTGAGTTAGGTCAGGTTGAGTTCAACCCTAACCTAAAACCTGAACTTTTCAGATTGGGTTGGGTTGAAGTTGGCAAGGCAGTTTATTTATTTTATTTTTCTGAAACACTCAGATCAGTGGTTTTGGCTTTATTGCACATGTATGGCTCATATATAATGGGCCAAAGTTAAAATGATTTTCGATGGTGTCTAGCGGCTCAATTGGTTATGTCTCTAACCGGTTGTAGTGGAGATTTGGGGTCAAAATCCTGCCATCACCAGGGTTGGGAGGGTATGGATGGATACCATTTATTCAAAAGCTTAAGGGGGTGTTTAACAACGTGCATGGTTTTATTTTTAAAAACAAAAGCAACTGATACATCAGCAATTTGCTAATATGACAGTTGTTTTTATGAGTCTGGATCTAGTGTGCCTCACTCTGACCTCACTGCATGTCTTGGCCACACATCAGAAACATTTTTCATACTTGTATTTATTATTCATGGGTAGATATTCCTAATATAAGGTGGGATGTGGCTGTCAGGTTGGTGTGAGGAGCAGATCACAATTATGTTTTTATTTTCTAAAATAAAACCAACTATGTTGTCAAATACCCCCTAATGCTGTGTTTGGCAACAATTTAAATGGAGTGTAAATCCTAATTCAGGGTAAATTTGCACTCTGGTTCACTTTTGTCTATGTTTGGCAACATTACATTTATGCATTGACAAATGACAAACCAATGCATATTTACATTGACAATATAATGTAAAAGTACATCAATAAAAAAGAAGTAAATTTGCATTCAAGTGGGCTTTTGATAAAAAAAAAACAAAAAGGTAAATTTGCATTCAAGTGGGCTTTATTGGAATTCATGTTTGCATCTATTATAGCTAAGTCTGTTTGGTAAGAAGGTAAATTTGTCCATGCAAAACTAACTCAATTTTACAATTTATATGAACCGTTTTACACTCTACATATTTGCATTCACACTTATTTGTATTGTTTCCAAACACAGCATAAATGTTTGGAGTGTCCCTCATCATTATGGGGGTGTTTTACAACATGGATGTTTTTGTTTTGTTTTTAAAATTTTTAAAGCAATCAAAAAAGCATGTTGATTTTGTTCAAAAAAAAAACAAATCATATTTTTTAAACCATCAAAATGATGGCTTTTAAAACAAATACAAATTTTATGGTACAGATATTGGAAGGTGATATTAAATAACCTAACAAAATCATGCTCTTGATTTAAATCAGAAATTCAAAAACATGTTTTCTGTTTTAGTTTTGAAAAACAAATAAAAGAAAAAAGGAACCAAAAACATATTTTTTGTGTTTGTGTTTTAAAATTCAAAGATGTTTGGTTTCATGGTTGTTTTTCAAAAGACGGTGACAATTAGGCACCATGTATGGGAACGGGATCTGCTCCTCACATGCATATCCACCATGCATTGGGAACATCCACCATTTCTCAGAAGTCAAAAAAGAGGTGTCATCGCCACTAGGTATCCATAGGCCATCGCCACCAGTAATCACCTCCATCGTCACTTGTCATCACCCCATTCGCCACTGGTTATCACGATTGTCGCCTATTTTCATTTGAAGCCATGTTTTATTCCAATTTTTTCCTTCGTTTAAACCATGTTTAGTTTGAAGGAAAAGGTAGGGAAAGGAAGGAAATGGTAGGGAAACATATATAAAGTTTGTAAATATTTTTTTACCTTTCCTTTCCTTCCCCAGCTTTTTCCTTCAAACCAAACGTAGCTTGCTTTAGGGCTCCGATTGTTGCCGGTTACTAGTTCGATCTTCTTGAAAAAAAATAGCTTGTCCAGACATCATGATCTGAGACGGAAAAGAGAAAAAGATAGCCACCGGTTTCGATGTGTGATGTATTTTTCATTTTTTATTCTCAATAAGTTTTTCTCCTCATGGCAATCATTTTGAAGCATTGGATAAGCATCTAATGGCACTTGTACAATGCTTCATTCCTATGATATCATGCTGTTAGGTGGAAAAACGATCATACAAAAACAAAAACAGTAATCAAAAAGCAAATGGTTAAATACTTAAATACCCCTATAGTTTATTATACGGATAAAAACTTACGGTACTGTTGGCATGTGATATCACATGATTTAATCCTTTTGCAATTGATTTTATCATTCATTATTCTTTAAATTTTCAAAACCTTAGATGAAATTAAGATTAGAAATCCCGGTGACACACAGAGCAAGATACCATTTCATTAATTCATTTTAACTTATTTACCTCTATGTAGCGTTGTCCTAGATGTTCTAGCATCATTTGTATTTGCATTGAAGAATCAGCATCCCATTTGTAAAATAGTAAGCCCGAGTTATGACTGGACGCTAATTAGACAAATGTGCTTCCTGTCTTTGGGTTGTCAGTTGTGTTAGAAAGAGTGTTCATGAATCAGAGACGCTACAGCTTTTCACTCTGGAAATGGCCACGTCGCCCATATACGGCTGATAATTGAAAGTTTGAAACTGTATGTGGTTCTGTGATTTGAGGGCAATGATACATAAACATGAAAGGACAAGTTGTTCTTTGGAGATAAAGAATTGATGGGCTTCATTTTCCCCGCAGCATTTCAAATTGGTGGGTGGTTCCTATCAACAATTTGCAGTGTTCTGGCAAGAAATAAACTGATGAATTGGACTAGTTGGCACTAAGAATTAGGGTTGGGTTCTTAAGGCTCAGTTTGGAAAGAGTACAAATACAAATATATACAGTACAGTTACATACAAAATGCAAGGTTTTGCACTCTACATATTTGTATTTATACTTCTTCCAAACTGAGCTTAAATTTCTTCCACTGGGTTTATTTTTATCAGGTTTTATTTTGAAAATTCAAGAAATAAGAGGGTAAATTTGACATTTTATTTTTTTAATGGCAATGTCCATTATCATAAAACCTATAGCATACCTTAGATAATTTTTAAGCAATAGAGTAAGCGCTTTTGTCCACTTTATAACAATGCATAGGGTAAGCCTAAGTATTTTACCCTATATGCAAAAAACATTGCTACCAATGCAAAGCTGGTAGCAACCTAAAAACCCAATAAAATGGATAAACGTTTGGCATGGCATGGGTGTTTTCTCAGAAAACCCCATCCAAGAAACGCCCACAGAAACAAACACCATCCAATTTATTTTCAAACCAGATTTTATGATTTATTTTACAAGAAAATTCAGGAAAAAGGCTGAGCAGGAATACATAAATAGATCGATGGTTAGGTGGTACATATAAACTGTATTGTACAGGTTCCTTCCTCTCTAGTATTAATATCTTCGTAGAGGCTAGGGGGGCATTTGATTTTACAGCTGAAGTGGCTAAATTGAAATACTTATTACTAAACCTTGGAGTAAGTTCCCTACCCTTCCTTTTTCCTGCCTTTTCTTTTAAACCAAACACAATCTTAATGAATAAAACAATCAAGAATATAGTAATATACAAAACGAGCCACCGGTGACCCAAACTAATGGGTCCAGGTTGGTCCAGTTTCAGATTGGACTGGGTTCAGCTTGGCCCAGTTTCTTCACTTCATTTTGCTGAAATATTCTTATTTCTTTGAATAAAAATTAGTGGATTCGGGTTCACTAAACATTATCATTTCTACAAGGACAAAGCTACTTAATTGCACCACACTACAAAACTTTTGCTTTGGGTCGGGTTAGCAGTTAGCCAAAGCCTTAACCCTAACCCAATCTGATGTTGAATTGTGATCATATTTTTAACCCTAGCCCGAACCGTAACTTCAACCTGACCAAATCCAACACAATTCTTTTATGGTAAGTTTAGCATATGTTTGGCATCGTTGCCGTTGTTCCAGAAACCGGCACCACATCAATGCCATGTCAGAAAAAACGATGCTCCAAGAAACAGACATTTGTTTAGAACTGTTTTTCTATAAAAAACAGTATTCCAAGCCACACCTTAAAAATCGGGAATGCATGGCAGTGATGTGACACTGAATAATGGGTACCAGTGCTGAAAACGTCTCCTGGAACATTAATACCAAACAGAAAAAATTGTTGTTGCTCCAGAAAACGTCCTACCTTACAGTAACCATCAACAGAAAACGATGCTTCTGTATCTGCAACATCAATGCCAAGCATATACTTATTAAACTTCTCCTGTGCTTTCTTTTTTTTTTTTTTTGGTAATAACTTCCCCTGTGTTTTCTGTAAATGCTTTAACCTCCCCTCAATTTTTTTGACCTTCCAAAATACGTCCCATGACATTTCAAGAAAAAATATACAAGTACACCCCTTCCATTAACTTGACGTTACGAGCCAAACAAAAATGATAGTGTCATGCTTTCAAACATTTGAAAATTCCTAATTTTCCCATGAATGAAAATATTGAAATGTTTATTAACTGAAATACCAAAAAGAACTGTTTTGCATATCCTCCTTTTGATTGAGAGCAATAGTTACTACTAGTTGATTAACAGGGTGAGTTGCATGCTTGCATTTAGGATCAACACCAGGACATAATGGAATGAACAAGAAGGTGAAGTTTCATGGAGAATTTAATTATTTCCATCATAATCCAAACCATCCCAAAATAAAGAACAGATCAATGAAAGCTCTGATCTGAAAAAGAGGTACAAAAAAATTGATAACTTGGTCTTAGTTAAAGCGAAAATAACATCAAAGTACTTGTTGCAATGTAGCATTACGTTCTCTGGAATCAGGAAACAGGATTCCATGAAACAAGAGTGTATAGCCCCAAATTGATCCTTGACATGGATGGGTCCCAAAAAATTATTGGAGAAGAGCGAACCTAATCTACATAAATCAGCACATTACAACAAATATCCTTGATGCTAAAATCTCAAAAGGAAGATTACCTATCTTAGGACAACCTAACTTTTATGAAGCCTTTGTTGATTCTTTAGGAAGGATACTGTCAGGAAGGATAAGCTGTGGAGGGACTTCACGGACAACACCAAGCATTGAATCATACTCCTCATCTCGGCGAGCAAATTTCTTACGAAGCACTTTTTCCAACTCAATCTCGTCAAAGGTCTTTGCATTCTCAGCTGCATGGGCCTGGGCTAAATTGGAATAATTGATAGCTGACTGAGAAATAAATGCTATCTCTTCTTCCGTAAGCTTCCTCAGAAACTTTGCTGGATTACCTCCCCATATCTATGAGTTACAAATAAGACATACGTAAGGGTTTATGTACAAGTAAACAAACATCCAATTACTCTTTTTTCATCCAGTACAAGGAAAACATCCAACAATTTGTTAATGAAATCCAAACAGGGTTCTTTTTTTTTTTTTTGATCGATAACAGAAATCTTTATTAATGAATAATACTTGTGAAAATTAATTACAGAAAAAGGGGAGGTAAACTATCTTAACTCCCCAACATCAAAATGGCAACAAAATACTAAAAATGTGACCAAAACAAAGAATCCTTAGCCACCCCTTGCTTAGCTAACCCATCAGCCATTGAGTTAGTACTTCTCTTCACCCAGCTGTATTGCACCTCTAAGTCCTTACACAGCCAAAGAGTCCCCCTCAATCACTAAGCATTTAATGCTTAATTCTCTTGTTCTTTGGATTCCTTCAAGAACTGCTAGAATTTCGGCTCTAAGAGAGTCACCCTCTCCAATTGGCCCAGAGAACATGGCAGTAATATACCCCTCCTCATTCCTGAAAACACCCCCTATCCCAGAGGGCCCTGGATTCCTTAAACTACATCCATCAAAATTCAGTTTTATGAATCCAGCGGGAGGGGGGGGTCCAAGTGGGACTACAGTTCCTTTTATACATAACAGTAGTAGCAACCTCTTTCCACTTTCTCATCATGTCTGCCATAGAGAATTCAGAGAATATCTCCATTGATTTCAGCCAATGAGCAACCCTTGAAAGTATCAAATCTGTTAGGTTTTCTATGGTTCTTTCCTTATCCGAAAAAATTCGTGAATTTCTTTCTTCCCATATTGACCAGCACACTGCAGCCCTGATGCTTCTCCACATAATCTTCCCCTTTCTCTTAGGCCAACTAAAGAAAGAAGGAGAGAATAAGCATTGCACACTCCCGGGGAGATTCCAAGTATACCAAAGAGGGAAAACGCCCACTCCCAAACAGTCTTAGTAACTGGACAAGTAACCATAATATGATAACCCATTTCCCCATCAGCTTTGCAAAGAATAAACCTATTGGGAAGTAAACAGCAGTTGGGCCTCTTTCTTTGAAGCAAGTCATTTGTGTTAACTCTTTCCAGGACAATTTCCCAACAAAAACTACCAACCCGAGGAGGAATGGGTTTGCTCCAAATCTCTTTAACCGGGAATGACAGCCCAAGCGGTGTAGTAGGTTGGGCTAATGTCTCAAAAATCGAAGCACAAGAGAAAGAGCAGGATGAAGAAGGGGTCCAGATTCTGGTGTCTCCCTTACTAGGGTTCAAGAAAACATTTTCAATGATGGTTAGCAAAGATGACATACACCCCAAATCTGTATCCCTTATTGCCCTTCTCAACCCCAGATTCCACCCAAACCCAGAAGAAGAATCAGAAGGAACCAAGAAGAGGAAATAGGTTCATTTTTCAAATCTGACAAAGCAAACAATGATGGAAATTGGTCTTTCAGGGGTAGGTCCCCAACCCAAATTTGCTCCCAGAATTTTATTTGATTACTGGAGTTCAGATCGTACCTGATCCAAGGGGAGAAAACTGGAAGCAGATCATGAATGGCTTTCCACGAGGATGCGGCAGTAGTCCTTGCTAAAATTCCAGGATCATCCCAGTCATTCTCATCCAGCCCATGTATGCTAGCCACAATCAAACAGGGTTCATTTTTGCGAAAGACAAACAAGTTTGCTCAGTGTGAAAGATAGGAAGTGCCACCCTTTTAGGATCGAGTTGTACAAACTAGATGGATTTCCTTCAAGAAGAGCTCTTGTGATTGGAAGATTTCAAGTCTTGTTTTGTTTTATATTCTAGTACTAGTACACAAAAAAAATAATGATAAGCAGTCTACTATTTAGAGTGGGAAGAAGTTCAATTTCACCTTTCAATACATCCAAAAATTATGTCTAATATTATGCCTACCAGTGCGCCTCATGTGTACTCTGCCCCTAACTATGCAGTGGCAGTAACTACAACTTCAATCTTTATATTCTTCTACAGAGAAAATATTACAAGCAGTATATAGATGAAGTTTTCCTTGGGGGAGCAATTATCCCCTCATCCTGTGACTGCTAATTGCCTGTGAGAAGTACAGCTTCACCTTAAAATATCTTTTCTGATCCATAACAACCTGATTTCTATTGATTTAAGATTACAAAACAAGTGCAGTTATACAACTATGCCTAGCACCTCTCTTCCGTAGGCTAGCTATCCACCCTCCCATACTTGATATTCTGATTTACAACCTGTCTCTTCGCAAGACCCTCAATACAACTAGTCATTATTAATAGAGTTGCAACTTGGGCAGGCTCAGGTAGAGAATTTGCTAAAATTTGAATGGGCTTGACCTAAGGACCTGGGCCCAATGCTGTGTAAATTCTTCAAGTTGGGTACCAATTACCAAACTTGCAACCCTACCTATCAACCCCTTGTCTAGCCAATGCATAGGCTAGGCTATTTGCTGATTTTATAATCCAGTTGAATATCGGTTTTATCTCCCTAGTCAAGTGTTTCACCTCTCTGATGATGTGTCTTTACTTCAAGGAGACCTCCTTCTTGTTTTAATCCATCCCACCGCCACCTCCGAGTCTCCCAGACCCTGTAAAGCTGCTATCAGAGCCCTTGTTGATTCACCATGTCCCATGAGCCTGCAATAAGTAGCTTGGACATAGCCAAGACAATCTCTAAATACACTACCAATTCCTGAGTTCCCAGAATTTCCTAAGTTGCATTCATCAAAATTTAATTTGATAAAACCATTTTTCAAGTGTAGACCATTCTGATCTCACAAGGTTCCAAGACAAAGAGGAGTTTGCAGCAATATTCTAGCCTCTAATTATGCCTCAGTAGAGAAAGATGCAAAAGCCACCATAGTCCCAGTTTTCCACTTTCAAGCTTCAACCATTCCTCTTAATCAAACTTAGACAGATAGTTGATTTGGAAATTGGAATCCATAAATATTCTTCTTAATAAACCTCCAAAACTGTTCATTTGAAATTCAACATGTGAGAACAATTTCAAACAACAAAACTTCAAGCTAGAAAATCAGTTTCAAGCATCGACCAGAAGAGTTGAAAAATAACTGCCAGCCTTGCCGAGGCAGTTTTTAAATACATTACAAGAATAACTCAAATACTTGGTAGCACAAATTTGTTCTAACGTATAGAAGTTCAATATAGAAATTTAGTTTCATAGAACTAAAGAAAATCTGCAAAGGCATAAAATAATCATATTGTCAATCAGCAGAAGTAGAAGCATCAGGATGTCCTTGACAAGAAAAAGTGTTCATGAACAAACCTCTCCACATGGAATCCTGGTATTCTGCCTCACAAGGGCTCCAGCAGCGACCATAGCATGTTTTTCAACTACCACACCATCAAGCAGAGTTGCTCCCATACCAACAAATGCCTCATCCTCAACAGTACAGCCATGAAGGACAGCACTGTGACCTGCCCGGTACAGATTTTATATCATAATATTCATAATGCAAAAAATTGTGATAAAATTGATAGAAGAAAAAATTTACATGCTGACATATCATTTAAAAATTGATAGAATGCCACCTACCTACAGTAACATTGTCTCCAATAATAGTTGGTAAGACTTTCCCACTTAGATTAGATTTTGCAACATGCACAAGGGAGTTGTCTTGTATATTAGTTCCTGACCCGACACTGATGCTGTTCACATCTCCTATGCAAGGAAATAATTTTATGACAAAGATTAGCAACAAAATGAATATACAGATTTATGTATGTAAACATGAACATGTATGTATACTTGTGTATTTGTGTGTGTGTGTGTATAACTTGAATTGCATAATGATTTCTCTATCCTTCTTACCATAAAGCCTTTGATCATCCTATTTCTAACTGCTTTTTATTAATACCAAGCAGGATTAAGACAAGGAGACTCACTTATAAACCTTTCTATTCATCCTTATCAGAGATGGTCACTAAATCATCTCACCCATTACTCTATATTGTTCAACTTTTGATCTATAACCTAGCTCTTCTGTGGCCTGTGGGGTGCTAATTCTGCTAGGATTACTGAAATAGCGTAAAAAATTTATGTCAGGTTTGATCATTGAGTTATGAGAAAATACTTAGTAATGAATACAAGGTAATATAACATTAGGTAAAAATGCATCTCTAATAAAATACAAAAGTTTTATTTACATGTTCATCCTCTATGTCAGACAAGCTTTAGTGATGTAAAGCCTTCTAACATGTATTATATGATTTTCTGAAAAGTTACATGTACTATAAGGTTCCAAAGTTGGGAGCTTGCAATGCTTCACTTATTATAATCCACCATTAGAGAAAATGTTAAAAAAAAAAAAAGGAATTAAAAGAGAGTAATGTACATGGAACGAAATGTTTGTTTATTATGTAACTTACCTCTCAAAACACAGCCATACCAAATTGAGGACCCTCGCCCCACCTGAACATCCCCAATGATGGATGCACTTGGAGCCACAAATGTGTCTTTATCAACAACAGGAGCTTTATCAAAAATGTTCATAAGCGTTCGATGTCTAGACACTATAATAACATGAAGATTGGTAATTGTTAGGTATACTCAAACGGAGTTCCATAACAAACATGTAACCTAAATTAGGCAACTATCGTACTATTGAAGAACATATGCATGACATTATCATTTACATCTGAACGGATTGGCGAAACAGGATTCATGTAGCCAACCCATATAGTTGGGATAAGGCATGGACGATGATGGTGATGATGATTGTTTACATGTAGAACAGAACTGAATGTATATGGTATTAAATAATGATAGTCAACCACAGACAGAAAATATATCTACGCTGTAAGCCTGTAACATAAAAGTAGCATATCTGTGTGTATTTTAATGTATATATTTTAAATAAGAAACAATTCAAGACATAGGACACATTTTAATGGGGAAAAAATAAGTATATTTTAGAGAAATGAAAATATGGATTGGATCTCAAGGTGCAATCAAACTAGGGAAAATTGCAAAGTGACTTCAGCCAATATAAACAAGTAATGCCATTTCAGTTGTTCAGGTGATGACTTTGCCCATTCACAGGAATCTTGAAGAGAACCACCAAAAAAGAAGTCACCAGAGTGAGGCAGAAAAGGTCAAAAAGAAAAATACACGCCACCATCACATAGGAAATATGGGAGGAAAGGAATCAAAAAGTACTAGAAAACATAGTTGTCAAGGCGACTAGGCACTTTACAAGGAGCGCCTCACCCAAACACCAAGAAAAAATGTATTAGGTGCATGCTGTGGGGACTGAAACACATATATAGTATACAATATTTTATTAAATAAAAATAAATATATAATATATAATATTTTATTGGTTGGTTTTAGTTTTTATATGAAGCTGTGGGGACTGAAACTCATGTTTTTGTTATGAGGAAAGTAAAAACAAAATAATCTCAAGGGTTTCATTCACTTTGACAAAAGAATCGAATGAGGAAGAATAGAGAATAGCCCTCAATCGTTCCGACACAATCCTCTAAGTCAAGGTGGGTTAATCAGTTTACTCCTTCGTTTTGTTCTCTTTTTCCACTGGTTTAAAACAGTGGTTACGCCCTATTGTTCTCCTCTTCCTTGTTGGACTAAAACCATTCTTCTTTCCTGGTTTGAATCATATCATTGGACTAAAACAGGGGCTCCGTCCCCTTCTTTTGTTCTGCAATTTCATGTGTGTTTTCAGCTCCTTTTCCCTCATTATTGGTGTCTGAAATTCTTCATAGTCTTCTTTTATTTTAGTATTTTTTTCACCAGCTATTCTGGGTCTAGAACAGGGGCTCCACCCCCTTCTTTTGTTCTTAGCTTCTTGCATTTTTCAGCCCTTTTTTGTTCTCATCATTGGTGTCTGAAACAGGGGCAGAGCCCCTTATATTCTTCTTCGTATTGTTTTCTTTTATTTTAATATTTTTTCACCTTCTTTTTCTGGGTCTAGAACAGGGGCTCCGCCCCTTACTTTTCTTCTTCATTTTCTTCTTTTACTTTAGTAATTGTTCTCATTAAGCAACACTGCATGAAATACAAGCACAAAAGTAAGTGCAGAATACATAAAACTAAAAAAACTAGTACAGAAGGGGTAGAAATCCATCAGCTTCTTATTTTTAAATTCCATCGCCTAGGTGAGGGCTAGGCGCCTGGGCGCCCCATGGTCGCCTAGCCTCGCCTTGGCACCTTGAAAACTATGCTAGAAAATAAACCCCCTCTTTTCAAGGCCTTGTGAGGTAGAGTCCTCTGCGTGGCAGGATTTTGCACTCCAGCAAGTCACTTCATGTAACAGCAGATGCAGAAATTTCCTTGCATATCTCCAATCATCACTGCTCCCACCAACACATTCATGAAGAGGTTAATCCAAGAGCAGCCTTTTTCCCAAGATATCAGATTTCATTTTGACAGAATATGAGAATATCACATGGAACCCTCTGGGCCTCCAGAACTGATGAATATATCTCAAACAGGAAAGGGCAGGTGGTATGGGTTATAGATGCTCCATGGGTGAAGTCAATGCCACTGAAGCATAAGTGACTGCTATCCTTGTAGGCCGAATAGGTACCACGTCTCTGAGTCTACCCTCAATTATAGGGGAAGGAGATCCAAGATCCTTCAAATGCCATCTGATGGATAAAGGGTTTGGAAGGGGGCCTTGGTGGCTATAGTATAAAACCTCCCTACTCCAAAGTTAAATGGAAGGACCAGAAACAAAATATTTTCTGCAATATCAAACCACTTGCAGGGCTGACCAATACATTTCAGCTAAGTACAATATTTGCACTGGTAAACCCATTCCCCAATACCAAGAAGCTCTAACAACCCCATTTGTTAATCTTGGGATCTACCTGAACTAGATGACCATATTGGATGCCAATAATCTCGCCTCTCTTATGTGATATCGTATTTCCAAAGGAGCTTATAATGTAGAGCCCACCCAGCATAATGAGAACTAATGAATCTGCATTGACCTCTGTGCCTTCCATGCCTAGGGAGTAACTATCCTTAAACCATGCAATAAAGATAGAATTTTTGTCCTTATTGTTGTTGCTTCTCCAATGGAACCAGAATATGCTGCTATCACCTCTACAATCATGACATTTGGAGTAATGCCCCCAAGCATCAAAATAGCAAATAAAAGATAACTTCATATCCGAGATACACAAACTGGATAATGAGACACCATGACCAAGGAATGTGAGGTGATATGCTGCAAAGTTCCCCAATACCAAGAAATGCTGAGATTGTGTCTTGTACAAACTTCCTAGCATTCTTCAATGAGGTTAATGATGTTGCATTTCATCCAACCAGGAAGACAATTGATGATAATACTTGAGTCTCCTTTAGTGATGATTTTACACTGAGGAAATCCAGCAGCTGCAACATGGACCTTGAGGACAGCCCATGCTTCGGCCAGTGTTTTAAAAGTGCAAGGGCACAAAAAAGGCGCAAGGGCCAAATTTCGCCTAAGGCAAGAGGCACAAGGCGAGGTGCGTGCCTTTTTGAAGCAAGGCGCAAAAATACAAAAAAAAATGTTAGAAAATTCAAAAAAAAAGCCAAAAAAATCAAAAATAAATAAAAAAAAATAGTATACATAATATTAATAAGAAATATAAACTTAAATTTTAAAATTAATGGTTTAAAAAACCTATTTTCTAAAATTAAAATACATAAACATAACATGTAAAGCATATTCAAATGAAAATTTAAAAATAAAATCAAACATATAAAACATTTTCAAGCATGTAAAGCCCACAATCTCTTTTTTCCTCAATTGCATTACTTCAAGTAGCTAATGTGATGTAAAACATATTCGCTCACTCACCAAAGCTCCAAGAACCCCCTATTTGCTAATGTTGTTCATTCATTCATCTTAATAAAACATCTTCTTAAAAGGCAATTAAAATTATAAAATCATTATTTTTTGTGTGAGAATTAAGAATTTAAGGCCCAAACATGGACTTGTTTGGGCTTGCCTCAAGGGGCGTGGTCGGGGGTCCGGGGATAAAGCTCCTGCCCAGCCGCTAGGTTCGAAAAAGTATAAAAACATACAATTTTCAAAAGGCACAGGCCTAGGCCAAGGTGCAAGGCGCATCAAGTGCACGCCTAGGCACACCAGGCATGAGCCTTTTGAAAGTGTTGTGCCTAGGACCTGGGCCATGTACCTACCCTAAAATGTGCCTCGCCTATGCGCCTCAAGCACGCCTTTTAAATCACTAGCTTCGGCTTTGTTAGGCGTGCAAACTCCAACATCTCGACAACTAATCCAAACCGTTTTCCCCAATTCATCTCTCATAATGACCCCAATCGCACACTTACCATCTTGGCTTTTAGATGCATCAACGTTAACTTTGAAACAATCTCGGTCCAGCAGTTTCCATCGAACTAAGATGTCTTGATTCTCCTTCCATGGGGGAGTGAGGTTTTTTAATTCCAATTCAACATTCATTTTTATCCTCTCCAAGAGGAGATGATTGGGCGACTGGGCGTGTATTTATTTTGGAAGAGTTTAACATTTCTCTTCTTCCATATGTTCCATAAGGCCATGCATCTGATTTCAGGATTCCACAGATTATTTACCTTAGATTTAATTACTTTATCCCACCAATCCTTTATGGACTCACCCATACTAGGTTTTATATCATTGATATTTAATCCCTTCCAGATTTGTTTCACCTCCTCACAGTGTAACAACATATGATTAATATCCTCCTCTCCACAGTGTGGGCAGCATGAATCATCACCCAAACCCCAGCTTCTAAGTCTCGCTTTCGTGAGTACCTTGCCTTTTATTACTAGGTACATGAAAAACTGGATCTTTGGAGAACACCTAGGATCCTATACTTTCCTTAGGTTTAACTCCATAACTCCAACATTTGAGTTCTTCTCAATCATTTTGTATGCTGATTTAATTGAGAACTGGCCTTTACCATCTGGTTTCCATATCGTGGTATCACTTTTGTCAACTGACGGAATTGGAATAGACCTTATCCTGTCCCATATTTCTGAAGAAACTTTTTGAAGACTTTTCTCTTTATCCCACGCTCTTGAGATTGTTATGAACTCGCTAACCATTAGATTATCCTCTAGATGGCTGCTGTCTGTAATTGTTTTTAAGGAGGATTCTCCTACCCATATGTCATTCCAGAAAAGAATATTCCTACCATTCCCTACTAATCAACCTACCCCTTTTTCCAGAATCTCTCTATGTTCAAGGATCCCCCTCCACGCCCAAGAGATTTTTTGGCTTTAACATCCCAAAGGTTCAGGTTTCCAAGATATTTATTCTTAACCACCTGGACCCAGAGGTTATTTGGTTGGGTCAATATTTTCCATCCCAGCTTCACTAAACTTACTCCATTAACCCACTTAAGGTTTTTTAGGCCCCAACCACCTTCATTTTTAGGTTTACAGATTGTATCCCATTTAACCAGATTTATTGATTTTTTATCTTTTTTCCTCCATAAAAAATACCATCATTTCTTTCCCACTTCCTCTACTGTTGATCTTGGGAATTTGAATATTTTCATAATGTATTGAGGCATCATGTTTATAGATGCCTTAATTAGAGTGACTCTTCTTGCTAAAGAAAGAGTGCTTCTCTTCCATCCGGCAAGTTTATTATCAACATTTTCCTCTATCTTTTTAAAAGTTTTCTGTGTCATTCTACCCTCAATAATTGGGGCCCCCAAATATTTCTCCTCTTATAGCCAATGTCCCATATTTCCCTAGAGAATAACCATCAAAAGTATGCTTCACCTGATCATGAGGTGGGGGAGCTGATTCCCTTTGTGACATACGACATGTGCCTTGGGTGGACAAAAGATGCTACTGCATACCACCTTCTTATTGATAAAACCTCTTTTACTGCTACCATTCAGGGAATCCACAATCGTGCAAGAAAAAATACTCAAAACGGCATCCTTAGAAGCAAGTATGCATCCAAATGAAGTATATGGTTCTCATTTGAAATTAAGAAGTGTTTAACGATACATTTACCCTAGCCTATCTATACATAATATTATGAATTAAATTGTATTTTATACTTTCTGAGAAAGAAATTAAGAAAAAAGTTCCAATCAAAAAAAAAGTAAACACTTTTTAACTAGAGGAATCAACAGGCAGGACCCAGCCGCATGTACCACACTCTTCAGACACCAAATGATCAAATATTTCTTTTCCTTTCATAAAATATAACCAATCTAAGCTAGATATTTAACTGAATGTTTTTAAATCATAGGCCTAAATCAAACTCCTAAACAACAGGAATCTACACTGATCAGAATTGGATAACTTGAAATGCAAACCTAATTTCCTTCCATAACATCAGAGAACATTCCAGAACCCCAACCCCTATTTGATTAAGATGGAAAAAACAATTCAACAAACGAAATAGTTGGAAACTTAAAGAATTACCATTACAAAATGTTAGATTTTTGCAATCGGAAATCTGTGGAGTGGAAAGGATGAGTACATAAATACGGATTTAAAGGATTAGTAAGTTAGCAAAATGAGATCTATGGCTCGCCAGAAGATGGTCTTACGTTGTTCCTGGAAGTAATAGTTGCCTTGCAGGCGGCAGCCGAGACGATCAAGGGCTTGACCAGTCTCTCGAATCCAGAATCCAACAGTGTAGATCGCCTTTCCTAATGTACCCATCCTCTTCTAGTCAGAAGATTTCCTCGCTTCTCGTTTCCTGATTGTGGGAAATGAGACGAGATGGGTTTCTTTCAGCTGTGAGAGTAGAGCATACAGGGGAGAACGGGGAGAAAAGGGAGAGTGGTAAGTGATAACTGGCGAGCAACAGGAAAGAATTAGAGAGAGGGCAGAAGTAGGGGTCCAACATGCGCGGGTCCAACCTCAGCTTTACACGGGATGGGCTTGAATTTTCGTCCTAGCCCTTAGTAGCGTAAACCCAGCCCAAGCCCAGTCCAATTATAAACATACACATGATACGTATATAGATATATATTTGCATACATAACACATATATATATACATGTATAATTTTAGTATGTGTTTATTAATCAATCCAATCCCATCATGTGTCCAAGCCCAACTCAAGTGCATCAAATTATAATGCGGACTGGGTTTTGGTTAGAAAGGTCAAGCTTGACTTCAGGCTTGATCCAATCTCAGGCCTTAAGCCCAAATCTTAGGGTTGGGTCTAGGTTGACCATAAACCCCGCCTAACCCGCCCGACTTGCACCCCTAGAGAGAAGCACCTGAAGGCCAAGTAGTGGCAAAAAATGAAGTGCCTCTTTTCTAGTTATATTACCAAAATGATCCCTTCTTCTTTGTAATTTTACAAAAGACCCTATTTCTTGGAGCTGTTAAGTAGTAACTAGGAATGTAAGCGAGTCGAGCCAACTCACAAGCTACTTAAGCTCGGCTCACTAAATATTTGAACTTGGCTTGAAGACAATCGAGTCAAGTTGAGCTTGAAGTCAAGTAGTTAGTCAAGCCAAGTTCAAGTCCAATTCAAGTAACTCGTGAGCTTAATCGAACTTCTAATAAATTATTATATTTCAATATTTTTTTATTTATAATGTAAATAAATATTAATTTTTATGTTGATTAATTTATGATATAAATAAATAAATTTATAGTCAAGTTCATAATATATATTTTTATTTATAATATTAATTTATTTATAATTTTTAATATATAATAAAATTTTCTAATATATTTTTTATTTATAATATTTTAAATATTAATTTGTTTGTATTTTAATAGGGATTTATTTATAATAGGCTCGAGCCAAGTCGAGCTCAAGTAGCTCATAAGTATCAACTCCATTAACTTAAGTAAAGTTCAAGTATGAAACTCAAAACTCGATTGAGCTCAAGTCAAGGTTCAAGCTCCAAGTTTTTGAGTCAAGTTTGAGCTCAAGCCACCCAAAACTCAACTCTACTCAGCTCAATTAGACCCCTAGTTGTAACTCACCATCATGTTGTTAAAAATAGGTGAGACCCGAGAGTAGCCCGAACCAAGAAACAAAGCATCTTTAGGCCTAAACCAAGCTCCGAGTTGAGCTTAAGGCCTCTAGCACAATATAAAGGCTAAATTTTCTAATTGAATCTAGCTTGAGATTAATGAAGCTCAGCTCGTTAAATTTGCAAGCCTAATCAAGCTTATATTATATATAATAATTTTATTTTTATATGTATAATAATAAATAATTTATGTATGTATAATAAGAAATCATTTTTATATGAAGCTTGGCCCATTGTCAAGTTCAAGCATATGATCTTTTAGGTTGAGTCAACTTGAGCTCGAATTTAACTCAAGCCTCTTATTTTTCTACCAAGCTGAACTTAAAAAGCCAGATATTCAACTCGACTAGGCTCAAATCCACCCCTACTTGGAGCATAGGCTTGCATTGAAAAAAAAGAAAAACAACCAAAATTAGGTTGTGCCTAGGAGTGCTTATTGGCTTAAATGGTTTTATGAAAAAAAAAACATTTTTTAAAATATGATTTTTGAAAAAAAAAAATGCTCTTTTAGTGTTTGGAAAGTCACCAACCTTTTTGCTCAAAATAGCTTCTTGCAAACCTAAAACCCCTATCCAATTTGGTATATCCCTATCTAATTTAATTTAGATGAATATGATCATACATACTTAGTTTTTATTATTTTGTTTATTAGTAAAATTGGTTTAAATGTTGTGCTTTTACTACCATTCAACCAGGTTATTCTATTTCACGTTTCACCACTTAGAAAAATAACTTTTTTTTTGTGTGTTGGTGCCTTGAATTTGAATTACAATTGTGATTCATTTTATAATTCAACTAAAACAAAGTTTGAGGTGGAGGACACCTAAAGGAAAATTTTCATGGTGGAGGTGGAGGAATGGTAAGGCAACAACAATTGAATTAGTTGATTGCAAGCAAGTACTCATCACAAGTATCTAAAATGTAGGGCTGTTCATAAGAATGCCCAATCCGACCAAATTGACCAACCCGGATCGACCCAACCCGAGTCAGCCATTTATTTACTACAATATTACCATTTATTTAAATTAACCTACAAATAAATAATTTACTATAATGTACATAATCTTGCTTTATTTTATAAATTACCAACAGATTAAAAAAAAATCATTTGTTGACATCAATTGTTGATAGATCAATAGATTTGATATATCATACATAGATTCATCTTATAGTTTTTTTTTTTTCTACCGTCAAAACCATTTAAAATAACAGTTAATATGGCTTTAAATAGAACAGATTGGTAAAACTGGACTCATGTAGCTGAACTCATATAATTGAGATAAGGCACAGAAGATGATGACCAATTTTTTGGGGAAAATTCATGGATCTACTAACACAGGCAAATTAAAACATCACATATACAATAATGAATCAATATATCCTTCTGTTGTTGTTGCTGCTAAAGCTCCTTCTAAATTTTTAATTCTAATGAATTTTCTTCCTTCTTAATGTGTGAGATCCCAAGTGTATTTGCAAATAGAAAGTATCTCACATGCATAGAAAATGAAGATGGAAAGCTTGGAACTAAGATATGCTAGAAAAGTGAATCCAACAAACATAAATGATAAATCACTCCACTAGCATGTGGCCAATATTGATTTATATATATTGATGTGGGTTTGGATGCAACACAACCCCATTCCACTTGTGCCACATCCTATGTTAGCCTCCATGTAAACCAATATGATATGCCCCATGTGAGGCATATTGTATCAATATTTAAAACCTTGGATGATTCTTTGAAACCCCCTACAACACATCAGAACTCTCGATTTATATTGCTGAAGCCTCCTCTCCATTTGTTCATCCAATCATCCCTCTGGTGGTTTCCCATGTAGTAGATAGCTCCTTGAACCTGGAACTAGAAGATGACTTATGGTTAGTTCATCATCATTCCTATTGGTATTGGTAGGAATGATGTAAAATCTATTATATTGAACCAGTTAACCAACTTAGTTGAAATAATAGAATTGCTTGTGTGACTTTTGGACAAAAAAAAAACAAAAATTGGTAAGTAATTTCTTATTTGGGTTGAATAGGGACTTTCTTTAGAGTGCCGAAAATAGATCAAATTGCAAATTGGTTCAAATTAGGATTTAATCTTTCTAGGCTAGATTTGAATACATGGAAAGCTTTAGAAAATGGAATTCTAATTACAAAATGAGATTGGACCATTCAAGAGATACATGCTATTTGCACTCTTCCCAAAAGAACATTTCTATATCCTCTCCAATACTAAACATTTAAATGTTTTTAAAAGGAAATGTGTTGAACTATCCTTTTCGAGAACCCAAAATCCCTAAAAATTCTTTCAACAATCCACGACTAGGGGTGATCATTTCTAATAACAGTTCTAACAATCTTCCTCCACATTTCTTATTGATTATTAGGGATGCAACTTGGGCAGGCCCAATCCAAGCTTAGACCAACCCAACCCACAATTTTACATGGGTTGGCCTTAGATTTTGGTCAGGTTGGGTCTAGGCCCAAAGGTTTGTTTGTTTGTTTGTTTTTTGTTTTGTATGTTCCCTTAAGTAGTCCAAGACCAGCCCAACTTATCCCAACCCAAGCTCGCCCTAGCTATGTATTTACATATGTTCATTTTTCTTAAAGACATACATATGTGCATATATAAACACATATTTAAAAGCATATACAATGACCAATTTATCCAAAAAAGTAACTATTGAAGGGACAATATTGTCCCATCATGTATTAGTGATTTTCAGCATGCATGGGTAAGTAATTTAAACAAATCTAAGGAGAGTATTACTTCCCCAAGTAAACGAGTTGATCATGAATCATTCTTTTTCATGAGACCCACTAATACCGAAAAACGAATACAAGTTTATTTCTTTTCTATGGGACTTACCAACTTACTCGTCCTTACTTCCCAAAAAATAAACAAAGCCTTATATCAAATTTTACTATGGGCTAATTGACCAACCCAAACACAACTCGAACCTGGTCCCAACTCAAGTGCATCAAATTTCAATACAGGTTAGGCCCAGGTTAGACAGTTTTGACTTGACCTTAGACTTGGGTTGAGATTGGGCCTTAGGACCAATTCTTAGGGTTGGACTTGGGTTGTAATTAAACCCAACCCAACCCACTCGACATGCACGCCCCTAGGGATTATGTTGTTCAAAAAATCTTTTAAGACACAAGCCGTTAATGCAAGCTCTTGTGGAGCTTTCTGCCACAGTAGAGATCAACATTTAGCTAATCAAATCTTTAAATTCGTTATTTTAAGTAGCTTTCAAGTTTCAACTGAAGTATATTAAGTATTGACCATTAAACTAACAATGCCTTTGTTGGAGATTATAAACCGAAATTCAGACTATTTAGCCTTTCTACCATGGTTTAAAACCATCGTTGACCCAAGAAGTCAAACCGCTCAGCCTACAAATTGGTTTCCTATCTAGTTTTGTTTTCCTCTTAGCCCATTCTTTTGCAAAAAAAAAAAAAACAAACATTGAACTGCTCAACAATTTGGCGACTAAACTATTCAACCCAAACAATGGTTTGTGTGGTTTAATAAAATTTATTTAAATTTTTTCAAACAATTAAAATAACCAAAAAAGAGGGAGAAGCTAATAGAGAGACAAAGAGAGAGATCAGAGAGGGATCTAAGATCTCTCAGGTCTATCATCCATAATCTCTAAGAGGAAGAGAAATGAGATGTGAGAGATCTCAGATCTTTTAGATGTGTGTGTGTGAGAGAGAGAGAGATCATAGATCTCCACCATTGCCATTGTAGGTAACCATCACTGTTGTTGTTGCTACTGCAAGTCACCATTGCCACTACCTATTCTTCTTTTCTTATTTCTTTCATAGGAATGGCAACAGGGCAGGGTGGGGCGGGGCTGAGTTTTGCATGCCCCATCCTTGACCCCAAATTCAAATGCCTTGCCTCAAACCCTATTGGGGCTAGAAATTTCAACCTTATTCCTATCCCCACGGAGAATGGGGATCCCCAAATTTTCTCCACCCCATCCTAATCATTCCTACTTGCATATTTGCATTTTTTTAAACCTACCTAGAACTATATTATATATATATAATAAAATATAGTTAGGGCAGGTCGGGTCGGGGCCTAGGTTGACAAAGGGGAGCCATGCTCCCCTATGCCTTAATACTCATCTAATTCCCTCTTAGATTTTGGCCCCTACCTATGTTTACTACCTTTTGCCTCCCCCCCCCCCCCTCTCCCATCCATTCTTGTTAGCTAACACCAAGTTTGGGGGTTAAGGGAATGGGGATGGGCTATCCCCGTTGTTATTTCAGCCCCATGAAAAAAAAACAGGCATTGATAGTATAGAATCTATTGTGACAATTTCAATGAAGGCGTTTGTAGTCCAACGGTTAGGATAATTGCCTTCCAAGCAATAGACCCGGGTTCGACTCCCGGCAAACGCATTTGATTTTATTTTATTCCAACTACTACATCTATGTGGTTCCATAACTCAAGACTGAACGCAGTCTTCCATGCCTCTTGTTTTGCCACTTCCAAGTTCCAATGCTCCCAACATTAACCCCAGATAGAGTCCTAAAAAAGGTGGAGATATCTAACAAAACAGCAACGAAACAAATTAGAAAATGCTTCTATCACAATTTCCTATCAATATATTTACGTCCCCCATCAATTTTGATTCATAAAATAATAAAATGGACAGTTAGAAAAACTGCTCAGAAGTCTTCCCTTTCAAGAGCAAATTATCGTACAGGGCCTGGGAGCTGATACACAGCTAGTGCATTGATCACTTTGAAAACACCTTCCCTTTCAGTTGGATGTTCTAATTCACTATAGTTATCTGACATACAAACATGAGAAATGGAATGAAACATTAAATAGTAGAATAGAAATGCACAACAATAGAAATCAGAGTTACACCTCAGGATTTCAAGAAAGATCCCCATAAAGGAAAAAATGCATGGATTTGCTATTGACATTTTCTTCCACCAACATGGGTGTTTGAAAACCAACTCAAAATTCTAGAAATTAGGTATGCAATAGAACACCAATTAGGATTAATGGTTAAAGAAAGCAAACGCACCTTCAATAATTTGATATGTGATGAAAACTAACACAATTGTATGTAGTCCAAGTAAAACATACCAATTGTAAACTTGTAAATGAAATGGGAAAACAAAACTTTCCATTGAATCATAATCAGGAAGTTTCCCCATGAATCAATCATACATCATATGAAATCACAGCATTTGGCAGTAAGTGTTGAAAACCAGACTTATTTCCATCCAAAAAATTGCTTGAACAACATTATGCTCCAAAAAGAAAAAGTTAGAGTTACTTTCTATTTGCCTTGGTAACTTTCTTTTCGTTTGGACAATATAATATATTTGAAGGGTCGCCTTTTGTGTATCCAATGAACATCTTATTGGTAATCCATGCATTTATATATTATTTTCTTTTCTTTTGGAACATCTATGCCTTTCTCTGATGCGTATTCAAAAGTAGCTAGTTTCTCAAATAGTTGATATTGAAATTTCAAACTGATATATATATATATATATATATATATATATATATATATATATATTTGTAGATATCTTGAATTTCCAAACTTGAGAATGAAACATATTGAGCATTGAGTTTTTCACGTCTAATTCATACTAAAATTAGTGATTTTGTCACTGAAGAAGTTGCGCAGAGGATATTTAAATGAAGAAATTGCCCTTTCTGCTAAGGAACATCTTGAGGTTCAACAGAAAGCAACTGCCCCCAAAACTGAGTGCTCAAGAGTGAAGTTTTATTTAAAACGAAACTATCTTGGTTCAATATGTTTAAAGACATACAGGGAAGGATCATTTTATGCAATTCTTTATTCAAGAATCAAAATGAGTATCATTCTTGGATGCCCGAATAAATCCCAGATGCTATGCAGAGGAACACCTACCATACAAGTGCTAGAGAACAGAAGAATCTAATAGGTTTTTCATGGTAATCTTATTGGGCCCAGCCCATTATAGGATATTGACCCATATTATAGCTCATTCTCCTTCAGCCAACTGTTTTTTTTTTCAAAAAAAAAAAAACAAAAACAAAAACTAGGGTTAGATTTCTTTTGCGCGCGGCGTGTTGAAGAGAGAGAGGAAAAGAGAGAAATCGAAATACTGTGCAGATTTTTCAGTGCGCAGAGTTCATCAAACGGCCGGAACTTTCCGATCCACCGCCGATCGAGCAGAAATTTGGACAGTAAGTGAATAACTCATTTTTCTTCATTCTGAACGGTCGGATCTTTGATCGGAGCTCCGAATCGCCGGTTATTTGAAGTCGAACAGAAGCAACTCGTAATTGTTCGGGAAAAGAAAACATTTCGCGGCAATCTTCATCAATTATTCTGATCAAGGGTCATTTGTGGTTCGATTTGGTTGAAATTTGGTGGGATTGTTCAAAACTCACAGACCTACGGTCGGAACGGTGGAGATCTGATTTAGAGTAGTGAAGGTCTCCATGTTGTGGCCTGAACAGTAGCCGCGTTTGTGAGTTTTTCTGACTGTTATTTTCACCGCTTTTGGTATTCTCGTTTGTATGTTTGAGAATCTGTATTTGCTCTAAGTTTGTGAGCATATTGTGGTGTTTGAGTTGCTGTAATTGTTACCTCAAGTTATTAGTGGAGATTTTTTGTTGGGTCTCCTTGGCCCCGTGGTTTTTACCCTTCACATTGGAGGGGTTTTCCACGTTAAATATCGTGTGTGTCTCTCTTTGTTTGGCTTATGATTGTTTTTGTTGATATCTTGTTTGGAATTGTGATAGCAAGTTTTTATTTTTGGGAGATAAATAGTTTGTGGATAAACTTAGTTTCTTCCCAATAAAATGGTATCAGAGCCAGGTTATTTGTTTGTGGATTTGTTTGATTGCATGATGGAGCCTAATTATGGTAGAATGATTAGTTTGAATGGCACCAATTACCACAAGTGGGGAGGAAAAATGAATGATCTATTATTTGTGAAAAAGTTACATTTACCAGTTTTTTCTACTCAAAAACCTGAAAATAAATTTGATGAAGAATGGGCTTTTGAGCATGAGATGGTTTGTGGCTTTATTCGACAATGGGTAGATGATAATGTTTTGAATCATATTGCTAATGATTCACATGCCAAAACCTTGTGGGATAAGCTTGAGACTTTGTATGCCTCTAAATCTGGGAACAATAAATTATTTCTGTTGAAACAGGCTATGAATTTGAGGTACAAGGAAGGTACTCCTATTTCTGATCACATAAGTGAATTTCAGGAGTGCTTTGATCAATTGTCCGATATGGGTATAAAATTTGAAGGTGAAATTTTGGGACTTTGGTTGCTTAATACTCTACCTGACTCTTGGGAAAATTTGCACGTGACTTTGTCCAGTTCTGCTCCTAGTGGTGTAGTGACCTTGGAATATGTAAAAGCTGCTGTTTTGAATGAAGAAGTCAGACGACGAACTCAGCAAGCATTCTCTTCTCAATCAGAGGTTTTGATTATTAAAAACAGGGGGAGAAGCAATGATAGAGACCGAGGACAAGGTAACAGAGGTAAAAGTAAGGCTAGAAGCAAATCAAGGTCTAATTACAAAAACCTTGAATGCAACTATTGTGGTAAAAATGGACATATCAAAAGATTTTGTTTTCAGCTGAAAAATGACAATAAAGGTAACAATGGTAAGCAACAAAATAAAGATAATGACAATGATGATCGTGTTGCCACCACCACTATAGGTGATCTTGTGATTGTTTGTGATGAGAATTTGATTAATGTTGCTTGTGATGAGACAAGTTGGGTTATTGACAGTGGTGCCTGTTTTCATGTTACATCGAGAAAGGATTTTTTCACATCTTATACTCCAGGTGATTATGGGGTTTTAAAGATGGGTAATAATGGTTTGTCAAAGGTGATTGGCATTGGCATTATTTGTCTAAAAACAAGTAATGAGACTGAATTGATTTTGAAAAATGTCAGACATGCACCAGACATTCGTTTGCATCTGATTTCTACCAGTGTTCTTGATGATGATGGTTATGTTAGTACCTTTGGTAATGGACAATGGAAACTCTCGAAAGGTTCTTTGGTTGTGGCACGTGGAAAGAAGTGTTCTGGTCTATACTGGACCAAGATTTCAGTTTCCATTGATGGTGTGAATGCAGTTGAATGTGATAACTCATCAGTGTTATGGCACAAAAGACTAAGCCACATCAATGAGAAGGGACTTGATTGTTTGGCGAGGAAGAATCTACTTTCAGGTTTGAAAGGTGCAAGGTTAGAAAAGTGTGCTCATTGCTTGGCTGGGAAACAAAATAGAGTCTTTCAAGAGTCATCCTCCCTCTAGGAAATTAGAGTTGCTTGAGTTGGTGCATTCAGATCTCTGTGGTCCGATGAAGACAAAAACATTTGGTGGTGCACTTTATTTTGTTACTTTTATTGATGATCATTCAAGGAAACTTTGGGTTTATGTCTTGAAGAGTAAAGACCAAGTACTTGGTGTCTTTAAGTAGTTTCAGGCTTCTGTTGAGAGGAAAACAGGAAAGAAACTAAAATGTATTCGTACTAATAATGGTGGTGAATATTGTGGACCAGTTGATGAGTACTGCAAGCAGCAGGGCATTAGACACCAGAAGACGCCCCCTAAGACTCCTCAGCTTAATGGCCTGGCAGAGAGGATGAACAGGACGTTGATGGAGAGAGTTAGATGTTTGCTTTCAGAAGCAAAGTTGCCTAGATCTTTTTGGGGTGAGGCTTTATATACTGCTGCACATGTTATTAAATGATCTCCTGTTGTTGCTTTGCAAACTGATGTTCCTGATAGGGTGTGGTACGGAAAAGATGTATCCTATGATCACTTACGTGTCTTTGGCTGTAAAGCATTTGTGCATGTGCCAAAAGATGAAAGGTCAAAGTTAGATGTCAAGACAAGACAATGTATCTTCATTGGTTATGGTCACGATGAATTTGGCTATAGATTGTACGATCCGGTTGAAAAGAAGCTTGTAAGAAGTCGTTATGTTATTTTTATGGAGGATCAGACCATTGAGGATATTGATAAGGCAGAGAAATCAGAGTCTTCAAGTACTGATGAATTGGTTGATCTTAATCCAGTTCCTGAGACACATACGCCCAGTGTAGCCGAGTTTGGTAATCATGATGATGGCCAGAATCATATTCATGATGATTTGATTGAAGATAATGATGATGATGTTGCTGATGATATTGATGCTTCTACCAGTAGTGCTATTGGTGAACCTGTTGCCCCACTTAGAAGGTCTTCTAGATAGCATATTCCCTCTACTCGCTATTCGTCTAATGAATATGTGCTTCTCACTAATGGGGGAGAACCTGATTGCTACAAAGAGGCTATGGAGTCTAAGCATAAGAAATAATGGGTTGCCGCTATGAATGATGAGATGAAATCTTTGGTTGACAACCATACTTTTGAGTTGGTCAAGTTGCCTAAGGACAGGAAAGCTTTGCAAAATTGGTGGGTTTACAGGTTAAAGACTGAGGAGAATACTTCTAATCCACGATACAAAGGTAGATTAGTTGTCAAAGGCTATTGTCAGAAAAAGGGAATTGACTTTGAGGAGATTTTCTCGCCTGTTGTCAAAATGTCTTCTATCTGAGTTGTTCTTGGTTTGGCAGCCAGTCTTGATTTAGAGGTTGAGCAGATGGATGTAAAAACTGCTTTCCTTCACGGTGGTTTGGAGGAGGAAATTTACATGGAGCAACCAGAAGGTTTCGTGGTGAAGGGTAAAGAAGACTCTCTACAGATTGAAGAAAAGTTTATATGGGTTGAAACAAGCCCCGAGACAATGGTACAAGAAGTTTGAGTTTGTTATGATCCAGCAAGGATTCAAGAAGACAACCTCAGACCATTGTGTTTTTGTGCAGAAGTTTTATGATAATGACTTCATCATTTTATTGCTCTATGTCGATGACATGTTGATTGTTGGTCATAACTGTTCTAGAATTGACAGGTTGAAAAATGAGCTTAGTAAGTCTTTTGCAATGAAAGACTTGGGACCAGCAAGACATATACTTGGCATGCAGATTATTCGTGACAGAGAGGCCAAGAAGTTGTGGTTATCTCAAGAGAAGTATATTGAGAAAATACTTCAGCGGTTTCATATGGATAATGCTAAAGTGGTAAGTACACCTCTTGCTTTACACTTTAAGTTTAGTACTAAACAAGCTCCTTCTAGTGATAAAGAAAAAGGAGAAATGCAACGTATTCCTTATGCATCTGCAGTAGGAAGTTTAATATATGCAATGGTTTGCACAAGGCCTGATATAGCTCATGCAGTTGGTGTTGTTAGTCGTTTTCTATCCAATCCAGGTAGAGAACATTGGACTGCTGTGAAGTGGATATTGAGATATCTCCGGGGTACTTCTAGTTTAAAACTCTGTTTTGGAATTGGGAAACATATTCTTTGTAGTTTTACAGATTCAGACATGGCTGAGGATGTTGATTCTAGAAAGTCTACTTCTGGTTATTTGATTACCTTTGTAGGGGGAGTTGTGGCCTGGCAGTCTAGGTTGCAGAAGTGTGTTGCATTGTCTACGACTGAGGCTGAGTTCATCGCTATTACTGAAGCATGTAAGGAGTTGCTGTGGATGAAAAAGTTTGTGCATGAACTTGGTTTCACTGAAAAGAGGTATGTCTTATATTGTGATAGTTAGAGTGCTATTCATCTTGGTAAGAATCCAACATTTCATAATAGATCGAAGCATATTGATGTATAAGATATCATTGGATTCGAGATGTTTTGAACTCCAAGTTGATTGAACTTGAAAAGATTCACACTGACAAAAATGCTGCTGACATGATGACAAAAGTGGTGCCTCGAGAGAAGCTTGAACTGTGTGCCAGAGCAGTCGGCCTTAAATTTGCATAATTGCCTTTTTTGAAGTGTCTCCCTTCTCTCATGGGCTGGAGGGGGAGAATTGTTGGGCCCAGCCCATTATGGGATATTGACCCATATTATAGCCCACTCTCCTTCAGCCAACTGTTTTTTTTTTCAAAAAAAAAAGAAAAACAAAAACTAGGGTTAGATCTTTTTTGCGCGCGGCGTGTTGAAGAGAGAGAGGAAAAGAGAGAAATCGAAATACTGTGCAGATTTTTCAGTGCGCAGAGTTCATCAAACGGCCGGAACTTTCCGATCCACCGTCCGATCGAGCAGAAATTTGGACAGTAAGTGAATAACTCATTTTTCTTCATTCTGAACGGTCGGATCTTTGATCGGAGCTCCGAATCGCCGGTTATTTGAAGTCGAACAGAAGCAACTCGTAATTGTTCGGGAAAAGAAAACATTTCGCGGCAATCTTCATCAATTATTCTGATCAAGGGTCATTTGTGGTTCGATTTGGTTGAAATTTGGTGGGATTGTTCAAAACTCACAGACCTACGGTCGGAACGGTGGAGATCTGATTTAGAGTAGTGAAGGTCTCCATGTTGTGGCCTGAACAGTAGCCGCGTTTGTGAGTTTTTCTGACTGTTATTTTCACCGCTTTTGGTATTCTCGTTTGTATGTTTGAGAATCTGTATTTGCTCTAAGTTTGTGAGCATATTGTGGTGTTTGAGTTGCTGTAATTGTTACCTCAAGTTATTAGTGGAGATTTTTTGTTGGGTCTCCTTGGCCCCGTGGTTTTTACCCTTCACATTGGAGGGGTTTTCCACGTTAAATATCGTGTGTGTCTCTCTTTGTTTGGCTTATGATTGTTTTTGTTGATATCTTGTTTGGAATTGTGATAGCAAGTTTTTATTTTTGGGAGATAAATAGTTTGTGGATAAACTTAGTTTCTTCCCAACAAATCTTCCCTGGACATTCTATCCCCAGATCAACTTTAAACTGGGGAATTGAGGACAAGTTTCATTTAAAACACAATATCAGAATGCTAGGCACTCTATCCAGAAGGGAAGAAAGAACTCAAATATATGGCTTTTTCTTAGGGAAAATTCCTGATTAGTACTCTGTACTTTGGGCCTAGTGCCACTTTGGTCTCCGAACTTTAAAATGCAATAATTCAGTATACAAACTTTTCAAATGTGATAATCTAGTACTTAACAGCCGTTATGTGGCATTTGAAAAAGACATAAATGCCCTTCGAGTGTCAACTAATTTTCTTTATCAACCATCTAAACGTTGGCAAAAAATTAACAGTCCCAAATCTTTGCCTTTTCCATTCAAGAAAGTTAGGGTCACCTTTGAATGGACATTCTAGGAATCTGGTGACCCCAACTTTCTTGAATAGAAGAGGCAAGGATTTGAGACTGTTAAATTTTTGTCAATATTTGGATGGTTGTTAAAGAAAATTAGATGACACTCAAAGGAAATATGTGTCTTTTTAAATGTCACTTAACAACTAATTAACAACAAGTACTGGATTGTCATGTTTTGAAAATTCGGATACTAAACTGTCGCATTTTAAAGTTCAAAGACCAAAATGGCACTAGACTCAAAGTTGAGGATTCTAATCCGGAATTTTCCACTCATCAAAGCCTGTGTATTCTCAACTCATATGAAGTATATTATAAACCCCAGAATTTACATATCTCAAAACTTGCAAGCACCTTCACTTTAATGCAATCTAGCTGTAGAAAACCCAAACATATTTTCAAACATGAAATGTACAATCTGGATGGTTAGATGCTATTCCACCATATATCCACATCTTGACTACAGTTTCAAAGGAAACCATCAACACCAAAACCAATTCCAACAAAGGCATTTTCAGTGAAGGTTTTTCTTTCTGGTTCCCTTTATGTGTAATGGATCATATGGTTCTTTCTCTATAATAATATGTTTAAGTAGAACCCAGTTAGGAGAAACAACATTGGCAGATTAAGAAAAAATAAAAGAGAAAAAAAGGAATTGATTCTAAGAAGAACATACAGCACGCAAGCCAAAAATTGTGTCGTAGCCACCAGAATGATTAATTAGACAAAACAATTATGCTATCAATCAACCTATATCACCAAAGCCATGAATTTGAGATTGGAGATAGCTGAACTACCAGGAGCTAGATGTCCACGATCAACCCAGATATGCCACATGGGCCGGAGGTGATTCAGTTGTGATCACAGAAAACTCCAAAAAACATAGGTTATCCCAAATGCTAAGAAAGGTGTTGTAATGGAATTCTGCAGATTCATTTGCAATTTCAAAATATGCTACACAAATTTGAATAAAGATAGAACCAAGAAACTTTAGCTACGACACAAAGACAACATAATCGGAAAAATCAACGAAGCAAAAGCAGAGAAACCTTGACCTTGACAGAAAAAGCTAGACTGAGTTGAGTTGGTGTTGATCAAAGAGCAAAAAAATAAAGGTAGTCATCCAATTGAGCTCGACTCCTACGGCATGAGTGGATCAGGGAAGCATCCTTTCCACCGACGGGAGCGGGAGGTTGTCGCTGCTCTGTGAAACCAGCCTGACGCGGTGCCCTCCGCTTTAAGAGTCACGACACGACACTCTACTTGTCGGAATTGATCCAATGTTGGACCACACCAATGCCCCCGCTCGGATTAGAAGTTTACGTTAACAAGCTCTAAGACATCAATTGGTCATAAAAGAATAGATATGGAACTTGATCATTTTCTACTTTGCCGTGGGAGTTTTAGCAAAAACGTTTGAACCTTGTAAGAAATCTTCTAGTTCTAGTTCTAGATACGCTAGAGAGTTTGAGCTATCGATCTAAATCTAAAATCATTTTGCCAAGAGTCAACCATTTATCCGAGACATTCTAAACGGTGTGCCATGAACCGACCATTCAATTAATCTAGGCCATCTATTATGTGCAAGATTCAACAATTTAGATCCAACCTCATTTTGTTTTTTCAAATGGTATATGGTGTGTGACACAGGCAAACCCGCATATAGGAATTCGGATGTGCTCCGGAGATGTTCCTAATGCATGGTGAAATGTGCATATGGGCACTTTCTGTGGATAGCATTACAATGGCCAAATGGATTGGACCTATTCAAACCAAAATCAATTTGGATGGATTGGACAAATCAATAAGACAAATTGAATTGGACTAGTCTAAACTTAATGGTCTAAAGTTTTTATTGATTGGATTGAACCTGGTCCATCCGTAATAAATTTATATTAGATTAGGTTGGATTGAGCCAATATTTGATCCATTGATGGAAGATAATAATATAAGTGTCAATGAATCAGGTTTGAGTTAGAATTAATCCAATCAAAACAAATTTGAATAGATTAGACGGTCCAAACATTAAATTGTATAGATCCAAAATGATTCAAAATATTCATTGGATTGGATTTATTGGACCAAATCCAGTTCAATTGACACCCCTAATAGGGTGCTGATTTTGGCTCATCCCATGATAATATGATATACCACACAAATAAAAACAGTTAAACTGAAGCAAAAGTAAGGTGCAAATTGATAATAGCTGAAGATGCTGGAATAAACGGCTGAAATTGAAATTGGGTAGATCACAATACTATTTAATTATTTTATCAACTAAAAGAGAAAGAGAAAAGCAATAAATCTTTAGGCTCGGAAACTTCAGCTGTTATCGAATGACCCCATAGCCAATTCATACTCCTTTGCATTTACATCAATGCAAATGAAATTTGCACTACAAACTAAAACTAAGGCTGTGTTTGGTTACAGTGTAATTTTATTTGCATTAATATAAATGCGTGGGAGTGCAAATGAAAAAAAATTTAAGTTCTCAATTAATCTTGTTTTGGGTTTTACTTTATTCCGTTTCATGTCTTAATTTACTTCATATGTACTACAAACCTGCAATCAAACAAAATAAACTAAAATTTGAAATAAAAATGGATTAGAATTTACATTCAAATCATTTGCACTGTCATAGCTTTGTATCAGTACAAATTTATTTGCATTGCAATCAAACGCAGCCTAATAAGTTAAAATATTTGTACTACATTTCTTTTGACCACAATCTAGGCCCCCAATGAAACGTGAACACACACTAGCATAAATTTAAGGCATCAATTGATGTGTTGCAATCATCTTTATTGCAAAACGCTGCTATGTTTAGGTTCCCATTTCATTGGGGTCTCCTGATTGTGACCACAAAATGTGAGATCTTATAAATTGTGGTGTTGATGGGGTTTGGTTCATGGATATTTAGATGAGTGGTTACAAATTTGGGTTCATTAAGGCGGTTTGTATAGGTTTTCCTACATTTTCCTTCAAATCAAACATAGCTCTTTTGCTACATAGAAATTGGCAATATCAAATATGCATACAATTAAAAGATATGAATGATAGATGTAGGCTGTGTTTGGTTTAAGAGAAAAGATAGGAAAAGAAAGAGAAAGAAAAATCTATATAAACCTTGTACAAATTTTCCTACCTTAACTTTTCTTTCAAATTAAATGTAACCTTATGGACTTTGAAGTCCAAGGTTGGTAAACTTGTAGGCTCAGATCCTTTTTAGATTAGAATTACCAATGGTTAGAATGAAATCCGATATTAGTAGATTCAAATTTGATTAATTTATATTTGAATTCAAATCGAATCTTATCCATCGGATTTATGTTGGATTTGACTAAAATTCAGATTGCAATGGGAATAGGTGCCAGCTCAGAATTGATGCAAATTCATGAGAGGACATTGGTGAATAGAATGTGGGTTATAGACATTTTACATGTTTGTGGCTTTACAGTGGAAATCAGAAATCTATATTGAGCCTGTCCGTACTTTTCTGTATTAAAATTAGATATGATATAAATCTAATTATATGGAGAGAGAGGCGTGAAAAAGCCCATGTCCGATGTAATTATAAACGGATCGAATTCGAGCCATCGTTAATGGGTCGAATACGAATTCGGGCAATCAAATACCTGTTCTAACCCTTGCCAATCGGGTTTTGGGACCGGGTCCAGGTCTAAAGTGTGAGTTGCGGAACGGGCACAATTTATTACCTCCATGGACCATGGATGGCTCCATCTTCGTTCTTTCGGCGAAGAAGGTCTGAACACGAAGGGAAGTCGGTGGCACCACCTCCCTCTCCCTCTCTTTGTCTGTCTTATTTATCTTTATATATCTGAAAAAAAGAAAAAAACGAAATCTCGTTTGGCGCTCCGTGAAAGATTTCGGGCGACGAAAACAACAAAGCTTAGCTTGCTTGTTCGCTTGCTCGAGGGTTTTTCCACCTGAAATTTTAATACTATTCCTTCAATTTGTTTCTGGTTATTGAATTCAGCAAGATGAGACGGTCATCCACCAGGAAAAGCGGGCCTGCGAATCACGCATCGTCCGTGAATTCCTCAGCGGTTGATATCTTTCGCTCTGGTAATCGATCTCTCTCTTTTCTTTTATTTCCAGCGGTTTATGTCTTCCTATGTTAATCGCTCTGGCAATTCAGTTGTATCTACTTGTTTCTGTGTTCAATTTGATGACTTAAATCGTTTGCAACGAATGATCTTTGTTTGATGTAAAGCGGTTTCTCGTTGCAACAATTTAATCTAGTTTACCTTCAGAGGGTTAAATTGGCGGTTTAGTTAACCGAAGGCTAAAATAGAGTTTTTCCTCTCTTTTTCACTAGGGATCAATTGGTGTTTCAGATAGTGGATCACTTAGTGTAAGTTTTTGTTGATGTTATCTAATACGTACCTCTGCAAATTCAGTAGTTTGGGCGACTAAGGAAATTATGTATCCTGATATTGTCCTTTTAATTACTTTATTAATTGACGCCTCTTCGGTTTTTACTGACCACAGTTGTTAAAAAAATCTAGTTGTTGCGATCAATCTGAAGAGAGGATAATAACAGGTTCTTCTTTGATCATAAATATTGACCTATCAGCTATTTAGTAGTAAGATGTTTCTTTTGATCGTGATACAACTTGAATGAAGGGCTTACTCGTTTTACTTGTCTCCTTGCTCTACTTTATTAGGCTCCTTGTTTGGTATATTTTACTGCAGAAGTATTTGGGAACAATTTTTCAGGGTAGGAAAGGTTATGAAGTTTTTCTTTTTATTATCAAAAGGAAAAGGGGAAGACTTAGATTTTACCCCTCATTGTTAATAAAAGTTTCTGTTAATTATCACAAAATAAAAGAGAAAAGACTTTAAGGGTTTCCGCTGTCCTTGGAAAGAACTAGTTTATGACATTTATTGTTCTGTTCACTTCTGTAAGGTTAACTATCTGGCGGTTGTCATGTTAACATATGCTTAAAACATTGGGGCTGGATTGTGTTAGGGGTAGGAAGCTATCGTATTTTAGGGTTTGAAGGATGACTATGAATACTGGCTTACTTTTCTGTGGAAGAATTAACTTATGCCTTTGATAATGTCTCTTGACCTTCTCAAGCACAAAAGGTTAAGGTACTTTTCTCTTTTACAAAACATGCTTAGACCAGGAAACATCAATTGGTTTATTGAACATGCTACAAAATAAGAAGTCCTGCGGTACCTGCCATCTCTCCATGAATTCCTTGATTAGAGGAAACATATCTCCATGACTGAGGTTTTCCATGATAGCAATCATTTGTGATGACTGAAGCATTTTCTTCTGGTGATCTAAAATTAGTGAGAGGAAGAAAAATACTACAAACTGAAATTTTGATTACCTATTGCTTATATTTGTAACCTTTCTATTTTTTTGATTTCTAAGAGAGACATTTTGTTAACAATCAAAGTAAAGAAAGAGAATGAAGCAAGGGGACCCCCTTTCTCCTTTTCTTTTCACATAAATTGCAGATGTCCTAAGCAGGATGATTTTGAAGGCAGATCAGAATAATCTGTTTAAAGGCTTGAGGGTAGGAAGCTTGGAGGTTGCTGTAACTCATTTTCAGTTTGCTGATGATACTGTTTTATTTTGTGAGGAAAGCAACCTTGAACTTGCTTCAAATCTACGAGAAGTAATTAGTTCCTTTGAATCAGTCTCCACTCTGAATATAAATTGGACTTTGGAGAAGATCCTAAAATCCCTTCCTCCACCCTCCTCTTCCCACTGGCCCATGTAAAAGTTTGCACATTTCCAGAATTCCTGTCTTGTTTCAGTCCTGACTGGTAAGAAAGCTGGATTAAAGATTCTGCAGGTCTCACTAGGTGGCATCTGCCTGGCATCCAACTGAGGGAGAAAAAGTGTCCAAATAACATAAATGCGAGAACAAGATATAAATGGTAATGTATGGGTTCTCCATTATTGTTTTGTAAGAAGCACACATGGGAGATTGTTGGAGGTGAAGGTGACTTGGATGATAGCCTGGTAAGTGATGGCAGGCTATAAGGCTGATTGTACTCAGGTCCAATAGGGGAAGATGACTCAGTGAGGGTAAAAATGATGGCAGCAAGTTTAGGTGTACAGAAAGCCAAGCAATTGGGAGCTGTAAGATTGATCGTTGAAGGTGACTCTAAAGTGGTTATCAGTTGGTTTTTGAAAGAGGAAAAACACTGCTTGGTGCTATAGGAACAAAAACAGGGGGTTTAAAACTTTAAATGGTTCTCAATGGACATGCAGATGGAAGTTAAATGGGTACAAAGATCAGTAAATGGCTTGGCTGATAGCCTGGTAAAGCAGGGAGTTAATCGACAACAACTTTTTTGGGCTTTGTGTTTGGGTGGGTAGGAAAGCTAATGCTTCCTGTAATTGTTTCTTTTTCTCTTTGTTTGTACTCACAGCCTCTTGATGTACCTTTTCTAATTAATGAATGAAATTTTGTTTCCAACATAGAGGAATTAGACAAGGAAGCGCATGGGACTATTGGTGCTGAGGAAAGAGCTATGAGGTGCAAATTAAAGAGAGCATTGGAAGATACCTTACTAAGGGAGGGGACCAGCTAGAGACAAAAATCTAGGTGCAAATGGTTAAAAGAAGGGGATGGTAACACAATATTTTTCATGTTTTGGCAAATGGGAGGAGAAAGAATTATGTGGGTAAATTGGAGATAGAAGGGCAGGAGATAACTAATTAAAGTGAGATTGCTAGGAGATTTGTAGACCACTTCAAGTCCATATATATTTTTTTTTTGAAAAAAGGTAAGGTAGTTTTATTAAAGATGAGATAACAGTACAAGATGATCCCTCCAAAAACCAGATTTTGGGGAAAGATCAAACAGATCATAGAACATTACAAATTCCACAAATTCTCAGAGGACAATCTAGCCCCCATAGGGACCCGAAACCCCTTTACAGCTGAAATGCAAGAAAGCAATTTTCCAAATGAAAATGCAATCAGATCTTCTGGTTCTTTGGACAGATTTTGAAAAAGTCTTTTATTTCTTTCTGCTCAAACAGTTCTGATTACAGCCTCTGGAATGAACATGAACCTCCACAGACTTTTTGCTAGCTTTGACAGACCTTGCAGCTTCCAACATCTCAGCAGCTCCTTTACAGACCTAGGCTTGACCCAGTCGCGTTCCAGGGCAGAAAAGTAGTGATTCCAGATCTTAGCTGAGATAGGGAAGTGAAGAAAAAGATGATTACCATCCTCCAAATCTTGGCCGCAAAGCACACATATAAGAAGTGTTGAAGCTGAAAACCTTTTTTTGAGAGATGGACCTTAGTTAAACACCTCTCTAGAGTTGCAGCCCAAACCAAAGCATTAATCTTTGAAGGAGAGATTGAGTTCCAGATTATAGATGCAGACATCTCTTCCAGGGTGTTATCAGATAGGTAGTAGGCAAAGGATTTGACTGAGAACTAGCCATCTGAACTCCAGTTCCATGTCCAGCTATCCTCAGATTGCAATTTGCATGTTCAGGTGCTGAAGGGCTAGCAGCTCAAGTAGCTCTGAAAATTTCTTAATCTCCCAGTCCTGAAAATTTCTTCTAAACATAGGATACCATTACCATTGAGTTATCATTCAATTCATAGCATTCAGATATAGTTGCCTCTTGAGACTCAGATAAAAGGAATAGCTGTGGGAACAGATTCGAGAGAGGAGAGCTGCCACACCAAGGGTTGTTCCAAAGGGCCAGCCTATCACCCTTGCCCAGCTTTGGACTTAGTCCTCTTCTGAAGGTAGGACGGATTTCCATAATTTTCTTCCAAATTGAGCAACCCAAAGACATGAAAGAAGAGGTGGTAATCCAATCTCCTCTATCTGCATTATATTTGGCTGCAACTAACTTCCTCCACCCATTGTCCTTTCCAGACCAAATCTCCAAATCCATTTCCCTAAAAGAGCCCTCAAGTGTCTAATACCTAGGCCTCCTTGTTCCTTAGGGGAGCACACCTGTTCCCACTTCACCAAATGAAATTTCTTCTCATCTTCCTCCCATCCTCTCCATAGGAAATTCCTCTGCAGTTTTCAATTCTCTGAGCTACTTTCCCCGGAATCGGAAATATGGATAGATAGAAAGCTGGCAGGTTAGATAATGAGCTTTCCAGCAAGGTAATTCTACCTCCCAAGGACAAATACTTAGCCTTCCATGCAGCCAATTTTTTCTCCAATCTTTCCAGGACAGGTTCCCATATCAGACTTTTTTTTTTGATAAATGAGAGTAATTTTATTAAAAAAAATATCAGAAATACAAACAGCCTAGGAAGAGGCACGAGATGTTACCTCCCCTGAGGACTAAATCATAAACACTAAACATGCCCAAACCTGAGACACAAATTACAAAGTAGCCCAAAACAGATCTGCCCTTGACACACCCCTTGCTTGGCCAGAGAATCAGTCATTGCATTTGCTGATCTGCTGACCCATTGAAACCTAACAGTCATATTTCTTGTCATCCATTTAACTTTCTTTAACAGATCCCTGTAGCCCCAACAAACTGTGTCTGGGATATTCAGCCAGCCCACTACTACCTTGGAATCCCCTTCTACTAACAAATTGTTAACTCCTATTTGACTAGCCATCTGTATACCTTGTACCGCTGCTAGTAGCTCTGCCCTTACAGAATCACCTTCACCCACTGGTCCTGAGAAAAGAGACAACATATTGCTGTCTTTATCTCTCAGAATCCCACTACTACCTTGGAATCCTCTTCTACTAACAAATTGTTAACTCCTATTTGACTAGCCATCTGTATACCTTGTACCGATGCTAGTAGCTCTGCCCTTACAGAATCACCTTCACCCACTGGTCCTGAGAAAAGAGACAACATATTGCTGTCTTTATCTCTCAGAATCCCACCAATTCCGGATGGCCCTGGGTTACCTTGACAGCTGCCATCAAAATTCAATTTTACCACTCCATCTGGTGGGGGTTTCCAATCAACTTGTAATTTGTTCTTGGTGGAGACTGTAGAAGCCACTGCTTCCCAATTTCTCCTTAAGTCATCAAAGGAGAAATCTGTCAACAATTGTGAAGATTTCAGCCATGAAATTGTCTTTGTCAATATGCATTCCTTGACTTCAGCAAGACTTCTTTCCTTTTCTTGAAATATTCTAGCGTTTCTCTCCTCCCATAAAATCCACAAGGTGGCGGCTCTGATACATTTCCACATTAGCTACTTTCTTTTTGTCAATCTCCCAAGAGCAGCCGGAGTGGACAACAGCTTTACTTCAGAGTGCAGGTTCCCATATCAGACTTGAAGTGCATTTATCCCTAATGGGAGTCCCAAGTATTTTGTTGGTAAAAAACCCACCTGACAAGAGAACCTTTCTGCCAACTCCTTGATGCTTCCCACATTACCCGCAGGAATCATGGGAGTCCTAAGTATTTTGTTGGTAAAAAACCCACCTGACAAGAGAACCTTTCTGCCAACTCCTTGATGCTTCCCACATTACCCACAAGAATAAAAAAAACACATTTTCCAATTTATTTTCAGCCCCGATACTACCTCAAACCAAATAAGCACCCCTACAAACAAGTCAAGTTGATCCTCTTTAGCCTCCACAAAGCACAAAGTGTCATCTACAAATTGTAACAGCCGGGCACTTTCCTCTCCTGGAATCCCCTTAGAACTTTTGAAGAAACCCACTGATTGGCCATTAAGGAGAACTGGAAATTTAGGAGAAGATATACAGACTTCGATCCAATTTCTCCATTTCTACCCAAAATTCATCTTATCCAAGACAAAGTCCATACAGTTCCAACATACACCTGAATGACAGAATGGAAATGGAGGATGTTGATTTGACTTGCTTGCAATCTGAAAAAGTCTGCTGGTTGGGAAGGAATTTTGAAGAAGAGGTAAGAAAAGGGAATCTTCTCAATGAACAGATTCAAAGCCCTGGGGCTAGACGGTTTCACTATGGCCTTCTATCAGGATTTTTGGGAAGTTGTTAAACATGATCTAGTTGAGGTATTCAATGAATTTGCGGATAGGGGCTTCATCAGTTTGGGGATAAATGCAACTTTTCTAACTCTTATCCCAAAGAAGCCTGATGCTTGCCATCCAAAGGATTTTAGACCGATCATCTAGTGACCAACTTGTATAAGATTATTGCTAAGGTCCTCTCTGCAAGGCTAAAAACAACTTTCCCAGCCTAACCAGCCAGCAACAAGGGGCCTTTGTAAAGGGGAGACAAATAGCTGACCAAGTCATCATTGCAAATGAATGTGTGGAAGTGAAAAGATCAAGGAAAAAAGGATGTGTAAATTGGACCTCGAGAAAGCTTATGATTTGTTGGACTGAACGTTCTTAATTGAAGTAATGAAATCATGTGGATTTGGGGAGAGATGGTGTAATTGTATCTTTGGATGTGTTAATTCTTATCATTACTCGATTTTGGTCAGTGGGTTTGGATGTGTTAATTCTTATCATTACTCGATTTTGGTCAATGGGTTTGAGGTAGGGAGACCCCCTTTCACCTTTCCTTTTCACCCTTGTAGTGGATGTTTTAAGTAGAATGATTTATAAGGCTGAAAGGGAGAATGGATTTAATGGATGGAAGGTTGGAAGGGATAGATTATCGATTACTCATTTACAGTTTGCAGATGATATTATAATCTTCTGTGAAGGGGAAGAGCAACTTTTTGGTGATGAACCTGAAAGATTTGGTGAGAAAATTTGAACTTGTCTCCAATCTTAAAATTAATCTTGAGAAAAGTTGTATTGTGGGACTTAACATGGAAGAGAGAGACCTTACAATTGTTGCAAAAATCCTAGAATGTTCCATATCTAGTTGGCCTTTGACTTACTTAGGGCTTCTCCTAGGTGCAAACCTAAGAGAGTAGATTTTGGAGTCCAATCATTGAGAGGTGCATCAGGAGACTAGCAACTTGGAAAAGAAATTATATCTCACTTGGTGTAGGATTACTTTGATTAAGTTCATGCTTGCTATCTACCAATCTACTACTTGTTAGTCTTTAGGATCCCTAAAAAGGAGATAAAAAAGATTGAGAAACTGATGGACTTCTTTTGGGAGCTGGGAGAAGGCAGAAAAGATCACTTGGTTAATTGGGAGACTATGAGTAGAAACTTAGAAGAAGGATGCTTGGGAGTTGGGAATGTGGATAAAAAGAACTTGGCATTGCTAGGAAAGTTATTATGGAGATGGCCATGGGAACGAGATAGACTGTGGCATAATGTAATAGCCAGTATACACGGTAGGTTGGGGAATGGCTAGGATGCATGTGTTTCTAACTGGGCTATGTTATCATCTCCATGGAAGGCAATTCCCACTCTCTTCTAGTTCCTCAGGTATGATGCTTATTCAGGGGATTGTATCAAATTTTAGGAGGATGTCTAGGTTGGTTCTTACCCTCTAAAGGATCTCTTCCCATCCTTATATTCAATCTCTTTGTGCAATTTCAAAATTCATTGTCCCCCCTCCCTCGTTCTCCCAATGGATCATAATTAGGACTTTGGCTTTCGCAGAGGGTTAAGAGATGAATTAAGGGCCTGTCTAGATTTGCTTCAAACTCTTCAAAGTGTATGTCTTAATCCTAATAAGTCAGTGTATTTGGACCCCTCACCCTAAGGGTTGGTCTTCATGTGCTTCCTTCTTCAAGTTTCTTTGTAACTCTATGCCCTCTTCTTCTTTTCCCTTTAAAGAGTTCTGGTGCCTAAAATAAGAGCCTTTTGTTGGGAAGTGATTCATGTAAAAATTAATACTTTGGAAGTGCTACAGAAAAGGAGACCCAATTTATGCCTCTCCCCAAACTGGTGTGTTTTGTGCAGATCTGATAATGAGAGTTGCTCTCACTTACTGATTTCCTGCTCCTTCGTTGCTGATATCTAGAATTGGTTCTTTTCCTTGTTTGGGTGCAAGTGGTCTTTACCAGTGGAGGCTAATCTACTATTTGATCTTCTCTCTTTTCTTGTCCAAAAAAGAGGGGGAGGATAATGTGGAGGTGTGTTAGAGCAGCCTTGGCTTGGACAATTTGGGAAGAGAGGAATGCAAGAATTTTCTTTGAGAACGAAAGAAGCAAGGAAGAGATAACGGATTGTGTGATGTGTAGGGTGATCCATTGGATCAAATCCTTACACTTGTTCTCTCAATTTTCTCCTGATGATATATGGAGAAATCCATTGGATCAAATCCTTGAATTTTGATGGGACTAGTAGGGGAAATCCAGGACCTGTTGGTATAGGAAGGGTTGTGAGAGACTTGGAAGTTAAACTGAGAGCTTTGTTTCTGGCCAAATGGGGATTGGGGAATCTCTCAAGGCAGAATTGTTTGCGGCCTTATAAGGTGCACAAATTGCTAAGGGCAAATTTCTTAAACTACCCCTAAGGTTTAAGGAAATTAACTAACTCTATCCCTACTGTTTTAATATTGTCTTAAAATACCCCTATTATTTCTGACAATTGACTAAATCCTCCCCTACTATTAACTTTCCGTCACACCCGATTGCATATGACATCACGTGACAGATTTTTTTTTCAAAAATCCCAAAAATACCCTTTGAAATCTTTCTTTCTTTCTTTCTTTTTTTTTCCTGTCACATGCTGCTGCAACCTTATGTAGTGATTTCTCTCTCTCATCTCTAGCTCTAGTTCTCCCCCCCTCTCTCTATCTCTCTCTATTTCTCGCCGGGCAAGGAAGTCCGCGACTGTGCAAGCACTCTTCCAAAACTAATCTTAGGGTTTATTATACAGAAACACAAAATTCGGTTTGTCTTTGAAGTAGGGAATATCCTCCTCTTCTTTGCCTGCTTGCCCATTACATCTTTGAATAACATTACGACTTCAAGTACACGATGGAGGGAGAATTAAGGGGGAAATAGGGAAGATTTTATTAAAAAATCATTCAATTGGAATCCAAAAGATGGGATCAAAAAGAGAAATCGAGAAAAAATGTCAAACCCTGGTGTGACTGGTAGTGGGAGGGACTAGATCTTATCAATGTCCTTGTCCTCAAACTTGATGTAATCATCGGTGGCTCCCTCATCTTCCTCATTGAGACCAACAACAATGCCTTCATTGAGCCTGGTATTCTTAGGCAACTCGTTATAGGCCTTCAAGAGAAATCGAGAAAAAATGTCAAACCCTGGTGTGACTAGTGGTGGGAGGGACTAGATCTTATCAATGGCCTCGTCCTCAAACTTGATGTTATCATCGGTGGCTCCCTCATCTTCCTCATTGAGACCAGCAATAATGCCTTCATTGAGCCTGGTATTCTCAGGCAACTCGTCATAGGCCTTCAAGAGTCTAACCTCGTCGGGGCCATCACTGCTGATCTCGTCGGTTGCCTCTTCTCTCCCTCTCTCGATCCCCTTCTCTCTCTCTCTCTCGTTTTCTCTTTCTCTGCCACTGCAACTTGGGCTTTAATCCATTTATTTTCTTTATTTATTCTAAATTATTATTATTTTCAAAATCAAGATCTAGTTGCCCTTTTCCTTCTTAAAAAATCAGACAGAAACCCCAATCTAAAATCCAAGCAGCTCAGGTAGAAAATCTGGTCTCTCTCATTTTGAAAATTTGAAGGAGAATAATGGGTAAAATAGCCTTCTTCATTTTCCCGTTAATGGCAAGGAGGATTTAGTCATTTGTCAGATACAATAGGGGTACTCTAAGATAATACTAAAACAATAGGGGTAGAGTTAGTCAATTTCCTAAACCTTAGGGGTAGTTTAAGAAATAACTAAATATAACCAACTTGGTGATTGAAAGAGATTCAAAATTTGTAATATGGTGCCATGGGGGTGAGATAAAAAAAATTCTTGTGGATCACTAAGGCCCCGTTTTGGCGCGTCTTTCCGCGTGGGCTGCCCGTTGTTTAGAAGCCCGACAGCCCACGTTTTGGTCTTTTACTGTTTGGTTGGGAAAAGATCTAGCTTCCAAAAGATGTCACCCCAAAAAGATGCGGAATCCCGTTTGGGCTGTTTTCATCGTGTCTTCACGAGGGAAGACGTGCCTTAACCAAACGGTCTTTAGGCTGCCAAGATCTTAATGCAAAAGCTCACATCGTCTTTTGGCTGTCAGGTCTACCGAAAGATCTTTCAAAACAGACTTGCCAAACGACATCTAAGATATGAACTTGAGGATACAATGGATGAGGAGATCAGCTAATGGGTTATTGAATGCTTTGGCCAAGCAAGGGGTGAATAAACAGTCTATGTTTTGGTCTCACTTGTAATTCTTATGTTTTATTTACAAAGAGGTAGCAAATCGTGCCTCTCTAAGGGACACTTGTAATGCTTATACTTTTAGACTTAATAAAATTTGAACTCATTTATAAAAAAAAAAAAATCAGCTGGTATTCATCAAAATTCATGGGAGGTTTCAGATTGGTCAAAGTTCTTCCAGCATTATAGATATTTCCGTATAATAAACATTACATACATATTTTAAAATATTGTTTTAGTCATCATGTTCAGCTAATTTGAATTGAAAGAGAAGATACAATTGAAAGAAACTATCATTGAAAGCATGCCAGTTAAAGTGGCCTATTGGGTAAATTTATTTGACGCCTTCTCTCATTTCACTACTCATGACATCATCTAGAATTGGAATATTGTGACTGACATGATTAAGTCCTCTCTTGGGAGATCATCAAACATATTATGGACTATTTTTTTTTTTGATCAATAACAAGAACATATTATGGACTATGCCCCTTCTCTATATACTCAAGATGAATTTTGATGGCTCTAGTCTTGGTAACCCAGGGGATTCGAGTGGAAGGTGTGTTTAGAAACCATGAAGGGCATATTGACAGTATTCTTTGGCCCCAATTGGGCTTGATGACTTCAGAAGTGTGGAACTTGGCAGTCCAATATGAATTTATGTTGGATAAACCTAAGCTTTAGAGATGTATTGGTGGAAAGTGACTCTTATGTAGTTGTTGGCTGGCTCACAAGTGGAAATGGGGGTTCATGGTAGTATAGACATGACATTGAGACATTAAAGTGATGGATAGGGAGATTGGAATCAATTGCATATGGATACCAAGATCAGCTTGTAAGACAATGAATATATATATAAAGTAAAACCTCGTTGATTCGACTATAATACTACTATGTTCGAGTTTGCTCGATTCGTTTAAATATTTGATGAGCTTGAGTTCGGCTTGAATGCTTAAAAATGAATATATTTATTATATATGATATATTTTTTATAATATATAGGTTCTTATATTATATATTGAATATAAAAATATTTTCATAATATATATTATTTTTGCATTTATGTATGTATGTATGAAAGCTCGCAAGCTTTCAAGCCAAGCTTTTTATTGGTTGAGCTCAAGTTTGAATAACTAATTGATCTTACCCTGAGGTTTAAACTTGATTCGACCTCGATTAGAATCAAACTTGAATCTTGAGCCCGAAGTATTCAAGCTCGAGTTAATTTAGCCTTAGAAGGCCAAGGTCAAGCCCACTTTATGAATCACCATGTGAGGTCGCCTCACGGGTCACCTTGCGAAGCCACATTATCTTAACGTCATGAGTCGTTTTTCAGTATTACGTTATTACCTCACGAAGTCATAGTACCTTAGCCTTATGAGTTGCCTCATAAAGACCTTATTAATTTCTCCTTGTAAGATTAAACTACTTCACCTCACATGGCTGCAATTAGCTAGCCACATGAGGCACTGAAAATCAAATTATATGTCTTGTGAGGCAAGTCAAATGCCGATTGAACAAATGCCATGAGGCTAGAGTAAGATATAGTAAGGATCATGTTGAGGGTGTCAGACGCGTGATCAGTACCCTAGGGAAACCACAATTGGTTATACCTGAGTGTCATATTGACACACACCACTCTTTGAGAAGGCTCAAGATCGTGCTCTAACAACCTTGTGGTCTTGAGGGACACGTGTCCCAAAGGGAGAAACAAATGGGATTTGCCTCTAGGCATTGCCCAAGTTGAGAAATATTCTGGAATTCTAGATCCATGCAACGAAGTTTTGTCACCTCACTTCTATGAATAGGGAGACTGTCTTCTATGAAAGGGATCGGATATTCATTCCGCTTAGAGCTAAGTCCCATCTCTTAGGGCTCGTTTGGCGCGTCTTTTTGGGAAGATCTTTTGGTTGCTCTGACAGTCAAAAGACGCATTGAGATTTTGCATGAAGATCTGAGTAGCCCAAAGCACGTTTGGCAGATGCGCGTCTTTCCGTGCATCTTCCTGCATCTTTCCGCACGAGAATAAAACCTGAAAGACGCGAGAAGCTTCATTTGGAGCTTCCTGAAATCAGCCCAAAATGGGCTTTTTGCGTCTTTTCGGCGTTTCGTCTTTTGGCAGCTAAATCTTCTGCGTGCCAAACGGAAATAGACCGAAAGTTTGTCTTCCTGGCTTGTAAACAGCTGAAAGACCGTGCAGAAAGACGTGCCAAACGGGCCCTTATTCTCTTCGGTGACATCTTCCTTCCTGCTTCCAAGACTCTTAAGTCCATCCTTATCCCTATTGGCTTACACAGAAAATGTATGGTTGATGCACTTGCAAGACAAGAAGCAGGTAAGGAATGAATTGTATTGGGGATTGATCCCACAAGAGGGAAATTTGTACTTTAAGAAAGGAAATGCAAGGATGGTTAGCTGGTGCTGGCCCATTGTTAGGATAGCTTTGGCTTATTTTACTTGTATAGCATTCTTTATATCCAAATTAATAAAACTTGACTGTTACTGATTAAAAAACAGTCACCACTAAAATCTCATCTTACTCATAGACGATGACTTCTTTGTTAGTTTTCTGCGTCAGATTCATTTTTCAATTTTAAGACATTCATATGGTTTTAGTTTTTGATTTTGTATGTTACATCAGATTCATATTGTCCCTTAGTTTTATTTGGAGATATAGCGGAAATGTTACTCTGACTATATGAATTATGTTGCTCAGCCTCAAGTAAAGCTATTATCAAGGAGTTGGAAAGGATTGATAACCTCTTTCACTCATATGCAAATAAGTCCTCTGGCATGATTGAGTAAGTACATTCCATCTGAATATTTGATCTTTGACTTGCATTTGATTTAACATAGTTCAGTTATACTTATAGAAAATCATGTATTCATTGTGTTTCTTTGTATTAGTGATTAAATTCAATGTGACTACATATGGTCACCAACTTTTATGGTCTTCCACTCAGAGATGGCTGATGGACACATCAATCACGGTGGTAGTTATTAACTTCAGTAATGGAAATGATAACCTGCTAATGAGATAAGAGTGTCCCTCATTACTTAAATGAGACAAAGTAAACCTTACCTTGGAGGATTCTTCATTTCTTGCAAGATATTCATGATATTTTAGCATCCATTCAATATGACTTTAGATGGATTCCCTGAAACTTAAACTGTTTGGCAGTTACTTCAGCCAAAGCTGGAGTGGGAAGGGATTTTTGTATAGTGCAAATTCCTATCAACTATCTTTGGCTTTTGGTTTTTTGGTATGTGAAGTACCTGTTTATACATATCCTCACGTACATCCTTACGTTTTGTTTTGAATAAAAGTTACCTTTTCTTCTGAATCTCCAGAAAAAAAAACACTCTTACCTAATCTTCTGTTATAATGAAAAGTTGTAGAGGAGAAATCTAATGCCTCAGCCAATTTTTGTGTCTCTTCTATGTTCTCTCCATGAATAATCTGGTCCCTCCAAATCTCATAATCTACTTTTTGATGCACACCAACAGAAAAGAATAGTTTCTCTCTTTATTTCATCATTAGTAAGTTTCTGCCATCTTGCTTCTAATCACCAATTAGAATGTCTCTCCTCCTTCCCTTCTTTATCAATGTTCATTCTTCAGCCATGTTTTGGTTATTTTCGCCAGAAGCACTGATGTTGAAGGAATAGGATTCAGGGAGAGGAGGAAAAATTCAAAACAATGATGACATCCAAGCAACTAACAAATGCCTTGAAGCCTCAGGTATAAGCAACCTGAAAATACAACAGCCACCACAAAAATGAACAAACACATCTTCTTTTCCATCATCCCAACCAAGCACCAACAAAGATCCCAACAAATTCAATCTACCACTTAATACTTAGCTCAAACTAACACATGGTAGATTGGAGCCTTCCTGCATATTGGACCTCTCCCTTTTCCTCTGGTATCTATACCTCTGCCATATCACTTTCCATATATTTCTTTCTGTTCTTGACACCAAATCTTTCAATTTCTTCTTCAATATAGCTTGCCTCCATGAAGTCAATATTCTCTTTCCTGCTCTCTATGGATCCTTTGTAGTCCTCTGTCCTACTTTTCCAAGTACTGAAAGTATTCAGATACAAAACATTGGGGTAAGGAAAGCTGAAAATTAAGTATATGACATTATAAACATATTTGTCAAGGCGAAGCCTAGGCAATAAGGCGCTCATGGAGGGCCATCTTGCTTACTCACCAAGATAATTTTTACACAGTGCTCTTGGATACTTTTATATTCTTAACTTTTTGATATTATAATAATAAATAGACATTTTTACACTAAATTATTCAGTTTAAGTTAAAATACTAGTTTCTTTTTATTATTTTTCTCAATTGTTAAGGTTCCTACCTTGAACACTCAAAAGACTTCAAAACTTAAACTAAGCATGGAACAACTCAAAATTTTATCCAATTCTTCTTTTCCTAGGACAATAATAGTGGCTCTACTCCTCTGTATTTTCTGAAGTTTCTTTTTTTTTTCTTTCATTTTTTTCATGAATATGTTGATTTTTTATTGGTTTTGTAACCCACCAGGATCTTTCTAACAGTATAGATAACCTACTAATTGTCATCATTATAGTAATAATACTAAGGTGTTGGAAAAGCTTTGAAACTTTCACTGGCTTTTAACTTTCTAGGATAAAGCAATTGCTTTAAAACCAGACTGGACTGAAGCTTTCGAACTATTGCTGACCTGAACCAGTCATAATTTGGTTTGATCCAGTAAACAAACTGAATTGATAAAAACCCAAAAACCATTTTATGGACCATCTGCTATCGTTTTCAAAATAAAAATTAAAAATGAATGAAGAAACACAATATATACATTCATAAAAAAGAAACACAACAAATACTAGTGCTATCAAAGTGTTGACTGGTTAGTTGAGGGCCAGGCCTGCTGCATCATTAACTAGTTGATTGATACTCATGATGTGGCTCCTAGGATGACTATGCAACAACTAGGTAGACTAGTCAATTAACGACTAGTCAACCTAGTCAACTACAAAGTTATTTTAAAGCTTTATTTGTTTGTGTTTCTTTGAATAATATAGAAATATGCTTTTATTTATATGAATGCTGTTGCTTAAAATTTTGTGACGGAAAATGATTGGCTGATGGCATAGTTTTCAAGGCGCCAAGGTGAACCTAGGCAACAAGAAAGCGCATAGTCGCCTAGTCACCTAGGTGCCCGCCTACGCCCCTGTTTTTTGTTGTAGAAATCAAGGTTCAAAGTATCGACTTGTCCGATACGTATCGTTCTGGGACCCCACTGATACGCCCCTATAGTGGGTGTATTGGGGGTTGACCGGTTCAGGGGATGGAGGAGACCTAAACCAGCCCCTCTGAACCGGTTTCAGAAAAAAAAAACTAAAAAAATAGTATCGATTCGCCCGATATGCCCATACCGGCGTATCGGCCGTATAGATATTTTGAACCTTGGTAGAAATATGAGTAAAAGTAGGGGTCTAGCCCCTATTCTTGTCATAGAAAAAAAGAAAGCATGAATAAAATCCTTAGAAATGATGAAGAAGAAAGGGTAGTTCCCTATTTTTGTTTTCCAAAAAAAAGGGGTGGAGACCCTGTTTTTGTTCAAGGGGTGGAGACCCTGTTTTTGTTCCAGGGGTGGAGTGGTGGAGACAAGCCTCTGTTTTTGCTCCAGAAGAAAAGAAAGGGCGGAGCCCCTGTTTTTGTTCCAAAAAAAAAAAAATAGAAAAAGAAGAAGGGGCGGAGCCCATGTTTTTGCTCCAAAAGAGAAGTGGAAGAAGGGGTAAAACATGCCTTCAATGATTGTTGATTTTCCTTGTTTCTTCAAAGACTTTGAATAACTATCCTTGTTTATTCAGTCTTCGAATAGCCATCAGAACCATAATGAAATAAGAAATTAATAAAAAATATATTATTTTATGAAAGAAATAAGAAGAACGATTGTGTATATACTTATTTTAATATTATAAGCTCAAAATATAAACAAATATAATCAACGCTATAAAACTTGAAGAGTTAATATATAAATGGCATGTCATTTGGGTGAGGCAAGCCCCAAAAAGCTCCGAGGCCTCATATATGAAATAGAAGGTAAAAAATAATGGATGAGTGGTGTGTTGCTATGAAGCTGCCACAAATAAAGGGCATATTAGATAGTCAAGGCTTGCTTTCTCTAGGAAACAAAGGCAGTTCCCTATTTTTTGGTCATTAAACAAAGATTGTGAACTGAATGTTCAATATCATTCTTTTATTTCATGATTTTAGTCTGCATTGACTTATTTGCATCAATATTTTAAGCTCAGAAGATATATCGTTTCATTTTTTTTTGGTCATTGCATCAACTAGAGAGGCCAAACAATGTCATCACTTCACCACATTCATTACACTAATAAACAAAAAGCCCTTTTCTCCAAAACATAGTCTGGCCAGACATTGGTTGGTTGAGAAGTGTAACAGGAGTCCTAACCATTCCAGTGGTGGCCATATTTGTTTTTGATAGTGGAGTACCAAAGAGTTGACTTGGGAATTGGTGGCCATATGCCCATATTTTCGGGAGTATCAAGAAACACTTTGGGTCAAACTTCTTGTCTACTTTAAAATTGGTTTGAGTCCGTTTACCTTAATAGAAGGTTGATGTATTAGGTATTTTGGTTCTGTTTTCTTTTTCTGTTTCTGAGGAGCAATATATTAGCTATAATTTTTGTTGTTTTTTCTGTACCAGGGTGATGCCTTGCCACCCTTAATCTCATGAAGGTTATGTAGTCTTTCTCTATCTTAATAATACTTTCCTTTTGTCTGTTACCAAAAAAAAAAGCCAATTCCCAAAATGACACATTTTCATCTTTCGATCTCCTAAGTTCAAACCACTATTCAGACATAGTACTCCAATATATGTAGTAGTCCTTTTAGAGTTTTACTCTCTCAAAGTAGTTCCTTTAATAGTCTTCTCTTTTTTCTTAATGATTTTGATTTAGGGGGTGGGGGGCATAAAAGCAATAAAGAGGAGAAAAAAAGAAATAATCCAGGAGATTAGTGTGTATATATATATATATATATTTGATAAGTGTAACCCTACCTCAAAGAGAGGTAGTTCTTTTTAACATTCTTCAGATATCTTTTATCATCATATGCGGAAAAAAGAAATAGACCCAATGTTCCCTTCTAAACCCTAACTCCTAGTGCAATCCTCATATGGATCCCCACAATGTTATACCTTAGAGAGAGAGTCCTTAATCCCAACTCTGCCACTCAACCATAGGGATGTTCATGGGTCGGTTCGGTTCAGTTTTAGGTTGTTTTGCTAACTGAACTGACCTGGTTGGATTGGGGAATTGGTCATCCGAAATCAAGTGACCATTAGTGAAAACCAGCCAACTCCGATTGTATCGGTTTGGGTCAGTTTTCGGTTTGGTTGGTTGGTTCAAAAGATTTAAACTTAAAAAATTAAATTTAAATTTTAAAAATTACAGCAGTATTGTTAAAAATAAATAAAAAATAAATTTATATAATATATATATATATATATATCTGTGGTTGGTCAGTTCGGTTTTGGTTGGTTTACAAATGGCCAAACTGAAACGAACTCAACCTGGTCAGGTTGGGAAATTGCTGAACTGAAGCTGACCGAAAATACTAGAAAACCGACCAACTTGGGTCGAGTTGGTTGGTTTCATCGGTTTGATGAACAACCCTACTCAACCACTTGAAGAATAGACTACAACTTTATAGTATTACACGGTTTCTAGGATATTATTCGTTTGCTTTATAAAACCTGATTGTATTTATTACTGATGATGTCGCATGTAATCTTCGTTAAATGTTTTTTTTTTATATACTTCCCTTCCATTTACATGATGCTTTTTTATTCCATGAAGCCCATTACATGTTTCTCACATGCATGAATTTACTTGAACAGCCCAGAAGGAATAGAGGCACTTTGTTCAGATATAGAAGTGGACCATACTGATGTGAGAATCCTGATGTTGGCTTGGTGAGTTATCTGTTATGGATATATTTCTGCAGGGTTCTTTTCAGTTTTCCCAAGAATGTGTTGTAAAACTAATAAACTGCATCCATTAGGAAAATGAAAGCTGAGAAGCAAGGATATTTTACCCTGGTATGCCACATAATTCTCTTATGTAATAGTTCTTAGTTTCCTTGGTGGTTTGAATGCTAGTATTATCATTTATTATCTTGATGATTATCTATCTAATATAGCCTTCTGTTTATCTGTTGTCTACTCCGTAGTTATTTGTCATTACCAATTTGGGCTATCTGTTCTTAGATTGTTTATGCTGTTTATCAACAGTAAAACATTATATTATGGTGTCCATGGTGGGAATCCAAGTTCAACATTGATGGTTCCAATCTACTTGATGTTTTATGTCAAAGATCAGTTTGGTAGGATAGGTGAATGCTAATGCTATGTATATTACGGTTACCTGATCCAACTCATTTTGATATTCATGGTTTCATACATTCAAGTTGGAACCTACTGAATGGTGGGCCCATACCCTTTGGCATTTGTGCTAATTAATGTGGTATTCTGATAGTACATAATCTACATTACCTTGAATTTCCCTTCCCCTTGTGTCATTGTTTGATATCAAGGGAATCAATCCTTCTCTTAATAGGATGAGTGGCGAAGGGGTCTAAAAGCATTGCGAGCTGACACTATTAGCAAATTAAAGAAGGCACTCCCTGAGCTGGAGAAAGAGGTATTTAGACTGGAAAAGAACTCTCTTATAAGAAGATAACTTTGTATCTGTGCTGATGTTCTTACATTCATAAACAGGTCAAGAGGTCACCAAACTTTGTGGATTTCTATGCTTATGCATTTCGATACTGCCTAACAGGTGGATAATTCTTTTCTGGCATGTGGCTTAACACCTACTGAATGAAAAAAAAAAATCAAATTTTCTACCACAACCACTAGTTTTGACTTGCTATTTAATGTCTTAGAGGAGAAGCAAAAGAGTATAGACATTGAGAGCATCTGTCAATTGCTGGATCTTGTGTTAGGTTCACACTTTCGTCCCCAAGTAGACATGCTCATTGAGTATCTAAAGGTGAGTGGGCAATCAGTTTCACATAGCTTCTTGAGTTCGTAACTTTGGGTGAAGTTTTTCTGATTTGTCTTAACTGCCAGGTTAATTTTACAAGATCTTTACCTGTATATCGGGCAAAAGTTTCCTGTCTTATTTTTTCCCATTTATGACATTGCTAAAATTTCTAAACTTGATTTACTAAAATATATATATGTTTTTCACCAACTGTATACAGACCCAGAATGATTACAAGGTGATAAACATGGATCAGTGGATGGGCTTTCTCCGATTTTGCAATGAGGTATGCCTAATGGTCTTGCCATTGCTTTTTCGAATGTTTTCTATAGCTTATGAGTATGCTCTTTCATTTTTCCTTTTAATTTATGGAAACTGGCATCTGATCCAACATTTTCATTTCCAGATAACATACTTTCTAAGTTGAATAAATTTTGTGCTATGTTTTGGGTCATCTTGGATTCCACTAAAAAGCATTGAGGAGTTATTTTCATCTTATCTATTTTCTTGTCATACAAAAGGCAAAAATTAAAGTGGGATTGCAAAAGAAGTACACCATTGTAGAGCCAAAGAAATGCAAATGATGAATATTGTCATATGATCCCTTAAAAAGTATTGCTATGGATGAATCAATGAGTTGTGTTGACAGATTGTAGCTGGATTTTCAAATAGAAGGCAGAAAATAATGACTAAAATGGAGGGCCTTGAGTAAGGAAGGAGAAAATTTAAATTTTGTTGGGTGGAGCTTGGTAAACAGGAGGCTTCGGGTAGGAGGTGTGGTTAGAGATAACAGAGGAAATATCTTACTTTGATTCTTAGGGCCCGTTGGTATTGGAAACTGTTTAAGCGTAGAACTATTAGGCCTATTACAAGAACTAAGATTTGCCACAGCTACAGGCTGGACAGATTTCCAAATTGAAGGGGACTGTAAATTGGATGATATCAGGGGAAGAAACACCGTGTTTACTAAGATATGTGGTTAGAGAAGCAAGAGGCTTGCTATAAATCAGAATTGTTGGTTTATTTTCCTATTTTGTTTAGGAAATTATTAGTAAGTCAACTACCTTTTTTCTCTGAGTTTCTATTTTGTGAATTTATATTCTTCTCTATGGTTCTTTCTTTTTTCTCTTGAAAATCAGTATTGGAGAAAAATGTTAGTCTCCATTTGATTCACAGGAATAGGGGTCCGGAACTGGAATGAGCTGGTATCAGAATGGCCCATTCGGATTCCATCTGTTTGGTTGGGCAGAAGCAGAATCCGATTTCCATTCCTAGTGGAATGGCATTCCTCCCTTTGCGCGAATGGCCATTCCCTCCCCTTCCTTCAGAACTAGAATCCCATTCCATCGAATTCCGGTTCTGATTCCTATCTGAACCAAACAGGTGGGGGAATAGATTATTCCAATTCAGATCTCAGGGATTTTGATTCTTACTATGATTCCAATTCCAACTGCGAACCAAACGGACCCTTATTTCTTTTTATCTCTTCATTAATTTATAGCGGTTTTTCTACTACTACGAGAAAAAAATGCAACTTTTCTCTTGATTTTCTCTTGGGTTCAGAGTATATTTTGTTGGCTTTTATAGCAAGGGTACCCATCAACATTGCCTTCTACTAGCCCCTATTTTAAGTAGATTCTCTAGTATGAATATAGTTCACTAAGGACAATCTTGTTTGGGGTACATCAAAGGTGGAGAGAAGTAAAAATCTTTCATATTGAATATGGTGTGAACAGCATTTTTACTGTTCTCTTTGTGCTCTGCAATCCACTCGTCTAGGCATTAGGGTTATTATTCATATCAATGTTCATTATTGTTGCTGATTAAAAGTAAACTAGACTTGTGCTGTTTAGCCATTGTTCGGTGATTCTGATAATTTCCCATGATTCCTTTTGAAAATAAAATGAAAGAAGCAAGGAAAATGAAATTTCTAAGGTTGAATATTATAGTGAATGGATTTTTACCCTAATGGGATCTATTCGGTGGATTTCAACTAGTAGGATGTCCTTAAAATTCTTGCATTTTGCATTTATGTAATACATACCAAAGAGGGATGATGGCATCTTTCGTTTTACATCCTCATGCAATCATTCTCTGTAGAAGTAACGTGTCTTCTTTGTGGTAGGTACTAGAAGTTTGTGTTTGAGTTCTATGTATAACTAGTTTGAAGTCTATAGACAAGTTGTAATACACACAACAAAATGCTCTATGCAAGCTTTCCACTAACTAGTTTTGCGTTGTTAACAGATCAGTTTCCCAGACCTTAGCAACTACGATCCAGACCTTGCTTGGCCCTTGATCCTGGATAATTTTGTTGAATGGATGAGAGCTATGCAAAGCTAGGTTATGCATTTTTGGCGATATTGATTTTCCGCCCCAAATTACAGAGTCGTTAGAAAAGGTAATGTTTAGTTTTGTTTGCTCTTTGCGGCTATATACCACATACAAAGTATTTCCCTCAGTGTTTCAGTTCAGTCTGTTGAATATTAATGCTAGGTAGCTAACCCTAAATTTTTGAATGGATGGGCCTTGTCTGCAGGACACTTTGTCAAATTTAACACATGGAACGTCTTCTCACCTTCTAAATATTCATCAGGGCGCCATTTCTGCAGAAGTTAAAACCTTTGTGGTATGGACACGCTTGAGAGAGTTTTGGTACATTTACCCATGAGCTCTGATGCTACACTTTCCAATTGTTTACCTGCCACTTGATTGACTGGTTTAGCAAAATCCATTTGTTGTTGGAATTCAAAAAGGTACAATCCTTTAATTGAGAATCGATTAAATACAAAGTCATCCATTCTATTGCCTTCAAATTTAGGAACTCTTTTTAAATGTTTTGCTTTTTGTGTTTTTTAGTGGATAACATTAAACAATAAAACATTTGAGGTATAGTGACTAACCCAATCTCAGCTGCAGCCATTAAGGAAGTTCACAACCTCCTTGATTACTTACCAAAAGACAAAGCAATACGTCAATTCAGTTCAGCCACTTGAGAGTAGACTTAATTTAGAATATGTAGACTACAGATTTCTGTTTTAAGCATACAAAAAAAAAAGGGTAAAAAGAGAGAGATTCACCAATCAAACTATGGGTATCAAGTGTTTCTATCGTTAAATCTTGGAAATTGATACTTGGATACGCATGGGTACACTGACAAATTCCACAAATCCAACAAATATATGCATAATACTGAACAAGAGTTTAAAATAATTATGAATAAGATATATATATATGTGTGTGTGTGCGTGTGTTATGTATATATGTATATATGTATTTGTATATGTATTCAGATAATGAATCCATTAGTAGTTAGGACATCAAACATACGCTAGACTATTTTACAAACTATTTTGTGTTGTTATTTATTTAAACTATTAATTAGTAATTGCAAAATTCTACCATTATCATCACCATCATTTAAACTATTAGTTAGTCAGCAAGTTTTTTTTTTTTCAGTAAAAAAATTCTGAACAAGTTTATCAGAAAAATTACACATTGAGGGTTATTTTTGCCTCTTACCCAAACAGCTTCATTCCGCATCTCCGTCTTCAGAAAGAGCCTTTGTTCAGAATTGGCTGTGACGGCCAAAGTTTTCTCACTAATAGAGATTATTTGTTTCTAGGAAAATCTATGCCGCTGGAAAGATATGACAGAAAGGAGTCTGGCTTCGGTCAGGGCAAAGTCCGTTCCAACAGCCTTTACAGCTTTACGTCGGGAATATCTCCCTATTTGTGTGATTTATTTCATGAGAAATATTCTCAGGTTTCAGCGAGATATTTCCAATGCAAGGTTCAAGGGGCTGCTCGAAAAGTGTGAGCATCGAGTTGATCTCACAGAAGCCGAACTCCACCAAAAGGGCTTTGAGCGAATTTGATTAAAAACTATCTGATTGGTTATCATTTTTATGATACCGTTGATTGGTTGCTAGTTTTTCTAGCATCATAGTGTATCCCACTATCCTTCATTTAACTATTGATCTCAAATTAAGGTTGATTTGACTTAGAATGTTGATCGTTAAGGTGATTTGGCTTGATTCGGTATTTCAATTTTCTCAATTTGGGGGGTGGGGGGTGGGGAAGAGAGAGAGAGACCTTAGGCCTCATTCATTTTTCAAAGTTATTTATTTGGATAAATTCACTTACTAGTGTTATTTTGATTCTTAGATAAGTAATACAATGACCTTTTTTAAATCATAAAATATCATTATTAGAATGGATAAATTCACTTACTAGTTACTTATCCACCCCTATAAGTGATATACAAGAAAAAAAAACTTTATTGTAGGGGCCCACAACTTACAAAAAAGTGAATATGGGAAAGTTGATCAACGAGAACCATTTTTTCATTGACCAACTTTCCTTCCACTTATTTCCCAAAAGTTGAATGGGGACGTACTTTTTGTTGAAAATTATTTTCCTAGTTCATCGATAATCTATTCAAACATATTGGCTAACACCCACATAGACCTGTTCATGGGCCGGGTTCGGGCTGGGTTTTGCCTCTACATTAACAAAATATGTTCAGGCCCGAGCCTGAGCCCAGCCCGACCATCAAGCCTAGGTCTTGAGTTCGAGCCTGACCCTCATATAAAGCTTGAAGCTCGGGGCCCAAACCCGAGCCTAGTTAGACATTTGAAAAAAAACAGATTTTTTTTTCCTTTTTAATTCAATTAAAAGCTATTTTATTTATACTAAAAGACCTCAAAACCTAAAAAATTATGAAAAGTCTCATTATTACTTGAAAAAAGAGAAGAAAAACAAAGAAAAATATATTATATACATGCTTTTTATTATATAAAATATATTTTTATTAATGTAATACATTATCAAGTCGGGCTTAGGATTAGGCCGGGCTTTTTCGAGAAAGCCCGAGTCTGGCCCAAAAAAAAGTCAAGCCTGAGCTCGAGCCCACGAATCTCAAATCTTGTCCATGCCTAACTTAGATCGGGTCGGCCCGTCGGGCTACCGGCCCATGAACAGGTCTACACTCACATAAAGAGTTGTGAACTCTTGGTTCGTGGGCAAAGTTCAAAGTATCAATACATGTGATATGCAAAGAAGTGTTTTTAACTTGTCATTGATTTGGACGATTGAACTATTCGAATCATCACTCAGTCACAATTCCAAGTCCATTTTTGAACTTGAGATTTGGTCAAAACCAATTGACTTAGTAAAAAACAAATGAGCTAGGTATTTGAACTGTTGATCCATTCAACTTAGTCACCACATCATGGGTTTCACATTCAATGCATGTGCAAACTTTAGGAGGCCATAAATTTGTGATTGGATGTCTAGTTGTGGTGATTTTTTTTTGCCTTGTTATTTTTTCCAAAACAACCTTTTTTTGGCCTCAAATTGTAACTTTTAGCATTTGTTTACAAATAAAAATTAAAAATATAAATTAGAGAAAATCTACGATGTCTAAAAGACATGGTATTGGAAAAGTTTTGACCAATCAAAATCCATTCATCAATTTTGATAAATAAAAGACATGGTATTGGTTATCACGTTTATGATAGTGGTTGATTGATCAGAAAGTCTTTAGACTATCATGTCTTTTCGACATCACAGTCAAACCTATAAATTAAATATAAAATAATGCATATGTTGCTTGTAGAATATAATTATACGTTAATTATTGATAACATTAAATTTGCTGATGTGACACAATTTGACCTATTCAACCTGTATGGTCGAACCACTGACCTGCAATCAGGAAAATGGAAAATTGTCGCAAAATGGAACTTCTCCCAAAATGGAAATCATACTCGTAGATTGCATATTATCACCCTATACTTTGGAGTAATGACAATTCCAACACATTTTCACTTCTCCGTTAACTGGATTGATGGAAAAGGTTAATTTATTAAAACGCTCTTTTAGGAGGTCAAAGCAGCTATTTCTTTCTTTTTTTTTGTCCACTTTGGACGAGAGAGAAAAAAAAAAGAAAATGTGGTTTTTACAAGTATGTAAAAGAAAGGACAAAATGGCCTCATAAATTAAGGATAGTTTAGCCATTTAGAAATGTTTAACAAACATATAAGTCAAATGATAACCTGTTTTGAAGTTAATTTGATAGAATACTAATGGAGAGGGCAAGATGTTGGAATTTGAAAGTTTAGTAGTATTTTGTGACAAATGAAAATTCAGGGACTATTTCACTACCCTCAAAGTACAAGGCGGTAATCTGTAATATACCGTTTTTTTTTTTTTATTTCAAGAATTGAGCCAAACATTTTTAGGAAGGGTATTAGCATTCAGTGTCCATCTAATCCTTGATGTTTACTATATAGGTTGTGATGAGGGCAGGTTTGCCCCTCCACTAACATCATGACACATGACATATCGGAACAAATGGGTGACACCCAGAATCATTTAGGCGACAACTTGTCTTATCCAAAATGATGGAGTATCAGCTAGCGACCTGGCATTGTTGCCGACCTGGCGACTTGCCCCTGGTGCCGACCTGGCAACCTGCCCCTAGTGCCGACCTAGCGACCTGCCCCTTGTGCCGACTTGGCAACCTGCCTCTAGCGCCGACCTGGCGATCTACGAGACGTGCTTGCCGTGGATTTCTGCATGCATCCCATCACTCCCGGGTCTCTCGGAAGTCAGTTCTCACACCAAATGTTTTGAGAGAAACCGAGTAAGGTGCAAAAATTGGCCTACGTGCACGACTACCTCCGAGGACTTTGGAGCAGTTAGGCACGTCCTCCCAGAGATCCCGGACGTGTTGCGTGATGCTCACGCCAAACAATGCCTATATAAAGGCCTTACCTCCAACTCCAGGGGAGATGCGTAAGTTAGTTCTCGCAGCTCTCTAGCTCTCTCACGTTTAGCTATCTTAAAATATCTTATTCGCTAACTTAAGCATCAGAGTGCCCACCCCGGGTAAAGCAACCCGAGCACTCTGACATTGTTTCCTTGCAGGTCGCATTAGAGCCACCTCTCCAGCTCGTCACCATTCAAGTAGGCAACAAAGCCATCTCTCCAACTCGTCACCATTCATTTAGGCATCAGAGCCACTTCTCCAGCTTGTCACCATTTATTTAGGCATCAGAGCCACCTCTCCAGCTCGTCACCATTCAGCTAGGCCTCTAAGACACCTTCCAAGTAGGAACCATTCAGCTAGGCATCCAAGCCACATTCCAGGTAGGAATTATTCAGCAAGGCATTCGAGTCACCTGCTAGCCTGGGAGCTGCCAAAATGCGCATCATCAATTGGCGTTGTCTGTGGGAAACGCTACAAAAGGCTATTTTCTCACCTGATTCTCTGAGCCTCAAGTAATGACATCTTCAAGCAACAACAACAGTGCTCGATCGAAAGAACCCCCTAGGGGAGTTAGAAGCAAAATGATTAGCCTAGACGAGTTCTCGTAGTCTTGCCCTGACAGAATCTCCCTAAATGTGAGGCCACCTCCATATGTCGAGCTCTATGTATTTTTTGAGAGAGTTGACGACCAATAGAATGTGAGGCCACCCCACAGGTTGAGCCCTTTGTAGTTCCCGTAGGAGTTGATAGCCAACAAACTGTGAGGTCGCGGCGCAGATCAAGCCCTCCATGCTTTACGTGGGAGTTGATGGCTAGCAGGTTGTGGAGTCGCCCTCGCAGGACAGTCTTGTCGAGGTGATGAGGTGTCTATAGGCTGAGGTGCTGAGAGAAAAACTAGACTGCCAAAATTCTGACGACCTAGTGACCTAGAGACCTGCCTCCGAACTGGCGACCTGCTTCCGCCAACTTGGCGACACATGTAATCAGCCCGGACGAGCCTTGTCAGCCCTGTTCGCGAGGTTCCCCTACAGGTCGAGCCCTCCGTGGCTCCCACGGAGTCAGCGGCCAACGGACTGTAGTCACCCTTGCGGGTTGAACCTTTCAAGGTTCCCATGCGAGCTGGCAACCTGCAGTTAGTAAATCTGCACTCGTTGGTTGAGCTCCTTGTGGCTTATCGTAGGGGTAGATGACCAGCACCTTAGAGGAATGACACAGTGCAGTCGTAACACCGACCCGCTATTTAAATTCCAACATTGACGCACATATCACAAGGGGAAGCCAAACTGCCTTCAGCATCAAGGACCCCTAAGCCGACCTCAAAATATGTTGGTAACAGGCCTAGGGACCTACAACGAAGTACAAATCTACTCCCTTCGTTGAGCTGATCTCAGCTCGGGAGTGGGGGGCAATTGATGAGGGCAGATTTGCCCCTCCACTAACATCATGACACATGGCATCTCGGAACAACTGGGTGACACCCAGAACCACCTAGGCGACAACTTGCCTTAGCCAAGATGATAGAGTCCCAGCTAGCGACCTGGAACTGTCATCGACCTAGCGACCTGCCTTCACAGCCGACCTGGCGACCTGCCTCCACCGCCAAACTGGCAACCTGCCACTAGCGCTGACCTGGCGATCTACGAGACATGCTTGCCGTGGATTTCTGCATGCATCCCATCACTCCCGGGTCTCTCTCGGAAGTCAGCTCTCACACCGAATGTTTTGGGAGAAATCGAGTAAGGCGCAAAGATTGGCCTACATGCACAACTACCTCCGAGGACTTCGGAGTAGTTAGGCACGTCCTCCCGGAGATTTTGGACGTGTTGCGTGATGCTTACACCAAACAATGCCTATATAAAGGCCTTACCTCCAACTCCAGGGGAGATGTGTAAGTTAGTTATCGCAGCTCTCTAGCTCTCTCACATTTAACTATCTTAAAATCTCTGATTTGCTAACTTAAGCAGCGGAGTGCCCACCTCAGGTAAAGCAACCCGATTACTCTGACATTATTTCCTTGCAGGTCGCATTAGAGCCACCTCTCCAGCTCGTTACCATTTAGCTAGGCAATAGAGCCATCTCTCCAGCTCGTTGCCATTCAGTTAGGCATCAAAGGCGCTTCTCCAGCTCATCACCATTTAGCTAGGCATCAGAGCCACTTCTCCAGCTTGTCACCATTCAGCTAGGCGTCTAAGCCACCTTTTAGGTAGGAATTATTTAGGCAGGCATCCAAGTCACCTACTAGCCGAGGAGCTACCAAAATGCACATCATCAGGTGGGTTTAAAAACCAAAACTTATCGTATGATATGCACTGACACCATCATGTGATACTTCTAACATTGGTCGTAGGTTCATCCATTCAAATTTCATTGAAGTTATTTTCAAGTCTTTATTTTATTTATTTATTTATTTTTGCATGATGTACTATATCAAAACAGGTTTTAACCAATGGATCGGTATCATGTGAGGGATAAGCAATTTATTAAAACCATGGAGGGTTTTGATTGGCCAAAGCTCTTCCAGTTAGGGGTGCAACTTGGTTGGACTCAGGTTAGACTTTTGTTAAATTTTAAATGGGTCCAGCCCAAAGATCTGAGCCCAAAATAGGTAGTATTTATTAAAAGGGCAATTGTAGATTAGTATCTTGTATCTTTGGAGCTAGTCTCACTTTAGTGTCCGAATTTTAAAATATGCTAATGCAGTACCTGAACTCCCGAAACTATCAATTTAGTACTCATTTTTAGCAGCCTATCAGTTATTTGATGCACATGATGTCACACACAATTTGTAACATTTCAAAATTCTAAATGTACCTTTTAGAAGACTTGAGACCAAACCAGGGTAGCAGTGAATAGAGTCCCAAATCCACCATTGTTTACAACCAGAATCTGAAAAATGTTTCCCCAATGGATTTTAATTTGCTTTTTGTAGTTCTTGTCATTCTCAAACAGATAATCTTATTAAAAAAAAACTGAATTTATTCACTAATCAGAAAGGCCATTGAAATAGAAAAAATAAGAAAAATAAAGGCAAAAATGTTGTTGTTGTTCTTTGTATGGGAGAGAAAGAAAAGATTTAGGATAAATTGAGTTCAACATGGTTTGTTGATAATGAAAATTAGATGATACTTCTGCCCTTTTACAGGCCGCTTAACGATAGTTAACAATTATGGATTAAATTGGCAGTTTTCAGAAATTCAAGTATTACAATGGCACATTTTGAAATTTAGGTATTAAAATGAGATTAAGTCCGAAGTACCCCTACTTCTGGTATCATGTCTTTCCAGCATAACAGATTTTTCTCATCTTAGTTAACGACTTTTGAGAAAATCTATGATGTCAAAAATATATGATATCAGAAAGGTTTTGACCAATCAAAACCTCTATGAATTCTAAATAGAATTGAATTGATTGGTTATCACTTATATGATACCAATTGATTGATTATAAGTATTTCCGGTATCATGTCTTTCTGGCATCATAGTCGAACCCTTATCCAAATATTCAAACTCAGTCCAAGTCTGATCCGAATCCAATGGATAAGATTTCGTTAGAAAGGGATCTAATTCGGATCTAGGTATTACCCTAATTCGATCCCATCCATTTGTAGCCCTACATTAGATGGATCTTGGTCCCTATTAGGTCATAACTTACCACGTGTTGCATTTCTTAAAGATTAGGACCCACCATTACATGGGCCTAGCTAGCATTACGGTCAATGCCAGATAACAATGAATTTTTGGAACTCGGTCTTTCTTTCCGCCATGATTATTGATCAAAATATTGATACACTCGACTCCGGACCTCCTACTAACAACTTTTCTCACACATCTACCAACAGGATATAACCAATGTGTTGGGAACATCTCCCCTTTGTCCCCTTGGATGATAAGATAGATATTCCCAATGTGTGGCTGTATTGTCAATGTGGTTAGGCATGTGCGAAGAGTCTCTGAGCTCCATCAGAAGGTATTTATAGGGAGTTTAAACAATACAAAACCTTTTTCTTAGTTTTATTTTTATTCAAAATTTTACAGGGGGCAGTCTTAGCAAGGCCTACCCCCCTGAAAATATTAAAATTTAAAAAAACTTAATATTTATCGGGATCAGGCCGATACAATGTGCGATCCATCCAATATGTCCTGATAAGTGACAAAATTTTGAACCTTATTTGTAAGCGGCATATCATTATAGCCAATAGAGTGGTGGCTCGGTTGACACATAAATTAAGCAACCCCAGACGGTATGCAGTTTGGAGCCCTGCTATCAGCTCTCACCACCCTTGAGAAGAGTATTAATGTTGCTAGAAAAATGCTGTACTATGCCAAGGGGAATTGAATTATGGCCCTTGTGGGGCAAAGGCGAATAATTAATACCAAAAAAAATTGGTTAGGATAATTGGATCTCATGTGAGAGACCCGGGTACAAATCCCAACAATACAACGTCATTTTTTTTGAAAGAGATGTACTTTTTTGCTTGATTTTTAGACTAATATAAGAATAAATGCTATGCACATGCAAAAAATAAATATCTAACATATTATATATGTATATATATATATGATATTTGGTTTTAACTTTTATGAAAAACTTAAGACAAAGATTCACTTTATATAATACAAATTTATATAGTATAGACTATAGAATCATAAATTCCTTCCCAATTTCTTTTGTGTCAAATGTTTTAGTTTAGACATCAGGAGTTCAGGACCTACCATTTATGAGGCCCAACGGGAAGTTATCTGGGCCAATTTCAGCATGCACTACATTTGTGCGGGCAAACCAAGACGTATACGAAACAGATCTCAATACATTTGAAAAGGAATGCAAAATTTTGATAAAACGTAAGCCTGTGTTTGGTTGCAATGCAAATAAATTTGTAGTGATATGAAATTATGGCTGTGCAAATGATTTGAATGTAAATTTTAACTTATTTTTGTTTCAAATTTTAGCTTATTTTGTTTGATTGTAGTATAAATAAAATAAATTAAGACATGAAGCAAAATAAAGTAAAATCCAAAATAAAATTAAAGGAGAATTTATATATTTTTTTTCATTTGCACTCCCATACATTTGTACTAGTGCAAATAAAATTACATTACAACCAAACACATTGTAAGGCTCATAAGTCATAACCCATAAGCCCATCTACAATTTTGATTAATTTTTACTGAGAATTTTGATAAAATTAATATAGGGCCCCATTCTCCTACTTAACAATTAAAAAAATTAATAAATATTAGATAAACCTGTAAAGGCTAATGAATATATAATTGACGATATGAAAATATTCCAACAGTTGGGTCAGCTCTTTCAACCCCTTAAGAAATCCTTTGAACAAGAGGATTCTCTCTACCTGGAACACATATTGAATGAGGCCCCTTCCATGGCTTTTGTTTATGTAGAATCGATATAATAATTAATAAATTAGCTTTTGTTTTTCCGGAAAATACCTACTCTTAGATGTGTATCTGAGAACCACCATGGACACCAACATAATAGATATGGAAAATGGAGTCATTGAAGGGCATCAGCATTTGGTCTTGGGTTCACAGTTCACACCTAGGCCAAAATGCAGTAAAAAATTTTAATTTGGAAACCTACAAATTTAAATGTTCAGTCTCAATGATACTTCCTAAAGCAAGAGCTGGAGCCTAACATGTGAGTTTTAGTAGGTTTAAATGCCATATACATGTGTTTATTAAATGGTTTTGTCTGTTTGATTATATGATTTAATAAATCTAGGTTATGAAACTGTCTACTAATCAATCAAATTAGGGTTTAATGAAGCAGAAAATCAGGAAGGATTTCTAGGATTTGTTGGTTGAGTTCAGACTTGCATCCTATTGTTCTGACATACATGATTGAATTTAGGATTTTGAGCTTCTCTGTGTCATTTAGCCCAACTATGATATCATCTAGCTTTTGTGTTAAGGAATAGCTCTGCAATATAAAATCTAGATTCGCAGATCATAATCAGGATTTCTGGGGCAGAGCTGAACTAATTTAATTGAGCAACAACTTTAAGTGTCAAGAGAAAGCCAGTGAAAAGTATCTCCTTGTGCTTGATGGGTGGGGTTTTTGAAGTCGTCAAAAGACCATTTGTGTATTAAGTTTCTCTAATCAATTGAAGAAGCTCTAATCATTGTACAAAGGACAAGATGGATTGACTGGTTGGGATGAATTAACAACCTAGTGGATGGAAAAGTTGGAGTTGATTCATGGGTGCTGTTGGATTAAATTAAGTGGAATTTTGTTTGTTGGTTCAGCTGGCCAGAAGGGTTGGAGATGACTTGAGAAAAAGAAAGAAGGAATTAGGCAAGAGTGTTGTTGGAGTGTGATGGAATCCTTGCACATGGTGGGGGTCCATTGTTTGTCCTGTTTGGAGCTTAAAATAAAATAAAAATTAAAAGCAAGCCTGCTCTTACTTTTGAATTTCGAATTGAAAATTGAATTCATCAATCAAGGCCACTCTGTTAAACAATTATTGTTTAGAGTTGTAGTAGGAAGAGGTTAATACAGTCAAATGCCCTAATTGCCAATCAAAGAAGAAAAAAAAAAAAGAAAAGAAAACCTAGGTAGCCTCCTTCTAGTTGGGTTAATTGAGGCCAGCCAAACCCATTGTAGCAGATTTAACATAGTTAGATTAAGGCTTTATTAAGTTGGACTGAATTGCTTAATCATGCACTTTTGTTTGAGAAGAAAAGAGAATAAATAAATAAATAAATAATGTATCTAAGTTTTGCTTCTGTATATACATATTACAAGCTCTTTTGTAGTTTGGTTTTAAACCCAATCTGATATAGCCCGACCCAAAAAGAAGTTGGTTTGATTAATTTGGACTGGTTCAACACTCCAGTATTGATTTTCGGGCTGGGTTGGGCTAATTTGTTGGCCCTTCAGCTCCAACTATTAAATTTGGAGATAGGGCTGTAAATCGGAAGTCGGAACCAGATGCATCCGACTCCAATCCGATTTAAATTCCAAATCCGAATTTGAGAGAATCCCAATTATCCAATATTTCGAATTTGGATATAATTCATTCCACTCTATTGTTATTAAAATAAAAAAAAAGAAACTTAAAAATTAATTAATATTTTTCTTACATATAAAAAATGTATACAAATATAAAAATTAATTAATATATTTTTTAGTATGTACCATGTGATGTGCACGTGTTTGACTAATCATTAAATGATATTTGCATTTAACTTTTAGGAACCTGATGTAATTGTTTTCGGTCACGTACCGATTTTTTTGTGATGTACTAATTTTTTGGCTAAGTACCTTGTCATTTGACTTGCTCCCAGGTGGCCTGTGACTCAGAGGATGGTGGAGCTCCCTAGTGGCGAACTGCCTGGTGATGAGCTACTTGGTGGCGAACTCCCTGGTGGTGAGCTACCTGGTGGAGAGCTACTTGGTGACGATCTCCCTGGTGGAGAGCTACTTGGTGACGAGCTCCCTGGTGGAGAGATACTTGGTGACGAGCTCCCTAGTGGTGAACTACCTTGGTGGACTCGTCATTTGACCTGCTCCTAGGCGGCCTGTAACTCAGAGGATGGTGGAACTCCCTGGTGTAGCGCAACCCAACTGCCATCTGCATGAGGTGATCTCTTCTCCTTTGTAGGCGGTGAGAGCTGAGGGACTTGTGAGAACCCCATCTTTTCCTCCTCTTTGTAGGCGGCGGGAGCTGAGGAACCTGCGAGAACTGAATCAGAGGACCCGGGGGTATTTTCCCGGCGGGGACTCTCCGATGCCTAAGTTAGCATTCTGATTGTAGGGAGCTTGGAGAGAAATGAGAGAGCTAGAGAGCAAGGATTACTTCCATTTTTTCATTCTCCCCACTTGTCTTTGGGGGTCGAAGTCCTTATATAGTTGTGTCCTATCAAATCAGGTGTAACAGCCTCTGTCAAGTCAGGCGTAACTACCTCTGTCTCTCTGCCGCAGCTGTTACTGCCAGAGCTGAGGTGGCGGGTGCAGGTGACTGTTGTAGAGTACGGCTCTGCCAGTCAAGGGACAGTTCTCAGGACTGGCAGGCACGACACCGCCTAGCGAGAGATGTGGGCGCAGGCTTCCGGATTTGTCAGGTACGGTTGTCTGGTAGGAGATCTTCCTGTGATACGCCGAGCTGCCCCTAAGTGTCGAACTACCTGTAAGTGCCGAGCTGCCCCTAAGTGGCGAGCTCTTCGTAAGACGCCAGGCTGCCTGTGGAGTGGCCAGTTGCCTGTGGCAAGCTGCCCCTAGCTATACCGAGCTCCCCGAGCTATGCCGAGCTGCTTAGTTGTCAAGAGGCTGCACTTGGTTTGCATGAGGTGCCGGGTGTCACAATTTCACTGGAGGGCCAAATCCGCCCTCATCATTTGCCCCCCCACTCCTAAGCTGAGAGTAACTCAGCGAAGGGAGTAGATTTCTTCTTTTGGCCCGTAAACCGATGAGCTAGTAAGTGCTGATCCAATTCCTTAGGCTTTGGGAGCTGCCTGTATGTGGCGAGCTGCCTGCCAATGGCGAGCTGCTTGTAAGGTGAGGAGGTCTCCGCCAGTTCAGTAGTGTAGCCCTTAGGCTCTGGGGGCAACTTATAGTTCACTTTTGCTGATTTTGCTCATGCTGAGGAAGCGACTGGGTATTTAGCAAGAGTGTGGCCCGTAGGCTTTGGAAGCGACTCGTAGTCCACTCTTCTTGACTTTGCCCATGCTGAAGATGCGACTGGGTCTTAAGCAGTAATGTGGCCCGTAGGCTTTGGGAGTGACTCACAGTCCACTCTTTTTTGACTTTGCCCATGCCGAAGAGGCGATTGGGTCTTAAGCAGTAATGTGGCCCGTAGGCTTTGGGAGTGACTCGCAGTCCACTCTTTTTTGACTTTGTCCATGCCGAAGAGGCGACTGGGTCTTAAGCAGTAATGTGGCCCGTAGGCTTTGCTTGTGAGGTGCCGAACTGACCAGGCGCTGAGCTACCAGTGAGGTGCCGAGCTGACCAGGTGTTGTGCTGCCTGCGAGGTGCCGAGCTGACTAGGTGTCGAGCTACCTGTAAGGTGCCGAGCTGACCAGGTGGGTGCCTTAGATCTATGATTGCGCTACATCAGCTTCGTAATGCCGGTCAACCACTCCTACAAGAAGCTACTAGGAGCTCGACCTTCGGGGGTAGCACTACTAACTTTAGGTCGCCAGCTCACACGGGAGCCTTGGAAGGCTCGACCGGTAAGGGCGCCTATGTAGTCTGTTGGCCGCCAACTCCCGCGGAAGCCACGAAGAGCTCATCTTTGTAGGGGGGACCTTGCGAAGAGGACTGATGAGGCTTTAACTGAATTGAAAGTAAACTTAGTCTGTTAGCTCCCTACGTAGTCTTTGAGTTCATAAAAATGTAAACTATAAAGCGGGAGATTCAATTTCTAAAAAGTGAGGACTTAGCTTTCTAGGAGAAGAGGACTTAGCTTTTGTAGGATGAGAACTTAGCTTTTTGTAGCGTGTTCTCACAGACGGCGCCAAATGATGTAATTGTTTCTGGTCACGTACCAATTTTTTTGTGATGTACCAATTTTTTGGCTAAGTACCTCGTCATTTGGCCTGCTCCCAGGTGGCCTGTGACTCAGAGGATGGTGGAGCTCCCTAGTGGCGAACTGCCTGGTGATGAGCTACTTGGTGGTGAACTCCCTGGTGGTGAGCTACCTGGTGACGAGCTCCCTGGTGGAGAGCTATTTGGTGACGAGCTCCCTGGTGGAGAGATACTTGGTGACGAGCTCCCTGGTGGTGAACTACCTTGGTGGACTCGTCATTTGACCTGCTCCTAGGCGGCCTGTAACTCAGAGGATGGTGGAACTCCCTGGTGTAGCGCAACCCAGCTGCCATTTGCATGAGGTGATCTCTTCTCCTTTGTAGGCGGCGAGAGCTGAGGGACCTGTGAGAACTCCATCTTTTCCTCCTCTTTGTAGGCGGTGGGAACTAAGGAACCTGCGAGAACTGAATCAGAGGACCCGGGGGTATTTTCCCGGCGGGGACTCTTCGATGCCTAAGTTAGCATTCTGATTGTAGGGAGCTTGGAGAGAAATGTGAGAGCTAGAGAGCAAGGATTACCTCCATTTTTTCATTCTCCCCCCTTGTCTTTGGGGGTCGAAGTCCTTATATAGTGGTGTCCTGTCAAATCAGGCGTAACAGCCTCTGTCAAGTCAGGTGTAACTGCCTCTGTCTCTCTGCCGCAGCCGTTACTGCCAGAGCTGAGGTGGCGGGTGCAGGTGACTGCTGCAGAGTACGGCTCTGCCAGTCTAGGGACAGCTCTCAGGACTGGCAGGCACGGCGCCGCCTAGCGAGAGACGTGGGCGCAGGCCTCCGGATCTGTCAGGTACGGTTGTTAGGTAGGAGATCTTCCTGCGATATGCCGAGCTACCCCTAAGTTCCGAACTACCTATGCCGAGCTACCTGTAAGTGCTGAGCTGCCCCTAAGTGGCGAGCTCTTCGTAAGACGCCAGGCTGCCTGCGGAGTGGCGAGCTGCCTATGCCGAGCTGCCCCTAGCTATACCGAGCTCCCCGAGCTATGCCGAGCTGCCTGAGCTGCTCAGTTGTCAAGAGGCTGCACTTGGTTTGCATGAGGTGCCAGATATCACAATTTTACTGAAGGGCCAAATCCGCCCTCATCAGAACCCAACACAAGTATTTACAATATATATATATATATATATCAATATAAATCATGTGTTATGCAGATATGCAATTGGTACTAACTACATGATATATGTTGTTTAGATTTAATTTTTATGACAAGGACAAAACCCAAGTCAAGTGTCTCTTTTCTACAGGAAATGTAATTTGGTCATGATAAGTTCACAGTCAAGGTTCAAAATATTGATATGCCTGATACGCTATTTTTTTTTTTGTTTGAAACAGGTCTAGGGGGTCGGTTTAGGTCTCCTTTACACTCTGAACCGATCAGACCCCCGATACACCCACTATAAGGGGTCCCAGAATGATACGTATCAGCCGATACGTGTCGATACTTTGAATCTTGCTCACAGTGAATACATAGTCCTTTGCAACCATGCATTGAGGACAAAGGTGGAGCCACCCCCCCCCCCCCCCCCCCCCCAGAAATCAACCATCATAGCCTTGCATTGGGAGTATCTCCCCATGAAATAAAGTATAGAAGTACGGAGATATTCCCAATGCTGTAACAGATGTTCGAACAATGTTCAAATGGGCCTTGCACTGACTAAGCCTATCTCCCCTCCACAGCCCATCTATATTTATTCCCTCCCTCACCTCTCCTCAATCCAGATTACGTTCTGACCCCTCATAAAAATTTCTAGATCCACCCCCTAATTATGAAATAAACTTATAATTATGGAGATGTTTCCAATACATGACTGTAAAAGGCTGTGAAGACAGTTCTATGAAAACCGAATCCAAACTTTTTATTTACTATACAGATATGTCATATCACATTTTTATCCGACCAGTATATCAAGCCCACATCTAATCATATCATTATTAGATCAAACCCACACCCAATTATATCATTAAATGGATGCAGATTTTAACATCTGAGTCAAGGTTTTTAAATCCGAATTAGACAATGAATTGTTCAGGGTTTGGTTCTTGGGTCAAATGATCTGATCGTTCGAACCAAATTAAAAATGGATAAAAACTGTTGGATGGTTCAAATGGTTTGACCGCTTGAGTTAGCAGTTTGTTGATTAAATCAATAGTTTTTTGTCAAAAAAATGATTCTGGGGTAAAACGGAACCGATAAGAGACCGATTCCCAGTTTTTCTGGTCCGACCATCCGGTCCGATCCGGTTTTGAAAACCATGATCTGAGTAATCAGTCGGAGTCCATTGACCCCACTATTTGGAGAGATTAGCTTGGGTCAGTGCATCACACGTGCAAACAGCTCTTACAGTCTTGCATTAAGAATATCTCCGTACTTGTGTGTTTTATTTCATCAGGCTGCAAAACGATGCAAATAAGTGTGAGTGCAAATATATAGAGTGTAAAACAGTTCATATAAATTATAAAGTTGGGTTAATTTTGCACTGACAAATTTACCTTCTTATCAAACAGACTTTTATCTGTAATGGATGCAAACATGAATTTCAATAAAACATATGCTTTTTCTATTGATGTACTTTTACATCTTATTGTAAATGTAAATATATATTAGTCTGTCATTTGTCCATGCATACATGTAATATTACCAAATATAAGCAAAAATGAACCAGAGTGCAAATTTATCCTGAACCGAAATTTACACTCCATTTACATCGTTTCCAAATGCAACATAAGCAAATATTTCCAATACAAAGTTGCAAAAAGATATTGAAACGGTATGAGCTACAGGCTTGCACTGATCGAAGCTAAACTCCTATATAGCTGTAGACTACAGTGAGGAATCACTATGATGCAGTCAATGCCACAGCCCACTAGAAATGGAGGGAAGAAAATCAGATATCTGGCACCCAAGCCTTTCCACGTGGATCATGGTACTATTTATTAAGTGGGGCCCGCCCATTCAATAGGGAGACAAGGTAAACCCTGGCTTCCCATGAGCTCCAGATTTCATAAGCAAATGAGTTTAGATCAGACCAGTTTTATTTGTACTGCGTTTAGGTCTCTTCCCATTAAGGAGATGGTCTAGAAAGAAACCAAACTGGAGGGCTTCTGATCAAAGAACTGGAGGGTCATATTGCTATTTGTTTCACAAATTGATTGAAAAGACCAACCAACTGCTTTGAACGGTTGAACCCACTCAATTTGATTCCTGAATTTAGCCTTCCTCAAATTGATGATGGATGTAGACATGTCTCCACTGCGTATAAACCGAGTTTGACTCGGTCAGGTTTCTAAGTCAGCCTCCGAGTCTGTTGGTTTCTTTCATTGTGAGTTTACTTTGACCTGATGACTTCTTATATTACTCTGCCTTTCTGCTTGCACCTTCCCTGAAAGACTTGAGGAGGTCGACTGCCAAAAATCAAGAAATAAACAAACAATACTTCAGGAAAAAGATCAAATCAACCAGATTAAATGACACGGCATGAGGGCACCCACGTTAATCTGAAATTTGGACACAGATAGGGTGGAATAGTAGATTTGCTGTTAGCTGATCTCAAATAGTCGAAATAAGATAATATGTAGGTGCTTAATTCTGAATTGAATTGAGTTTAAGGAGATTAATCCTGTTTCACAGCTTTATACTGGTGTTCTTTGGAACAGACATGGTTACTTATTTGCTAAATTATTTCTCTTTATTATTCACAAATTTAGATAAACCATTTCATGCTAATTTTTCATGAATTCATGAATTTGTTTCTAAATGCAGTGAAAAATCACAGTGAATCCAATCAAAATTCTATGTGGCATCCAAAATGAAAAAAGGAAAATCGAAAGCAACCAAAATTATAATAGCCCTTGTTGAGGTCTCTCACAATTATGACCAGACATTCTACAATTCTGACTTGCAGAAAACTTGAGAAAAAGAAGAGCAGATGAAACTCTTACATGAATTTCAATCCAAATTCTGTCGAAATTTAAAAAACCGTACGGTTGATTTAGGCACAAATTCTAATGAGAATTTTGATTAATATGTGTCTTCATATTGATTGAGCAACATGGAGTATGAGATTAAGATTGATAGAGAGTTTGGAACTTCGAACTTATTTTGGTCAATATAAAAGAAACTGTATAAATGCTAGTTATGACCGGAAAACCGTGTATTTGATCAAAGCATACCCATAATCCACCAATTTCATGTTATTGATACATCTTTGCGTATTGGAAGGGTGTATCAGTACTTTAAATCATGCGTCTTTTTTTTTTCAAATTTCAGTTTTATATATATATATATATCCAAAAGTACGATATGATAGGGGTGGCAATTTATCACCCATTCCGTTGAACCCACACAGTATCTAATCCATCCATAGCAGGTTGAAAATGGGTTGATCACCATTGGGTCAATTTAAATGGGCTGTGTCGGGTTGAGTTATGGATAACTATTATATTAACCACTAAAGATATAAGTATTAATTCCTTAGTATTTTTTTTTTATTTTCTTCGTTTGAGTGAAATAATTTATAATTAATGTATAAATTTTCTATTAATTATCGATTAAAATTAGTTTTACCCTGAATCAACACACTTCACCCAAATCAACATAAATCCAAATCAGCTCGACCCAAGTCCGAGCTAGTTAAACTCAATTTAAATATGAACAGACGCAATCACCTTGATTCAGTTAGTTTGGGCCGATTAGCCCAGTCTGAACCCAATTCAGATCAGGTCAATCTGGGTCAACCCAAATCCAAAATGATTCTGGACATATTGGTTCGACCCAGGTCCGACGTGATTTGACCCGAATTTGGACCATCCCAATTTGCTTCCATTGACCCACTTGGGGCCAATTGGTTTGGTCCCAAACCCGTGCACAACTTGATACGGGTCAATCAAAGTCAATTTGTCATTGACTGATCGGCCCGGTTTGATCTGACCAAATTGATCCGAATCCAAACGATTCAACCACTCTTGATGTGATTAGTTCGAAGACTATCCAATTAGATAATTTAAGTTGGTATGACCGTTTTGAACCTAAGTAGTTTGATAAAACTCAAAACCCATAGTCAAATGGCTTCACCACTTGTGTAAAAATTACATGCATGTAATGTGATTTGAACTTTTATCGCTTGTGTAAATAACAATTACTATTACCACCAAGCTATGACCAACTTATTTAATTTTACATAAATATAAGATTAATGGGTCTAGGCAGATTGGATTAGGTCAAGACGGATTTGAGTTGAATCCAATCAATTTAATTTTATATAACTAGGTCACTAATGAGTTAGCGGATTAGATGAATTAATTTGAAGCTCAATCCAACCCAAACTCAACCCGCCCAATTGCAAGCACTACTGCCAATCACTATAATCGTCCGTCATTGTCATCTAAGCCTTATCCCATTTATATGGACTTATTGGTTACACAAATCCTATTTCGTTATTCTGTTATATGTAAAATCACTGTATCCATTATTTAACTATAATCACTTAAATCATTTCTTACCACTTCAACCCATGCCATTTTTTTGATTTGGCCTTGACCCTTCTAGCCCTTTCTGCCAACCAAATCTTATAAAAATAGTCATGTTAAGATTCATGTACATGTGGTTCAGCTTCAAAATTAATGGGACAAAGTGTCTCATAAAAATTTGTATTTTTAAAAGTCTTTCAGGGGGACAACAGATGGTGGGGTGTGTGTGTTCTTGAGTGTCTGATAGCAGCTAAGTTACTGGTGTTGGTTTGTTATTCAGTAATCTCCAAATGCTTACATTTGATAACACAGTTCAGTTCATTTGGCTCCATCAATTGAGTTGTTTCCCAATGTTTTTATTGAAATTGAGACAAAGGGTCCCACAATCAATGGTTAAAATTGAAGTGAGATGAAATGCTAGGCATCATCCAGATGTTGCCTTCTAGCTTCCTAGCTATCATTTTCTTCATCAATTGCATGTGATTTTAAACCTTGAATAGAGGCCTTGTGATCTTCTCTTTGTATCATGTGGGCATGGGTACCTCTTTTCTTTTTTCCCCCTTTTTGCTAAGATGTTGATGGATTGATGAAATCTTATCCTTATGAAAGTTTGTGTGACATTAAGCTTAATAAAAGTCATCTACTTTGGGTTCAATTCGATTTTTTTTAAATAAATACTTTTTTTCGTATTATTCATTGGTAGTTTTATAATATAGAATGTGTAGTAGTGTTATATTATATTATATATAATATAATTAACATATATATATATATGTGTGTGTTAATTATATTATATAATCACATATAATAATATATACTTATAGTATTAGTAATATGTAGATTGGGGTTGTTCATTCTCTCTGTGAACGAAAAAAATGTGGTGACTATTTAGCTAATTTGGGATTAAAAGACGTTACATGGTTTTTTAAAGTGGATCAGCCCTTCTATCTAGAGGTGTCAATTGGACTGGATTTGGTTCAATCCGATCCAATCCAATGAGTCCACTTACAAATGGACTGGATTTAATTCAGACCAAATCCAATCCAATCCAATCCATTAAAATGTAAATGGATTGGATTGAATTCAATCCAAACTGAATGAAATATCAAAAATTATATAAAAGTACTTTTGGCATTAAAGTACTTTTTTTGTAAAAATGCTTTTACAAAAGCACTTTCATAGACTTTTATAAAAGTATTTTTGTAGAAGTGCTTTTATAAAAGTATTTCCATAAAAGTGCTTTCATAAAAGTGTTTTTGTAAAAATACTTTCATAAAAATACTTTTATAAAAGTACATTTGTAGAAATGTTTTTATAAAACTGCTGTCATATAGTACTTTTGTAAAAGTGCTTTCATAAAAGTGTTTTTATAAAATTACTTCCATAAAAATGCTTTAGTAAATGTACTCTTATAAAAGTACCGTAAAAGTTTTCTGTAAAAGTGATTTTATACAAGTGTTTTCATGTAAATGTACTTTTGTAAAAATGCTTTTATAAAATTGCTTCTGTAAAAGTGCTTTCATAAAAGTACTTTGGTAACAATGCTTTCGTAAAAGTATTTTTATAAAAGTGCTTTCGTAAAAATACTTTTTATAAAATTACTTTTATAAAAGTGCTTTTGTAAAAGTGTTTTCGTAAAAGTGATTTCGTAAAAGTACTTTCATAAAAGTGATGTTATGTTGGCTTCAGTTTTGATTGATTTCAACTTGGACAAGGGTCTGGCCTCATGACCGAATTATTGGAAATTTGGTTTAAGTCCAATTCAAACCAATAAGAATATGGACCAATTTATTTTGGATTAGACCAATCCAATAATTATAATGGACCGTCCAAATCCAATTTAATAAGGTTTTGATTAGATTGGATCCAAACCAAAACTGATCCTTTGACATCCGTACTTCTATCCGAGACCCTTAAATCGGATCGGATTTGATTCAGATGTGACTAGATCTGATCTAAATCCGACCCAATTACAACCTTAGTTATGTGTCATGGATAAAGTAACTTGTTCACGTGATTAAAAGAATTCTCCACATGAAGAACCCTTCAAATTTCCCTTGAAAATGCCTTTCTTAATGAAAATGACATGATTTGCCATAAAATGGGAAACATTCAAAGAAACATTGAGAAAATATATGGAAAGTATTAGGGAATCACATAAAGAAGCCCTTCAATGTGCTTAGTATTTACCTACAAAACATAGCTGTTTTGATGGAGTTTGCATCTTAATACAGTTCATGTCATTTTCCAACTGTTTCTCTGAGCAAATTCTTCTTTTTCTTTTTTGGGTTTTCTCATTTGTATCTTCTCATACTTTCCCCCATTTACACCTTCTATGAAAAATTTGGGTTCCTCTTCTCAATTTCTACTTCCACAGTTTCCTGCACCATTTATTGGGCATGTACACATTGTGGGGGCCCAATCAACCTGATGTTCCATAAAATCCAAAACATGACACTGTTGAAGCTACTTTGATGTTGAAAACTCTTCCAACTCAGCAAATTGTGTGCTTCACAAACCCTCCCTCTTGTATTTGTTTCACATGTCTATAAGTTGTGTTTGGTTGCTTGAAAATTGATAATCAATAGGAAAATAAATCATATTCCTAATTTCCTTGATGCCTCGTTTAACTCGGAATCGTATTCCTGATTCCAATTTCATGGTTAGCCAACCTCACTACTCAGTACTTACTAATAGAAATGCATGAAAATATTCTAATAGTTCAAGCCCTCTGTCTCTCACTCAGTTTATTTGTGAGGCATATCCAAACCAGATGCAATATATATTGCACCCCATCCAGATTTATGTGTGTTTGTAATTATGATTTGCACCTCCATCTGATGCACAATTTTCACACCTTGTCTCACTTGCACTCATTGGAAGTGCAAACTTTTCATCACAAAAACTTATACATAATTTGCACCTGTTTCTTCCTACATCATTCACACATATGAAGTTGGTAACTTATCATTTTACTCCCAAACAATTATCCTCCTTTTTGTATTCTCATATGAAATCAAGACCACATAATTTTTGCTCCCACTTTCACTCCTCCAAAACAAGCAAAGCAAAGTCAAAGTGAAATGAAATAAAACCAGAATTTCCAGTCCCATACATGATACATTTATTATACCGATACAAATGCAATTTGCACTTCAGACAAAAAAGGCCTTGGAATTCTGGTAAACATTGTGTTTATGCAACTGTTAGAGACTTCACCCTACAAATAGGCTAGGGATGATAGCCTTTGTCCTAACTTGTCAATGTAACAAAAGGATCTTGTCCTTAGACTAAAAGAAAAAAAGGTGAAAATTTGTGCAATGTTCAGTTTGATGAGAAGAGTGTAAATACAAATATGTACAGTATAAATGCAATACTTTTATTTGTATTTATCAATATGTATGATCACCCCTGTAAGGGCATTTTTGTACTTCCTTATATAAGGCCACGCCACTTAGTCAACTAAGAGATAGAAGGAACAATCTAATCCCTTCTCTATCTCTTCTTCTTATAGTCTTATTATCATACATACATTGATAAAACTAAGTATCTAAGGGCTGGGTATATATTTTTCTTTTTTATTTTAATATTTAGAAGCAATGTTTTTAAACTGTCATTGACTAAAACATTTGAACGGCTGAACCAGTGACTCTGACAGCTATCTGGATCCCCATTTTTTATGGTTTTAATTGTTACCACTTGAAGATTCAAATTATTGGTGAAGATTAGGATAGAACACATATTAAGGGCCATTTCTTGGTGTAAGGGTAGAATCTCGAGATAACAAGCATTTTGAAAAAAAAAAAAACACCAAAGTTTAGAACTCTACCTAGTCTATCCCTCCCAAGACCTGAGATAGATGGGACCAAAATTGGGTAATGGCCTTTATCAGATGTCTTTATGTACAAAATGCTTATATATTTATATATATATATATATATATACAACCACTATATACATCTCAGAACTAGAAGGCCTTCTGCAATGAAGCCAAATCTAGCAAAAAGAGATTATGTATTGAAAGGGAAAGGTGCAATGGACTGTCTCTCTTTTTGCTACATGTCAGAGAGATGTGAGGCTGAGATTGCACTGTACGTAGGGGATCCAATGGTGTCCACATGTGTAGAATGTAGCCAATGCAGAAGTAGTCAATTTAAAGCTAAAGGTCGGTTATATATACTCCTTTGCCATATGGGCTGTCTAAGGAGGTTTCAGATTCAACCATGAGGCCCTTAGACAAGGCCATATGGGGGTACATTTGCATTTTATTGGAGATTTACCATCTGAATCCAATTAACTTGTTAATCCCTCTATTGATTATAATTTGTTATGTATCAAGATTCAAAATATCGCAACATATCGATGTGTATTGTATAATATGTATCAATTAAGGGATTCTTTATTTAAATATAAGAACCCCTTCTAATATCATAAAAAAAATAAGAATATTGGCCCTTTGAATCATGTGACATGCAAAACCGTGTTTACATCATTTATATAGCCTTTTATAGCTGTACATTGGGAATATTTGTACATCTTTTCTTTATGGGGAGATATTCCCAATATAAGGCTGCAATAAATCGTACGAACATGTTAACACGGTCTTGTGAGGACCAAATCCGATTTTCATATTCATATATTAAACCATGTATATCACCCTTCCATCTAATTAGTACATTCAGTAAGCACACAATCAATATGTAAGACCTGTCCCATAAGTGTGTTCAACACATCACAGAGGTCTAGAAAAGGGTTACACTATAAATCCATTAAGGGGCCCCTCACATGAGGAGGGGTATTTGATTGTACACTTGGATTTTGATTTGATGTTAAACTATATTTCAATCTTACTGTCCCCTAATCTTTGGACCCATTATTTAACTACGACTTGGTCCAAAATGAGGGCACGGACTTTTGAAAAGGAGCCCCCCCTCCCTCCCCTCCAAACGTACTGGGGAGGGACCCCCTGCCTTCTGAACGAGGGCTTTAGGGCAATCCTAGGCTGTCTCTTTAGGGTTTTGTCTGGATTCCCTAAAGGAGGGCCTTTGTTCTTACCCTTACTCCACACTTATATGGTGGTTGAAGGGCCAACCAATTAAAATGGGCTGGCAAGAGAAAAAAGAATTAACATTGAGAATTCAAAATTAAGTCATGGGCTTGATTTGTGCCACCACTTTATAAAGAAGCATCTTATTCAAAATCAAACAAGAAAAAGAAAAAGAGGGCGGTGAGACAAAAGGAACAGGATCTGCTGTCAGTCAAAAAAAAAAATGCTAATACACTGATGGCACAGCAATTCAGCTGAAAATTTAAAATATCAAATGATAACATACAAGTTGGGAGATGTTCCTGATATGCGGCTGGATTGTCATGTTGTGAGCATGTTAACTCGTTTTTGCCGTCAGCGAATCGAAAAGGAAGATAGAGGGTACCTGCTAAACTTGTGACAAAGTAAATTGATGTATAGAGAACAAAGGAATAGTTTTTTCTCAATAAAAAAGCCCTTTGATCCATTTCTATACCCTCCTCTTAGAAGCTATCTTGCTCAACTTAATCTTCACGGCAGGATTTTTTTCTAATTAAACAAACTTAATTGCAATCGTTAGCCCAATTGTTTATATGTTTGGGATATTAATCAAACACAGATAAACCATGATTTAGCAACACGGAATGTGAATCAGTTTGGACCAAAACTAATATTTTCTAACTGCAAGAAAAAATAAATAAATCTTTAGCCTATGCTTTTAAGTGAATCAATGTATTGTTGTGCGCATGAGACTTTATGAGTAAGGTCCAGCTGTGGGATCATTTCAGCTTTCAATTTCATCAAAATTGCTTTGGATCTAATCAAATATTTAGATTGTAATCTTAGCTGAAAGAAAAGAAGAAGAAGATAAAAGTTCCAAATATCCATATTCTGTATCGCCATTCAAAGGGCCAATATTCATAGATAGACTTATTTTAAGGAATTATCTCTTTTTTGAAGTTAAAATGTTCCCATGAACATTAAGTTTTTAATCTAAAAAAAGGAGATAAATCCTTAAAATAAAGAATTCCAACTGCAGCCTAAGTAGGATATTAAATGACTGAAAATGCGCTTTCCTCCTATCTCTTATTATTTGACATATAGTGGGTTCAAAAATAAATACATGTCAATATATGGAAGTAACCAGTTAGATGTTAGAAAGTGTATGCTGGACAAAATCACATAAATGACCTAGCAACTTCAAGTGAATAAATTGAGGTAGTAAATCTAAAAATCAGGGTTTTTAAAACTGACCTAGAGACCGAATTAGTTAGGGGTCGGTTTTCGGGTCGAATAGTTCGATCGTTCAAATTGAACGATCGATCTATTCTGATAATAAAAAGTAAAAAAATAAAAAACGGTCAAAATCATTGAACGATTTGAATGATTTAACTGTCCAAGTCAACAATTTGCTAACTAAATCAATGTTTTTTGTAAATATCTAGTTTTGAAAAAAAACGAAACCGATCACCTAACCGTTTCTTGGTTTTTTCAGTCCGACCGTCCGGTCTGGACTGGTTTTGAAAACCATGCTAAAAATAATGGGTAGCTTTGGAATTCCACATCCACAAGAGAGCAATGAAAATGAGCAGCCATTGTCAAAAACTGAAGTGATCTAAATTCAACAGGCAACCCAAGGAGAACATTTAAACTTTATAAACTGTTTCAGTTAAATTTTAAACTAAATCTGCCAATTTAGAGATGTTTCTTAATTAAATATGAATTAAAGTCCAGCATTTTTCACTTCCCCATTTAATTCTATCTTATTTAATTAAGTTTTCTAAGTTAATGGTTTTACAACTAGATGCTCAACCTTAAACCCCACCCCAAGAAAGAAAAAGGAAAAGAAAGTTGATCAAACAGCACAGAACAGAAGAGGAATGATTAAATAGAAATTGGTCTAGTTGAATGAAAAGGGATCCTAGTGGAAACCCCACAATGGAGGGACCCACAACTTAATAGGTCCCACATAACCACATTGTAGGTTAGTTTTCTAAAACAAAGTAACAAACCGGGTGATTGCAATCTTCCCAATTATCTGATTTGTTCTATTCCTTCATGTACTCCAGATAAAACCAATTCTGACCCCATCATGCTTTGTTAAGTTTTGGCTCATGCAGCTCCCCTGGGTAGGACCCATTATATGGTTTGCTTCTAACCAATCCAAACCTGCCACGTAGTCCATATTCATTTCCCCTGTCCCTACAAGGTTACTAAACTTGAAGCTTCCTCCTTAATACTCCAATGGAGGAATTCAGCTCCAAGGCTCAGACTTGAAAAATAATCTACCTACCAAAAGCCAAGTCCAAAGTCCAGACAGAAAAATACTTACTAATTGCTAGCTGTTGTTTCTCTCTATAAACATAATCCCTTTAAATAAAAAATTTAACTAAATTAAAAAGTTAAAAACAAATTAAAAATTAATAATAAATGCATTAGACGAGCCGCTCCTCTCTCCTGTCTCCGCCTCCCTACCTCTTTCTCTCTCCATAAAACCCCATTTCTCGTTCAAACCTCTGACGACAGAACCCACGTAAAACATGTCGGACTACTCGGTCTCTTTTCCATCTTGCTTCCGCCCCAGCAACGCCACCATCTCCGACGACCACCCACCAGAACCACCGCCGCCGCCGCCACCGCCACCACCCACTTCCGGCAACGCCAATCTGACAACATGCCTCTACTACACTAATCTAGGCGTCTTCGCCCTCACCTGGTGCCGCTACGTCATTGGTCGAGCTCTCCAGATCGACCTCCGCTTCGATGACCAAGAAGAAGAGGATCTCTTTCCCACCTTCCGCCTCCACATCAAGCCATTTTTCTTCTGGAGAAAATACGGCTCAAAGAAACTCCACCTTAACAACCCAGCAAAGAAGAAGGTCGAAATCTACTGGGATCTAACCAGAGCCAAGTTCATCTCCTCCAGCCCCGAACCCCAATCTGGGTTCTATGTCGCCGTCGTCGTCGACGGCGAGACGACCCTTCTTGTTGGTGATTTGCAGAGGGCAGCTTACGACAGAACCAAAACACGAAGGCCCAAGAGGAGAAACCAGGTTTTAATTTCGAGGAGAGAACATGTTTTTGGCAACAAGGTCTACACAACGAGGGCTAGATTCGGGGGTAGGACAAGAGACATCTCGATTGACTGCAGCGTGGGTGGTGATGAGCCCAGGCTTTGTTTCGGTGTCGATAAAAAGAGGGTTTTGCTGATTAAGCGATTGAAGTGGAAGTTCAGAGGGAACGAGAGGATTGAAGTGGATGGGATCCCGATTCAGGTGTCGTGGGACGTCTATAACTGGTTATTCGATGGAGGCGTCGAAGATGGGCACGCCGTTTTCATGTTCAAGTTCGAGAAGTCGGAGTTCGAAGAAGAAGAAGAAGCAGCAGCAGCAGAAAATGGGATGGAAGATTTGAATGAGAAGACCGGAGGAATGGTCGTTTGGAAGCCACAGCAGTCTCCGGTCAGTGGCGGAATGGGAATGAGTGGGTTCGAGTGGAAGAGAATAAACAGAGGCTTTCTGAAAACGACGAGGAGCTCGTCATCGTCTTCAATGTCGTCGGCGTCATCCGGATGCAGTTCATCGGTGATGGAATGGGCAAGCACCATGGATGAGAGCGAGTTACAAAGCCCATCTGGGTTTTGTTTACTCGTTTACGCCTGGAGGAGTTGAAGATGGATTGGTCATCAGATCTCTCTCCTGGGTTCTCTTCCGGTATTATTTTAGATTCGTAGTTTCATTACTAACCCCATTTGTTCATGAACATATTCCAGAATAAAAATCAATCAATCAGCATAGCCAGACAGAAGAAAGATGACAGACTAGACTTTGGTGGGTTGATCTAAAACTAGTCTTTCCTCTGTATTTCTTCCTCTTTTTTTGTAGATTTTGTTGTGATTACTAGTTGAGCTTGGTGGGTTTGGATTAACTGTTTTTGTAAGAAAAGCTAACCCTCAAATTGCTGAAAAAAAAAATTGAATTTTGTTCTTCTTCCTCTCGTTGTTGTATACATGTAATCCTCTGTTCTACTGTAAATCTGAAGAGCTGTAGCTGTATACTCTCTCTCTCTCTCATTGTAGCCTTGTAGGTGGTGTGTCAGCTGTTCGAGGCTGCATGTGAGCTGGGTCTCATTTGTTTTCTGGGTATTCAGCGTTGTCTTACTATTATTTTATCATGGTTGGTTGGTTGGTTCATCAACCCGAGCCGTTGGATTGGTTGATAGACCATCAGATCTTCTGTTGGAGCCTGTAATTGATGTGGTCCAAGCAATCAATCCTTGTTATGGACGGTAGATGATCTTGAGGGAAAAGAAACAGTTGGGACTAGGGAGTACTTGATAGAGTTGAATTAAATTAAATTGAAGGGTTGTTACTTTCTTGCTTGGGATTGGAGGGTTGACCGTTTGACCAAATCGAACAGGAATTTAGAGAAGAAGCCCAGCCAGTTTCAGTCACTGGGTGGCAGGTGAAGGTTAAACTGATTCTTTGCTACAGGGAATCTATCTCCAACAATTTCAGTGCGTTTGGACTCGAAGGGATTTTTTCTTCGAGTCCATTAATATTTTGACACGTCATTCAGTGTTTAATTGACCAGCAGTTACAATCGATTGAAAACTTATTACAAATAAAAATATTTTTAAATAAAAATTGATAACTAAAGGTAATGCTGAGAGAAAATTCCAATGCCCTCGTTTTCAGAAGGAAACAGAGGTTAAGATGTAGGCCAAATAATGAGGATTAACACTGCCGGCACATACGAGGTCATAGAGGATGATGCGGTAGTGCTGATAAAAAGAGGGTAGTATGCACTGCCAAGCTGATTGATCGGTGCCAAAGCCATAGGCGAGGATGAAGATCTTGTCGCCGGTACCGGTGACCCTAACATTGAGGGCTTCTAAGAGAGTGTTTTTGTTGAACGGGACCCTCTATGACTACGATTCTACGAGAAGCACTTCAGAGTTAGCCTCTTCTTCTTCTTCCCTCATCTCCATTCTCTACGGCCTCCTCCTCTTCCGAGTTAGGCTTCTTAGGCCTAGGTACGCTTCTGCTATGGTTGGAATCGAAGGGAAAATCCCTTCGAGTCCAAACTTACCCAATCCGAACTGGTTTCTTATAATAATAAAAGCCTCCCCTCAAATTCGACTGTTACAAAAACCTCCTATTTAATATTGGAAAAGCTTGTCGTTGCCTTTTGTTATTTTGCTGGACGGAAAATGTTGGCATATAATGCACTAGGTTGTGTATGGTTGCAGTGCAAATTTATTTAATTTTGTTTTTGGATTTTATTTTATTCTGCTTCATGTTTTAATTTACTTCATTTGTACTGCAATCAAATAAAATAAGATAAAAATTGAAAAAAAAAATGTTAGAATTTACACTCAAATCATTTGCACTCCCATAGTTTGGCATCAGTTCAAATTTATTTGCATTGCAACCAAATACAACCTTACTTTTTTGTTTCAAAAATATGCATTGTACCTTTATATCTATCAATTCATATGAAAATTTACCAAAATATTCCCAAAAGAATTTTTCACTTTTAATTAAAAAATTCCCCAAATTAGGTTGAAAAGAATAAAGTAATTTTACTATATAAAAACATTAGCTTTAGTGAAGTCTAGAAGGGAAAATCTAGCATTTTAAATTATATTAAAAGTGTTTGGGTTACGTTCGAGCTGGCCAAGGATGCCATGTGGCAACCTTTGTGGCCATCTTATCTCTTTAGCCACGATGACACCACGTGGGATGGATAAGCACGACTAGGGGTGTAAACAGATCTAATTCAAATCGGATAAGGTAATATCTGAATTTGAATCCGATTAGAAAATCCGATATCTTAATTCGATTCAATATCCGACGGATATTGAAAATTAATATTCAAATACAAATCCGATTAAATATTTGAATATTCGATTCGATTAATTAATTATTTTAGATAATTAATAAATATATAAAATAAATGTGTTATTGATATAAAGTATATAAATATATAAATTATTTATATAACTTAATTATTATATATAAATTATATATAAGAATTAAATAATCGATCAAATTCGGATATTTATCGAATCGAATCGAATCCGGTCATATCCAAATTCAAATCCGATTAACTATTTGGTAAGATTAGGATATCTGAATTCTACTGATTAGATATTCGAATTATCTAAATTCGACTCGATTATGTCGAATGTCGAATTCAAAGTTGGATTTTTTAATACCGTTGATACCCCTAAACACGACCAAGGAGAGTCATGTACGGACAAGGAAGACAACTCCACCGAGGAAGAGGACTTATCCCGAAGACCTTGGTGGGTAACTTCATCCCAACAACCCCGGAAGCCTCATCACGGATCTTCAGTTATAAATAGGTAACCTCCGCTCAGGGTAAGGGATTTTTGGATCTTTGGACTTCTATCTTTCCTTTTCTGCTCGAACTAGCATTGTTCTCATTTGCTCGGCCCAACCACTTACCTTTCGTGCCACTGACTTGAGCGTCAGAGTGATTACCCGGGGAACAACTCCTCGGGCCATTGATCTTTTTCCTTGATTTCAAATCTTGGTGTGCGGCTTTGTCCTTCCACCTCGATTTCACCACTTGGCAGGACTATCTGACTATGATCTTAGTTCAAGACACCTCGAATCGGACATCATCAAATTGGCGTCATCTATGGGAATTGTACAAAAAGCCATTTAATAAATCTCTTTCTACACAATCAGGAAAACCATGCCAAGAAATGTATCCGACCGCTCTAGAGCCCGATCCCCATCTTGGGGATCTTGTTCTCACCGCAACTCTCCACTTTGGGAGCCCCAACAGCAAGCCATGGTCGATCCGGCATAGTTCCAGGCGATGCAACAAAAGGTTGACTGAATTCTTGCGATGATGGAAACGCTGGGATAGCCAGCCCAAGCCCACCAAACCATTCCCCTTGCCGTGAAGGCACTTACTACAACCAATCCTCGCAATTAGGACCCCAAGAAGCACCACCCAAATAGGTAGAGGGTTCGGTCGATCCGGTGCAGTTCCAGGCGATGCAACAGAAGGTCGACCGAATTCTTGCGATGATGGAGATGCTGGGATAGACAACCAAAGCCCTCCAGACCATTTCCTCTGCTGCGAAGGCGCTTACTATGACCTATCCTCACACTGAGGACCCCAAGAAGTGCCACCCAAATAGGTAGAGGGTTTGGTCCGACCAAGAAAGACAATCATCAAGAAGATCAGATTCTCTAGTCCGGTCCTGCGCCAGTGATGTCCACAGCAAGTCACACCATTCCACCCAGGTTTCGGAAAAGGAACGGCTCAGTCAACGCCTGCCACAACCACCAATCTTGGTAGCTAAGTCCAGTTCAATCCAAGATCGGCCCCTAATACCAAAGGGAGAAAAGTTCGTAGGTGTGGTCCCACCTGACAAAGACACCAAAATCAGGGAATCGAGAGAACGCCTGGCTGAACTGGAACACAACCAAGCAGACAGAAGCGTGGCTCCTCCCATAGCCCAGCACACAGAACACCACAACCAAGAAATCGTAGATGAACTCTTGCCAACTGGCTGGCAACCTCTGTAGTTCGAGAAGTATGATGAAGCCTCAAACCCCAACGACCACGTTGAAGGGTTCAAAGTCATAATGATGTTGCATGGCTCGTCTAAAGGGTTGATGTGAAGGCCTTCGTCGTCACCCTCCACAGAGTCGCTAGGACCTGGTATGCCTCCCTACTTCTGTGGTTCATATCTTATCGGTAACAACTAGAGACCCAATTCTTGGCACGGTTCACAGCCAACCAAAGACATTGGAAGACTTCAGCTAGTCTCGTGCAAGTGCGGCAGTGGAAGGGAGAAACCATAAGAGAGTACTTGGCGTGGTTCAACTTCGATGCCCTACAAGTCCAAGCTCTGGACCAATCTGTAGTGGTGAAAGCTAGACCTGTTCATGGGCTGGGTAGCCTGACGGGCCAGCTCAGCCCAGCCCGATCTAAGTTGGGCTTGGACAATATTTCAGGCCTGCGGGCTCGGGCTCGGGCCTAAAATATCGAGTCCGACTTTGTTTCTGGCTAGGTTCGGGTTTTCTCAAAAAATCCTAGCTCGAGCCCAAGCCCGACTTGATAATGCATTATATTAATAAAAATATATTTTATATAATAACAAAGCATATATATATATATATATATATATGTATACTATTTTTCTTCTCTTTTTTCAAGTAATAATGAGACTTTTCATTATTTTTTTTAGGTTTTGAGGTCTTTTAGTATAAATAAAATAACTTTTAATTGAATTACAAAGGAAAAATCTTTTTTCCCAAATTTCTAGTCGGGCTCGGGCTCAGTCCCGGCTTCAGGCTTTATAGTCAGGCCGGGCTCGGGCTTAAGACCTAGGCCCAATGGTTGGGCCGGACTTGGGCTCGGGCTTAAACATTTTCTATTAATATAAAGGCAAAGCCCGGCTCGACCTAGCTTGTGAACAGGTCTAATGACAACCATTATGAGCGGCTTGCAATCCTCCGTGTTCAGCTTCTCTTTACAAAGAACCCTCCTCCCAACCTAACAACGCTCATGAAGCATGCACAAAAGTACATGAACGCTAAGGAGGCCCAAGCACTACAGAGGAGCGAGGAAGAGCAGCAAAACCGGAAGAGGAGAAACCATGACGAACGCAAGCCGGATCAAGAGAGCAAGAGACAAGACCGGCAATTCGACCGAAGACCGAGTACCCTGCATCCAACGTATAGAAACTTCACTCCTCTGAACGCACATCGCTCCTAGATATTAATGCGGATCCGCAGCTGTAGCTTCATCAGATGGCCCGAGAAGATGAAGTCACAGAATAACAAAAGAAGTCAGGACACCTCGGATTGGACAACATCAAATTGGCAGCCTCCGTGGCCATCTTATCTCTTCATCCATGTTAGCACCACGTGGGATGGATAAGCACGACCAAGGAGGAGAGTCCCATATTGACAAGGAAGACAACTCCGTCGGGGAAGAAGTCTTGTCCCGAAGATCTCAGCGGTCTTCATCCCGACTACCGCAGAAGACTCCTCCGAATTGGACACGGATCTTTAGCTTTAGATAGGTAACCTCCGCTCAAGGTAAGGGACTTTTGGATCTTCGGACTTCTATCTTGCCATTTCTGCTCAGACCAGCATTGTTCTCATCTGCTCGGCCCGACCACTTACCTTTCCTACCACTGACTTGAGCATTAGAGTGTTTACCGAGGAATAATTCCTCGAGCCTCGATCTTTTTTCTTGATTTCAGATCTTGCACAGCTTCGTCATTCCACCTCGATTTCACCACTTGGCAAGATTATCTGACTACGATCTTGATTTGAGACACCGTGGATCAAACAACATAAAAAAGATGTCCTAATAAGTTAGTTGTAAGGATAATTTTGTAAGTTTGAAGCCTCCATTATTTGGAGGCTTTTGTTAAAGTAAAACCTCATGATAGGTTATTATGATTGTCAAAATGTTTAGGGGAAGTTTTATATTTTACCCTATTTGTTATTACTATTTTCATATATTTGGTTTGATTTAAAATAAAATAAAAACTGAATGTTGAAGTTAAATAATTAAGTTCTTAACTAATTTTACAAAATTTGTTAAGAACTTTCTCTTAAAATTTTTTATTTCTTATTTTCTATCAAATCAAACATAGCCTCAGGGTTTTATATTTTTATATTGATTTTCCATAAATTGTGTTTTATATATTTTAGTAATATATAAAAATACATATTATTTTTATATTGTTATTTGTTATGCAAGCACATGTTGTATGTTAAAAGATGATCTAGATCATCATTATCATCATCCAGCTCTTGTCCATTTCCTATTTTTTCTGATATTTTGTTTTTTGCATCTTTTGTTGTTAAATGGGTTGAGTTGTCGAATTGGACGGTCAAACCTTTCAATCATGGCTTTCAAAACTGGACTGGACCAAATGGTCAGACCGCAAAACCAGGAACCAGTCTATTTTTCCTCAAAACCGAAATTTTGTCAAAAAAATGTTGATTTAGTTAGCAAACTATTGACCTGAATGGTTGAACCATTCAATGATTTTGACCGTTTTTTTGTTTTTTATTTTTTTCAGAACGAACCGACTGTTCGGTTCGAACGATTGGACCATTCGACCCAGAAACCGGACCCCTAACTGGTTCATTGTCCGGGTCGATTTTAAAAACCTTGCTTTCAAACCTGTGACTAAAATGGATTTACTCTCGGTTTGAACCTGATAAAACATTGATCCCAACGTCTTCCATTGTTAGTAAAGAGTAAAAACACTTACATGCATCAGAAAATAATGAAAGAAAATTAAAAAGGCTAAAGATACTTTGAAACATTATTTGTTGATGTTATTTTATTTATTTATTGTTTATATTGTTGTTTTGTTAAAATCATGTGGCATAGACTTGTTTATTACTTATATGTAACAGGAATTAAATGTGGGTTGTGGATCCAACCTGCCCCACCTTCAAAAGGGGAGAGGTCCCCATTGCATCTCTGAGAATCTCTCTCTCTCTTCTGGGTTAAAACATTTGTGCTCCTTCCTTTTCAGTGTCAATCATAATTTGACGATTAGAGTATTCATCTTCACAATCATAGCTTGTCCCTTCCGACTTTGATTGTTATTCCTCTTCATTTAAACCATGCATGTACTTCTCTTTTTAGTTGATTTATTCTTCTATCCTTTATATAGCATTCTGTGGCATAATGACCTTTATATTCACACTTAAAACAGATGGGCATTTTTCCTTTCTTTTCTTCTCTTTCTATTTTTTTCTTAGTTCTTTTTTTAGATAACTTCTTTGCAGAGAGTAAGTGCAAAAAGGATGCATATTAGATACAAAACCCCAACAGCTCATCTTTCCCTTCTCACTTTATCCTATCATTAGGAATTTAAGAACATACAACGTTCATAAGGGCTGTAATCGGGTTGGATTGATTCTGATATGTCGGACTTGGATCACACTCTGATTTTAATCGGATCCGATGTCCTATTGGTTTCAAACTTTAGGAATCTGTTGATAACCCTAGTGTTCATTATTTTGAAATATACTCTGTACATCAGAGTTATATTTTGTTATGGGGTGCAACTTGGGTGAATTTGAGTTGGACTTTTGTCAAATTTTGAATGGGCCTGACCTAAACCCAAAATAGTGTAAGGTGTAAATTCGGACCGGTCCAAATTGCATCTCTAACATCTAATCCTTTAGTTTTAGTTTGTAGTCTTAAAACTGATGGAGGGGGGGGAGGACATCTAGAATGGACAGATAGAAGAATCCACCCATGCACAGTAAGAAAGATTAAGCAAAGGATAAAGAAACTACCCTATCCCAGTTACTCCTAAAGCCCCTAAAATTATTGAAAAAAAAATGCTTCAGAGTTCAGATCTTGGGTACAAAGGAGTTTTGAAACTAGTATATAATACTGAAAAAATAGTTAAGTTCAATTCAGGAACATGGAACCAAACGTAAAAGAAAATTATTTCACTAGATTAAGAAAGAAATGCCGAGTATTTTTGCATGTATTTCTAAGTTTCAAAGTGAATTATATAATCATTGTATCAAAAAAAAAAGGTTGAACTATATTAATCAGAAGTTTTTACTGAAGATAGATTATGAGTTAGTAAAGGAAACTTGAGAAAATATATCTGAAGATAGATTATGATTTAGTAAAGGAAACTTGAGAAAATATATCTGAAGATAGATTATGAGTTAGTAAAACTTGTAAAACATAAATCAATAAAAAATAATAACATCTTTAACGTGATTGATTGAAATATTAAATAACAAATAATAATAAATACACTGTAGTTTGACTCCATCCAGTATTGAAGCAAATATCTACCCAATGGCAAACCATCTTAATCTGTATTTGATTTCAAAATAGAATATACTAAAGAAACTAAGAATTCTTTCCCTGACTTAATAACTAGAGCATTCTTGCAGGAGAAAATTTTAGATGGCTACCAGTAGCAACAATAGTAGAAGGAATGTATCTTTTATTTTACAAAAAACTTTGTGGAACAATGTTTAATTCAGAAACATCAAAAACAATTTTAACACATAATGCCAAAAGGGGAAAAATAGTACTTTTTTCAGTTGCAAAACAATTTATTCTATTCATGGGCCTGAACATGGCCCATTTGGGTCGCAAACCCAAAAAAAAGGTACTTTGCTTCGAATTTTCACCCACTTTTGGAATTGCTTTAATCAAAAGGCTTCCCTTGGTTAAGTTGAGGCAGCCACGTTAATTAACTTTTCTAAGATAGCTTAAAAAATGATTAAATCTCTGTATTTTGAGTCGGCAAGAAAAGATTATATAGTAAGAGAGAAGCTTCACGTCTCATACCAACTTGGGCTGGGCCCCCTGAAAAAGAGAGAGAAAAAAAAACTGTAGAGCCCGAGCCTCTATCCTTCAACGAAACATTTCTACATCATAAGCAGACGTAGAAGTCACTCCAGGAGAAATTCAAGGACCGACCTTTTGGGAGGGTTAATTGAAGTCCATGGATGGAGACAAATGGAGTATGCTTTAGTTGGGTCAAAAGCGCAGGATCTGGAAAGCTGAAAATGCATGCAAAAAAGCTTTTCTGGAGCGCTGGTGACGAGTGACTTAATGAGTTGTGAGTCAGAGTGTCCTCCCTCCTTCAGCCGCTTGTGCAATTGGGCAGCTTTTGCTGAAGACTTTCGTACATCTTAGACTGGTTTTTCTTCTCTCTTTAGCCCTTCTACGAAAATGATTCCTTTGTTGCTTATGAGGAACAGAGGGAGGGTGCAGCCACCCATGACTTTTGCTTGCGGCTGTGTTTGGCTTGATAGAAAATAAGAGAAACAGAAAGTTGAGCGAAAGTTCTCAACAGTGTATAGAACATTGATATGCTCATTTGTAATTGGTTACATAACACACAATACATAGCGGTGTGAGCAGCAGATCCGGGTTCGTGTCACTTTGGTGCTCAGCCAGCCTGGTCTAGTTAGTAATTTGGTATGATTTGGTTTAGATTCTATACTGTAGTCCGGTTTATCTGGTCTGATAAGCATTCCTTATTCTCCAATTAGGCACTTGTGGTTCAATACAAGGTGGAGGGGCTATTCCAATGAGACATTTTTGGAAAGAGGAAAGGAGATTTGTGTGATGTAATGATCAAGGATTTAAAAACCGATTCGAAATCGGAACTGTTCTGGTCACCAGTTTTGGGGTTGATAGTTCAATTGTCCAATTCAAATAAATGGCCTGTTTTAATTTAAAAAATAAATAATTAAAAAAAAAACAGTCAAAACCATTGAATAAATCAACAGTTCAACCACCTGGATTAGCGGATCGCTAATCAAATCATGATTTTTGACCAAAGACCGAGTTAAAGATAAAACGGTGCCTCAAAAACACTGGTAATGACTCTCTTCCCATGAGAGAAGCCTCGGCCTATTAGGAACTATTTGGAATTGGAAATTTCCTTCTTTTTTAATTGGTACCAAAAAGGAGGAATGATAATAAATTCTTTTCATTGGAATTACATAGAACACATTACTAGGACTCGTGGGTGGGGACTTAGAAGGATGCACACAAGGCCACTGGCCATGCCACGGAGAGCCTTCAGTTCTACAGGTTTGAATCCATGCCTCTTTAGAGGATTAATAAATTTTCTCAATACATGACCGAGATTAGCCAAACAGTCCACAACGGTCTAGGGGTGTCAATTGGACTGGATTTGGTCAAATTCAATCCAGTCCAATATAGTCCATTACAAATGGACCAGGCCCAATCCAATTCAATGAATACTTTGGACCATTTTGAATTGGTCTAATTCAATGTTTGGACTGTTCAATATATTCAAATTGCGTTTAATTTTGATTGGTATCACTCCAAACATGATCCATTGACATCAGTATTCTTATCTTTTATGAATGGACTAGATATTGGCCCAGTCCAATCCAATGAATACTTTGAACCATTAAGTCTAGACTGGTCTAATTCAATATGTCTTATTGGTCTGTCCAATCCATCCAATTTGATTTTAATTTGGACGGGTCTAACCCAAAATTGGTCCATTAACACCCTTACCACAATCAAATCCTTGGTTAACTACGGTCTAGGGATGTCAATGGGCTGGGTTAAGCGGTAAATCTGTATTGACTCAACCCTAGCTATCAGGTTAAGGTTAGGTCAGCCTTAATGGGGTGGATTGAGTTGAGGTTGGCCTATGCCCAGTCCATTGACATTTGTGTACCATGCTAAAACATTTGTAAAAAGTAATATAAAATAGTCTTAATTAACCATTAGTGTGCCATGTAACATGTTAATGATGGGGCTGGTCGGATCCATTTTCCTATATAGTGTTTGGAAGCGTGGGTGCTTTTTGGGACTGATTTTCAAGAAAAAACGCCCATGCTTCTAAGACTTGGTTTTTACAAAAAAAAAAAAAAAAACGCTTCTGCCATGTAGGTAAGTGACCAACACTATGCTGTTTGGTAAGGTGATTTTCATCACCGTTTTTCATGTATGTGCTGACAGGTAAGCACCACATAGGATACACATCAGTCAATTGTTGGGAGAAACGGTTCACAGCCATTTCATGCATCGGTGGGGTCCCGATTTTTAAGGCATGCCAATTTTTTAATAATCGGCTGAACCAAACAATAAGATACATGGACGTTTGTTGAAACACCTATGTGTATCCAACGTGGCACCGTTTTTTTTCTTTTTTTTTTGAAAAACGGCCACGGTTCCAAACATCCCCCTATTTTAATTGGTTGACAGGCCGGGTTACAGTTAGAATGAGTCCTGGCTATTTGAATCCAATCTGTTTTATTTAAGAGGTGTTTTCTCAAAAAATTGTAACACGTCAGCACCATATCAACATTTCAATTGTTTGGTTGGTGTTTTTTTTTCAGAAAACGCTAAGGCTGTGCTTGGCTTAAAGGAAAAAGTAGGGAAATGAAGGGAAAGGTAGGGAAACCTTTACCTTTACAAACCTTCTATAGGTTTCCTATCTTTTCCTTCATTTCCCTACCTTTTCCTTTGAACCAAACATAACCTATATAAACGATCATATCTAGGAAATTGAAAAGGCATGGTCTGGGAAAACATGAAAATGGGTGTTTTTTCATTTTTTATACCATTGCTAGTAATGGTTAGTGATGTGGCAATGAATAAGATTAGGTGGTAGAAATGGAACCAAATAAAGAACATTTCTTTTTAGAAAACAGCACACCATTACATCACCACTTTTTAGGAAAAGGGCAATGGATCCAAACACCACATTAATTGGGTTCGATTTAAGTTTGGCAAAACTTGCACCAACCACCAAACCCACCCATTCGACGTGAAGTTCTCCTTTTCTTTCGCTAAAGTAATAAAACTCTCCTAGCTATCAAGTCTCCATGAACACATTGTTTTCTAAGTATCTTCAAATCACATGAGATCTTCTATGTTATAATACTTTTCGTTTGATGTCTTTGCCTTACTAGACCCGTAATTCATGAGTGTTGATCTCCTTCCAACAAAAAACCATTCTAACATGTTCTAACATGATCTGTGTCTATACATTTCAAACATGGTGGGTTCCGGTTTATGGTGAGTTGCAGTCATATGTTGAGATGTGCAAACACAGATCATATTGGAACAGTTTTTTGTTGGGAGGAGATCTCACTCATAATTCATTGTTTTTCTCTATCACCATCTCCATCACAAAATCACTAAATTATCCAAACAGCCGGCATCTCGTGCAAAGAATTAAAGTAGAATGAGCAAAATGGAGGGGTTCATCTAGACTTTTATGTGATAGGTGAATAACACTTCAATTAAAATATATATATATATATATATATATATATATATATATATAATAGTTGCAAGGCCAGCAATGTTGTATGGAGAAGAGTATTGGACAGTCAAAAAAATGAATATGGCAGAAATACGAATGTTGAAATGGATGAGTGGAAAACAAAAAAATATAAGATTAAGAATGAAGTTATCCGTAAACCACTCATGACTTTTGGGGATAAAGGGACTTATAGATCCCTTCCAGTACTTTATTGTTAGAAATAATGGTTTTCAAGACCGGACCGGACAGGACGGTTGGACCGAAAAAACTGGAAACCGGTTAGGTGACCGATTCCGATTTCCCTAAAACCAGATTTTTCATAAAAAATATTGATTTTGGTTAGTAAACCGCTGACCCGGGCAGTTAACCATTCGAACAAATTTTATTTTTGTAATTTTTATAATTTTATTATTTTTTGTCAGAACGAACTGACCGTTGAACCCGGTAACCGGACCCCTGACCAGTTCGGTCTCCGGATCAATTTTAAAAACCATGTTAGAAATCTAGCAACAATCGCTGATGTCATGAATTTAAACATATTGTAGCATCAATTTTGGCTTTACGTAAAATCTTCAAATGTTTGATAACGAGCCCTTAAATCTTTAACAAAAAATAATAAAATATTCTCAAATGTCTCCCAAAAATAGGATAGTTTATATGGTAAAAAATAAATATTAAAATATATTTATTCATATTAATAATTCAAGCGTAAAGTTAGAATTAGGAAAAATGATCGGAGGGATTAGTATGGGCATAACAGACATCCAATGTCTTTGTCCACTTCAAAATAACGAAAGGGCCAGGGGCAAGAGTGGCAATTCGTGTTCGTGTATCATGCCAAGGTAGGGATATTTGGATATATGGGTCAATACGAACATGGCACAATTAATTAATTGCATCAAAATTTCAAACATAAACACAACTTATTTATTACATAGGTAACACGGCAACCCGTGTAACCCAAATTAACATGAAATTGGCATGATTAATCTATTTAAATTAAAAATTAAATAATATTTTTACATAATAAAATAAACATTTAATCATTCATTACCTAAATAAATTTATTAAAAAAAAAAAACATGTTTTATTTATCATAGTATTTCAACCAAATATATATATGCATAATCTAGTACTTGAAAATTAAGGTTATAAACAAGTCGTTTTTAAGTTAAGTGAATCAATCTAAAATTGACACATTTATTAATCATGTTAAACAGGTTGACATGATTTGGACACAGACACAATTAATGTTAATCCAAACCCACTAATTTCATATCATACCCCTTTATCCCCAAAAGTAATGAGAGGTATAAAGCCTTTTCAGAAAATCCAAGGGAAGTTTACGGACTTACCTTTATTATCATTTCATTGATTGATGATGCAGCCCAATATGCAACCATCCAGATGACTTATTGCTTTAGTTATTTCTGCTCCAAATCCCATCAAATGCATTATGCATCTCTTAGGGTTTTATCATTTATGTGTAACATAAATCAATGTATTTGATAGTATCTGAAGTAGCTGAATGGAATGACCTATTGCCCATCTCTCTCTCTCTCAGGTTTGCACTTTGCACTGATAAAAATGAAATCAAACAAAATAAAGTAAAAAGTGAAACTAAAGCTGTGTTTGGTTTGAAGAAAAAGTAGGAAAAGGTATGAAAATTTTTATAAACCTTGTATAAATTTTCTTACCTTTTTCTTCCTTTTTCTACCTTTTTCTTCAAACCAAACATAACCTAAATAAATCACAAACTTTTGCAACAGTAAAAATGAAATTGCATTGCAAGGTCTCTTGTTTCTTCTGGTTTTTGTTCCTTATACCTCACGCCTCTTTCAAAAGTCACAAGCCCATATATTATGGGCGGATGGGCTTGAGTTAAGCATGTTAAGACAATGTAGTAAATTCAATCCCAATTGGACTACAAATTAATTGGTCAAGGCCCATAGGGCTGCACAACAAATGGGATGTCATCCATAATGTATTTTCTGTTCATTATGTTTCAGGTCACAGTTATTATATCCAACAAATGATCGATTTGATAATTGATAATTTGTTTGGATTTGGATTATCATCAACATCTAAGACTTATCAAATAATGTGAGTTTGATTTGTTATTTTGTTTTGTTTAATGTTATATTATTGTTAAATTATGAATACTTAAATCATTTCTTTTTTATCTACTATTCTTTATAACCCTTTCACCTTATAATTAATCGCTGTAGGTGGTTTTTTTCATTATTTTAGGCCATTTTGGTCAAGAAACAAAATTACGAAAAAGGAAAAGGTAGGGACAAGTCTTTCAAATAAAATACAGCCTTACTTGAACTTAGTCTTGATTTAGTCATTTGATGGATCTTAAACGAAGAATAAGTCTAAGAGTATTCTAAGCAAGGTTCAAAGTATCGATACATATCAGCTCGTATTAGTCGATACGTATTATTCTGGGACCCCTCCAATATGCCCCTACAGTGGGTATATTGGAGGTCTGATCGATTCAGGGGGTAGAGGAAACCTAAACCGGCCCCCCTGAACCGGTTGTGAAAAAAAAAAAAAAAAAAACACAATGAAAATGTGTATCGACTCGCCCAATACGCCCCTACCGGCGTATCGGACGTATCGATAATTTAAACCTTAATTTCAAGTGCAGGCCCAAAAAGCGAGGTAACTACTAATTCAATTTTTATTTGCTCTGGTTCATGCAATTACCCATTGGAAGAGAGCCCGTGCCAACAGCTTAATGGCAGAGTGGGGATTCCTTCTGGCCGGCTCAACTTGTCTGTCCCACTCTCAGCCTCTTGGTTCAAAATATGATTGCTTCTGCTGCCACTTGCAAAACAAAACTAAGGCAGGGTTTGGTTGCATTGCAATTTTATTTATATTAATATAAATGCATGGGAATGCAAATGACAAAAAAAAAACAAATTTTGATTTAATTTTTTTTTTTTGGGTTTTACTTTATTCTGTTTCAGATCTTATTTTACTTTAGTAAAGATCCGTTTGGTTTGCAGGAATAAGGATCTGGAGTTGGAACCGGAATGAATTATTCTGATTCTTAGTGAGTGGAATCTGAATCCCATTTCTATTTTTTGTGGAATGCCATTCCCCCATTTGAGAGAGTGATCATTCCTTTTCCTCCCTTGGGAATGAAATCTAATTCCAGCTGACTCCAATTACCATTCCCATTCCTGTATGAATCAAACAGATTATGAAAATAGATTATTCTAACTTCAAAAAATTTTGATTCCAATTCTGATTCCAACTATACACCAAACAAACTGTTATAATACAATTAAACAAAATAAAATAAACTTTTAAATAAGAATAAATCAGAATTTGCACTCAAATCATTTATACTACTATAGTTTCCCATCACTGCAACCAAACGCAGCCTCATGAAAACATTACTAGGGCCCATGTGCAAATCCTTCTTAAACCCAAATCTGCTTGGGCCCAAAATAAGGCGATACATTTGGTTACATATGATTCACCCATTAATGAAAACATTACTAGGACACTACAGTGGGCCCAATACACCATCGGATCTGCTATTAACATTTGCTTAGTGCTTACTAACACAACCAACCGATGTGTGCCACGCGTTCTGAATGGTGTGTGCATGAAACTTGTATAAGCAAGCCTGTACTAGTGATATTTCAAAGAGCATTTTTGGAGATTTCTGGAACCTAACTTCTTCGACATCCATAACAGCTGTTTATTCCCAGTAGAGCTCAAGAAACTGAAGTGGCTTAAAGCATTCGTACTAAGGCTCCATTTGAAAGGAGTATAAATACAAATATGTACAGTATAGATAGATAGAAAATAATACAAAATACAATGTTTTATACTTTAAGTTGTATTTGATTGCAATGCAAATTTATTTGCACTTGCATAAAGGCATGGGAGTGTAAATGAAAAAAATGCAAATTTTCATTTAAATTTGTTTTAGGTTTTATTTTATTCTGTTTCATGTTTTGATTTACTTCATTTATACTGTAATAAAATAAAATAAGCTAAAATTTAAAACAAAAATAAATCAGAATTTATACTCGAATCATTTGCACAGCCATAATTTTGCAGTAGTGCAAATTTATTTGCATTGCAACCAAATACAGCCTTATCTATTTGTATTTGTATTCTTTTCAAACTGTCTTTGTGAGATTCCTTGGACTGTGTTTGGTTGCAATGCAAATAAATTTGTACTAATGCAAAACTATGATAATGCAAATGATTTTGGATGTGAATTCCAAAACAAAATTAAACTAAAATTTGTATTATTTTCATTTGTATTAGTGCAAATGAAATCGCACTCCAACCAAACACAGCCTTATGGCTACTCCCAAAATAAGACTTCAAGCTCCAACTCCGGCGGAGTTCTCTGCCCTTGTCAGTCTGAAATTGTAGGACTTCCCAAGAATGAATTCATTTGGTGCGTTCTCAATGACTTGGAATTAACAACTTCAAGTCTTCAAATTTGAGCTCTCAGAAAATCCCGTTACTTAAAACCTAAAAAAGCTTGACGTGGTTATGAATGTGTCATCAATCAATTAAGCATATAAAGATGCCAAGTGGCAAGTGATGGAAGTCCCAGTATCATACATATGTCTTGTATCCCCAATTCAATTTGTGCAAAAGTGCAAAATAGCCTTTTAACAAATAATATCTGCATTTATTATAGGTTCTACTCGAAATTGAATAGAATCAATCTTAAACCAGTCTTGAACCCGATTTAATCCAATCTGTTGTCTCCATTTATGCAAATTTCAAGATTTAGGGGTTTACCTTACTAAAACCGACATTGGTTGGCCTTAGTGGATCTGGCCTTAGAATCGAACTTGTCTTAAAATAAATCCAATACTTTGAGGGTGTAAAGATTTGAACCCAAACTCTCATGGTTACAAAAACAATAGCCTCACTTAACCGTTGAATTACTTCAGTGATTTGATTTTTTTCAATTTAAAATTTAAATGATTATAAAAATTAATGCAAAAGATAATATTTAGAAGATTTAAATTATAACCATAAGTTTGAATTATATATTAATATATTATGAAAATTTTCAAATTAAATTATTCAACTTAATCAATAACAAAGTAATATGAGTTTTAAAAAATAGTATCTATTTCTTTATAAAAAATATCCAATTCCAAAAATAGAAAAAATCTAAATACTCTGTATAGCCCCTTTTGAATTTATCAAGAAAAAAAAAACAGAATCTACCCATGCTCAGCCCCTACCTCGGCCCTTGTGGGTTGTGGCAATTTTGAGTGTGGCGGGGCTCCACCGTCCTTGACCTTCTCTTGAGCAGACAATTTGATCAGATCTCCCATATTCAACCAACCAAAGCTCTACGACCATCAACCCAACCTAGACATGTTAAAAAAGGCCCACAAATAGACAAGTCCGTCTGATCATCACCAGTCACCACTGACCATCCATGAAATGGGTTCCACTCACTTGGATACATAGTCCGGGTCAGATAGGCACTCACTATGAGCACAAGCACTTAGAAGTTCTTTTTAACACCTACCCCTTAAAATACCCCCAGTCGAAGGTAAGGGTGATTTTGGATTGGACGTCGTTCAGTCCAAAATCAATTTGGATGGATTAGACGGACCAACGAGATATATTGGATTGGACCCATCCAGTCCAAAATACTTGTTAGATTGGATTAGACCTGGTCCATCCGTAATAAATTTATATTGAATTAGATTGGATTAAGCCAATATCTGATCCATTGATATAAGATAAAAATATGTGTCAATGGACCAAGTTTGGGTCAAAACCAACTTAAATTAAAATGAATTTAAATAAATTGTGGGGTCCAGGCATTGAATTGAACCAGTCCAAATTGGTTCAAAACATTCATTGGATTGGATTGGACCTGGTCCATTTATAATGGACTCACATTGGACTGGATCGGATTGGACCAAATCCAGTCCAATTGACACCCCTAGTCCAAGGTTTAAATTTTGGATACAGGCCAATGCGCCAGCAATAGGTGCTAAAATGAACTATACTCAGAGGGGTCAGTCTAAGACTGGTCTACCCTTGAACCAGGTCACATCCTGATATGAACCTTGTAGAGTGTATTGTTGGTACGATACCTTGCGCTTGATACGGGACATATAGGATTTGCTTGATACGGAGCATATCATATCAAAATTTTGAACCTTGCCCCAGTCTACCCTTGAAAAAAATTAAAATAAAAAAATGAGTTGTTACAATACCATGTCTACTAGGTCTACACTGTTCAATACAAAGCATCCGATTAGGATTTCCTTTTAAGCATAAACAGCTAAGAAGATAAGATGGTTTTTGGTTACGTGGCCGTTTATTTGAGAAATGGCATTAGCTCATCACCAAATAGGTGTTTATTGCAAAATGTTATTTGCCATAGGGCTGTCAATTGGACTGAATCTGGTCCAATCCTATCCAGTTCAATGTGAATCCATTACAAAGGAATCAGGTCCAATCCAATCCAATGAATATATTGGACCATTTTGGAGCAGTCCAATTCAATGTCTAGATCATCTAATTTGTTTAAATTTAGATTGCTTCCAATCCAGGTTCTGGTCCATTGACACCTATATTCTATCTTCTATTAAGGCTATGTTTGGTTTGAAGGAAAAGGTAAAAAAAGAAAGGGAAAGACGGAAAAACCTATACAATATTTGTAAAGGTTTCCTTACTTTTCCCTTCCTTTTCCCTGCATTTTCCTTCAAACCAAGCATAACCTTGGACCAAATCGACTCAATCCAACCCAATCCAATATAAATGGGTCCAATTCAATCCAATAAATATATTGGACCATTTAGGTCTTGAACTGGTCGAATTCAATAAATACTTTGGGTTGAACGGGTCCAACCCAAAATCGGTCCGTTAACATCCCTATTAAATAAATATTTTCTCGGTCCATTAACATCCCATTCTCTGCCAATTAAACAGCGTTTCAAAAAAAAAAAAATATATATATATATATATAGAAAACATTTTCATTTTCATTTACATTTACAGTGAGAGAAATGCTGCAACACTTTCTCAACGCAGCAACAGCTTGTTAGTAGTGTAAGAAAAAAAGAGGGAAAAAACAGCAAAGCAAACTTCTTGATTTTGCCTTTTCCTTTTTAGGTTGAAATTCCGAATAATTAAAAGTGAAAAAAAATTAGTTTTCCATCACGACAGCCATTAGAGCTTCATGGGTTGGTAAAGCAGAGTAGAGGAGGAGAAGGAGACCGTTTATGTGTACTACTACTACCACCACTATTTGCAGAATCCGAATTTGACCAAGACGAAGACATAATTTAATCCGAAGTTGTAGCAGGGTCGGACCTATTTGGATTACTTCTCACCTTCTTCACTCCCTTCTCTGCTCTCTGAGCTCCCTTCTCCGCTCTCTGAGGCCGGACTTTCACCGCATCCAAGTCCACCGGTAGAACACAACTGCACAGAAGCGCTACAATTCGGCTCCCCCCCCCCCCCAAAAAAAAAAAGAAAGAATTAGAACTGAGAAAAATAAAAGATAAAAGGAAAATTTTATTAAAAAGAGAAAGTTGATAATTGATATTAAGATGCAAATATTTTGTTTTTTCTCTTACCGAGTCTGGCGAGTCTATTGACCCAGTGAGGGATCGATTTTCCGGCGAGTCCGAGGCAAGCGTCGTTGCAGAAATGGTTGCAATTCTTCGTGATGAGATTGTAGGTGTTGCCTGCGTATTCCTCCGACAGCTTCTCCATGAAGGTTCGGACTTCTCGGGGACCTAAATCTGTTCTTCCTATCAAGATCGATTTCCTGAACATGAACCCCGGGCATCGCTTCGGTTCGACTTCGAAGATCCCTGTTGTTGTGTATTCGTGCGCACCGAAAGCATATTCTACGCCATGTACTGCAAGAGGCAAACACAGAAGAGATGCTTTAATGAATAGAAAAACAAAATTTAATCCGACTCTCATAATTTAATCTATGAATATATTTGTATTTTAATCCGACTCTGATAAGGCTTTGATAGATATGGTTTTGTAATTGAACGGGCAAACCAAAGATTAGAATCCGGGAAAAAACAAATCTTCTGAGAAATCGAAATTTGACGGACTGAGATTCAAAACTGAAATGGATGAATCAAAGCGTATTTAGAAAGATAAAAGGGAATTGAATGTTGACGGAATTGCTGACCTTGAACGCCGGAATGATAGATGCCGAGGCCGAACCAATAGGCATAGCCATTCATAGGGGTGATATCGTAGACATTAAGATACACAGGGTGAGATCCCGTTTTTTTCTTCCGCTTGATGACTCCGCAGATCATCTTTCCTTATTCCCAGAGTTTCAAGAAGAAAATTAACTGTGCAGTAAATTAGATATCAAAGAGAGAAATCCATCTGATAGATAGTCTGCTTCTGCGAGCGATATCCCAAACCAAATCGAATAAGAAAGGAGGAAAGATGTTGGAATTTCCACAATGTCCCCGCAGATAAAACAGACCAATCCAAGAAGAAGAAGAAATTCTGGTGTGATTGATTTCGTGTCTCTTCTTTGGATTTTTCCTTTTCTTCTTCTAATTCTGAGGAGTCGGAACTGGTATAGAATCTGTTGCGCTAAGTTCCATCATCGGCGGCCGAAAGCGCCGCCCCTTTCTTCCATTCCCCGGCCTAACATCTTTATACCAAAAATTCTGCGGAATTTGAGGTATCAAATTTCTATGACCCGTATCTCTATGCCCATCGGTTTTGTTGAAATTACGATAATGGCGTCCTTCCCCGCGGTAATTTCGGCTCCTCGATCTCGCTGGGCGTGGGCGGCAACCCCTTGTACGTTTTGGAGAAAAATTTCCCAGTCAGGGTCGTCGATCGTCCAGGTGACATGGAAGATTTATGGAGTATGAACCCAGTTTGCCGAGACCGGATCTGCTCCTCACACATGACATCTCATACTGATCTCACAAATACATTCCACCAGGAACATCTTTTGTATTTATGTGTTATTAGACATTAAAAACATCTCCCATGTGAGTCCGGATTTACTCCTTACAGCACACCTTACACCGACCTCGCAGAAGATACATCACACCATATATCGGGAACATCTCCTATATTTTATAAATTATTATTTATGGAAAATGTTCCCAATGCACGTAGGATGTGTCTGTGAGGTTCGTGTTAAGAACAGATCTAGTCTCTAACACAAAAGTACTCTATAGGGAGAAGTCCCGTACACAATACATGGTCAGATGTGCCTGAAATTGGTATGGAGCGCTATGTAAGGAGCAGATCCGGATTCATATTTATCGGTGAATATGGTGTATCATATAAATAGATACGAATGAGAGGATAGAGAGGATTTGAAGAGTGAAGTTGATATGAACCACAAAATATACATGTGGATTTTATTTCTTTGTTAAATTGCTGAAAGGTCATGACAAGTTTCTGACTGTTGCTGAAAATTTTTTTCAAGTTTGGTAATTGCAATCACCTTTCTGTAGATCCTCTCTCTGTTAGATTCCTTTAACAAGAGTTTGGAAATGTTCAAAATATCCATATAATTATGATTGAGGTTTGTTTTTACGGAAAAAAAATAATACAAACTTTATTAGCAACAAAAAAATAAATAAGAGATTAAAGTTGCATTTTTACGAGAAAATGATATAAAGGACAAATTTAGAAAATAAATAAATTTTATAAAAGAGATTAGAAGGGTTTAGGATAGCACTTGATAGGAGAAAAATTTTGAAAAATAAACAATTTGGTCAAAAGTAACCGCATGAGTATTTTGAACATTTGGTAGAGGATTATGACAAAGGGGTTTACTTGCAATTGTATTAGAAAGTTTAAGGGAGCTGATTGTAATTACCAAAATTAAGGGAAGATTTTATCAATGTTCAAAAACTTCATGGGAGATTTTAGCAATTTACCTTTTTTATTCCAACCGTACATTAGAAATGAGTAAATTACTTAAATGTATTTTCAAGCCATGTTTGTTTTGACAAAAAAAATAAGAGAAATAGAAAGTTGAGGGAAAGTTATTTGAGATGTAAATGGGTCGGGTTTGATTCAAGAAAGGGTCTGTCATGAACTTATTATTTAATTGGGTTCTATAAGGTGGACCTAAAACTGAACCAGTTAGGATAATCAGGTCTAACTTCAATTATATTAGGGGTGCAAATGAATCAGGTCATCCTATCCTATTTTCCGGATTCGAACATTCCCTATCGGATTTTCAAATTTGACTAAATCAAATAATAGGATCTGATTAAAAATGGATCAAATTCGGGTCACCCCTATCCAATTCAAAATAATCATATAATATATGTTTATATTGCATTTTTATAATTTTTATATTATTTATTTTTTTATAAAAAGACATATATATATGATGAACATAGTTGAAAAGCACATGTATTTTTTATATAAACTATTATGTTTTTCCTTTTAATAATTTATTAAATTTTTCAGAAATTAAATTGGATGAGATCAGATTATCAGATTTGGGATAAGAGAAAATGGGGTAGTGGTTGAGGCAAGGCAGGGGAGGTGTTTGATTATCATTGATTAATACTTGAGGTGGTTTCTTGATGGGAAGAACCACCTAGAGTGTATAGTGGATAGGGTCTCTCCCTCTTAATGTTTTAAATGTTTTAAAGTAGAGAAGCCTTATTCATTTTTCTACTACTATCATAGTTGTCTTTGCAAGAGAGAAAAACTATTGAGAGGAAGGTTAGACTCTAGCTATTTAGTAAAGTATTACAAAAAGAAAAATAATAATCAGAAATAGAGAAAGAGAAGGATCAAATAGGTCTTGGGTGAGATTTCAAGATAGAAAGTTAAAAACTTAAAACAAGGGAAGAAGGATCAAGCAAGGTTGTTGGTCGATCCATTCAGAGCATATTTGGGAAAAGAATAAAGCTACAATCGGTCCATGCATGGCAATGCCTGTTGCAGGTATTGATTATAAATAAGTCTTTTTTTGGTTGTTTTGTAAATGAATTAACATTTGATTAACCCAACAGTAGTATCAGAGCAAAGTTATAACAGGCCGTTGCTTGGAGCATGATTGAATTGATCAAAAAGGTCAATGCTGGTTAATGGGCTTTGGTTATGTCTATTCCAAAGAATGGGCCTAGGGGTGTCAATTGGACTGGATTTGGTCCAATCCGATCCAGTACAATGTAAGTCCATTATAAATGGATCAGGTCTAATCCAATCCATTGAATGCTTTGGACTAATTTGGATAGGTTCAATTCAATGTCTGGACCGTCCAATCTGTTCAAATTCATTTTTATTTAGATTGGTTTCAACCCAAATCCAGTCCATTGACACATATATTCTTATATTATATAAATGAATCAGATATTGGCTTAATCCAACCTAATCCAATAGAAATTTGTTACGGACGGACTAGGTCTAATCCAATCTAATAAATATTTTGAACCGGATTGGTCCAATCCAATATGTCTTGTTGGTCTGTCTAATCCGTCCAAATTGATTTTGGACTGGACGGAGTCCAATCCAAAACCAGTCCATTGACACCCTTAGAATGGCCTGATTTGGAGTTGTATTTTCAAGTGATTATTTCCCTATATTATTCTTCGTTTGATGTAATTAATTTGTTTTTCTATTTATTATTTGTAGATATTGAAAATTTAAAGTCATCTTTAATGTAACATGCCATGTTCAGGATGGACAAAGCTCACCATTAACCTACAAGTTTATTTTTGCAATTTTTATATTTATTTAGGATCTGAAATGATACACTCAAACATAGCATTTCAGGTTTAGGGCATGCTCATTTGCACTAATTCTAATGGCTAAATGCCTTTGAAACCCTAATAATTACTTTTATGGCAAATTTTTTAAACTACTCTTATGGTTTAGAATTGACTAATTCTATCCATACTGTTTACATATTATCTTAATGTATCCCCTACTGTTTCTGACAATTGTCTTTAACCTCTCTTATCATTAACTTTCCATCACACTCCATGATTAATAGTTTTTTTAAATTCCTAAAATACCCTTCATGTGGTGAATTCATCTTCATTAACCTAGAGACTGAGAACTGAACGGAGTTACAACGTTATACCTCTCTTACTTCTCGATGTTCACAACTCTTTCCCCTTAACCTATCCTAAATTTCTCCCCGTTCGTTCGGTTATTGACTTGGAAAACTGTAATTCTTCCGGCCCAATATAATTAATATAATTAATGTGGTGATTACAGCTGAAATGCCCCGGCTTGGCCATACGTCCAATTCCGTCCTAAAAACCTGGTGAAGATGATCAATGGAGAAGGGAGAGAAACCTAAATATCTTTAAATCTTTGGAAAATGAAGCAAGAAGGTCCTTAAAACTGTCCCTTGTGACTCAACATTCGCAACCTTAAACCTTGCTTCTCTCCCCCCAGTCATGCCGACGGCGACTGTCAATCTTGACCAATACTCATCTCCCTTACTAAACATTGTCCCAAGGAGAACGGAAAAGCCCAAACACGAAAAATGTAATCTGCAAGTGCTGACTCTATGAAAAATTATAATCAGTATGTTAAGCTCTTGAGCCACATCAATGGTGAATGACATGATCCCATCTTCCTATGATGCATGTCACAGGCGGCTGAACGTTAGCTCCTTAGAGCTTTACCTTCTCCAGTTCTCCCCTCCCTTTTCTCCCTTCCTGTTCCCATGGCCAACTGGATGGAAATCCCAGAAGAACTCTCTTAGCCACTGTTTGCCAACCCTGGAGATGTGCAGCAATAGGGATGATGCACCCAGTTCTCCCCTCCCTTTTCTCCCTTCCTGTTCCCATGGCCAACTGGATGGAAATCCCAGAAGAACTCTCTTACCCACTGTTTGCCAACCCTGGAGAAGTGCAGCAATAGGGATGATGCACCCTCTTTACCCTCCACCATCACAGCCACCACCTTTGCTTATGTTCCCTGGAAAAGCCAAGGGAATTAACATTTCTTGAAACCTCCGTTTATTGTAACTGGAATAGACAATGAAAGATGTATTTCCCTTCTGCTTGCCGGCATCGAAATAGACAATGAAAGTCGCATATTCTTTTGCCTTTCAGATGGAAAGCTTTACAAGCTGAAACTTCCAAAAGATTTACGGAGGTGAGAGAGTTAGCAGCGAGAGGACAGTTTTAATTAGTTGGTCGTGAGCTATTTGGATATTTTTGATCTCTTGGCACAAGAAATTTCTCCCCTAGGCTTCCTAGTATATCCTGCTCTAATACAAAGTCATGCACGGATTTACATGTCGTTCTGCTCCAACTAAAATTGAGGCATGGACGACTATATCTAACTGAAACGACATTGATTAATAGCTCAAAAAGAGCAAGGGTTTGGGTGGGTTTGGCTATAAACATTAGGAATTGTGGGATGTAGCATCGATGACTATGTTTAACTGAAACGGTATTGAAGAGCTCAAAAACTACAGGGGTTTGGGCGGGTTTGGCTCTAAGAAATGTTGGGAGGCCTGGAGCCTTGGCAAGCATCGTGTAGGTTCGCAGTGATTCTCGTCGACTTCAGTACCGATAAGTGTGGGGCTGATGAACTTGGTGGGTTGGTTTGGTTGCTGGTTCAAGGCCATGCCGTGCTGCCATGACACTGGAGGACTCGCGGGGATGATGATGTGAGGGATCTTCGCAATCCATAAAGGGAGCTGGTACCAGATGAGTTCTAGGCAATCTAGAATGATGGACAAACTCGATTCTTCTGCTTGCGTCATTCGTGATATCTCTGTTCTTTGCGTCCTCATCGTCGTTAACTGTACAGTAAATACATTCACCGAAAAAAAAAGTTGGGCACTACCACGAAAAAGGAAGATGGAGGGAAGAGGGGAGGACAAATTTTCATGGTCGAGTTGGTGAATTTTTATTGGTTTTGAAATCGGAATGAAGAGAATGTTATTCTAAAATTTGAATCTTAAAAAATGGAAATGACCATTTTAACCTTGGATATAAAATGTTTGCTTAACTATTTAATAAATTAATTAAATAAATATAAAATTATTAATAAAAGTGGAATTGATAAAAATTATTAAAACAATTAATAATTATTTATTAGTTAAAATAAGAAATTAATTATTAAAAGATATTTAGTACATAATGTTTTATTAATTATTTAATAAAAATTAAATAAATAATAATTATTCAGCAATTGAGAATATAATAAAATAGCCATTCATATATAATAGAATATCTAAAGTATTTATTTTAATTTATAATATTGACTAAATTAGTTATTGTAAAAGGTAATTATTAAATAAATAAAAATAAAATATTTATTTTTAATATTTGTGTGAATGTTTAATTAATTAAAAAATAATATAATCATAATAATTATTAAAATAATTAAGAGTTTTTAATTATAATTAGTTAAATGACAAATAATGTTTGAAATGGTTATTGTAATTATTAAAAATTGTGTTTACGCATTAAAATAATTAAGTTATTTAATAATCCATTATTAAAAGTCATAATCCACATGGGTCATCCAAAATGGGTACCCTTATTACTCGTGTGGAAGATGGGTGTGTTATAGTCTGAAAGCCTATTAAAGTGTACGTTCTTTAGAATCACTAGATTTATTTAATTTTTCGCACCATTGACTGAATGACATGTTACGAATTAACGATCCAGTTAGCATGATAAATCAATTATATTATTTCAATGGTGTATGGCTAATTGAATCTATAATAAATTCCATCTTTTAGTAGCATGCATTAACCGAGGTCTCTTTTGATGAGACAACTACTGAAATGCTATGCATGCGCATCTATTATTAAGTTGTTTGTGTTTTGATTGGTGTTTTCACTATTCACGTGATAAGGTATTGATGGTTTATGATGATTGTTTTCTTAAACGTTGTATTATTGTTTTAATTTGAATTGTTGCAGCTGGACTCACTCGTCAAGCTCATTTTAGTGAATAAATAACTCTAGCTGAATTGCTATGGCAATTTGGTGTGCCCATTGATGTTTTTGGGCTGAAATGGATGTAATAGCCAATTGCAACTTCTCTTATAAATGATTTTAGGCTGAAATGAGTGCTACTCTACAGGTAATAATGGAAAATTGTCTAAAGTTAGTTCACCATGAGTTTACAATATTTTTTTTAAACTCACCACAACTTTTTAACTCATCATGTCACTAATTCTCTAAAATTCACCTTCCACTAGTTCATCGTTAATGCTTCTTAACAGAGGTGTCCATGTCAGCACAAATAACAATTTTCATGACGAAATTACCCTCGAATGGTGAGTTAGAGGAAAAATGGCCTTTTTCAGTTTTCAATTTTCTTTTTTTTTTGCATTTTTAGTGTTTTGTTATAATTTCAAATGTTTTTTATAATTTCTGTTGCTTACATTTTTATATTTTCTACAATCTATGAATTTTCCTGTACTTTTTTGTATTTTATTTTCAATTTCTGTGTTTTTCTATAACTTTTGGTGTTTTTTCTACAATTTTTATTTTCTGATTTTGTTTTCCAAATTCTATAGTTTCTATAATTTGAAAATATTTTTTATTTTATTTGAAATTCTATAATTTTTTATATTTTTTGTAATTTCTATGTTTTTATGTATTTTATATTTGAAAATATTTCTTTTTGAATTTTTTTTCTTTTTTTCATGTCTAAATATCAAAATGATAATATATTAACACCCGTTAATTTATTTTGTATATATTTTATATTTTTCTATGAAGGTTAAAATGGTAATGTGTTAACACCTGTTAGTCTGTTTAATGTTAAGTTAGTGACATGGTGAGTTTTAGACATTTTGAAAAGTTGTGGTGAGTTTAAGAGAAATGTTAAAAACTCATCATGAATTTTAGACAATTTCCCTATAATAATAGTAGAAAATTTAAGGAAATTTGTTTAGACAGATGTAGTTTCTCTAAAAAGTTAGGGATGCTTAAGCTACCAAATTGATTGATTTATATATCAAGGTTCAAAATTTTACAATGTATCGACCCATATCTTAAGTATCATACCTTTAAAGGGTCAGTATGGGAAACGCTACAAAATCCTTTGTATCATCTCTTTTCGTTGTGTCGGCCCCGTATTGAGGGCATATCGGGGGCGTATTGTATTGAGGTGTATCAACAGATAAAGTACAACTTTTCTATAGCCAAAAAACAAATTAAAAACTTTTAAGAAAAAAAAGGCTTCTAACTCTCTTTAAGTACCTTATTTCTCTCCCAAACTCACTAAATCATCCCTACACATTCTTTGGTTGTAAGATTTTTAAAAAACCCAAAAAGAACCTCCAAAACTCAAGATTTTTTTAAGTTTTTTCAACTTTTTTTAAAATTTGCAAAAATAGGTATTTTTTTCAACTTATTTGATAATATGTTGCAATATTTTGTATTTGTTTTTTGTTTGGATGCTTGGAAATGCTTATATATAGATTGATATACTCACCTTGTGTTATAATCCTATATGCTTTTTGTGCCTTAAATAAATCTATTTAATTTTTTAAAGAAAATTTAGAAAAATATAAAATAACAAAAAAAGAAAAATTTATATTTTTTGTGTAATCTACCTATAAAGACTAATTGTCATAGATCTATGAGTGATCATCTACCATCTCCATAGATCTATTGAAATTTCTGTGAAATATTCATTTTTTTTTGTAATTTTACCATCTCCACAGATCTATTGAAATTTCTATAAAATATTCATTTTTTGTAATTTTTAGAATAAAAAATATTTATTATTTATTTTTTTTAACTTTTTGTAAATTTAGAATAAAAATATTTACCTTTTCTAATTTTTAATTCATGGATCTATTGAAATTTCTTATGAGATATTTATTTTTTATTTTTTAATTATTAGAATACAAAATATTATTTTTCTAATTTTTGGTGTGATCTAAGCATAATATTTACCATGTTGTAAATCTATGGATGATTTATTTGAAAATATTTTTTATTTTATTTTCAATTTCTATAATTTTTTATATTTTTTGTAATTTCTATGTTTTTATGTATTTTATATTTGAAAATATTTTTTTGATTTTTTTTTCTTTTTTTCATGTCTAAATATCAAAATGGTAATATATTAACACCCGTTAATTTATTTTGTATATATTTTATATTTTTCTATGAAGGTTAAAATGGTAATGTGTTAACACCCGTTAGTCTGTTTAATGTTAAGTTAGTGACATGGTGAGTTTTAGACATTTTAAAAAGTTGTGGTGAGTTTAAGAGAAATGTTGAAAACTCATCGTGAATTTTAGACAATTTCCCTATAATAATAATAGAAAATTTAAGGAAATTTGTTCAGACAAATGTAGTTTCTCTAAAAAGTTAGGGATGTCGTGAATTGCTTTCCAAGGTGTAGACAAGGTAGCTCAACATGATACACCAGCATCCCAGTCATTTTCTATAGACCCATGAATTCTATCACCTTATGCCAAAGCCTCTCTCTCTCTCTCCAATGGTCATCTCCATAGCCATTTCCCTAACAGAGCTACATTCTTAAGGACTAAATTGCCTATTCCCAATCCACCTTCTTCCTTGCTTCCTACACACTAATTCTCACCTTATTAAATGGTCATTTTTCTCTTCCCCTAGTTCCCAAAGAAAGTTCCTCATCAATCTCTCCAATTTATTGGCCTCCCTAGCAGGAATTCTAAACACTGAGAGGTAATCTCTCTACCCCCTAGACAGATATAATTCTTCTCCAAGTCGCCAGTCTTTTTTCAAACTTTTCCAAGATTGGTGTCCAAAAACAACTCTCCTTTGGGTTAACACCTAGAGGAAGGCCTAGGTAGGACATAGGCCATGAAGAAGTAAGACAATCTAAACACTTTGAAACAGAACCGATAGCTCTATCATCCATATTAATATCCACCACACAACTCTTGTCCAGGTTTGTCTTCAAATCGGATACACTCTTAAAGAGTTTTATCAATCCTTTTAGGTTCCTCACCTTACTCAGATCTCCCTCTTCACAAAAAATTATATGTCATCAACAAACTGTAGAGATGGGTTCCCAGAACTCTATTCCTGCCTATCCTCCAACCCTTTAATGCATCTTCCCTATCAACCCTTGTGATTAATCTACTAAACACATCAGCTACAAGGGTAAACAGAAAGGGCAATAGAGGGTCACCTTGCCTTAGCCCTCTACAAACTAGAAAGAAGTCCTTGACCACACCATTGACCAATACTGAAAAATGACGAAAACTAACACAACCCTTCACCCAATTACACCATCTTTCTTCAAAACCACAATTCCTCAATACCTCAATTAAGAAGTTCCAATCCACCAAGTCATAAGCCTTTTCTAAGTCCATCTTACAGACAAATTTACCATTAAAATATGTTATAAAACCATTCAATTTGCATCAATCCATATTAAAATGCATCTTATAAGAAAATATTTTCATATTTGTATTTGCACCCTCCCCAAACGAAGCCTTACTAAAACCTAACCACTAAAGCTGGTAACATCTTACCTCTAACAAGATATTTTATTCTCTAGTTTAAATTTCTAAGTATCAAATAACAATGCATTCCAATATGATATGTGATACAACAAATCATATAAGATTGCATTTTTTTCTCAATTTCAAATCTGGATATGCTATCCACAAGACACTACAGCAGCACATTTCACATATAATAGAATCAAGAACATACAAGTTAGAGGCCCCTGAAATCTGTTTCTGTAGTTCAGATAAATTAAACAGAGCATAAATTGAATCATCTTCACTTCTATTTGGTAAAGATCCAATTCCTTTATAACTCAAATTTACAAATGATAGAGAGAAAGAACATTTACATCCATAAAAAAAACAGAGCATTTACAAATTTGTTCCAAGAGAAGTTTGAAAAGTGAACTGTCTCCCTCTCTCAGCCTCTCTGATCACATACCTGGTCTAACTTCAACAATAGTAACAACTCTCTTTGAAGACTTCTCCAGCACAGAATTAGTATGGGTTGATTGCTTCCTATCACCATCTTCGGCAACCCTGTAAATGCTATTTCTGTTTCCTCATTTCTCCAAATTCTGGAAATGAAATTCAAACATTCTATTCTATAGGATTCAAAACAACAAAAGCCTATTCTATAGGCTTCAAAACATTCTATCTTCAGCAACCCTGTAAATGCAACTTATGTTTTCTTTTCATTGGTAATAGGATCAGAGAGTTTTATTGAAAGAAAATCTGGATACAACCCAACCCATAAGACGGGGATGGAACCATGGTCTAATGACCAACATTCAAAAGTAATCAGCAGGAAAACAAAAGTAAATTCCACAAAAACAAATTCAAATGAATAGTACTGTAAGCTAATTTTAGTTCCACTAACCCAAAGATAGACTACACAAATTTTCCATAACAAATCCTAAAAGTGGGTATTCCATAGACCAGCCAAAGGTGATTGGAGTTTTCAAGTGAAATATCTAATAAATCCAACATCCCATGAAAAACATAATCTACAGAAAAAGAGGGTTTATAACCATGTCATATCTGCCTCCATTGCAGCCAATAAAGTTGGCTTCAGCCCACTCATCCAGCTTCTATGTTGGACACATGACCTGATTTAAAACTTCTACCATTAAATAGAAATGACATCTCTTCTAGGCAATTTAAGCAGGCCTAATTTAACAAATAAGCTGTGTGTTCAAAGAGTGGAGATGGCAAAAGAAACTAACAGTGGTCTGTAACTATGATTCGATGAATTTCTGTGAGTAATGACTGCAAACTGCTCTTCCAACAAGTTAAAATTTGAAAGAATATGATATGATAGATGGTCTGCAACTCAGTAAATGTGATTCATGTTAGAGATTTTGATGAGAATGGTTGACCACAGGCCTACCATGTCTACCATAATGGCCCTAGTTGTTTTTATTGTACATGGATCACTTTTGTCCATGTGGTTTGTATGTTTTCATATTAGCTAATATAAAGAGCACCCACATGGCTCTTTCTCTATATTTGTTGTATTCCCTCATCCCTTTACCTTTTTTAATTCTTGTGAATTTTATGGGAAACTAATAAATAAGCAGATAACCAAACTCTAGTCTTACCTTGGAAATATTACAATATAATCTCAGTGGAGATGTTAATGATGAGGTGCATCTGGTTACATCGTTTACTTTGTATTCATGGCCATGTGGCAGCTGAAAAAGGCATGATTGGTGATTGAATTCTTCAGTGGGGCCAGCTGGGTTTGTTATAAATAGATGATTGAATCCTAATGAGCCTATTAGGCAGTTAATTTGGAGATGGCTTGTTTGCTTGTCAGTGCAAAATTGGACCTACCCATGGAGAAAGAAAGAATGATTCTAACTGCATCAAATATTTCCCAAGGTTAGCCATTTTCCCTTCTTTGGATAAAATCAGATGCCCCACGGGCTCATACTTAAAAGAGAGAAATCAAGGCTAGGGCAGTCTACCTACCATGTGGCTCCCATTTTTTCTGCCCCCATGTCTAGCCATAGAATTACGCATCAAGGCTAGAGCAGATTGTCAGAAACAACTTCTATATTCTCATGAGAACAACAGTTGTAGTTGAATGGGTCCAACATGAGAGATTAACCATTTATTCAGTTACCGGAGAAAAGAATATAAGAGGCTAATACTATCCACCTCATGGAGAGACAATAATATTCTCATGTAGATGAACAGATAACTAAGGCATTTCAACAAACACTATTGTTACAGAACGGCAACCACGGAAGAGCTTCCTAACAAGTTTAACACATAATGCTCGATAATTGTCTTGACTACTCCAACATAAAGAACCAGTAAAGAAAACAATAACACAAATAAAATTGATCATACTATGCTGCACTTACTGATTTAAAGGACGGGATTATATATGTCTACACTCGAAAGTGGTGGTCTGGAAAACGGGGGAGGAAGGAAAAAAAAAAAAAAGGAATGAGAAAGAAGAAGAAGAAGAAGAAGAAGAAGAAGAAGAAGAAGAAGAAGAAAGAAGAAGAAGAAGAGGAAGAGGAAGAGGAAGAAGAGGAGGAAGAGGAAGAAGGAAAGAGAGAGAAACCACCGCTGCCGTGTTGTTTCAGTGGCAACAGTGGCAGAGGGAAAGAAGGCGAGGGGAAAGGGAGGGAGAATGGAGAGGAGAGAGAAATTGCCGATGACTAATGGTGACTTACCTCGCCGGAGTGTGGTTCTTCGGCCGTTGGAGGACGGGGTACCAGGAGAAGAAGAAGGAAAGAGAGAGAAACCACCGCTGCCGTGTTGTTTCAGTGGCAACAGTGGCAGAGGGAAAGAAGACGAGGGAGGAAGGGAGGGAGAATGGAGAGGAGAGAGACGAAACTCTCTATCATATCATGGTTGTTTGTCCATTTGCTCAGGCAGTTTGGCTGCAAGGAAACATACGATTTAATCCTCAGATATATCCAGAAGGAACTTTTGAAGAAACAATAAACAGATGGCAAGATAATTTGGCAGTGGACAAAAAAAAACTAAATTCGGTATGCTGAAGAAATGGATTATATTTGCGAAATTTACATGGGAGGAATGCAGCAATTACATTTTCAGAGGGGTACAACCTGATCCAACTCGTGTGCAGCATTGGAGCCTTCAATTCTTACAAGTAATGAGGAGGTGGTGCAGATAGGTAAAATCAGTGCAGGTGAAAGTATGCAATTCATCTAAATATCTGTGAAAATGATATTTTCTCTATGCTTACTGATGGATCATTTATTACTAAAGATGAGGCAGCCGTTCGTTATGTTATATTTTCTCCTACTGATGTCTTTGTTGTAGCAGTAGGAACAAACTACAAGGTTCAGACTGCTGTCCACACTGAACGGTGGGCTATTATCTATATGTTAAGGCATCTCTTGATCTTGGAATCAGCAAAGTTGGAGTTTATATGGATGCTCAAGCAGCTCAACATATTGTAAATAGTTTAACAAAGATGAATAGCCGGTTAAACTGGGATGACCAAGGTCCATTTGATGGAGTTAGTTCAGTCTTTTGCTTCTGTAAAGTAATATATGTATCAAGAGTAAAGAATCAAGTAGTTCATGCAATAGCTAACAGAGCTAGAACAGTCAAGGGAGATTTGAACCTCCAGAATGGATGAGAAGTCTTTTTTGCACTCTTCCAATTTAGGAGATACAATGTAGCTATTTTATAACTGAATGAAGTTCTTTGGTTGTTTGTGTGCCAAAAAAGAAAAAAGAAACATCCATATTCTTCATTTCAATATATCCAAAATAAGTTGAGTAAAGCATAAATGGCAAAATTGATCAAGGACAAAATTCAAATATTAACCATTGGCAAACAAATGACTAGAAAATGTATAAGCATGTAAAATATGGATGCAGAAGATTTTTTTTTCATCATATCACACTCATGGGATGAATTTCAGCAAGGGTGGCTGAAGCAATAAATTCATCTCTTCAAGAGATCCTGGTGACACATAGAAATGTATTTCATGATGATATATGGCAATTCCATTTCCACATTAGATTTGAGATGTCTGACTGAAAATGATTTGTGAACTAGGCTTAGGCCAAAAATGTTTTAGAAGGCATGGGAGGCATATGCCCCAAAAATGCCCTGAAATGCATGCCAGAGGTGTTGAGGCCTCTGAGGCATATGCCTCATACAAAAAGTAAGAAAATAATAAAAAGGAAAGGAAAGGGAAGGAAAGGGAAAGAAAAAGAAAGAAAGAAACAAAAGGAAAGGGGAGGGAAGACATCATAGTTTTTAAAGGCTTAAGCCTTGAGGCGAGGTACAAGGCTTAAGCCTTTGTCAGGATGAGGAGTAAGCCTCGAGCCTCAAGGCGTGAGGTGTAAAAAGGCGTAAGCCTCAAGTATCAATGATTATTTAGTGATTTAATGTAAAAAATATATATTTGATGCATTTTTTAGTTCAAAATATATGGAAGAAGCACTTCAATAATTATGAGTAAAAAAAAAATTTAAAAGAAAAATCAATTGGGGAAATCAACTTCTATTAGTTTCTCTTAGTGTTATAAGATAGTTCAATGCAAAATGGGCCAATCAAGTTCTTAGTTTCTCTTGGATATATCAAGTTGTTTTTCTTATTATTCTAATTCTAATATCATTCAAGGTTTGTTATTTTTTTTCATTTCTTTTCCTAATGGATTTATTTTCTTTTTATTGATTTTTTTTTTGTATAAACCAAATTAACTAAGTTATTTTCTTTCTTCTGAACTATTGAATGGCCATGAATTTAATATCCAATCATATGGATGATTCTTCGTATGTTTCCTTTCTTCCAATTTGGTCATTTTAATTATTTTAGAACTTTGCATTTTAAACATGAAATGTAAAATGTTTATAATTGTTAGTTGATTCATTATTATTTTATTTAATGCATAACGACTGAAACTTCTTGCTTATAAACTTTTAGTTTATGGATATTTATATCTTCTATCATTCTAACTTAGTATATTATATGGAATTTTTATTGATTTATAAACTTTAATTAATTTTATTCTTAAGATTTGATTTTTACACCTCGCAATGCCTTGAGGCTTATGCCTCACCTTTTTGGGCCATTACGCCTCAATTACGCATTTAGCCTTTTAAAACCTTGGAACTTGGAAGACATATTTAATAAAGAAAAGGGACCCCCCTCTCCCCCTTCCCCCCAAACTTGAGTGTTATGCATCTTCATTCTTCTTAATACAAGTTAGTAAAAAGGAAATGAGAAAAACAAAATGAACCTTCTCCTCCTCTCAAGGAGGCTTACACCTCTTGTGTTATGAACTACACCTTCATGCTTCCAAGGTGGTGGAACACCTTGCGTCACCCCTCTATGTTTTAAAACGTTGGGCCAAAAATGACTGTTTGGAATTAGTTTTTATATTAGACATTGGTTGGTTTCTGGAAATTAGCAAGGAAAAGATCATGGCTCAAGAGATTAAAGTCTTGTAATTATTCTTGGGCCTTTGAACTAGCTTGAAATTTTATTTGTATATGTAGAGGACACTGATGTGGGCCCCACAGCTATGGTCCCCATTGTGTTTGTAGGACAGTATGTGTAATTATTTGTTTCAGTCATGGTAGTGTCAGTTGGTGGTCAGTTTGTTATTTATTTCAGATTTTTATTTGTTTTATTTGTCATGCAAGTACTAAGGGCAGATCTGTCATTTTCCCTATGTACTAAACATAACCTATAAATACTAAGAGAGTGGTGGCGACAAATCATTCTGAATCTGTCCCTTCTTTCAACCTTTGTTTCTCCAGTTCTTCTCCTCTCTTTTCTTCCTTTCTATTTCTTTTCTTCTACTTTTCCTAATTTGAAATCTATTAGGGTTCAAGGCTGATTGTAGTCTTGATCGTCTACTTGGTATCAGAGCCTATCTATCTAAGGTTTCTCATGTGAGTCTAGTCCAGCCGACCACATGAGAATTATCTAGGGCTGGAAGTTTATGAAGAAGTATACGTTGGCTGATTCTTGGAGGTTACCAGAAGAGGTTCACAGCTGTTGAAGACTTGCCACGACTTGCAGAGTGTTGGTAATCAGGAAGAATCAGAGAAGGCTAGGGTTCAGGCAACCTTGGAATGTAACGAACAACATTCTTTGGGTAAGTCTTATTTATTTTCTAGAGACTGCTATCAGTCAAGATAGGTTGGACCTATCTAGAAGGAGCGGCCGAACTGTTTTAGGGTTTTCTCTCTGTTCTAGGGTTTGACATTAACCTTGCGGCAAACCTTTCTGTTGAGCTGAACTCTTGTTATCCTCTTGGAAAGTGATTGTTTTAGGGTTTTCTCCCAGAGGTGATCAGTTTTAGGGTTCCATCTCGTTCTTCTTGAGTTCCTAATGACCGAAGCAAGGTCCAAAGAATGGACAGTTGGCACCATAAAGGGTGCAACACAGTATCTTTATTGGCCGTTGTTGTCTCTTTTTTCAAATTGGCCCATTGTGGCTCACTTCATACTGGCTTAAGAAGCCAGCCCATCGAGACATTTGGGTTGACCCATAAAGGTCTCCATTAAAGTCTTTATTGGCCTGTTGTGGCCCATTTCGTATTGACTTGAAAAGCCAATCCATCAAGGCATTTTGATTGACCCATTGAGGTATTCTCTCTCTTTTTTTTTATTCTCCAACACTAGAACAAAATTACTGTCAAAATTTCCATCAATGCAACATAATCAAACAAAGGTCTAAGCACCCAAAAAAAACATTGTCTAATAAGGCGGACATTGTATTTGTCTCAACAAAAACGATAACATAAAAATTTTGGTATTAAGTTAATCATCAATATCCAGAACATATAAAGATGGAACACCCAAGTATTGGTTGCCCTAGTGTAAATCTGCTGACTTGCGTGGGCAGATACCATCCTAATAAGACCTCTTGCCATCAATTCCCTGATAGCCTTCCGTGCAAGTGATCCATTGATCCTCAATCTGTCCGACAGAATGGAAGGGGTGATGAGCTTGTATTTGGGTGCTTCGGAGAGAAGTTTGTCATAGGTGGCCTGATCAAACAACACCATATTGTTCACCTTCTCCTTCTGCTTTCCCTTGCTCCACTTCTTCTTCTTCTTCTGTTTACCGCCTCCAAATTTAGCGGGCTTAGAAGATGGAGGGGGAGCCTTTTCCTTCTTTGGCACCATCCGATTTGAAGTTGTGAAGAGTTTCTGAAGAGGAACAGAGCCCACTGCTTGTTAATTGGTTATACTTGCGTGGTTAATTGGTGACAAACATTCTTGGAAAAATGTTTGCAATTATGACAGTGGAAAATGGTTTTCCTGAACTCCAGAAAGATTAGGAAATAATTGACAATTCAGATTATTAAACCATCTAATTGTGCTGAACTGCTGGTTTGAGGTTCAGGAAATGTCTAAATGTGGCACATCCAGTTGTATGCTGTTTTCTGAGACTATAAACTTGTAAAGTTAGCAATCAAGTTTAAAGGCACATTATCCAGAGTATGCACATCCCCTCTGCAGTGTGGACATGTTGAAACAAGATGGGTAGAATACTTCATCTGGGAAGAGACACCTGTCTCTGGTTTTTAAAGGGATCCCGTCTCATCCGGCCTAGACTATTCTGCGCTTCCGTGACCAAGAACAATGGCACAAGCAGCAACAGCAGCATCAATAGCAACAACAGTTCAATAAGAGATTGTGATGCATATCGTGAATTGGAAAAACTCGATTTCATGACTGCTGCTAAGATTCTTTTCACCACTCCTCCTAAGAAGAAGAAATTTGGGTAATTAACCCTTTGACATGACCTCTCTTATTTTATTTCTTTTCAACCTTTCTCTTTTAGCTTTCTATTTTGCTTAATTTAGTTCTTCATTTTATTAGGGTTTATAGTTTGTTCAGATCAAATAAATGAGTAAAAGTTACAAAGATCCAAAGAGCGGGTTCTGGGGGACAAGGCTGAGAGAAAGGAATATGGAAATTATTCAGTCATAGAAAATATTACTGTAGAAATTTAGGTTTAAGTGATCAAGAAAGCCGATTCAATCTTTACCAACTAGTAAGTATAGGACTTTCCTTGATCATGGTAATTCAACCAGGTAAAAGGTACATCAATTCTGGCATGAACAGTAGCTGCATTTTAATGTCGACTATAGAAAAGGAAGTTCCAGTTTGGGATGTTATAATATCCTGGTTTCTATGAAAGGCCTGGATTTGATTGATAAAATTATTAGATGTTTTGATAGAGTTATAAACATGATCAAATAATTCACAATTGGTGTTCTTGACTTGGGCAGCCATGTTCTATGCTTTTTTTTTTTTTTTTGATAAATTGTTCTATGCTTAAGTTTCTTTGATAAATTTACTCACCATATAGCTTTAAAGGAGTGGAAAGATGTATTTCAGTATTTGATGTGGAAGAGACACAATATAATGTGTTGATAAAATTTTCCATTGGGTAATGGCCTTTATAAATGTCAGAATAAAATATGTTAATCTAGTAAATTAATCACTTTGTTACGTGATACAGTCTTTACCCATCCTACACAATTTACATTTTAAACATTCTTTGTTTATGTTTTTATGTATTTGAGTGTTTCTTTTAGCTCTTGGTTTACATTTTGTATATACCTTTTCCATATATTACAAGGATTAGGAAGTTGTGGGGCGTGGAACAGGCAGAATAAAACATGTTAATAACAAATACATACTAACATGCTACACCTGTGAGATGCACCAATTTACAAAGGGTAATAGAGCTTGGGTTGCATTGTTTTCAAAGCGCCCAGGTGATGGTAGGCGATAGGGGGGCACCTAGTTGACTAGTTAATGACTTTTTTATAGTAAAAGACATAAATTGTAGGGTAACTCCCTAGGTCTCATAGTAATCAGCAGAAATATTTAACTAATAATTACCATAATGCTTATCAAATAAGTATAGATCTCATATCAAAACATAGAAAGTCGCATAATTTTGAGAAGAAAAAGAAGAAAGAAAAGAAAACCTAGAAAAAATAAGAATGCAACTAGGAAAATGGTTGTGGAGATTGCCAAATGATAGGGACAAACTGTGGGCAAAGGTAATCATTAGCATTCATGGACTTCTGACGAAAGGCTGGGATTTTGGAGTGCAGAATAGGGCAACAAGAGCTTTTCCTTGGAAATCCATTCATGACATTCTTTTATTTTTTCTGCCTCTTATCAGGTATAATCTTGGCATTGGGAACTATGTTAAATTTTGGGAACATGTTTGGTTGGGTAATTCACCTTTGAAGGAACAATTTCCATCCTTATTTGCCTTGTCAAACCGTATGGTGAACACATTTCCTCTTTCTTGACTCATTCCAGCTCTAGGTCTAGACTTGATTAAGACTTGGGTTTTAGAAGAGGCCTTCGTGAATTGCTGAAACTTCTTTCTTCTTATTTCTCTTTCTCTCTTTTCTTCTTTTCTTGCATTATCTGAATTACTGTAGGTGTAATTTTCAACTTGGTATTAGAGCGGGTTCTCACTTTCGACTTTTTTTCTCCTTTCTTTGCCCATACATAGTGTGTGTGGAGAACTGATCAGTTGATTAATCAGCTACTTATGCAGCCCAGTTAGAAAGGTTTTTGGAGAGTTTTGTGGAGGCTTTTCATCCTTAGTTGAAGCCTAGGCTAGGTTCTTGGAGATTTTTCTCGAAAACCCTAGATAACTAGAGAAACCTTGTTACAGGTTGTAGAGACAGTTTGAACCAGGCGCTTGGGGATTAGAGGTAAGCCTTTTGATTTCTATTAGCGGCGGTTTTGGTTGGATTGAATCCTGGAACCTCTGGAAGGGGTGGTTGAAGTTTCTCTCTTTCTCTCCATCTTGCAGTACCCTATGAAACCCTAATTTTGAGGGGTTGAAAGGTTATTCTTTGCTTAGAACAGTAATTCTAGCCTAGTAAATCCCTAATTTGATTTTCATTTGCATCCATTTACTCAATGGAGCAAATTGGAGGAGAAGACCAAATATTCGACATATTCTGGGTTTGGACATGGGGGGTCAGTGGAGAATCCTTTTGGGGCTATGACTACTAGGGGTGTTCAAATTCGGTTGATAAACCGAAAATCGAACTGAACCAAACCGAATAAGCTAATTCAATTTGGTTAATTCGGCTATGATTCGGTTTAGTTTTTATTTTCTAAAAAAATCTGTTTTTGGTTTTGGTTTGGTTTGACTAAAATTTTCAATTGAACCAAACCGAAAACCGAATTAATGCTGTTATTTAGTTAAGTATATTAAACATTAATGTTTTATTTAATACTTTATGCTAATTAATTATTATAATTCCCAATGAACAATTAATAATAGTTAATTAAAGCCTAGACTCATTATTAATTGCTTGTTCGTCATTAATTGTTCATTAATCATTAATTATTTTTGAAAATGGCCAATTTGCCAATTCCCCATTGGCATAGGGCTTTTGGCCTATTGTAGCTTTTAATTAATAATAGCTAATTAATTAAAACCATTGGGCTTTGGGGTCATTTTAATTTTTAATTAATAATAGTTAATAGTTAATTAATTAAAACCATTGGGTTTTGGGGCCATTTTAACTTTTCATTAATAATACTTATTAAATGCTTGCCATTTATGTGGAACCAGGGTCCAACCGAACCGAAAACCGAACCAAACTCGGTTAGGGCCGGTTCGGTTCGGTTAGAGGAAAAGGTAAAATCGAATAGTTAGGCCCTCAGTTTGAACCGAATCGAATCGACCGATTGTACACCCCTAGTGACTACTGTGAAGCTAGATGGGACCAATTATTTAGCTTGGTCTCAATCTATTAAGATACATGTGTGTAGTAGAGGAAAATGGGGTTATATTACTAGGAGCAAGAAGAAACTGGAGGAGGATGGTCCTACTTATGAAAGGTGGATGCAGGAAAAATACATAGTAGTGGGTTGGCTAGTGAATTGTATGCAACCACACATTAGTCAACATTTCCTGTAGATGGAAATTGCAAAAGAAGTGTGGGATAGTGTCACAGAGACCTATTCCCAAAAGCTTAATGTTGTTCGAGCCTACAAATTGAAGCATGATGTGAATAATCTTAGACAGGGGGAGAAGCCCTTAGCAGTCTACTTCTCTGTGCTGAAATCTCTTTGGCAAGAGATTGATCTGATGGAGATTGTTGTTTGGGGTTGCACAAAGGATGCATAAACATATAGGAGGTTGGTGGAGAGAAATCAAGTCTTTGAGTTCCTCACCGGACTCAACTCGGAGTATGATATTGTGAGGTAGAATGTTTTAGCAAAGGATGAGGTGACTTTGTCTCAAGCATATGCTATGGTGAGCAGTGAGGAGAGCAGAAGACAAGTTTAGTCTGTTGGGCCGTAGGTTGATCACTATGCTAATGCTGGGATGAGGCGGAAGGTTAGCATTGGAAAGAAAGATGTTATCTGTGAATACTGCAAGAAGCCTAAACACACTAAAGACACATGTTGGAAACTGCATCCAGAGCTCATTTATGCCAGATTCAAAAAAGAAAATGGTGGAAATGCAAATGTAGCCACCTCTTCACAAGGTGAATAAGGACAGGGTGGAGAGAAGTCAGTGGGAGAACAGCTTGCAACCGCTAGGGCTGAATATGAGAAGTATGGCTGAATCATTAGTCACTTGGAGTCCACTGCTACAACTCTTTCAGAAGCTGTTCCTTCCTCTGCATTTGCTCACTAAGGTATTCGTGCCACTACACATCATGCTTCTGTCTTAGGTACTCATTAAACCCCTTGGATAATTGATTTTGGTTCTTTTGACCATATGACCAATGTTTCATAGTTATTCACCTCTTACCAACTTCTTTCTGGCCAAGATAAGATATCCCTTGCTGATGGCTCCCTAGCCCCTATCTTGGGAAAGGGAGACATTAAGACCTCTAATGCCTTGACCTTATCATCTATTCTTCATGTACCTAAACTTAATACCAATTTTCTTTCAGTTAGTAATTTGACTAAATCTCTAAATTGCAGTGTGACCTTTTTTTCCTTCATATTGTGTTTTTTCAGGACATGGAATCTAAAATGGTGATTGGGAGTGGCCATGAAGCGAATGGGATCTATCTGTTAGACATGCCTGAGCAGAGCTAAGTACAACCTAAGAGAACTGCATTTGTTTTAGAGTCCACTAGTTGTATTATGTTTTGTCGTAGTCGTTTGGGTCATTTGTTCTTTTTGAAAGAATGGTAGGATCCATCTAATGGACGCCAAAAGGTTGCGGAATGGGTGGGCGAATTTCAAAAATTTTCCTACCTTCTCCCAACTGGGAATCGCATTCCCTAAATTTAGAATACAATATTCAAGGATTTTACTTGAACCATAATCGAACCAGATCTTAACCAAAAGAAAAAAGGGAGGATTATACCTGATCCGGAGAAACAGTATCTCCCAAAGTTGGTGTTCACGCCCAAAGAAGACACCAAGAACCGATCCTGCTGAAGATGACACAACTGTGGATGGAACGGAACTAGCAGGGTGCGTCCTACACACTGGATCCTTCGCAAAAACCCTCTAGAAACTCTGAACACCGAATCTTTTTCAATCTTTCTTGCAAGACTGATGTCAAGAATTGATTTCTTGATTCCCTTATTGCTGCAAAGATCAAATCTTGCAAGAGGGAATGGCGACGACTGGAGGAGAACTCCTGGGACGAAGATGGCTGAACTGCTTCTCTTCTTTCTGGAGTCTGTATGAGATCTTATCTCAATTCGCAGGGAGTTTTCTTTTTTCAAAAAAACTTGGTTTGAAATTTGATATATTTCTCTTGGATTTCTCTTCCTTTCTTCTTGATTAAGAAACCTCCTAATTAGGAGTTATCCCAATCCAAATCTGAATTTGGATAGGGGATTATCTTAATCCTATCTGCAGATTAAGTTAACTTACTCCTGATCTTATCAGGAGGTTACCAGATTCAAATCTAATTTGAATTTGGTCTCTTGGAGTGGATAAGGTTAAAGGCCCAATCCTTTTACTAACATTAATCTCAGATTCGCCCCATAAATGGGTGATCATATCAGCCCAGCTCGAAATGGGCTTTTGGCCCATTAAGTGTTCAGTGTTTAACTAGTTTTCAATCTGCTGCCCAGTTGGGCTTCTTTGTATGGCGTGGGACCCAAGCATTGATCTACACACCAGCCACATGGGTTCGGCCCAGCCTTTAATACAAGGCCCAGTCGAATTCACTGAAAAACTCAGTGAACCCCTGAGCCCATCACATGGACCCTATGGGCCCAACACTTACATTAAGTGGTCCCTGGGCCAAGCCATCTTATAAAAACCCAGGGACTGTGGGCAGGTGCAATATTAGCCCATCAGGTATTATCCTAAATGGTCTTACACTTAACCTCTCAGCCCTTAATGATCAAGCATTTCTCGACAAGAGAGGACCTCTCCCTTAGCTACAAGGAACAGTGCCGCACTCTCCACTCACATGGATCCCGGGAATTAAAACCATTTGCAAACATTTCAAAACTGTACATATATATATATTAATTTTGCAAAACAAAATTCCAACGATTGAAATCAACTGCCGGCAGTTTGGTTTCCATCAGAGAGAGTGCATTCCCGATCATTACCCTTTGTCCGACAAAGGGGCTGATCCTGTCACTATGATCACCCACTCAGATGAATTCTCAGACTGTCCCAACATACCCAGGTTTTGATCCCCATCTAAGGATATCACTGATTGGCATATCAAAGACAGTCCGATCCGACACCTAGTGAAGTGTCATAATCGAGTCTAGGGGTCAGGTGTAACTTTCTAGTCTTGCCCATCTATCTCCAAGGTCCAGGGCAATACTGGAAATTTGGTCCGGTTCAAGGATTCGAGTAATCCCATACTGCATGTGCCTTGGGTCTTACCCTGGTGGCCGAGACAGGCCATCCCAACACTTGGTGGCACACCAGTATCAGCCTTGGCAGGATAAATCTCCCCAGACTTATCCAATGGCTGTGGACATTTAAAACTAACACGAGTCTCTATAAGTGTCCAGTTTTAGGGTCTTTACACAGAATTAAACCAAAGAACATGAATCAAACATGCACTTTATTTATTTCCACTAAATAACAAAAATACATCAAATCGGATTGAAGCTAAGGGCATACAAAACTGTCTAACATCTCCCACTTGCACTTAGGTCCAATCTGGTACAAGCCGGAGTCCCATACTTTCCACGTGTTTCTCAAACACCTTCTGTGTCAGTGGCTTAGTCAATGGGTCTGCCACATTATCCGCTAATGCTACCTTTTGAATTAGGATGCCCCCTCTACCAATGAACTCCTGCAGTATATGGTACTTCCTCTCGATGTGCTTTGACTTCGAGTGGGCCCGAGGCTCTTTAGCATGGGCGACCGCTCCATTGTTGTCGCACAACAGGATGGGTGATGTGCTGGACAGAATCGCTCCCAATTCGTGTACGAATTTCTTCATCCACAAGGCTTCCTTGGCAGCTTCACTTGCGGCAATGTACTCGACCTCGGTTGTGGAATTTGCAATGGACCCCTGTTTGCTGCTTTTCCAACAAACAACACACGATCCTATCGTGAAAACATACCCAGATGTAGACTTTCTATCATCTGGATCTAACTGGAAATCGGCATCGGTATACCCTAGAACTTGTAATGAACTACCATCGAATACCAGACAAAACTCTTTTGTCCTTCGAAGGTATTTAAGTATGTTCTTTATAGCAGTCCAATGCTCTTGCCTTGGGTTGGCCTGGAATCTGCTTACCACACTCACCGCCTGAGCAATGTCCGGGCGAGTGCACAGCATGGCATACATGATGCTCCCTATGACTGAGGCATAGGGAACATTTCTCATGCCCTCAATCTCCTCAGAAGTCTTGGGAGACATCTTCTTGGAGAGAGTGACTCCGTGCCTGAAAGGAGTGTTTCCTTTCTTGAAGTTCTCCATGCTATATCTTTTGACAATTTTGTCAATATAAGCAGCCTGGGATAATCCAATTATTTGCTTCGATCTATCTCTATAGAGTCGAAGACCCAGTATATATGAAGCTTCTCCAAGATCTTTCATGGAGAACTGCTGTGACAGCCATACCTTGACCGAAGTCAACATTCCTACATCATTCCCAATGAGTAGGATATCGTCCACGTACAACACCAAAAAGGTGATCTTATCCTCACTGGACTTCCTGTAAACATAGGGCTCATCCGGATTCTGCTCAAAGTCAAACGTTTTGACGGCAGAATCAAAACGGATGTTCCAACTCCTAGAAGCCTGCTTAAGTCCGTATATGGATCTATTGAGTTTACATACCATGTGTTCCTGACCAGCAGCAATGAAGCCTTGCGGCTGCTGCATGTAGATATCTTCACTAAGATTTCCATTCAGGAATGCGGTTTTGACATCCATCTGCCAAATCTCGTAGTCATGGTACGCTGCTACAGCTAGCAGGATCCTAATGGATTTAAGCATGGCCACGGGCAAAAAGTTTTCCTCATAATCGATGCTTTCTTTCTGAGTATACCCTTTCGCCACCAAACGAGCTTTGTAGGTCTCAATCCTGCCATCGGGGCCCTTCTTCCTCTTGTAGATCCATTTGCAACCAATTGCTTTTACCCCGGAGGGCGGATCTACTAGAGTCCAGACTCCATTGGTCTCCATCGAGTCCATCTCAGCTCTCATGGCCTCCACCCACTTTTGGGAATCTATGTCTAACATAGCTTACGAGATCTTCCTCACTAGTCAAGGCTTCCACCAGGTAACTATCCTGGTCATAACCATATCGGACTGGTGGTTTGGATACCCGGGTGGACCTTCTAGGTTGGTCACTACCTGGAACTTGTGGGACATCTCCCACTGCTCCTGAGCTCTCCTCATCAAGAACTATTTCCTGACGATGGGTGTCCAGGATGTATTCGGTTTCTAAGAATTGGGCGTTTTGACTGCAGAACACTTTCTGCTCACTTGGGTCATAGAATAGATAACCCACCAAATCTTTTGGGTAGCCTATAAATAGGCAACGACTGGTTTTGGATTCCAACTTGTCCGCACTTGTTCTTTTAACGTGTGCAGAACAACCCCAAACCTTCAAGTGTCTCACACTTGACTTCCTTCCGGTCCATAGTTCATATGGAGTTTTCGGAACTGATTTGGTTGGAACCCGATTCAGCACGTAGATAGCAGTCTCTAATGCATAGCCCCAAAAGGATGTGGGTAATTCTGAGTGTACGAGAAGTGACCGAACCATGTCCAACAAGGTCCTATTCCTCCTCTCTGAAACACCGTTGAGTTGAGGTGTGGCAGGAGGAGCTAATTGTGACACTATCCCGTTGACCTTTAAGTAGTCCCTGAATTCGTCAAAGAGATACTCGCCACCTCAATCTGATCGAAGGGCCTTAATTTTTCTCCCTAACTGTTTCTCGACTTCCTGTCTGAACTCTTCGAACTTTTCAAAGGATTCAGACTTATGTCTCATTAGGTATACGTAACCATATCGTGAAAAATCATCTGTAAAGGTGATGAAATACACGTGTTGATTTCGTGTCTAACACTCAGGGGACCACATACATCAGTATGTTTTAGGTCAAGTGTGCCTGCAGATCTTTCAGGCTTACTGTCAAATGGCCGCTTAGTCATCTTACCTTGTAGGCAAGGTTCATAAGTGGGAAGATTTTCTACGGTTAGAAAATCCAAAGGATCATCCTTTACCAGCCTTGTGATTCGGTCAACACCGATATGGCCAAGTCAATAATGCCAGAGGCACGTGGGATTTACTGTATCACGATTCTTTTTCTTGGGATTTTCGACCGACGTAGTTTCGATTAAGTTAGTTTCCAGAGTAGGATGTAGAACATAGAGACCGTTCTCCAGTTCCCCGCATGCGATGAATTTGTTATTCCTTTTAACAGTAATCATATTACTAAAATAAACAGTATATCCATCAGCACACAACTTAGAAACAGAAATTAAATTTCTTCTCAAGTTCTGTACATAAAGACAATCTTTAAGTACAGGCACTCCTTCTCTAAATACTAATTCTACGGTTCCTATTGCCGCAGCTGCAACACTTGCAGTCGTTCCCAAGAATAGTGTCACTTCGCCTTCACTCAATCTTCTGCTAACTTTGAACCCCTGTAGTGAGTTACACGCATGAGTTGAAGCCCTGGAGTCAACACACCAGGACACAGAAGTGACTAACATATTAGTTTCTATGACACAAGTTTCGATGTTACCTTTCTTAGATTCCAGGTAGGTAGGACAATTCCTCTTCCAGTGGCCGGTCTGCTTGCAGAAGTGACAGACATCAGATGCCTTGTTCTTCTTCTGCTTCTTGAGTTTGTTAGCTTTCTTCTGGGGCTTCTTTGCCTTTCTCTTTTTCTTGCCTGATTTGTTAGCTTCAGCAAGCATAACCACAGGCTCATCTTTCTTGAGTAGATCCTCGGCCCTCTACAACATATTGCCGAGTTCTTAGACGCTGACATTCAGCTTATTCATGTTGTAGTTCATTGTGAACGCATTGAAGGAAGAGGGCAAAGAATTTAGGATGGCATCCACTTGCGTGCCAAGATCTAGCCCGGATCCAAGGGCTTCGAGTTCGTTAATGTAGCCCATCATCCGAAGACAATGGTCATGAACTTTCTGCCCTTTGGACATCTGCGCGGTCATGAACAGTTTTAGGACCTTTTGTCGAGTAGAACGGTTCTGCTCTTCATACATTGTCTTTAGACTGTCCAATATGTCCTTGGCAAGTTCGATCTGATCGAACTGCCTCTGTATTGAGTTGTCCAATGAGGCAATGACAAAGCAGCGGGCTAGGGAGTTCTTGTCCTCCCAATCTTGGTAATCCCTCCTACGGGCCTCAGAAGCCCTATCACCCGGACGCTCCGGGGCAGGATTTTTCACTACCTTATCTAACTTTTCGGAAGTTAGGACCAGTATAAGATTTCTGTACCAGTCGGCATAGTTTGGGCCCTTAAGCTTGTTATCGTCTAGAAGCTTTGCGAATTGATCGTTTGCCATTTTCTGATAAAACAACAAAATCGTTAGTCTACAACCTTAGTTTGATTCATGTTATCTACATAGATATGGTTTTTAATCTTTGTTCCATTTCCATTTGTTCATCTTTGAGATTTCCCTCCTTTCTCAGCGACGGAGACGACGAAATGTCTCTGGAAATGTGGGAAATCACATGGGGTGTGTGAAGCCAACTGTTTCAGCTGCATAACCCCACCACCTTTCTGTGACGGATCATATCCATTCATCGAATGAGTTTCCCTTTGGCCTCTGTCAGACAAGGTTCATAGCTGTTTTCAGGTAAACCTTTCTGTCCAGTGAGTGCTCACCCATCATATTCAGGTTACGCCAAGGTACCGTGAGAGAGTTTCCATTTTTTGGTGAAGCCCCTCCCACATTAGTCTATGACGCCCCTATCATCCTATGAAACACTCTGAGAGATCCAACAGCAAATGGATAGTCCAATTTTATGGTGCGTTTCCTCATTACTGAAGGACCCATCATTGTGCTAATGATGGAAGGCCTTTAGAGAGTCCATCATATGGATCTCCCTATCACATGCATTCATATTTGCTGGAGGGAACTAAATTACGCCCTAGTTTTAATTTTAGGTCAAACCAAAGTGGCTCCCAATGACTTTCATAAAGTCAGATTTCTTGTGGGCCTTAATCGGCTAGGGGTTCCGTACCCATCCTTTTTCAGGGTTGTGGGGCCCACCAAGCAAGGAGGGGTCATCCAATGACCTTAAGGGACACCATGGCAATGATGTGCATTCAGCCATGGTGTGCGCAAGAGCCACTAAGAGTCTTCATGGGCCAAGTGCTTATGGTCCATGGTCGCAGCACATCAAACATCCAAACATCACATGTAAAGGAAGAATTGATCCAATCAATTAACTGCTGTAAAGCCCATTAAAATCCATAACATTAACAATTAATGTCTACTAGGTGTATGGGCTGAGTCGTAGTTAGCAGTTTGGCCCATACAGCTTTTCTCACAAAAGTGGGCTTTTGCAGTTTTAACCTTTTAAAACTGGGCTTTACAGGTGGGCCGAATTAACCCCTATAATTGAACATCAGATTTGGAACAACAAGTGTGAGAAAAATGGATTGAAAAACAGTCCCCTTCGAACCCTAGATTTGGTCGAAACAGTTTTGGTCCAATCTGGTCCGAAATGGTCCGAAACTGATTTTCAATTCAAGAATTAATTCATGAAAGATCTGAAATTAATAATTTTGATTTTAGGCAATAACAAATCAACTATGGACTGTTCGCACCACCTGAAAAACAGAGGTTAATCATTAGGGTTGCAGTTTCACAACTTGCAAATCGCAGAAAGCGATTTCTCCATCTGCAAATCTCTAGCGCTGCCATCTTCTTCCTTCTTCTTTAATCAAGAAAATAATAAAAAAAACAGAAATCCTATTTCTATTAATTTATTACATTCTTGATCAAATCCTATACATTCAGTCTAGAAAAATAAAAAAAATATTTACAGACTGAATTGAATAAATAAATGAATAAAAGGAAAAAAGGGTGCACAGACCATCTACGCCCAATCTGCACTGCGATCTCCAGGTTTGAACAGTCCATTAAATCAAAATAAATAAAGAACAGTTCTAAATAAATTTTGGATTTAACAAAAATTAATTTCAGATCAATCGCCCATAACAAGAAACCATTTCTTGAAAAAAAAAGAAAGCAATCTACGCAAATCTTGGCAGAACATCTTCTATCCATCTGCGCCGGGTAAGATCTGATTTTCTTTTGGTTCAAGATTCGAACCTGTGGCTCTGATACCACTGAAAGAATTGTAGGATCCATCTAATGGACGCCAAAAGGTTGCGGAATGGGTGGGCGAATTTCAAAAATTTTCCTACCTTCTCCCAACTGGGAATCGCATTCCCTAAATTTAGAATACAATATTCAAGGATTCTACTTGAATCATAATCGAACCAGATCTGAACCAAAAGGAAAAAGGGAGGATTATACCTGATCCGAAGAAACAGTATCTCCCAAAGTTGGTGTTCACGCCCAAAGAAGACACTAGGAACCGATCCTGCTGAAGATGACACAGCTGTGGATGGAACGGAACCAGCAGGGTGCGTCCTACACACTGGATCCTTTGCAAGAACCCTCTGGAAACTCTGAACACCGAATCTTTTTCAATCTTTCTTGCAAGACCGATGTCAAGAATTGATTTCTTGATTCCCTTATTGCTGCAAAGATCAAATCTTGCAAGAGGGAATGGCGACGACTGGAGGAGAACTCCTGGGACGAAGATGGCTGAACTGCTTCTCTTCTTTCTGGAGTCTGTATGAGATCTTATCTCAATTCGCAGGGAGTTTTCTTTTTTCAAAAAAACTTGGTTCGAAATCTGATATATTTCTCTTGGGTTTCTCCTCCTTTCTTCTTGATTAAGAAACCTCCTAATTAGGAGTTATCCCAATCCAAATCTGTATTTGGATAGGAGATTATCTTAATCCTATCTGCAGATTAAGTTAACTTACTCCTGATCTTATCAGGAGGTTACCAGATTCAAATCTAATTTGAATTTGGTCTCCTAGAGTGGATAAGGTTAAAGGCTCAATCCTTTTACTAACATTAATCTCAGATTCGCCCCATAGATGGGTGATCATATCAGCCCAGCTTGAAATGGGCTTTTGGCCCATTAAGTGTTCAGTGTTTAACTAGTTTTCAATCTGCTGCCCAGTTGGGCTTCTTTGTATGGCGTGGGACCCAAGCATTGATCTACACACCAGCCACATGGGTTCGGCCCAGCCTTTAATACAAGGCCCAGTCGAATTCACTGAAAAACTCAGTGAACCCCTGAGCCCATCACATGGACCCTATGGGCTCAACACTTACATTAAGTGGTCCCTGGGCCAAGCCATCTTATAAAAACCCAGGGACTGTGAGCAGGTGCAATATTAGCCCATCAGGTATTATCCTAAATGGTCTTACACTTAACCTCTCAGCCCTTAATGATCAAGCATTTCTCGACAAGAGAGGACCTCTCCCTTGGCTGCAAGGAACAGTGCCGCACTCTCCACTCACATGGATCCCGGGAATTAAAACCATTTGCAAACATTTCAAAACTGTACATATATATATATTAATTTTGCAAAACAAAATTCCAACGATTGAAATCAACTGCCGGCAGTTTGGTTTCCATCAGAGAGAGTGCATTCCCGATCATTACCCTTTGTCCGACAAAGGGGCTGATCCTGTCACTATGATCACCCACTCAGATGAATTCTCAGACTGTCCCAACATACCCAGGTTTTGATCCCCATCTAAGGATATCACTGATTGGCATATCAAAGACAGTCCGATTCGACACCTAGTGAAGTGTCATAATCGAGTCTAGGGGTCAGGTGTAACTTTCTAGTCTTGCCCATCTATCTCCAAGGTCCAGGGCAATACTGGAAATTTGGTCCGGTTCAAGGATTCGAGTAATCCCATACTGCATGTGCCTTGGGTCTTACCCTGGTGGCCGAGACAGGCCATCCCAACACTTGGTGGCACACCAGTATCAGCCTTGGCAGGATAAATCTCCCCAGACTTATCCAATGGCTGTGGACATTTAAAACTAACACGAGTCTCTATAAGTGTCCAGTTTTAGGGTCTTTACACAGAATTAAACCAAAGAACATGAATCAAACATGCACTTTATTTATTTCCACTAAATAACAAAAGTACATCAAATCGGATTGTAGCTAAGGGCATACAAAACTGTCTAACACTTTTCTTAATTGAGTCAGTTGTTTCTAGAGTTATTTAAAGGAATTAGTCTATCGAGTATTCATTGTGAGAGCACTTATCCTTCAAGTAATAAAAGATCAACTATTTCTTTTAATATTGTTTACTCTAATGTGTGGGGGTCTTACCATTTACCATGTATGGATGGGTATAAATATTTCATCTTGTTTATTGATGGTTTTTCACGATATATTTGGATTTATCTTATGCTCTCTCGGGCTGAAGTGCCTAAACTTGTGCAACAGCTCCATGAACACATACTCAGTTTAATACCCGCATCAAAATATTCTGTTCAGACAATGCTAAGGAATATTTTGAGAACAACCTTACCTCTTATCTTGAGAAGTTTGGGGTTATTCATTAGAGTTCTTGTGCCCGCACTCCACAACAAATTGGAGTAGCAGAGAGGAAGAATAGACACATTGTGGAAGTTGCAAGGAACATTCTTTTTGCTACCCATGTTCCTCTGAAGTTTTGGGGTGATGCAGTTTTAACAACTACCTACCTTATTAACCGCATGCCTTCTCGAGTCTTGGGGTTAAGATCTCCTTTTGGAGTCCTCTTTCCTGATGTTGATATTTTCTCTATTCCTTTAAGGGTCTTTGGTTGCATGTCCACATTCCCAGTTCCAAAAGACACAAGTTTGACCCCAAGGCTCAGAAGTGTATCTTCCTTGGTTATGCCTCCACATAGAAAGGGTATTGTTGTTTCGATCCCATTAGTGGCACCCGGTTTGTTTCCATGGATGTCACATTTGTAGAGTCAGTTCCTTTTTATAGCCATCCTTCTGAGGGGGAGAGATCTCTTGAGTTGTTTTCTTCATCCCTTCCTTTGCCAACTCCAGTTGAGTCTTGTGTTGAGCCATCCAAAATTATCCCCATTCTCGTGGATGGATCATCTCCTTTGAGGTCTTCCCTTCCTATTGCTCTCCCTCCTCATGCTAGTCCTCAGTTGTTTCCACTCATCCTATTCTTCAGAGGTGGTACCAGCGGCAAAGGCTAAGGCAAACACAGGTTGATCCCACACCTCCAGTTGAGTCTCAAGCACTCCCGATTACTGAAGAGAGGACATGTCCATCACCTCATCCACCAACACCCTCGTTTCCAGACTTTGACTTACCCATTTCTTTGAGAAAAGGTAAGAGGAAATATACAACTCATTGTATTTCCAAACACTTTTCCTACAACTTATTCCCATCCTACTATGGCTTTCTAGCCTCCATTTCCTCTCAATCCATCCCAAAGTTTGTTTCAGAAGCCTTAGACACACTAGATTGGAGGGATGCAATGAGTACTGAAATAGAAACCTTTCATAAAAACAATACCTGGGATATTGTTGACTTGTCAGTTGGGAAGGAGCCTGTTGGGTGCAAGTGGGTTTTCACTATCAAGTATCATGTAGATGGGTCAATTTAAGAGGTATAAGGCTTGGCTTGTTACCAAGGGATATACCTAGGTATATGGGAGAGATTACACTGAGAGTTTGAGACCTTTTCTCTAATTGCTAAAGTGATTTCAGTGAGAGTTCTTTTATCCTTAGCAGTGAGCTATGATTGGCCTTTGTATCAATTTGATGTTAAGAATGCATTCTTGAATGGTGATCTCACTAAAGAGGTATATATGTCCCTTCCTCCTGGCATATATGGCAAGGAAATGCAGGGTAAGGTGTGTAGATTGAAGAAATAACTTTATGGCCTGAAACAATCTCCACGTGCTTGGTTTAATAGGTTTAGGGCTGCTCTTGTTCAGTTCGGCTACACTCAGACTCAATCAGATCATACCCTCTTTGTTAAAGAAAAGACACTCAGGTGACATTTCTTATAGCTTATGTAGATGATATTGTGGTTACTGGCAGTGATACAAAAGAAGTTAGTTCTCTCAAGAAGTTTCTCAGTTCTGAATTTGAAATTAAAGATTTAGGGGAGTTGTGGTATTTTCTAGGCATTGAGGTTGCTATTCCAAGGAAGGTATCTTTATTTCTCAACAGAAGTATGTGCTAGACCTTCTTACTAAGACTGGAAAACTTGGTGCTAAAGCTGCCTCTACCCCTATTGATGTGAATCATAAACTCTTAGCTAATGATGGAGAACTTTTAGCTGACATGGAAGTGTTTCAGAGATTACTGGAGAAACTTCTTTATCTATGTATGACTCGTTTAGACATTTCATATGCTGTGAGTGTTATTAGCTAGTTCATGCATGCTCCTAGAGACATACATATGGCTGTTGCAGAAAGGGTGTTATGTTACCTTAAGGGAACCCCTGGGAAGGGTATATTATTTGCTAAACATGGACACATGAAGGTAGAAGCATATACAAATGATGATTGGGCAGGAAATGTGGATGACAGGAGATCCACATCAGGATATTGTGCTATGGTAGCCAGAAATATTGTTTCCTGAAGAAGCAAAAGCAATCAGTGGTTGCTAGATCTTCAGCTGAGGCAGAGTATAGAGCTTTGGCCCTTGGTGTTTCTGATTTGTTATGGCTTAGATCTCTCCTTAATGAGATGGTTGTTTCATGTGACGAGCCACTTGTTTTGTATTGTGATAACCAATCTGCTATTAACATTGCTCACAACCCAATTCAGCATCATAGAACTAAACACATTGAGGAAAATAGACACTTTATACAGGAGAGAGTGGCTTCAGGAGAGGTGTGCCTACCTTTCATTGCATCAAAAGAGCATCTAACAGATTTTCTAAGGGAGTCCCAAAGGCAAAGCTTCAACATTATGTAAGCAAGCTGGGCATGATTGGCATCTATGCTCAGGTTGAGGGGGAGTGTAGTGAGAATGGGCCGAATGGGCCTTCGTGTTCTTTATTTCTTTTAAGTAGTATTTAAAAGTTATGTTTCTTAGTTATGGGCCTTCTTTTATTTTCTTAATTATTTCTTTAGTGCTAGCTGCCCCATTAAGGGCATCCAAGTAATTGTACTCAGACTTAAGAATTATTAATAAAAGTGATGAAAGGGGGCTAGAGAGAGAGGTTTGAATTCTACTTTCCTCTCTTCCCTTCTTTTCTTCTTCCACAACCTATTGCTGAAACTTCTTTCTTCTTCTTTCTCTATCTCTCTTTTCTTCTTTTCTTGCGTTATCTGAATTACTGTAGGTGTAATTTTCAACTAGTTCATTGCAGTTTTCAGTTCAACTGGGGAAGGGAATCCTATAAAATATTCAAATCAAGATGTTGGCTACTTAGCTCTCTTAAGGGTCTCAGAATGATTGTCTTTGTGATTAGATAGGGAAACTTTCCAAGTGGTTATAAGGTGGATGCTTACTTTTTTTAATACTCCATGGCAGTATTACACTTGAAACACTAATACTTCGACAATTGATATTGATTTTAACAGAACAAAATAGTAAAACGGGATTCATGTAGCTGGCTCCATATAGTTGGGATAAAGCTTGGGTGATGATGATGATGATTATGATGGCAATTTTGACATCTCAAATAGGAGGCTAGATCTTTTTCTACTTTTCATCATAGGAACCTCTTTGATCTTTTTTCTGATAAAAAAATACAAGAAAATAGTAAAATGTGTTATCTGCTGGAAATTTCTTTACAAACTTGATATATTTCTTTGCCAACCTGTTATTGTCTACATTCTTAATTGAAATTCTTGGTAAATGTTCTCATATGTCTTCCTATTTGCTAGGCTTGATTTCCACCTGGTACAGCTCTTCTTTGCCTGCATGCCTTCATTGGGTATCTCAATTCTCTAATTACTCATTTATATATCTGAAGTTTCACCTTTGATATTGCTATCTAAAAGGAGTATTTCTTGTAACAGCTGTCTATTTGGTGGCTCAGTATGCTCGCTATGAAATTAGAAGAATGGAGGCGGTAATGAAGTGTTATTTTTTTTATTTTTATTTTTTCTGTGAACTTCACCCGTAAGATTTAGTTTGTATATACTGTGTCACTTTCTTTTCATATTGGTCCCATTTTATCTGCAAATTTTCTTCATGCGTGCATCAAGTGACTTATTAATCATGTAACAAGGGAGGATTTCCTTTGATCCTTTCTTAGACGCACAAAGGGTGTGTTTCGGATATGCTTGAACAATCTTTTATTGGTAAATTTCCTTTTGATACAATACCACAATGTAACCTCAATTGTTTGATATTCTTGGCACCAGTAGTAGTCTGTTATTTATTAAAGTTATTAGCTAGTAATTGTAAAAGGCATTAAACTGATACAGGACATGACAAGGTAACAACAAAGGAAGGGAAACTGTTGGGGTTTTCTGAAAGTCTCTTGGGGTTTATGCTTTGATGAAATTGGGAGTGTCAGGTCAATAGCAAAAGTTCAGACTAGAAGAAGTGAAGGTTATGGATTTTGAAAGATAGAAATATAAAATTAGGAAAATGAAGAAGTGAAGGTCTGCTAGAGTATTTAAGGACTGCTCTTGAGATCAATCATCAGGTTATTAGAACCACTAGTGAGACTAGCTCAGTCCTTTGGTGGCCCTATGAATACCTCATTAAAGTGGGTGCCTAGGAGGCTAGGTGTACTAACACAGTGGTTGATTTATTGGCTAGAGCTGGGGTTTGGAAAGATGTTTTAGTTTGGGTTGCCCAGGACCAGCTTGTAATCTGTAAATTTACTTTTCTGTCTCTTTTTGTTCTTTTTATCTGGTTGTTAAGCTTCTTTGGTGGAGGGCTGTGTTGAACTCGTATCTTTTATTGTGTTTTGCTTAATGAAATTGCTGTTATTTATCAAAAAAAATCTTGTAATTAGAAACCAATAAGCAGACTGAATCTGTGGGACAGCAGTCAGGAACTCAAGGTTCTTGCATCAAGAAAAACAAAAAGTGAGAAATTAAGATCCCTAAATATCTATAATTTTAGGAAACTAGAACATCAAGATTCAATGCAAGACCTGTAAGAAACCAGAGTTCAGATCAAATAATGTTGAAAATCAAGTGCTGGTTGCAGATTAATGCGGACAACAAGGTGATTTGCTCAATAATGTTGACTTGTAAATCAATTTGTCTCCTCCTCAAAGCAGATCCAGAAGGTTGAAATGCTGTGTTCCTTTTTTTTTTTAAACTTTTTTTGACCAATAAAGGCAATAACTTATTATTAATAAGAACAAGTAAGAAATATTGCGTTTCTTGCAAGCCATGGCATATACACAATCAGATAAAGAAGAAATAAATACCACAAAAATAAAAAAAGAAGTTCCTTTTTTGTTTGTTTTTTCTGTATTCTTTTACTTGTTTATTTATTTTGATAGTAAAAAGAAAATTCATTAAAAAAAAAGCGATTACAACCTAGAGAGGTGTTGAGGAACCTCCAAACAAAACTAAGGACCGACAATCCCTCAAACGCTTTCTTTGAAAACCTTACACCCAAATCCATCACATCAACCACACAAAACTCTTACTAAACCCAACACCCCAAAAGAAACATAAAACAAGTAGTCGATCAAGACTACAATCAGTCTTGAATCCGAAAGTAAAAGAAGGATTTCAGATGGAGAAAAGAAGAAAAGAGGGAGAAGCAGAAGCACACGAAGGGTTTTAGAAAAGGGAGAGAGAGGGTCGAATCAAATCAATCTGCCGACCCACTCTTAATATTTATATGTTTACTAATTGTAAAAAAAGGCTAAATTTCCCTTAATGCTTACATGGCAAATAAACTTGTTAGAATACATGAATCAGGGGTATTTTGGTCATTTTGGTTTATCTGTTTGAGGGTGAAAGGTCTATTTTATTTAAGTTTAAGTTATGTGTCCCATCTTTCATGAGGGACAATATGGTCTTTCTTGTAACTCTATTATTTGAAATAAATACAAGTGGGTCGGCTAGGAAGGACTGATTTTCTTCTTCCTAATCTGGCCGGACCCTTCTTCTTCTCTTCTCTTCTTCTTCTTCTTCTTCTTCTTCTTCTTCTTCTTCTTCTTCTTCTCTACTTTAACCTAGAATCGAATAGGGTTTTCTTACATGGTATCAGAGCGGTAAAACCTTGTTCTCCTTTCATTCTTCCTTGCTGCTGTCTTCTTCCTGGGTTCGCCGCCAACCATTTCAGCTTTCCTCAATTTTCTGCTAGCGAGTGGAAGCTCGACAAGGGGCCAAAAAGGATTCGTCATTTTGTGGTTTTGGAGGTGAGAATGCCTCCAGTTACTGTGGTGGTGATCGTTGAAGTTGTGTACTAGACGCCCTCTATTCAGTGATACGAAGAGGGTTGTTTGTGGACAGGTATGAACAGTGCTGTTTTTTGCCCAGTTACTGTGGTGGTGAATGCTGTGTTTTGGTTCAATTTTTTTTTTTTTTTTTTTTTTTTGTTGTGGAGGTTTGGAGTGACTATTATGCATATCAGTCCTGTTCTCTGTTTTACCTCATATGTGTGCTGAAAGTAGGGTTTTTCGACTGTTGAAGTTCACGACAGCAGTGGTGTGGTGGTAGTTGTATTGTGTTGAATGGTGTATCGATGATTCTGAATATTTAAAAGTGAACCCTTGGATCTTGTGTGTGAACAGTTCTGCAGTATGCAGTACAAGTGTTTGATTTAATGACTGAGTGACTTCAGCCCTTGTATTTTGGTGGGTGAATGGTTCTGCAGTGTGCAGTACAGGTGTTTGTTGTAATGACCGAGTGATTTCAGCTTTAGTATTTGATGTACAATGTGTATTTGAAGAAGTTGGTGGTGCTGTAAGTGAGATAAGTTTTGTGGAAGTGTGTGAGGTTGTGTTGCATATTTGAAGGTGAATTAGTTAAAGTGGCATCGATTGGAGATGGGAATGACAATAAAACAGGCGTCATGCTTTCTCCAGACTACCTAAGTGTTCAAATGACATCTATTAAGCTGAATGGTGAGAATTATGTGCCGTGGGCAAAATCTGTGGAAGTGTTCTTAAAGGCCAAGAGAAAGGTAAAACATGTGAGAGAGGAGAAACCTTCTTCTGATTCTCCGTGGTTCAGTGACTGGGAACAGGAAGATGCACAAATAATGACATGGCTATGGAACAGCATGGAACCAAAAATTAGTGTGAACTTTATGTTCCTAGATACAACTAAAGAAATCTGGGATCATGCTAAGAAGCTATACTCTGGACAAGACAATACAACTAGGGTATATCAATTGTACCAAGAGTACTTTAATCTGAAGCAAGGCAGTCAAAGCTTGGAGGAATACTATGCAAGTCTAAGGAATATCCGAAATGAGCTCAATGTGTATAATCCTCTGACATCGGATGTTCAGATTCAACAACAGTAGCGTGAACAACTTGATGTGACAAGGTTTCTGGTGGGTTTGAAGGCTGAGTATGAGCCTATCCAAGCACAAATATTGGGGGGGTCTACTCTTCCCTCACTTGAAGAAGTTTTTGCCTGTCTTAAGAGGACATCTATTGAGTATGTAGAGCATTCCTCTCTCTCGGACAGATCTGGTTTTGTGGTGACTAGAGGGGGTGGCCGTGGAAATAGAGGTGGTGGTGGTAGTAGTGGACTTCTAGGCAACCGTGGTGATCCCATGTTTAACCGTGCTGGTGGCCGGAGTGGAGGTCGAGACTTAGGGGGAGGTCGTGGTAAAGGAAGAAGTAATGCCCCTAGGAAGTGTACACACTGTGGTTTAGAGGGGCACACATTTAATTTTTGCTATGATTTACGTGGCCCACCCAACACTTGGGCTAACCATGCTATGACTAAGGGTAGTGGTACAATTACTGAAAGCCAGCAAACTGACCCGATCCCCTCCACATCTACTGGTGCTTCTGGGAAGGAAATGGTGAGTGTACCCCATGTAGTATATGAGCAGTTCCTTCAGACATCTTAGCAGAACACCACTACCCTTGCCCTTTCAGGTATGACTTGCTTAGCTTCCAAGCCCCCACACTAGATCATTGACTCCGGAGCCTCGGACCATATGTCTGGGACTCCTAATGTATTTTCTTCCCTTTCTCGGCCCTCCACATCTCAAACAGTTACACTTGCTAATGGTTCTACATCTCCCTTCTATGGTGTTAGTGATGTTGATCTCTCCTCCTTGTCTTTATCATCTATTTTATATGTTCCCAAGTTCCCTTTTAACCTTATGTCTGTTAGTAGATTAATCAAGTCTCTTAATTGTTCTATAACCTTTTATCCCTCTTCTTGTGTGTTGCAGGATCTCAAGACGGGGATGAACATTGGTGGAGGGCATGAGGCAGGTGGATTGTATTACCTTGATGGTGGTGGCCCTTCAGTAGCTTTTCAGTCGTCTCTTACTCCTCTTCAATGGCACTGCAGACTTGGTCATCCTTCTCTCAAGGCTCTGAAGTTGCTGGTCCCTTCCTTGAGTCATCTTTCATCGTTGGATTGTGAGTCATGTTAACTGGGGAAACATCATAGAGTCTCTTTTAGTCCAAGAGTTGATAGTTGTGTCTTGAGTCCTTTTTCTTTAGTTCATTTTGATGTCTGGGGTCCAATCAAAGTGATGTCATACAATGGATATAAGTATTTTGTAATTTTTGTTGATGATTTTTCAAGGATGACATGGATTTATCTTATGAAAGATCGTAGTGAATTGTTTTCTATTTTTCAAAAATTTTATGCTGAAATACGCACCCAATTTGGTGTTCATATTAAATTTCTTCGTTCCGATAATGCCAAAGAGTACAACTCATCACCATTTCAGCAATACTTAGAGTACCATGAGATAATTCATCAAACTTCTTGTGCCTACACCCCACAACAAAATGGTGTAGCTGAACGGAAAAATCGACATCTCCTTGAAATTGCTCGGTCCTTGATGCTTAATATGAATGTCCCAAAGCATTTTTGGAGTGATGCCGTCCTCACATCCTGTTTTCTGATCAATCGGATGCCCATGTCCATCCTTGGAAGTCAATCCCCCTTCTCGGTTTTCCACCTTGTCTCCATTTCCTCTCACCCCAAGAGTCTTTGGATGTGTTTGTTTTGTTCAACACTTGGGGCCTGGTTTAGACAAGTTAGATGCACGAGCTACTAAGTGTATCTTCCTTGGCTACTTGAGGACTCAGAAAGGGTATAAGTGTTATAATCCTAAATTCCATAAGTCATTTGTGTGCTCTGATGTCACCTTCTTTGAATCAGTTCCTTTTTTCTCAGATGCTGTGGTTTCTTCTCCTTCCTCTGTAGTTCCTCTTCCCATCCCTAGTGCGGATCCCCTTCCCGTGGCTCCCATTCCTACTGCAGATTCACATCCCATGCCAGTTACTACTGAGAGACCGCCAATCACACAAGTGTATACCCACAGAAGAGCATCGGCCCCTCCTCCAATTCAGCCCTCGTCGACAGATCCTGCTATTGCTTCTCCCTCAAATCTTGATCTGCCTATTGCTCTGCGGAAAGGTAAACGTACTTGTACTTCTCATCCTATTTCACACTATCTTTCAACTGCTCACTTTTCTGCTTCTCATCGCAACTTTATATCATTGCTCTCATCTGTTTCCATTCCCAAGACTGTCCAAGAAGTCCTTACCTCCCTAGGGTGGCGGCAAGCCATGGAAGAGGAACTCTCTGCTCTACAACACAATCACACGTGGGAACTCACTGCTCTTCCTCCTGGTAAGCATGCTGTTGGGTGTAAGTGGGTCTACATAGTGAAGTATCTTCCAGATGGCAATGTGAAGCGATTGAAGGCTAGGTTAGTGGTCAAGGGCTATTCTCAGCTGTATGGTGTGGACTATATGGAGACATTTTCTCCTGTGGCTAAGATTGGTTCAGTTCGGTTGTTGATTTCATTAGCTGCTATGTATGATTGGTCTCTTGTACAACTTGACATGAAAAATGCTTTCCTACATGGTGATCTCATTGAGGAAGTATATATGGAGCAACCACCAGGGTTTGTTGCTCAGGGGGAGGATGGTAAGGTTTGTAGACTCAAAAAGACAATTTATGGACTGAAACAATCTCCACGTGCTTGGTTTGGCAGGTTCAGTGAAGTGGTGAGAGACTTTGGGATGAAACAGTGTTAGGTAGACCATTCTGTGTTCAACCATGACTCAAAAGATGGGAGAATCTTGCTAGTGGTGTATGTGGATGATATTGTCATAACTGGGAGTGACAGTAACGGAATCGTTAGGTTGAAGAAATTCCTACAGGACCACTTCAATACGAAAGATTTGGGTAAGCTGAAGTACTTCCTGGGAATAGAGGTTGCAAGGTCAAAACATGGAATTAACTTATGTCAGAGAAAATATGTTCTTGACCTCCTTGAAGAAACAGGACTGTTAGGTGCTAAACCAGCAGAGACTCCTATGGAACTTATTTCGACTGCTGCTACAGTAGTCCGAACAGGAAGAGGAGAAGAAGAAGAAGAAGAAGAAGAAGAAGAAGAGGAAGAGAAGAAGAGGAAGAGAAGAAGAGGGGTCAGTCGAAAATCTGATGATTAACCCATTCAGTCGACCCCCTTAATCTATATTAGCTTCTAATCATGTTTACAAAGACAGAAATGTCCTTACTTAAGTGTGGGGCAGAGTAACTCTAATAACACAGCCACATAAGCAAGTTACTTAATAAACAGAAGAAGACTAAACTACCCCTATTCGACACATCTTAACACTCCCCCTCAAGCTGGAGAATATATATCATATAATCCCAGCTTGTTACATAGATAGTTCACTTTCCCTGAGCTTAGAGCTTTTGTAAACAAGTCTGCCCACTGGTCATTGGAGCTCACATGTTCTGTATTTATCTCTCCGGCAAGAACCTTCTCTCTCACAAAGTGGCAATCAACCTCTATGTGCTTTGTTCTCTCATGAAAGACAGGATTGGAAGAGATACGGAGTGCAGCTTGGTTGTCACAGTACAATTTCATAGGTTTATCCATGTGAAACCCAATTTCTTGTAGAAGATTCCTCAGCCACACTAATTCACAGGTAGTGTGAGCCATGGCCCTATATTCAGCTTCAGCACTGCTTCTGGCTACAATCGTCTGCTTTTTACTCTTCCATGTCCCAAGGTTTCCTCCCAGAAATGTGCAATAGCCTGTAGTAGATCTTCTGTCACTCACTGAGCCTGCCCAGTCTGCATCTGTATACCCAACTACTTCAAGTTTTCCTCCTGGTTTATACAATAGCCCACGGCCTGGAGCTCCTTTCAGATACCTCACAATTCTAAGGACTGCATCCCAGTGAGGTATACGAGGGTTCTGCATGAATTGGCTCACCACACTGACTGCAAAGGAGATGTCGGGTCTCGTGATAGTCAGATAGTTCAGCTTTCCCACTAGTCGTCTATACCTTCTAGGATCTTCAAATACTTCTCCTGTATCACTGCTCAACTTAACATTTGGTTCCATAGGGGTCTCAGCCGGTTTTGCACCTAACAGTCCTGTTTCTTCCAATAGATCAAGGACATATTTCCTTTGACACAGATTCACACCTTGTTTTGACCTGGCAACCTCAATTCCCAAGAAATACTTTAATGTTCCAAGGTCCTTTGTTTGAAAATGATTTTGCAGAAATGCCTTTAGTTTGCCAATCCCCAATTTATCACTACCCGTGATGACAATATCATCCACATAGACCACTAATAAAATCTTCCCAGCTTCTGAGTCATAGCTGAACACGGAGTGATCAACCTGGCATTGCTTCATTCCAAAACTCTTCACCACTTCATTGAACTTCCCAAACCAAGCACGTGGAGATTGCTTCAACCCATAAATTGCTTTCTTCAGCTTGCACACCTTACCACCCTCCCCCTGAGCAACAAACCCAGGTGGTTGCTCCATATATACCTCCTCCTCTAGATCACCATGAAGGAAGGCATTCTTTATGTCAAGTTGAAGGAGAGGCCAATCATACATAACTGCCAAAGAAATTAGAACACGAACGGAACCAATTTTAGCCACCGGAGAGAATGTCTCCATATAGTCCACACCATACGACTGTGAGTAACCTTTAGCAACAAGTCTGGCCTTCAGACGCTCCACACTACCATCTGGCAAGTATTTCACAGTATACACCCATTTACAGCCCACAGCATGCTTCCCAAGTGGGAGAGTAGTGAGTTCCCACGTTTGAGTATGTTGAAGAGCAGAAAGTTCCTCCTCCATTGCCCGCCGCCATCCAGGTGAACTAAGAGCTTCTTGAACATTGTTAGGTATGGAAATAGAAGACAAAAGTGAAACAAACTGGCGATGTGAGGTAGAAAGACGAGATAATGAAACAAAATTGGAAATGGGATGGAGTGTAGAACTACATTTACCTTTCCGTAAGGCAATGGGTAGGTCAAGATCTGAAGGTTCAGCAATAGGAGCTATGAGAGGATCCGCAGACGAGGTAGAAGTAGGAGGAGGGGCCGGTGTCGTTCGACGTGTATACACTTGTCGGATCGGTGGTCGTTCAGTGGTGACCTGCACTGGATGAGGAGATGAGTCTACTCCAACAACAGCCTCTGGAACTGAATCACTGACAGGAAGAGGAAGAGGAGGTAAGGGTGAGGACAAGGGTGCTTCAGGACGGGAGAAGAAGGGAACAGACTCAAAAAAGGTGACATCAGGGCAAACATAGCACTTTCGGGCAATGGGATTATAACACTTGTACCCTTTTTGAGTCCGAGAGTAGCCAAGGAAGACACATTTAATTGAGCGTGCATCTAGCTTGTCTATTCCAGGACTCAGATTATGAACAAAGCACACACAACCAAAGACACGAGGAGTTAATGGAAACGGAGATAAAGTGGAAAACAAGATGGAGAAGGGTGACCGACCATGAAGAATAAAAGAGGGTATCTGATTAATGAGAAAACATGCAGTGAGTACAGCATCACTCCAAAACCGTTTAGGAACATTCATGTGGTGAAGCATAGACCGAGCAATTTCAAGAAGATGACGATTCTTCCGTTCAGCCACCCCATTTTGTTGAGGGGTGAAAGCACATGATGTCTGATGAATAATGCCATGCTGTTCTAAATACTGTTGAAATGCAGTAAGAAAATATTCACGACCATTATCTGAACGGAGAACTTTGATTGGAACACCAAATTGTGTACGTATTTCAGCATGAAATTTTTGAAAAATGGAAAATAATTCACTTCTTTCTTTTATTAAGTAAATCCATGTCATTCTTGAACAATCATCAATAAAGGAGATAAAATACTTGTACCCATTGTAAGACTCAATTTTGATTGGACCCCAAACATTTGAATGAACCAAAGAAAAAGGACTCAACATGCGACTCTCAACTCTCGGACTAAAGGACACACGACGGTGTTTACCAAACTGACATGACTCACATTGTAAAACTGACAACTGACTCAATGATGGAACCAACATCTTGAGAACCTTGAGAGATGGATGTCCCAGTCGACAATGCCATTGTAGAGGAGTAAGGGAGGTCTGAAGTGTAATTGAAGATCCACCGCTGTCAAGGTAATACAATCCACTAGTTTCATGCCCCCCACCAATCTTCTTCCCCGTCTTGAGATCCTGAAAAACACAAGTGGAAGGAAAGAAGGTAACAGAACAGTTAAGAGCTTTGGTTATTTTACTAACAGACATAAGATTGAATGGAAACTTAGGTACATATAAAACAAATGATAAGGGGACAGAAACCAAGTCAACATTACCAACACCACAAATGGGAGATGAGGACCCATTGGCAAGTGTAACAGTTTGTGATGTGGAGGTTTCAGAAAGAGAAGAGAACACACCTGGAGTCCCAGTCATATGATCTGAGGCTCCAGAGTCAATAATCTAGGAAGGAGTTTTAGATGACATGCAAGCAATACCTGATTGGGCATATGTGGCAGTGGTATGCTGTGAAGTAGTTTGAAGGAACCGTTCATACTCATCACGCGGAACACTCACCATCTCCCTCCCAGAAGTAGATGTAGATGTGGGAGGTGTTCGGTCTGCCAGTTTACTGTCACTAATAGCAACCTCGCCTGCTACAGCATGATTAGCCCATTTAGAGGGAGGGCCATGTAGGTCATAACAGAAATTCACTGTGTGTCCATCCCTACCACAATGAGTACATTTCCTTGTAGAATTATTTTTTCCTCTACCACGGCCTCCCCCTGAATCACGGCCACCCCGACCAATCATGGAATTGCCACGGCCCCCTCTGGAATGACCTCCCCCTCTTGTACTATGTCCACCACCTCTAGCTGTCACAAGTGCTGATCTATCATACTGTGTGGGGTTCTCTGTCTGGCCCAAAGAAATTCTACGAAGTCTTGAGAATACTTCCTCTAGTGATGGAAGAGTAGAGCCCCCCAATATTTGAGCTCTAATTGGTTCATATTTTGACTTCAGCCCCACTAAAAATCTTGTAACATCAAGTTGCTCCTTTTGCTGTTGCTGAACTTGAATATTTGAAGTAAGGGGATGATAGACATTGAGTTCATTCCTTATATTCTTCATGCAGGCATAGTACTCTTCTAGTGTTTTGGTTCCTTGTTGTAGATCAAAGTACTCCTGATACAGCTGATATACTCTTGTTGTGTTGTCTTGTCCAGAATATAGCTTCTTAGCATGCTCCCATATATCCTTAGCCGTATCAAGGAACATGAAGTTGGCACTGATTTTGGGTTCCATACTATTCCACAGCCAAGTCATGATTTGAGCATCTTCTTGTTCCCAATCATCAAACCCTGGAGAGTCAACCGGTGGCTTCTCATCTCTTACATGCTTTACTTTCTTCTTTGCCTTGAGAAAAACTTCCATTGATTTAGCCCATGAAACATAGTTCTCTCCATTTAGCTTAATTGAGGTCATTTGTACCCCTAGGTAGTCGGAGGAAATTACTACACTAGGTTTCTGATCATTGTAGCCATCTCCTATTGCTGCCATTGCACTCTTTCACAGTTGTCTCTAACTTTACTTCTCAGCTACAAGCTGATTGATGTTGTTCACAATTTGATATTTCAGCACCTATTGCAGTCTCTAAACACCACAGTGGAAGCACACACTTATTCTTATTCACACTACTGCTGACTTCACACACTTACGTCCCACATAAGAATCAGTTTACCATTCATTAATCACAAGTAGAGGCCCTCTTACAACCACTCAAGCACCACAACACAGCCAAATCTGCTGCACCCAGTTCAGACTTGTTCAACACACTTAAGAGGGCATTACACAACCACAAGGAGTTCGGCAAGTTCACTACATTCTACCTTACACCACTCAGCCACTTACAGCAGCCCTAACACCATTCGGCTACTGCACACACAACTATTCAACAACTTATAGCAGCCCTACACCATTCGGCTACTGCACACACAGCCACTCAACAACTCACAGCAGCCCTACACCATTCGGCTACTGCACACACAGCCCTACCTAGGGCAACAATGAACCTAGTTCTCTAGGTTCTACTCAATACTAACAGCTTCTTGTAGGGTTTCTACCCAGAAATATAAGTAACACTAGAAGAGGAGAGAACCGACCTTCCTTTGAGAATATCAATCAACCATTCACTGCTGAAGTTACTTTCCTTGTTGAAGAGAGTTATGCACAGCAGAGAGACAAGCTGTAATGTTTCTGACCTAGGGCGAACCAGTCCTCTCCATCGACTGACCAGAAACGAAAGTGAAGAGTCACGAACAACACTGAGGTGCTTTACCAACTGACTTAGATCAGGAACCTTGCTCTGATACCATATTTCGACTGCTGCTACAGTAGTCCGAACAGGAAGAGGAGAAGAAGAAGAAGAAGAAGAAGAAGAAGAAGAGGAAGAGAAGAAGAGGGGTCAGTCGAAAATCTGATGATTAACCCATTCAGTCGACCCCCTTAATCTATATTAGCTTCTAATCATGTTTACAAAGACAGAAATGCCCTTACTTAAGTGTGGGGCAGAGTAACTCTAATAACACAGCCACATAAGCAAGTTACTTAATAAACAGAAGAAGACTAAACTACCCCTATTCGACAGATCTTAACAGAACTCAATGCCAAGTTGAGTGTTGATGCAGGTGAAGAGTTTGATGATCCTGGAAGATATAGGAGGTTGGTGGGAAAGTTGAACTATCTGACCATTACCCGACCAGATATATCATTTGCTGTGAGTATGGTGAGTCAGTTTATGCAACATCCTCGGATTCCTCATTGGGAAGTAGTTCTAAAGATTGTTAGGTACCTGAAGGGTGCTCCAGGTCGTGGTTTGCTATACCGAAGTGGAGGGATCCTTGAGATAGTAGGGTACATAGATGCTGATTGGGTTGGTTTTATATCAAACAGGAGATCAACTACAGGGTATTGTACCTTCCTTGGTGGCAATCTTGTAACTTGGAAGAGCAAGAAACAAACAGTGGTGGCAAGGAGTAGTGCAGAAGCCGAGTACAGGGCTATGGCTCATACCACATGTGAACTAGTATGGTTGAAGAACTTGCTACAAGAGATGGGGTTCTCAGTTGATAAACCCATGAAAGTATACTGTGATAACCAATCTTTTGTTCACATCTCTTCCAACCCAGTCTTCCATGAGAGAACTAAGCATATTGAGGTTGATTGTCACTTTGTAAGAGAGAAAGTGATAAGTGGAGTGATAACCACATCTCATGTGAGCTCAAGAAATCAGTGGGCAGATCTCTTTACAATGGGATTGTCTCAGGGCTGAGTAGATTATATTTGTGACAAGCTGGGACTATATGACATATACTCTCTAGCTTGAGGGGGAGTGTTAGAATACACGAATCAGGGGTATTTTGGTCATTTTGGTTTATCTGTTTGAGAGTGAAAGGTCTATTTTATTTAGGTTTAAGTTATGTGTCCCATCTTTCATGAGGGACAATATGGTCTTTCTTGTAACTCTATTATTTCAAATAAATACAAGTGGATCCGGCTAGGAAGGACTAATTTTCTTCTTCCTAATCTGGCCAAACCATTCTTCTTCTTCTTTCTTTTCTTCTTCTCTACTTTAACCTAGAATCGAATAAGGTTTTCTTACAAAACTAATAATAAAGCTGAAATAACAAGCTGAAAACTGAAACAACTACCAACTAACAATGACATAACTAACAAAGAATACATGCTATGCTGCCATACAAACGCAGTGGAGACCACAGTCGTGGGGTCCACATCATTGTTCTCTACACTCCCCTTCAAATTGGGAATAGATATTTGTCATTCCCAACTTGCATAGGTCTGCCTCTAACTTCTTCCTTGGAACAACCTTGGTGAGAAGATCTGCGAGTTGCATGGTAGAGGTGATATACGGGATACACACTTCTTGAGAATAAACCCTTTCTCTGACAAAATGTCGATCAACTTCGATATGCTTAGTTCTGTCATGCTGGACCGGATTGTGAGCTATATTAATAGCAGCCTGATTATCACAATACAACATTAAGGGCTTTTCATAATCAATACCCAACTCTTCAAGTAATGACTTCAGCCATAGGATTTCAGCCACACCATTAGCCATTGATCTATATTCAGCTTCAACACTAGAGCGAGAAACAACACTTTGTTTCTTACTCCTTCAAGAAACAAGGTTACCTCCTACAAAGGCACAATATCCAGAGGTAGACCTCCTGTCATCAGCACTCCCAGCCCAATCAACATTTGTATAGACCTCTATCTTCATGTAATCATTATTCTTGAACAATATACCTCTACCTGGACATCTCTTCAAGTATGCTAATATTCTCTCAACTGCAAGGAGGTGAGTAGTTCTAGAAGAATGCATGTATTGACTGATAACGCTGACTGCATAACTAATGTCTGGTCGTGTGAGGCTCTCCACCCTCTGCACTGTTCTTGTGATTCTGTTCAATGGGTGTATTTGCAGGCTTAACTCCCAACTTTCCAGTTTCTGCTAATAGATCTAGAACATACTTCCTTTAGAAATAAAGATCCCGTATTTAGATCTAGCAACCTCAATACCCAAGAAGTATCGTAGCTCACCCAAATCTTTCACCTCAAACTCTTGATGAAGGAGTTGTTTGAGGGACTCAATCTCACTATTATCATTCCTTGTCACCACAATATCATCCACATATACAGCAAGCAAGGTCAAAGAAGAGTCCACTCTTTTAATGAACAATGTATGGTTTGACTGGGCCTGTACATAGCCGAATTTTTTAAGGGCTTGTCTGAATCTATCAAACCAAGCTTTGGGGGACTGCTTTAGTCCATACAAGGCTTTATTCAACCGGCAAACCTTCTTACCTGTCTCTGCATCATAAAATCCAGGAGGTAATTGCATGTAGACTTCTTCCTGTAAGTCTCCATTTAGGAAGGAATTTTTAACATCCCTCTGGAACAAGGGCCAAGAATAACTGGCTGCAAGGGCTAACAGAACCCGAATAGTGGTCATCTTTGCCACCGGAGCAAAAGTCTCCAAGTAGTCTATACCATAAGTCTGAGTAAATCCTTTTGCAACTAACTGGGCTTTATACCTTTCAATGGAACCATTAGCATTATGTTTCATGGTAAATACCCATCTACATCCAACTGGTTTCTTTCCTTTGGGTCGGTCAACTAGCTCCCAAGTATTATTCCTTAGAAGGGCATCCATTTCAACCTTCGTTGCATCTTTCCACTCAGGAACTGACAAAGCTTCCTATACTGTTATGGGAATAGGAATATCAACAATGGATGTGAGAAAAGACTTGTAAGAGGGAGACAAACGATCATAGGACAAAAACTGGGAAATGCAGTGAGCTGTGGATGTGGTGCAACGCTGTTTCCATTTACGAACTGCAATAGGGAGGTCAAGGTCATCCAAAGAAAGTGGAGTAACAACAGTGGAAGGTATCTCAGTGGGACCTGGATCTGATAAGGGGACTGTAGTACCTGGATCTGGATCCGTAGAAGGAACTGAGGCTGGCGTGGGCTGCTAATGACCGAAATCAACCTGTCTTCACCGCCTGTGATAGACTTTCAACTCCTGACACCTCTAACAACCCTCCCCATTTCATTCCTCATCACTCAATGGAATGGGTAAAGGAACTTCAGATGAGTTAACCTCACTCTCACAAACCCCATTCTCATTACTCTCCCCCTAAGGAGAAACACTAGGGTAATAGGGTATCTCCAATCAGAATGATGTACATTATGAATTTATTGTAAATGAATAAAGTACATATTTGATTCATGTTCCTGTGGTGCGTTCATAGCCGTTGGATAAGTCTGGGGAGATTTATCCTGCCAAGGTTGACACTGGTATGCTACCGAATGTTGGGGTGGCCTGTCTCAGCCACCAGGGTGAGACTCAAGGCATATGCAGTGTAGGATTAATTGAATCTTTGAATCGGACCAGATTTCCAGTATTGCCCTGGACCTTGAAGATTGATGGGCAAAATTGGAAAGTTACACCTGACCCCTAGACTCGATTATGATACTGCACCAGGTGTCGGATCGGGCTATCTTTGATATGCCAATTAGTGAGATCCTTAGCGGGGGTTAAAACCTGGGTATGTTGGGACAGTCTGAGAATTCATCTGAGTGGGTGATCATAGTGACAGGATCAGCCCCTTTGTCGGACAAAGGTAATGATCGGGGATGCACTCTCTATGATGGAAACCAAGACTGCCGGCAGCCAATTTCAATCGTTGAGATTTGTTTTGCAAAATATATTTTATATGAGATATAAAAGTATATATATTACGGTTTCTAATTGTTTGCAAAAGGTTTTAATTCCCGGGATCCATGTGAGTAGAGAGTGCAACACTGTTCCTTGCAGCGGAGGGAGAGGTCCTCTCTTGTCGGGCAGTGTTTGATCATTATGGGCTGAGAGGTTAAGTGTAAGACCATTGAGGGTAATACCTGATGGGCTAATCTTGCATTTGCCCACAGTCCCTGGGTGTTACAAGGTGGCTTGGCCCAGGGACCACTTAGGGTAAGTGTTGGGCCCATAGAGCCCATGTGATGGGTTTCAGGGGGTGCACTGCCCATAACAATGTATTCGGCCAGGCCTTGTAACAAAGGCTGGGCTGAACCCATGTGGCTGATGTGTAGATCAATGTTTGGGTCCCACGCCATACAAGGAAGCCCAACTGGGCAACAATTAGAAAGGCTAAGTGAGCACATAACCTTAATGGGCCTAAAGCCCATTTCGAACTGGGTTGATTTGATCAGTTAAATAAAGGGCGAATTCTGAGATTGGATTAGCAGATGGGATTGGATCTTGACCTTATCCACTCAGAGAGTCCAGATCTAAATGAGATTCAGATCTGGAAACCTCCTAATGAGATTAGGAGAAGGCTGATCCAATCTGCAGATAAGATAAGGGTTTACCCTTATCACTTAAAGGAAATTCTGATCCAAATATGATTTGGATCAACAACTCCTAATGGGATTAGGAGTTGATCCCTTAAGGTTATAAAAGGAGGAGGGGGCGACAACCTTTTGATATACTACACTTCACATCCTGTCCTTAGAGCTGAAATCACAGAAGAAAGAATTTAGCAACCTGCGAAATTCTTTCTTGCCGCCTCCTTCCTACCGCCGCCTAGCCTGCTAGTTCGATTTCCAGTTCAGTAGGAGAAATCAAGATTGGATCTTGATATCAGTTTCTTGTGAAGGGACTGATAGGAAGTTGTGCTCACGTGCCATCCTGCTGATTCTTGCGAAGGATCAGATTCTTGGGAAGAACATTGCTGACTCTGCTCCATCTTGTAGTGCGCCATCTTCAATGGGAGTAGTTTTTGGTTCCTTCCTTGGGCGTGAACACCTCCATTGGGAAATATTATTTTTCCGTATCAGGTATATCCCTCTCCTATTGCTTCTGTTCAGATTTGGTTCGGTTCTTGGTTCAAGACAGATCCTTGAAAAATGTGATTTTTCTAAAATTGGGAATACGATTCTTAGTAGGATGGAGAGAAATTTTTTGAAATTCGCCCATTCTATTCCCGCAAGATTCGGGCGTCCATATGATGGATATCTCATCCCTTCACCCATTACATTCCTCATCACTCAATGGAATGGGTAAAGGAACTTCAGATGAGTTAACCTCACTCTCATAAACCCCATTCTCACTACTCTCCCCCTGAGGAGAAACCCTAGGGTAATAGGGTACCTCCTCAAAGAAAGTAACATCCATCGAGACAAATCTCCTCCCGGAAGTAGGTTCATAGGAGCAATAACCCTTTTGAGTGTGTGCATAACCGAGAAAAATGCATTTGGAGGCCTTAGGGTCAAATTTGGAACGATGAGGTCCAAGAATCTAAAGATAGGAGGTGCAACCAAAGGTTTTAAGGGGAATAGTAAATAATTCTGCATCTGGGTATAGAAGGGTAAACGGAGGCTTCATGTCAAGAACTTGTGAAGGAACTCGATTAATGAGATACACTGTTGTGAGAATAGCATCGCCCTAGAAATAGATAGGCACATTGGAGGTAAACATAATGCTTCTAGCCACCTCCAAAATGTGCCTATTCTTCCTCAGGAAACCCCATTCTACTGTGGTGTATAAGGACAAGTACTCTGGTGAATAATCCCATGATCAAGTAGATAAGAGGCCAGGTAAAGTATTCTTTCGCATTATCAGATCTGAGGATTTTGATTTTGACCCCGAACTGGGTTAAAATCATCTGATGAAAGGTCTGAGTCAGAGCAGGAACCTCATCTCGAGAATGCATAAGGTAAACCCAAGAAAAACGGGTATAGTCATCAACAAACAACAAGAAATATCTGTACCCCCCCATAGAAGGGATGTGATACGGGTCACAAACATCGATGTGCACAACATCAAAAGAATTATTACTTCTTTTATTACTCAAGGAATAAGATGTTCTACAATGCTGCAAATTCACAACTCTTACATCTCAAATTTGACATCTTAACAGACTCAAACAAATTAGGAAACAAACTCTTCAAAGACCGAAATGATAAATGACCTAACCGATTATGCCAAAGCATAACCGGACTAACAGACTGAGAAACAAAAGACTTCTTATCTTCATGATCTTTCCAATGAGAACTCTCTCCAAGCAGATAGATCCCATTCGTCTCACGGCCAGTCCCAATCACCTTCCTCCAAGTCCTGAAAAACACATCGGTTAGGGAAGAAGGTTACTGAACAGTTATGATGTTTTGTAATACTACTGACTGAAAGCAAGTTAGTATCAAGCTTAGGAACATGCAAAACTGAGGATAAGGAAATGGTATTAGACAACTTGATGTCTCCCTTGTCAGAAATGGGAACAAGGGAACCATTAGCAATGGACACTTTATCTCTACTAGAAGATAGGTGATAGGTAGTGAACAGTGATGGCAAGCTAGTCATATGGTCAAATGCACCTGAGTCTATTACCCCACAATGTTCAGTATTACCTGTCTCACAATATCATAATCAGAATCCAGACCAGCTAGGAATTCAAAAACCCTATTAGTCTCAACTTGCTTTCTATGAGTCTGTGCATCCTTCTAACTTTCCCACTCAAGTGTTTTCAGATGGTCAATTTCATGCCACAGGGATTTCAAAGTAGAGAAGTAAACAGAGACTGGTTTCTCTCCTTGCTTGAGGTTATTAACCTCACACTTCAATTCATAGGCCCTAGCAACATTAAGGGGTTGGGAGTAGGTCTCTTTCATGACATCCCAGATTTCCTTGGTTGTTTTTGCCCACAAATAGTTTCGGCTGATATGTGGCTTCATAGAGTTGCACAGCCATGTCATAACCAAGTAGTTCTCCTGAACCCACTTGGTATATATTTGGTCCTCCTTGAATGGTTCTTTCACATCTCCCAATAGGTAGCTAAGTTTTCCTCTACCCCCAATAGCCATCATGGCCGATTGGGCCCATTCTAAGCAGTTGGGTCCATCAAACTTCACAGTTGTAATCTGAAATGTAGTCTCAGACATATTACCAGAATTTCTAGTCCCAAAAACACCTTCCCCCTGATTCTTGAACTCCATTCTTGGTTAAGAATTAGCAATCAAAGCTTTTAAAGCTACTGTAATAGAAAACAACACTTAAACAATTGATAACAGCCAGCCTAGGTCTTCCACAAACAAGGGGAAAACAGAATTTTGTATGAACTCAGTTCAGATCTGATCTAAGCCAATCGATAGTTCTGAATTTTAGGGTGAACCCAGTTCAGATCTGATCTGAAACCAATCGACAGTTCGGAATGTAAGTAGTCCAATTCTTGATAAAGGTTTTCACCCCCCAAAACAGGTTTGGAAGCTGAAACAAATTTAGGAATTACCCAAAAGGTGATAAAGATCAGGTTTGATCGTAGGGTTAAGGAAAACTTTGAAAAATCTTTGTGAGAACAGAAATAATTCTCAGTCGCACCTTCCAAATAGGTCTACAGTCAAGTCTGGTCGTAGGGTTAAGAACAAACCCTAGAAAAAAAACTCCAGAGAACTTTGATCGCCTTTGAGAAAATAAGGGAAAGCTCAGCCGCTCCTTCTAGATAAGTCCAACCTATCTTTGATTGATGACGGTCTCAAGGAAAGATAAAACTTACCCAGAAAACTCTGATCGCCACCTTCAATCATGGCCTGAACCCTAATATTGATCCTTTTAACCTTCTCTGATTCTTCCTGATTACCAAAACACTCTCCAAGCCTCTACAAGCCTTTGGACAGCTGCTAAACCCTTCTGGTAACCTCCAAGAATCAGCCAATGAACAGTTCTTTCTAAGCTTCCAGCTCTAGGCGGTTCTCATGTGGTCGGCTGGATTAGACACACATGAGGAACCCTAGATTGGCTCTGATACCAAGTAATCGATCAAGACTACAATCAGTCTTGAATCCGAAAGTAAAAGAAGGATTTCAGATGGAGAAAAGAAGAAGAAAAGAGGGAGAAGCAGAAGCACACGAAGGGTTTTAGAAAAGGGAGAGAAAGGGTCGAATCAAATCAATCTGCCGACCCACTCTTAATATTTATATGTTTACTAATTGTAAAAAAATGCTAAATTGACCTTAATGCTTACATGGCAAATAAACTAATAATAAAGTTGAAAACTGAAATAACTACCAACTAACACCGACATAACTAACAAAGAATACATGTTGTGCTGCCATACGAATACAGTGGGGACCACAGCCATGGGGTCCACATCAGTGTTCTTTACAACCACCGCTACGCAATTCCCCTTGCCTTTCATCCACAACTTGAACCTTTGAGAAGATGCACTGCGGCTTGAAGGAAACAAAACAGAAGAGAACTCCCTCCTCCCCACGTTGGACCCAAGGCTTCTACATCCTCAAACAGAAACCTCCTTCCCCAACTGCTACTTAGTGGACAACCCATTATTCTTCATCCACTAGTCCTTTCTCTCTCCCTTCATCTTCCTTGCAGGCCTCACCCCCTTCCCCCACACCCCTCATGTTGTTCAGCTCTTCCCTTTGGTTTCTTTCAAACTGTTCAATTGCTTTCCTGACCACCACTCCCCCCCCCTACAAGAAGAATAATCAAAGAGATTTCCCGATTTCCACCTGTTTGTCCACTAGTTTGCTGATGCCCACTTTTTCCTTCTCGGGGATACCTTCCTTAGAAGACTCTTTGAAACCACCTCCCCCTAATTTCCTTCTCCTTCCCCTCTCTTTCCTTTCATTTTGTTCCTCAGGCTATAAATCTGAGGCTACTCTGTTATCCTCCAATTCCATTCTTTCATCCTTCCCCTCTTCCTCCTCTTCCACCCTTCCATCATCCTCCTTTTCAATTATGTTCTCCTTCTCGATCTTCTCATCAATGCCCTCTAAATCATTTCTTTCTGGCTTCTCCCTTGAGGAATCCTTGTCTTTTTGAGAGGATGGAAAAGAAACTTGCATTGTGTTAGTTGGATCTAACTCCATAGAAAAAACCATGTCTTTGTCTTCCAAAGAGGACTGTTTAACCTTCATTTTCACTCCTTTTCTTTTATAGATTTTCTTGAATTTGCCACAAGGGCTGTCCCCTACCAGTCCTTAAGCTTGTGAAAAACTTTGGTCACATGAACCAGCTGCCTGTTTCCGGACCTTTTGGATTTCCTGAGATCCCTTGTCTTAAGCGTGTCATTAACAAGAATCTCCAAGGTTCCTCCACTCCTCATAACATATTTTCAGAAAAAAATACAAGAATGATTCATGTATGTATAATAACATGAAATTGCAAGTCTCCTTAAGTCCTCTGTGTTTAAGATGGACCAAGAACCCTTGAGATGTATGAATAGGGAATCCATATAAATAAGCATATTTCTCCTAGCTAATCCCATAGTGAGTCTATTATTCCGCTGGCCTCTAATTTTCATAAGGGGGAGCTCATTGATGCAGATGTAAGGAACAGACTGGAAGAGAGGTAGGAAGAGGGTGAAGGGTGGGTCGATTGTAGCATGGAGGAAGACACTAATTACACTGATGATAGTTCAGATGATGCTGTCAGTGTAGGAAGCATGGGTGATGAAGGCTTATGCAATGAAGAACTTGTGGAAAATGTTAATCCAGGAAGGTTGTTTTAAATGCAAGCGGACAAGACGCAGCAGGTTGATCCGGTGGACTGGAATGTCAGAATAGGGGAAGAAAATAAAACAAAGCAAGGCCAGGAAGATGGGGGGGGGCACCTATGCACATGAAGGAGAGATTCCTCTCTAAAGTTTCAAGATGTGCATTGTTCTATTAGGGATAAGCAGCAGGGTGGAGAGAGGGATCACAGTGTTGGCCAGGTGAAGGAAATGATTTCTCACCAGCCCAAGGAAATGGATAGGAACCAGTCCTCTAAACATGGAAGGTTAATTGAAAACATCAGCCAACCTCCTTCAGGAACGAAGGGGTGAGTAGGAGGGAGGGGAGGGATAGGATAGAGGAAGAGTCTAGCGGAGAGGATTTTGTTGCAGAATTTGTGGGCAAACTAGGATGTAAATTGAAGGACTGAAATGATTTAAAAGTTTTCCTACAAAAGAAGGAGGAGAGTAAGACCAAGAAGAGAAAACTAAGTGAAGTTGAGAGGCTAAAAAGAGATGTAGAAGGAGACAAACAATTTAGCGTAATGGGGGAAAGGAGGAAAGGAGGAAAGGGTTGAAGTAGGGGTGTAAAACAAGAGGTCACATGAGGATTCTTAGTTGGAATGTGGGAGGGGTTGGGAAATGCAAGGAAGAGAGCTACAATTAAAGAGGTGATTAAAAAGTTAAATTTGGATGTAGTGCTTATTTAAGAGTCCAAATGAATGGACTTTGATAGCAGATTGACAAGAAGTGTATGGAGAGCAAGGGAGATCAGCTGGGTAGCTGCTCCGTCTTGGGGATCCTTAGGAGGGGTTGTGACATTGTGGAAGGGGATGTGTTTGTGGGGATGGAAGAGTTAATTGGCAAAGTGGAGGATGGATTTGAATGGGTGTTAACGAATGCATATGGACCAAATGGCTACAAGGAAAGGAATGAAATGTGGGAGTAACTAGATGGTGTTAGAGGTTTATGGGATGGACCATGGTGTGTGGGAGGGGACTTCAATGTGGTTAGATTTATAGAGGAAACTAACAATCCTAATCAGAGAGTGACAAGTATGGGGAAATTCAACCTCTTTGTGGATGCCTTTGAACTTACAGAGATTCCTTTATCTCACAAGACATTCACTTGGTCTAATCTCCAGGCGAACCCAATATGTTCTAAATTGGATAGGTTCCTTTTTTTCCACAGATTGGGAAGAGCATTTGGGGAATATATCCTCCAGGGCACTTCCAAAGCTTACCTCAGATCATTGGCTCATAGTGATTTGTAATGGTCATTTCACCCGGGGTTTACGAAGAAAGTTAGAGAATGGTGGGAGCAATGTCACCCTTCAGTGGAGTGGGAAGGCATGAGGTTTCACAAAAGGCTCCAAATTCTTGAAAGTAAAGATCAAAGAGTGGAATCTCTTGGAGTTTGGTAGAATTGAAGAAAGAAAGCGAATTTTGATGGATTAGATTGAGGCTCTAGACTTGAAAGAAGAAAGGGGAGGCTTTGGAGAAGAAGACAAGGAGCAAAGGGGAAGGCTGAGAAGGTAGCTAGAGGATTATTTGCATAACGAGGAGGTTAGCTGGAGACAGAAATCTCGATGTAAATGGTTGAAGGAGGGAGACAAAAATACAAGATTCTTTCATACTATAGCAAATGGGAGGAGAAGAAAGAATTCTATATTAAGGCTGGAAGTTGAGGGATCATCCTTTCCCATGCAGATGAGATAGTAGGGGCATTTATAGATCACTTCAAATCCATTTTTAGGAGACCCTTAAATGAGAGGGTTTGGTTAGAAGGACTGGAATGGACAAGTCTAGGGGCTGGAAACAAAGAGAAGATGGAAAGGAGGTTTGAATTGGTGGAAATAAAGGGGTCTGTTTTCTCCATGGACAGAACAAAAGCCCAGGCTCAGATGGATTCACAATGGCCTTTTATCAGAAATGTTGATCTAATGCTAGTATTTGATGAGTTTCATAGGAGGGGAGTGATTAATCCTGGGTTGAACTCCACTTTTATTGCTTTGGTCCCAAAGAAAAAAGATACCTTACACCCAAAAGATTTTGGACCCATAAGCTTGATAAACAGTTTGTACAAGATAATTGCAAAGGTGTTGTCTCTAAGAATAAAGCTAGTACTACCCTCCATTGATTAGGGCTACCCTAGCCAATTTACCCACATATTTCTTGTCTGTGTTCAAGATTCTAGCGGAGGTGTCTAATAGGTTGGAAAAACCGATGAGGGACTTTCTCTGGGAGCTGGGAGAGGAAAAGAGGGACCATAGAGTGGGTTGGGAGGTGGTGACTAGAAGCAAGAAATTAGGAGGGCTCGGGATAGGGAACATTAGGAACAGGAATAAGGCTTTGCTGTGAAAGTGGTTATGTAGGTTCCCTCTAGAGAAGGAAAAGCTATGTGCTAGGATAGTGGTTATCATTCATGGGCTCAAGGACAATGGATGGGATCTTGGAATTCTGGCAAGGACTACAAGTGCTTCACTTTGGAAAGCCATTCATGAGCTGCTACGAGCCTTCTCCCCTCTGATCAGGTATGATTTAAATTAAGGCAACCTTATAAAGTTTTGGGAACAAACTTGGGTGGGGAATACCCCTTTGAAGGACCAATTCCCCTCTTTGTATGCTCTTTTTGAACTAAAAAATGAGCCCATCTCCTCCTTCAATGTCCCTTCTACCTCTAGTTCTGGGATTGGGTGGAATTTAGGCTTAAGAAGGGCTATAAGGGATACAGATATGGACAAAACCTTTTCTTTACTGGGTATTCTTGAAAATTCATTATTGGACCCTACAAAGGAAGATGGCAGAATCTGGACTCCATCCCCTTTGTGCTATTTCTCTTGTGCCTCCTTTTTCCAAAGCTTAACTCAACCATCCGGTCCCATTGGCTCTTCCTTCCTTGTGAAAGAAGTTTGGTGTAAGACAATTCTGTCTAGGGTTGGGAATTTTTGTTGGGAAACTTTCCTGGAAATAATCAGCACTGGTAATTTGCTTCAAAGAATGAGACCCAAGACTTGCTTATCTCCGCATAGGTGCATTCTCTGCCAAGCTGATGGGGAGACTGGTTATCACCATTTAGTTACTTGCCATTTTGCAAAAACAATTTGGGAGTGGGTCTTCTCCCTTTTTGGGTGTAAGTGGAATCCCCCATTGATGTGCAAATTTTATTTTCTTCCTCTTATTTTTGGTGGCATTTGGAAAGAAGAAGGATCAGTGGAGGTGCTTAAGGACTGCTGTATGTTGGACCTTGTGGGAAGAAAGAAACTCAAGAATCTTCTCAGAAAGGGAAAGGATCATTGAAAATGTAATGGAGCTAATCCACTTAAGGGCCGACACTATGGCTAAAGTCCTCAGCTTTATTTACTGATTTTACTCTAGATGACTTGCTGAGAAAGTGGGAAGAGATTGCCAGTTCTGCCCAGGTTAGAACTGGGCTAAGTCCTTCTTGGACCCCTCCCCCTACTGGATATATAAAGCTGAACTTTGATGGCAGTAGTAGAGGGAACCCAAGGCAATCTGGTATTGGGGGAGTATTCAGGGATGAAAATGGGAATGTTTCAGTGATGTTTTCAGGCCCAATAGGTGTAGGTGATTCCCTCAATGCTGATATTCTTGCGGTATTGGAAGGAGTTTGAAAGGCAAAGGAATTGAATATAAAGAGGTTTGTGGTTGAAGGTGACTTAGAGGTGATAGCAGGGTGGCTGAAAGAAGACAAGGCTGTGTTGTGGAACTATAGCAATGAAAAGAAAAATTTCAAGTGGCTGGCTAAGGAATTGAATATAAAGAGGTTTGTGGTTGGAGGTGACTCGGAGGTGATAGCAGGGTGGCTGAAAGAAGACAAGGCTGTGTTGTGGAACTATAGCAATGAAAAGAAAAATTTCAAGTGGCTGGCTAAGGATATGGAAGTAAAGTACAATTGTGTAAAGAGATCTTTTAACACTTTTGCTGATGGGTTAGCCAAGCAAGGGGTGGTAGAAACTCAAGACAGTAAATAACAAGAAAAAACAAGACACAAATTACAGGTTATAACCCAGCCTTGGACAGCCCCATTCAAGATGGTTTTTGCCACTCCTGCCCTAGCTAGAGAGTGCTATATCGTTAGCACTTCTAGCACCTGTTTGAGTGAGCTATTTAATAAGGAGTCCAAATGTTGTGTTTGTCTCATCCTCGACCTAACCTTTCATGGAATCAAATCCTGTTTTCTCATCCAATAAACTATAGTTTGAGAGTCACCTTCAACATCTACATTTCTCAGTTCTTTCATTTTCAATAGTTCCAATCCCTGAATCAGAGCCTTCAATTCAGCTCTTAAAGAATTCCCAACACCTATAGGCTTGGAATAGTTGAGTAGAATGCTTCCATTATGATCCCTGAATCCCTGACTACACCCCAACACCTGAATTTCCTGGGTTCCCAAGGTAACAGCCATCAAAATTAAGTTTAATTTTACCTTCTGTTGGAGCACACCAACTGACAACCCTTTCCGGATTTCTCCAGAAATTCAGCAACAAAATCCCAGCCCATAATAAATCATTTATAGAGATACCCTTTAATTTATCACACAACAATGGCCAATGGGCTGCTCTTATCATGGTGAGCTCGAACAACTCCTCCAACCCTCTTGCCTTCTCAAAAATTCTAGCATTTCTTGCACTCCAAAACCCCCAAAGTACAACACCCCTTATACATTTCCATAAGGTTGTGTTTGGTTTGAAGGAAAAAGTAGGGAAAGGAAGGGAAAGATAGGGAAACCTTTATAAACCTTGTATAGGTTTCCCTACCTTTCCCTTCCTTTCCTTACCTTTTCCTTCGAACCAAACATAGCCTAATTGTTTTTGGCTCTTTGTGGAAAATCTCAATCAATTTGTGTTAAACAACTCTGTTGGAGCCACCCATATATACCCTGCCAAAGAGTAAAAATGTAAAAATGTTCCCACATCTTGGATGCAAAGGTACAATGCAAATGGAGATGGTTACTGGTTTCCCCACTCCTTAAACAAAGGACGTACACATGAGGCGAGAGACACCAATTTTGTCACTTCCTTTGAAGCCTCTCAAAGGTGTTAATAACTAGATTGGCAGTTTCCCAACAAAAGACCTTAACCTTAGGAGGAATAGGACTACCTTACACTTCTTTACTTGGGAATGGGTTCACTTCATTAGGTAGGTTGAAGGTTTGAAAAAGGAAGAACAAGAGAAAAGACCACTAATATTAGGTATCAAACTTTCCCATCGACCCTTGAAGGACAAAGGTTTATTTTGTTGGAGGATATCAAGGAAGCAAGTCAGCTCATTGATTTCCTGCTCTCTTAGTGCCCTTCTTAAGCTCAAGTCCCAACCCAACCCTCTCCCATCATGAGAAACCAAATCAGCAACTGGTTTGTTTTTAAGGTTAAAGATATTATAAATCTTGGGGAAAGCTTGAGAGAAGGCAGAATTTCCCCACCATGCATCTTCCCAAAACTTCACCTTGGCGCCAAAGGGGACATCGTACCTTATGTGTTGCAAAAATATTGGAAGTAAGGTTAGAATTGCTTGACTTCTTAAAATAGAATTTCTATTTGGACCCCAGTCCCACCATTAAGATGAAGTCTGTTGAGTGGCCCAATTTTATTTTAGTTTGTTTTTATTTAGTTAGGAAGTTGTTGGGCCTAGGCCCATTAGTTTATATTTTTGAAAGTTGTGACTGTTCAGTTTTAGTAGCCGCCCTACTAAGGGCATCCTTGTAATATCTCATCTTTAAGTTAATTATAAATATAATGAGAGGTAGGCGGTTAGGGTTAACTTTTCTCACAATCCTAGTTGACCTCCTACTCTTTTCTTCTTCTCCTTCCTTCTCTATTGCTGAAATCTTCGCCTTCCCCCTCTTTCTCTCACAAGAAGCTTGACTGAATCAGCAAATAGTGATTTCTACTTGGTATTAGAGCAGGCTGAAGGTTCTCGAAGTTGTTCTCTCATGCAGCCCTAGATCGGCCGACTGCATGGTGATTTAAGAGGCTGATCGAAGCTCTCAGGTAAGCCCAGTTTTTGGATTTTCTTGATGGATCTGTGTGCCCTGTAGCTGGTCTAGGGTTTCTCATCAGAATCAGGAAAAACTAGAGAAAGGGGAAGAGTCCTGTTTTTGTTGGACTCTTCAATTTTGACCTAGGAAGTGGCGCCCTAATTTTTTAGGGTTCCTTGGAGTTTTTTGTAAGGGGCGGTTCAAGTCCTGAGTGACTTCTTCTTCTTAAGCTTGCATACCTTTCCCTTTTCAGTATCACTGTAAAAACCAGCAGGAAGATCCATATACACTTCTTGCAGGTCCCCATTTAGGAAAGCATTCTTCACATCTAGTTGAAACTAGAGGCTTATACAGATGTAGATTGGGCAAGATGCCTTGATGACAGGAGATCAACTTCAGGAGTGTGCACCCTAGTTGGGGGTAACCTAGTCTCATGGAAGAGTAAGAAACAAGCAGTGGTGGCAAGATCAAGTGCTGAAGCCGAATACAGGGCCATGGCACATGGAGTTTCAGAACTTCTCTGGATCCGTTTTCTGTTAGAAGAAATTGGTGTACAGGCAAAAGAACACATGATGCTATACTGTGATAACCAGGCAGCAATTAATATTGCCCATAACCCAGTCCAGCATGACCGAACTAAGCACATTGAAGTGGATAGACATTTTATCAGAGAAAGGGTAACTTCTGGAGAAGTTTATCTTCCATACGTTGCTTCTGATTTGCAACTCGCTGATGTTCTAACAAAAAGTGTTGCAAAGAACAAGCTAGAGCATGATCTACGCAAGTTGGGAATGTGTGACATTTACTCACAACTTGAGGGGGAGTGTTGAGTGGCCCGGTTTTATTTTAGTTTGTTTTTATTTAGTTAGGAAGTTGTTGGGCCTAGGCCCATTAGTTTATATTTTTGAAAGTTGTGACTGTTCAGTTTTAGTAGCCGCCCTACTAAGGGCATCCTTGTAATATCTCATCTTTAAGTTAATTATAAATATAATGAGAGGTAGGCGGCTAGGGTTAACTTTTCTCACAATCCTAGTTGATCTCCTACTCTTTTCTTCTTCTCCTTCCTTCTCTACTGCTGAAATCTTCACCTTCCCCCTCTTTCTCTCACAAGAAGCTTGACTGAATCAGCAAATAGTGATTTCTACTAAGTCCATGCTTTTGACAACCAAATACCACAATGTCTCCGATTCATTAGGAAACCTCCACAACCATTTGCTTAGAAGGGCTATTTTTCTCCTTCAACCCCCCAATTCCTAAACCTCCTTCCTTCTTGCCTTTGCACAGATGCTTCCGATTCAAAAGATGTCTTTCTTCTTGCTTCCAGTGTCCCAAAGAAAATCTCTAATAAATTTTTCTATTTTTTGCACAATTTTCATGGGGGCTCTAAAGACTGACAAAAAGTAGATGGGTAGATTGGATAATGTTGATTTTAATAAGTCAACCTTCCACCTTTTTGAGTGGTAATTCTTCTTCCAATTATTTAATTTTTTCATAAGCCTTTCAATAATCACCTCCTAGAAGGAAGTGTCACAAGGCTTCCCCCCTAGAGGAAGCCCTAGATATTTCAATGGCCATTGCCTAAATTCACATCCCAACACCATTGTACACTCCTTCACAGCGTTTTAAAAGTGAAAGATGCAGAAAAAAAAGCGCAAGGACCATTTTGCGCCTGAGGTGCAAGGCGCAAAAATGCAAACAAATTCTAAAAATGCAAGTTATTGAAATATTAAACACATTATTAATTAAAAATATAAACTTAATTTTTAAAATAAATGCTTTAAAAAGCCTATTATCTCAAATTAAAATATATAAACGTAGCATGTAAAACATATTTTAAATGAGAACTTAAAAATAAAATATCTCTTTGTTTTTTTCCTCAATTGCATTACTTCAAATAGCTAATGTGATGTTAAATATTATGCATTCTTGATTCTATGAGCTGCCTTTGTACCAAGCCCCTCAAGGCAAACCCAAATAGCTCTGGGAACAATCCTGAAGGTAATGTGTGAATGAAATTCTTCATTGGGGAAGCAATCTGGGAAAGAAAAGGAAAAAAAAAAGTAAAAGGTGGTCAAATCTCCTTAATACCCAAAAAAATTAGTAGGCCAAGAAAATACAACACCACTTGGCTCAAACTATAACAGTTCACAAATTAATTTCTGGCCCTAGTTCACCCCATTCCAGGCTTTCATTGACAGCATGAGAAAGCAAATTGTGTTTTTACTTCTTACATCATTAACTTCTATGAAAGATGATGAAATTGAGCTGAAAGAGTTTGACTTAAAAGTAGCCAACCCCAAAGAGTTGGGATTAAGGCTGAATTGAGTTGAATTAAGACTTTCACCTATTAGTCTAATATCAAGCTCTTTTCAATGTTGTTGCCAAGGTGCTAAGTGGTAGATTTGATAGGCAATTCTCAAAGTGCATTTGTGCCTGGGCCTGGGGGGAGGGGGATCCTTGATAGTGTACTGGTGACCAATGAACATGCAGACTTACCTGGGGCTGAGGAACTGGGTTTTGTGTCTAAAATTGATTTAAAGGAATATTCCATTATAATCTATAATAATGGGGAATTGTGGAGGAGGTCATGCACTTTATGGGCTTTCCTGAGACATGAGAGTAGTATTTTCTTCTGTGTCTTCTGTTTCCTTTTCCATTCTTATCAAAGGTTCTGTTTTTCTACTGAGTTCTGTTCTAGTTTTCAGGGGTTAACACCAAGGACACTGATCACAAGAGGAAAATGGTTTGGCTTAGTTGATATATTTGGATCTGATGGTTTTCTAGTATGGCATTTGCAATATGCTAGTGGGGCAGTTTTCATGAAGGCTTTAATTTAGGTTTTCAATCCAAAAGTTATTCTGAACCACTAGAAAATTGTACTTGTCTTGGTTTTCCAAATTGCTACCTTTCTTTTTACTTATTTGGAATTGCCTATTGATGCTAATGCATCTTCTTCACCTCGTATATGGTGACTGAAAGGGTCCTGAAGAGGCTTTCTGGTTGGAATTATAGGTACGTATCTCTTGGATGTCATTTCTCTTATCCAAAGTGCTTTATCTAGTATGCCAACCTATTGTTTGTCTTTCCTCAAAGTACCTTAAGCTGTAACAAAGTAATTGGAAAAAATACAAAAAGATAACTTATAGATGGATGTATTGGGGATAGAAGTTCTTTTTTGTGATTAATGAAATTTTGACTGTTACCAATAAAAAAAAAGTTCTATTTTATGAAACGGGTTTTGTTTTGTTGTCCAAATAAGCTTAAGGACCTTGGTTTCGGGCATATAAGAGCCATAAATCAGTGCCAATGAAGTGCTTATTGCAATTTGTGGTTGAATTACTTGCACTTTAGAGAAGGGTGATCATTTGTAATTGTAAATATTGTGCAGCTAGATTTGAATGGGATTCTAGAAAAAAAAAATTCTACTTGTGGGGTTTGCTCATGGAAAGGGATTATGAGGTCTCAGCAAGAATTTGCGAGTTACATGAAAGTTGTTGGAACACAAATCAGATTTGGGAGGATAATTGGAACCAAGCAGGTTGGTTATGTGATATTTATCCAATATTTTTAGGTTAAGCTCTATTGAAGTCACCACTAGCCAATATTGATTTTTTTTATCATAAATACCAATATTATAGAAGCTACGGGGATCAAGTTATTTGGTATCATACATTTAGTGAACCTATTAGAAACAGAGAGTGATGAGAACGAGCTGGAGGCTGCTAACTAAGTTCATTCTCATAACCCAAAGTGGTACTATTTTGATGTTTGTTTCTAGTTGGATCTTACTAGAAGGAAAGGTTCAAAGTATCAATGCCTGATTTACCTGTTTACAGGTGTTTTCGGGAACCCATGCTAAAAGGCGTATGGTTTAAATTACCAATACACCTCTGGCGATACACAAAGGTGTATCGATACTTTGAACCATGCTAGAAGGTAATGACAAGAAATCAAGTGCAAGTATCTCAAATTGCTATAAGTGGAAGCATTTGTGTGGTTATTATCATTGGATTCAATTCTCATAAACCATCCAAAGAGTAGAGGATTTTGAATTGTGGATGCATGTTTTCTGTGTGAGATCATGATAAAGGCATGCTGTATTTGTTTTGTTTTTTGATCAATGCATGCTGTATTTGTTTATTCATTTTGGAGAGCTTAATTCATTTCATATTCTCTCCTTTCTCTCTTTAGGGAAATCTTTGTCCATTCTACAGCTTTATGAGATTTTTTTTTTTAATTTTATCTGGGGCCTAGAGTTAATGCTGGAACCAATGTTAAGGTATTCTGGAGTTTAGTTCCATTTGCAGCCTATTGGGGTGTGCAATACTTGACTATAATGAAATGAAAGGATTTTTATGGTAAAAAGATAATTCAGATTAGCTGAATGCGATGGCTGTGCTGTGGAACCAATGATAACCCCACTCCAGCCATAAATGCTAAGCGAGAGATTTAAGGGTTGTGGGCCATGTATTTTGAGTGGTGTGGGGTGTTATCATTTGTTCCACAGCCTGTTAATTTATGTTCTTATTTGGACCCCATATTGTGAACTGGGTTCTTGTTCTTCCAAAGATTTGAAGATGTTTATGGTGCTTTATTTGTGGGAAACTTTTGGTCTATTTTGGATTTGAGAGGAGGGGATTGTTAAAACCATCTTTAGTTTTTTAGCTTTTGTTTTTTTTTTTTTGATTGACAAAACATTTCATTAAATAAGAAAGAGTTGAGAGTACATTTTAGAGTTGTGAAGGTAATTCCCAAGTACCCTTTAAGTTACAGACTTCGGCCAATTACTATTCAGCCCAAAACAATAGCTGCCTATGTATCCCTTGCTTAGCCAGATAATCTGCCATCCCATTTGCAGTCCTCTTAATCCATTTTTATTTTTTATTATTTGCCTTTTTAGCTACAAGGCCTCTCTTGTCTTTTGTAAATTATTTTCTCCTTATTAATGAAATATTCAGTTTACTTGATTGATAGATTCACTAAGAAATCAGCTTCATGGAAAAGCAATTATTTATCTTTGGGAGGAAGGAGTATGTTGATTAGATCCACCTTAGCCAATCTTCTAGTGTACTTCATGTCAGTCTTCAAGAATCCTCTAGGCGTAAGCAAAAAGTTGGAAAATTTGATGAGGGACTTTCTATGGGAGCTAGGTGAGGAGAAAAAGGACCATAGGGTGAAAGGGGATATGGTATGTAGAAATAAGGAGTGTGGTGTACTAATCAAAAAAGGAAAACAAAGTGTGGTGGCCTTGGTATTGGGAATATTCAAGAAAGAAATACTGCTCTATTAGGTAAATGGTTGTGGAGATTGCTGGTGAATAGAGATAAGTTGTGGGAAAAAGTGATCATCAGCATTCACGGTCTTGTGGCCGAAGGTTGGGGCTTTGGAGTTCAGACTAGGGCTACGAGCTTCTCCTTGGAAATCCATCCATGCCATTCTTCCTTCTTGCCATTTATCAGGTATAAACCTTGCTTTAATCAAAATTTGGGAACATGTTTGGTTGGGTAACTCTCCCCTAAAGGACCAATATCCCTCTCTATTTGGCTTTTCAAATCGTAGGAATGAATCTTTATCCTCTTTCTTGGTTCAATCTAATCCTGGGTTTGGCCATGAGTGGGAATTGAATAAAATTTTGGGAACATGTTTGGTTGGGTAACTCTCCCCTAAAGGACCAATATCCCTCTCTATTTTGGCTTGTCAAATTGTAGGGATGAACCTTTATCCCTCTTTCTTGGTTCAGTCTAATTCTGGATCTAGTCATGAGTAGGGGTGTCCACGGTTCGGTTAACCGAACCATGGGCATATTTTGCAAACCGAACCGGTGGTACCAGTTTTTCCATTTGTCCAAACCGAAACCGAACCAGTATCACTGGTTAACTGGTCCGCCGATTTCGATTTTTGATTGGTTCGGTTTTTCGGTTTTTTATATTTATAATATATATTATATAAAAATATGTATAATATTATATTATAAATAATAAATGATATATAATATATTATAAATATTCTAAAAATATATAATATATATAACATATTTATAAATAGATTATTATAAATATAATATAAGTATATATTTATATATATAATGAATATATATTTATATATAATATATAGAAAATATGTGACATATATTAAAAATATATATAAAATATACATATAAATATATATACCGGTCAGTTTGGTTAACCAAAAACCAAACTTCCCGGGCCCATAACACAAACCATCGGTTCGGTTAACCGCATTTTGCGGTTTGGTTCAGTTTTTCGGTTTTTCATGGACACCCCTAGTCATGAGTGGGATTTGGAATTTAGAAGAGGTCTTCATGATTCTGAAATTGTTGATGTCTCGTCCTTGATCCAAAGCCTTGAGAGAGTGATTTTAAATCCTACAAAAAGTGATGCACCAATTTTGACTCTTTCCTCCTCAGGCTCTTTCTCTTGTGCCTCCTTCTTCAAAGCCCTAACTCAACTGGGTGATAGCATGAGTTTCATTTTCCTGTTAAAGAGGTTTGGAGTAGACCTATTCCACCTAGGGTTGGAGCTTTTTACTGGGAATTATTTCTGGAAAAAATAACACTTGTGACTTTCTCCAGAGAAAGAGACCCAATTGGTCTTTTTCCCCCCACTGGTGTTCTCTTTGCAAGCCGAAGGTGAGTCCTGCTATCACTTACTAGTTTCCTGCCCCTTTTTTTCAATTTGGGAATAGTGTCTCCTGGTGACTCGCTGAGGGCTGAAATTTTTGCTATTTTGGAAGGTATTCAAAAAGCTAAGGATTTGAATATTAGTAAGTTGATGATTGAAGGGGGACTTTTTTTCTAAACGGGTTATAGGTTGGTTGCAAAAGGAGGAGGATACTGGTTGGTGGAATTCTATCTATGAGAGAAAGGAAAATAGACAATATGTTACAAGACTTGGAGGTTTGTTTTCAATGGGTAAAAAGGGATGCTAATTCCTTTGCTGACATGTTGGCCAAACAAGGGGTGGGAAGAAGTCATCTGTTTTGGGCTGTTCTGTAATTTTTTTCTTCTGTCGTTTTTGGAAGAGATAAGAGAGGTTATCTTTCCTTGTATTTATGCTTAACTTGCTTATCAATGAATTATTTCTGTTATTGTTCAAAAAAAAGTTCAGTTTACTGTAATAACAATAACAGGAAAGAGGTTTAAAAGGAACTGCTGAAGTTATTGGTGGTTTATTATGCATGTATGTTAAATAAAATATAACTGATTAACATAGCTTGCAAGCATTTAGCAATTTGTTAATAGAGATTCATTTTCTTTTTCCCAAGGATAACTATATTTCCTGCCTTGATGACTATCTTTTTTGGAACTGTTTCAGGAACTAGAGCTGAAAAAGAAGCAAGAGGAGGAAGAGAAAGCAAATGAACTGGAATTGGTGGCTGGAGAAGAAAGAGAAGTGCCATCTGATCCAGAGCTATTAAAGGTGAAGGTCAGACTGGATGCATTAGAGGAAGTTGTGAAGGAGATTGCGGTTGAATCAAAGAAACAGTCAGGTGCCAATTTAACAAAGGATAGCCAGGAAGTTGACAAGAAAGAGCAGCTTGCAGATATTGTCTCACGCTTCCAAAATAAATCAGAAGGCAACACTGCAACTGACGATAATTCCAGCGGGTTAAAATCCAGGGAATCAGCACCAATCTTGAGCCAACAGCAGGCAAATGGGTCATCTGCAGCTATTAATTCCTTGCAAGGGGACCAGAAGAAGGGAGGTGGAGGTGCCAAGGATGAAGGGGCTTCAAAAGATTTCTAGAAATAAAGATGGCATTAACATAAGGAGGCAAAACTAGCGTGTTTGCCTTTAACTTGTCATAGCCCTAAAATTGTTATTTCACCCACATCCTGGTTCAGTGAGAACCTTTGATACATCTTGCATCAAAATGAGTAAGCGCAGTGCCATATCATACGTGCCTTCAGTCAAGATGGAGTTCACATTTATCTAGATTTTGGCCCTATTTATCCATCAATCTTGGGTCACTTGTCATTGGCTTTGGGGTGGGATACTTAGCTGGGCTACTGTTCAAGTTAAGGTTATAATTGGAGCCCTCCATTATGAAGAGCTTTAAACTTGATTTCCAAGCTTTTCGCTCTTGACTGAACTGTTTCATATTTTGCGGCCACAGAACTGTAAGCAGATCATGTCTTTGCATTAAATTATTTGAAAAGCAGAACCCATTATGGTTGGTTTTAAGTTATTACTGTTGAGGTACCTCCTATTATATTTGTCACTAAGAATTCTTGCTCAAATTGGAGGATGCTAAGGGTATGTTTGGTTTCCCAGGTAAAAATGCAAATATTCTTTTAGATGTTTTATTTTTCTTGTTTGTTTTATTGTGAAGTACAAGATCGCAGATGATTTCAAATCTCAAAATCGAGGACATGCGTCAGATTGAAACAGTGTGACCCCAGTGGAAAAGGAAGATAGAGAGAGAATTGTGAGACGAAATCGTGGCTTATTAGAACTGAGTTCAGATACCACAACACATTGCTGGCCACGTTCATACAACCAAACATCGGGGACATCTCTTGCACTTTATATTGCCAATGTTCCTTAGGCTGTGTGAACGTGGCCAGACTTGTTATTATCTCAATTTCCCTGATACACTGTCAATCTCCTCCCAGACAGTCGGAACTTTGTTGCCAATCCTTGTTTCAACTTGAACCAAGGTCAGATTTGAAACTTAAGTTTATCTACAATTTAGATAAATTCTATAAAACAGGTGTAAGGCCAGTTATGTTGTACGGGGAAGAGTGTTGGGCAGTCAAGAAATATGTCTAAAAACTTAATGTGGCAGAAATGCTAATGGTAAGATAGATGAGTGGAAAAATTAAAAAGGGTAGAATTAAGAATAAAATTATTCATAGGAATCTAGAAGTAGCTCCAATAGGTAATAAAATGAGAGAGAGAGCGGAGTAAAATGGTATGGGCACATGCATGGAAGACCACCAACTGTGTTAGTTAGAAGTGATTTTTTATACATTTAAGGGGCTAGAAGAAATTGAAGTACACCAAAAAGGGCATGGGTAGTAGTAAGTAATGATTTAAGCACTAACAATGCAACAATGGATATGGCCTTAAATAGAATGGATTGACAAAACCGGGTTCATGTAGCGGACCCAATATAGTTGGGACAAGGCTTGGACGATGACTTCTAATTTTGTCATGGTGGGTATTTTTGTCTAAGATTTATTAATGTATTATTTTGATAATGATAAATATTGTAAATGAAAATAGCTTAGAAAATCATGGTTTTAAAAACTCACCCGAAAATGAAACCGTTCTAGCTACCAGTTCCCGGGTCAGCAGTTCAACCGTCTGGGTCGAACGGTTTGCATATTAGGGCAAATGTTTATATGAGATTTGCCCTAATATGCAAACCTCATGTAAGAAAGAAGAGATGTCAGCTGAGAAAAGCCAGGTTCGGCTGATAAAGTAAAAAAGAAAGAAGGAAAGAAAGGAGGAAAGGAGAGAAGGGGGGAAGAAGGAAGAGGATTTGATGCTCACCGACAATGATAGCAGCGATGACGACAACAAGCGCGGTGGCAATAGATGCAGATCTGAGATCTGAGTTCTCTTTAGTCTAAACACCTGTAGTTCTTCTTCTCCTCTTCTTCTTCTTCTTCTTCTTCTTCTTCTTCTCAGATTGCAGATCTGAGTTCGTGCCTTAGATTGGACCTCAGATCTGAGTTCTACAACATTATATAACGAACCGCTGGCCGGGTCAAATGAGTCGACGGTTCAATCACATGGGTCAGCGGTTTTCTGACGAAGTCAATGGTTTTTTACCCAAGAACAGGTTAGGGATGAAACGGAACTGGTTGCTTGGACGGTTTCCAGGCCGAATGTTCCGATCGTCTGGGTCAACGACGGCTCAAAACATTGTAGAAAATCGTAATATCTTAGTGTAATTAAACTATGACATCAACCTGTTGAGTGTTAAGGTCATTGAGTCGTGGGTCGAATAGTCCAGTCTTTTGAATCAACCTCGTAGCTGTTTAATTAAAAAAAATAAAAAATGAAAATTTTCTAACATGATTGCATATAAAGGTTTTGAGTCTTTTGGCCAAGTAAATGACTTAGAAAACCATTGAACTTGATATGTGAATGGTCCAACCATTCGGCATGATCTGAGTCATACATTATCATTTAATGGGTTAATTGCTGAAATCTCCCTCAAAAGTTTAGTAATTGCAATCACCTCAGTTGAAACTTTTGACAAAGTTACAAATGGGTTTCCCCTGGTAGAATCCTCTAACAAGGGACATGAAAATGTGCAAAATACCTATACAGTTACTATTGTTTTTACAAAAATACAATATAAACTTCATGAATAACAACAATAAAAAAAAAGTTTAAAGTTGCATCTTTACCTTTGAGTGATTGATATGAAAGGTAAATTTGAAAAATAAATCAATTTCAGAAAATAGACCGAAAGGGCTTGGGGTAGTGATTGATATAAAAATAAAATTTGAAAAATAAACATTTTGGTCAAAGCAATTGCATTGATATTTTGGACATATTCAGAGATTCTAAATGAGAAAATTTAGTTGCAACTGTATCAAAAAAATTAGATGAGATGATTGCAATTACCACAGTCAAAAACTTCGATGAAAACAATTTTTTAGGCCAGCTCCAAGAATGGAATCTCATGGGCATAGAAAATCATTTTACAAAACTGGGGATTTACAAAGGACCTTTATAGACCTTGGGCATGCAAAGGAGACAAGTTGTGTTTTGGGTGGACGGCTGGGCCTTACAACAGCCCCTGCCCTCCAAGATAATGCCAAAAGTCAAGCGAAATAATAATTTAAATGAGAAGGCGCAGCAGGTGGATGGGATGTTCACTGTTAAATCAGCTGTTTGTTCGATATCAAAAAACTCAGAATTGACGAAGATATAAGCCATGTATGAGATCTAAAAGCTAATTTAAATCCTAATGATGTGCTTGGTAATCTACCTCCTAAGATATAAGCCATGTATCAAAATTTAACAAATTTTGTAAAATTCCTTTAGAATTTTCCCTCAGTTTTCTTTTTCTCTTTTATTCTATCAGACCAAATATAGCCTAAAGATAAAGATCTTTTTTTTTTTATGGCTCTTAGGAGGTAGATTACCTATATCCTACCTAGTTCATTGGCACAATGTTGATCCCATCTGCTCATCATGTTGAGAAAAGGAAAACACAGCACAAATTCATGAAATTGCACTATTGCACAACATATTTGGATGGTATGGAAGATAACTATTTAGGCTCAAGAAAAGAGGAATCAATGATTAAGGACCGGTGGATGGGATTGACATTCACGAGAAAAGTGAGGAAAACAAAGGACAGAAGTTGCATTCCTCCCGTGGGCAATATGAAAGAGCAGAAAGAACTTACAGTTTCAAATGAAGGAGAGCAACTGGGGTGTAAATTGAATTCATTAAGGTTCCATCAGTATTTTTAAACTGTTGTTGGCCCGGATGTTTGGACCGTTCGGCCTAAGAATCGTCTAGGCAACCAGTTCCGTTTTACCTCAAACCTGATCTCTAGCTAAAAATCGCTGAATTGGTCAATGACCCATTGACTTGGGTGACCAAACCATCAATCCGTTTGACCCATTCAACGTTTTTTTTACCTTTTTAATTTTAATTAGTTTTTTTAACTTTTTTTAATTTTTTGTCAGAACAGGCCATCTATTCGAACCAAACAGTTGAACCATTAACCTGAAAACTGGTGGCCAAAATAGTTCCAATTCCAAATCAGTTTTTAAAACATTAGAATGGATTACTCCTACCCACTTAGAAACCAAGATTAATTTTGAAATCTCAGTAAGGGGATAATGGATTTGCAGCGATTTGCGATTAGCAACACAAACTTTGTGATTGTGTAGTAAAGGCAAATTTTGCAGGACAAACTAATCAACTTTACTTTTATCCTGGAAATATTTGTAGGACATTAACCTATTCATTTGTTAAATTGATACATTTGGACATGAAAATGTGATAATATTATAAGTACACAATAAGAAAAACAAATGTTAGATGGTGCTTGAAGTATATTCTCTCTCTGGTGTGAGCTTTCTGACAATATTCCATGGCGCATTGAGAGTATATTCTCCGATTTATTTAACCTATTTTAATCAATTTTATGAGTATTCGATTGTTTATGTAGCTAGGGCTATGAACATAGCAGCCCATGTATATATATATAAACACAAATACAGCAGTTTAGAAAATTTCTCCTTTTTTTATATTTTTTTTTATTTCATGTCATTTTTGAAGCAACTGATGAGATGTTCTTCCTTCCCATAAAAAAATTACCTAAAATTTCTCTCACACACACACGTTCCCAATAACCTAAATAATATCCTCTCCTAAAATTTCTCCTAAGCTACCCCCACACTATTCTCCACTTACTCCTAAATTATCTCTACGTCCTATTTATCCTCTTCCCCACTTTTTATCTATATCTATGAGAAGAAAGTTTGATTTAAAAAAATTAAAAACTATTTAAATGTTCTAACTAAATTACATAATAACATTAAAATATTTATTAAAAACACAAAATAATAATTATAATAGATTTACTAATAGCCATATTATTAATACTCTTATATTTTACTTTTTATCTATATCTATCTAAATAAAGTTTGAATTAAAAAATTATTTAAATTAAATATTCTAACAAAATTATATAATAACATTAAAATATTTATTAAAAACACAAAAAATAACTATAAATAATAGATTTAATAATAGTCAAATTATTAATAATTTTGTATTTTACAAAATCCATCATGAAATTATGTACTAATAATATAAGTTATGATTTTCCGGTTTATTCAATTTAAATGTTATTCAAATAATACAAATTTAACATTAAAAAAATAAAATATCATTTAAATATTTCAATAACTAAATATCTTAAATAAAAAGCATTAAAATAGTTAAATAATTATATAAAATATTTAATATTATGTAATAAAATTAAAATAAATAAAATTGAAATAACAGAAAAGTTTAAATATTTATATATTTTTTTAAATATTTCTATACCTAAATATTGCAAATAACGAAATATTTAACATAACTAGCTTTTAAATAGTTAAAATAATGAAATTATGTAAGGAATTTTAAAAATTTATAAAAATAGAAAAATAATTATAACTTATAACATAATATTCAATTTAATATTTTAAAATTTAAATAATATTATCTAAATAACTGAACAATATTTTAAAGAACTAATTTCAATTATAGAAATTAATAATTCTAGAAAATAACTATCAAAAAATTAATATTTACTAATAATAATTTTAAAATCTTAATCTATATTTATTATATATTATATATACTAAAATTAATAATTGTTATAGTTTCAGTAATTATTTATTGTTTTTTGTGATAAATGTATTTTCAATAATTATGTATAAACCTATTTTCGTTTTGTTATTTAACAAAAACATTTTCAGTAATTATTGGAGATTAAACTACTACTACTTAACTTTTTAAATTTAATTTATTGTACTTTTATTATTATTTTATTGATTAATATTTTTAGAGATTAAACTATTATTTGAGATTACACTATTTATTGACTAATTTAATATATTTTTAGTATTTTTATTAGTTATTTGTTGTATTTTCTTTGTCAATATATTTTCAATAATTGTGCATTTTTTCTATAAATTTTCAATAATTATTAGGGATTAAACTATTGTTATTTATTAGATAATAAATTATTAATTTAGGTGAAATTAGGAGTGTTTGGTTGGTTCAGTTTAATTGTAAGTTGTGTGGCCAGCCAAATTGACTTGGTTAGGTTGGGGAGTTGGTCACCCGAAACCAATTTACCATTAGTGAAAACAAGCCTACTCAGGTTGTATCGGTTTAGGCCGATTTTTGGTTTGGCCAATCGGTTCAAAATATTTAAACTTAAAAAATTAAAGTTATGATATAAAATATTTTAGACTAAGAAATATGAGAAATTTTCCACTTTCCCGCATTAAAAAAATATATTAAAAATATAAAAGATTAATATATATCTATGGTAAAGTCATTTGACTTTGGTCGATTTACAAATGGGCAAATCAAAACTGATCCAACCTGGTCAGGTTGGGAAATTGTTGAACCAAAAGCAACCGAAAATACTAGAAAACCAACCAAGTAGGATTGTATAGGCTGGGTTGGTCGATTTCATCAGTTTAATGAACAACCTTAGTTGAAAATAATTATTGTTATTTTTATATTATAAAAATTATTAAAAATAATATATAAAATATAAATAATTATTAATTATTTAAAATTTTAAAAATATAAAGAAATGTCTACTCTTATGTATTTTTAGGGTTCAACTATGATATGGAAAAGATAAGATATTAAAAAAACATTTGACCAGTCAACTAAATTCATAAATGTAATAGCCAAAATTAGGTGTTATTTATCAAAATTCATGAATAAGTTTTAATTGATCAAAACTCTTTCCATACCGTACCTTTTCTGCATTATAGATTGCTTAACAAATCCCATGAGTCGCATGGCTCTCCGCTAACATCTCAATTCCTAAGCACGCGCTTTCAAATAATTTGGATTAACTGATCGCAATGGCTGTTCAGCTGGCTGCAAAACCAATGATAATATTCCATGCAAGTAATGAATTCATCATGGCCCCACTGTGAGAGATGTGGATTCCATGTATTCTGTTAGTGGCATGGAAAATAATCATTGGTTACACAGGACAAAGCCCGCTTACAACTATTGCATTCATCTAATCCTTCATCGTTTGCAACACCGTCAATATTGATTGGCTGCACTGACTTATTACTTATCTACTTCTAAAAAGTATTTCACCAGAAAGTTGATTTCTCATTTCAGTGTAAGTATTTTTGAGCTTATTGGATTTTTCACCAAATATTGCTTCTCGACTTTTCATACGTATGGGTTTGCAATGCTAGAAGGCGATGCATTAATGCCCTCCCGAACAGGCACTATCACATCTCCAAGAGACTTACCTTTAACTGAGTGGATTTGAGCTGAATGGAATTGCCTATTGGGTACAAAAAAAAACAAAAAGGCTCTGGGATATCATTGTAGATTTATAATATATGAACATAATTATGCAGTCGGTTCGGGTCTTATTCGGTTCAAAACAGTGAAAACCCATCCCAAAACCCAATTGTATAATGCGGATCGGTTTGGATCAGTTCTATCGGATCCATCAAACCGATTGACAGCCCCCCACCTTTGAAATCTAAAAGGGTCTCGAGCATATAAGAGTAACTTTTGGGGTTTAATATTAATAAAAATACTAAAATTAGATTAATTTTTAAAAAATAATATTAATAAAAAGCAAAAACACCGTTTATCTTCTTCTCATTTATTCATCAGAACCGCCGTCCGCCGCCGCCGCCACCGCCCATTTCCGGCAATATTTTCGGAAGCGGAGGCGTAGGTGGGCGGAGGTAGCGGCGTTGGACAAAGAAATCACCAGCGCCGCCACCGCCACCACCGCCTCCGCCACTTCTGGGTCTCCGGCTACCTTCGGCAATATTGCTGGAGGAGACGGAGGTGGGCGGTGGTGAGTGGTGACGGGCGGCGGGCGGCGGCTCTAATGAATAAATGGGAAGAAGAAAATGAACAATATTTTTGCTCTTTATAGATATTATTTTTAAAATATTAATCTATTTTTTAAATTTTATTAAATATATTCCTTTTATTGATATTAAACCTAAAAGTTGCCCTTATATGCTATTATCCCAATCTAAAACCCTCCTTCGCACGCGCATGCAGAAGAATTACAGACTCATGGCCCGCCTTGTTCAGGTGGCGCGAAGAATTTTCCTCTTCAAATCTTCATCTTCGTGCTCTCAAGCCCTAATCTCAAGACTACAGCCAAATCCTCATCCAATCGAGAAACCCTTATGTAGTTCTGTTAAGCAGGTCCTGCGCACACGAAATTACATCAATGAGATGCGTCACTCCGCCGTCGATGCGAACATACTGAGAATGCTTCGCTCTGAAATTCAGTACGAGTACGAATATTCTCGTCCCCAAAAGGTGTCAGTTTTCTCATCTCTCACTGAATTGGGTTCATCGATTAATTAGTTGATGTTCTTCTATCATACTTCTGAGTTCTATATCATTTTTGTGAATAAAGCCTGCTACGGAAGTCTATTCGTTCATTGTGGAGGACCGGCCGGGGGAACAGTGGATTAGACTGAGAGGTAAATGTGAAGACGAGGGAGAGATTAAGATTGAGGCTACGATGTTTGATGAGTCTATTTCTGTTCGCAAATCCGGATATGATGCCAAAGGGGAGGATGTGCAGCCTCACATCAATGTGATTGTTGATATTTCCAAGGGGGAGGGTAGTGATGTGATGGAGTTTGTCTGCATGGCGTGGTCGGATTATTTGGAGATTCAGAGAGTTTTCATGCTTCAGCGTGATGGAATACCTGCAAGATCTTACGTGGGACGCAATTTTAAGTATGACATTGTTTGATTTTAATTTTCTTCGTTATGATTTATGAATGTTTGGTGTAGTTTCTGCATTCTAATTGAATGGTGTTCGATTTTCTTTCCAGGAAATTGAGTGAGGATCTTCAGGATGCACTCCAGGAATTCTTGGAGGCGAGGGGGGTAAATGATGAACTTGCTGTTTTCTTGCATGAATATATGATTAACAAAGATAAAACTGAGCTTATCCGATGGATGGGAACTGCTAAATCTTTTATTGAGAAGTAAATGTATTTGTTAGTCAATGTGGTCTTGCATTCTTCTTTCCTATCATTTTTGTAGATTGGTTGTTAGATATCATTGCTGAAAACTGTATTTTGCAGTTATCAGTATGCTTGTGTCATTCTCCATATCAGGTGCCTATAATGTTAAAGGAAGCACACGATTGGTAATGTCAGAAGTTGATATTAAAATAGTGAATGAAATGAAGCCACTGTAAACATATTATATGCAATTGTGCATTTCTAAGGTGTCCTTAAATCCATTATTAATGTCTAAATGGGTTTCTTCCCCTGATTATTTGTGATTGGACATGGAGCTTGAATGATTGTGCTGCCATCTTTATTGTCCTCAAGATATCCATTTTTTAGAACTATTAGCATTAAGCCATCAACCACTTAGCAATGAAAGTGATATTCTTTCAGAACCTGGGTCTTCAAAATGTGAGTAAAACTTATGTCTTTTTTTTTTTCCATTTTCTGTCATGATGTAATAATTGCACATCTGAGTGGTATACTGGTATTGCATTCACTATTGCCATAGTTACTCCATTAGTCTCACATGTGAAATTGATCAGGAAACAAGCACTGCAGTTCTCATGCAGTCCTAAAAGTTTGACTATGTCTACCTTCTCCATGTGGGATAAGGCTTGGATGATGATGATGTTGGCTACCTTCTTCACAACTTCAGATGACATTCTCAACCCAATGCTATAAATCTTTGCTTTTCCTGTATTTTTTGATTCTTGAAGGCGTTGATTTTCCCCCTTCTTTCACTTTAACATGCCATAGTCAAATAAACATTCCCAACAGTTGTCCAGCCTAGGCCCATTTGATTGGTTATGCTGTGTAATAAACTAATAATGGTTGTCATGGGATATCAAGTTACTAACCATAAATGAGGTAAATATGCATCTTGAAGATGTTAAGACATTGAACATATATGGAAAATGCTGATTTGACAATCTTCGTTATTTTTTTTTTCTTTTGATTGTCAGAAAAATTAATTGTATTTTATTGGATTTTAAATAAGATTAGTACAACTTGATGACATGAAAGTCATCCCCAAGCTATCATAATCAAAGTTACATGGAAGCCCATACCCCTTGTTTGGCAAGGAAGTCAGCTAACCCATTTGCACTCCTTACCCACTTGAATTCTGCATTTATATCCTTCACATGTCTTTCCACTTCACTTCCCTTAAAACATGTTTGAGAGTCCATGGGATATGTCTGTTGTAATTTTCTCATGAGATGACATTCTTCATTACTTAATGCAACTATCTATGATCTTTTCTAGATTAATGGTTAGAAAGCAGAATACACCATTGGACCTCCTCTTGTAAATGCCTAATTGATTCATCCATAACTAATACAAAAAAGGGCTAAGCACCATCTGTTGGTGCAAACCTACTGCCATGCTGTTGAATGTTGAACCTTTAGGATGTTCTATCAATATTTGTTTATTGTGATCTTTCATAGTAATATCAATTTCTTTTGAAGTATCTTATTGGTAGATTTGCAGCGAGCCAAGTAGATTTTCTGCTTTTCTTATTTTGAAGATATAATAAGCCCCTCTTCATTAAGTGGACTCCTCCACTTATCAAATTTCTCCAACTCTACTGTGCTATCAGTTTTGGACCATGGATTACAGCCATAATTTCAGCTCTCAAAGAATTACCAAATCCCACAGAACCAGAGAAAACTGATTACAACCACTTAACAGGTGCTAAGGTAGCACCTCTCAAACAAGCAATCCAGCTTAACAAGATCCTTCCTTCTTCTATCTTTTTTCCTTTTTGATAGTAAGAAAAAAATATTAGAAGGAAGAAAAAAACTGATTACAACCACTTAACAGGTGCTAAGATAGCACCTCTCAAACAAGCAATCCAGCACCCCATGAGCTTTCCTCACGTTGGTCAGCTCAATTAAAAAATCCGCATCTTGTTCTTTGTTTTTGAACATTCTTGCATTCCTCTCCTCCCAAATACTCCATAATATAGCAGCCCTTGTGTATTGATCAAAAATATATATATATATATAGCAGCCCTTGTGCTATACCATAACAGATTCATTCTTTTAGTGTGATATGTCGTTGCATCTTGTGTGAAAAGATCTGTGATGTTTTGTGGAGCTGTCCATGACTTGCCAAAACAGAGATGGAAAATGATTTCACACTTGTGTTAAATATTGACAAGGAAGTAAAAGGTGATGTGAACTCTCTCTCTCTCCACTCTTGAGACAAAGAACACACACTGTGGGGATAAGCACCAACGTTTCTGTTTCCTTTGGAGTGTGTTGATGATTTGAAAGAAGCCTCCCAACAGAAAACCTTTACTTGGGGGAGCAGGGCCAGTCCAGCTTGTTTTCCAAAGATAGGGAGAAACAAAAGGCTGGACATTAACTTGGTCAAGTTTATTGAAAAAAGGAACAAGAGAATGTGCCATGGAAATTAGGGGCCCACACCCTCTTATCATTTCTAAAAGAAGGAAGAAATACATGGCTCAAACTCAAAAGTATGAAGGAGGTCAACAATTTCAGGAGTTTCCCTCTCTCTCTTAATCCTAGATTTCATGATAGGATACCATTGTCCATCATTGCCAAATCCACTATTGGTTTGTTTTTGTTCAAAGAGAAGGTGTGCAGTCTAGGGTATGACCATAGGACTGGCTGAAAAGAATAGTCTCCCCATTATACATCTTCCCAAAGTTTTATCCTATTCTTTTGTTGAGGATCATAACTAATGTTTTGAGAAAAGATAGGCAATATGGTCATTACTGATTTCCAAGGACATCTTAGAGTAGAGCTTCTAGAAATTCAAGAATCCCTTCCAATAGGATTCTCTCCATAGATACTTTCAATCACCAATACTTTTAATCACTAATTGCTACAATGTATTGTTCTCTTTTGGGAATCTCCATAACCCACTTCTTCAATAAAGCCATACTTTTGTCCTTCAAATGCCTTGCTCCAATTCCACCATCCTCACTTTTGTTTACATTCTTGGAAGTGGCTAAAAAATCATCTTTCGGGGTGCGGTTGGTGCCTACCTACAAAATCATACCCTTGATGGCCCACCATTCCCTACGTTTCATCAACCTATTCCTTATTTTCTCCCTTGTACACATTTTAAAGGAAGTGGTAAGTAGGGATACAACACTTATTTTGATTCATTGGCCCAACCCAATGAATCAAAGCCTCAAATTTAACTATAACCTAAACCGATCTTCATCCTAAATTTCTCAACCCTAACCAAATCCAATCATGAGATTGGGTTGGTTAAGTGGGAACCTGGGAAACCTACCTACTATATTTACATATGCATGCATTTATACAAAAGCGCATATTACATATGAAAGTGATGCATAGGCAGCATGCTTTAATCATTTTATAATGATATTTTACAATAAACTATCTTTAACCATCATCCTCTCTCATCCCTCTCATTAAATAGACCTATATAAATCACTACATATATAATATACAAGAATGTACTATTAGAAGTGTAGTACATTGGGTTCAGTTGGCAGGCTGTCAAAGGTGTCAACCCTAACCCAACCCAACTTTATATCAGTTTTGCATTTCCAACCCTAACCCTAACCAAATATTCAACCCAACCCTCAATGGCGGGTTGTATTCAGGTTGGCCCAACCCAAGTTGCACCTCTACTCAAACGGACAACAAATGTTTTGAGTTATTAATGCAGATCGGATCCAAGATTTGGCATGGGTTTCTAGCTGGTATTATTCAGAAGAGAGATCCAAAATTCCAAATGACCTATGATCTTCCTTGCAGAAGCATGGATTGTTGGCCTGAGGGGACTATTGTGTTACTGTCTCCATCCTCTATTTACATAAAAGTTTCAGTTCTGAAGTCCTTGCCACATGTCTGAAACAAGTCTCCAGTAAGTTATTTTTTTCAATTTAAGTATTGGTGTTTGGAGTGATAATATCACTTCAGAATATTGAAATGCGAGATGATTACAAAGTTGACTGGTTCAGGAAAGTGAGCATATGACCAATGTTTATGGCAACCAATGTGATGGATGAACTGGATTTGCCACATCATGTAATCATGTGGCAGAAGTAGGATATCAAGGTTACTCTTACCTCCTAGATGTCATTCTACTATATGTTCATCTGTACCGAAGTTATAGTTTTAGCATTTCTACTTTGATGCCCAAGTTTGCCTGATTTGTAAAGGGTGTTGGTCCATTCCCTCTTTGGATCATTGGAGCTGGTTTGGTATACATGATACATCTAAGTTTCCATAAGTTATTGGTTCTCAGATGATTTATTTTTTATTTTTTATCAATAACGGGTTCACAGATGAGATTGCCTTGATCCTGTCTACCTTGTTGAGGCTTAACCTACCAAGTTCAAAGTTATAACTCAATCATGCATCATGGAATCATCAATAGATTGTTCATTTTGATTCATCTAACTCGTTAGAGGCCAAGGAAACCTGGGAAAGATTTGTACAGAGAGATCTTGAGGAACAAATAGAACAAAGTCTCATGCCTACTACAATCCACAGAAAGCTATGCCGTGCAAAGCAGGATCTTGATGTGCTCTCATGTTGAACAGATGATTTGTCAAGTTTCTTAATGGTGTGTTGCCAGTGCCTCCCGCTTCATTCATCCAAGTAAATTTGTTCCTTGTGAAACCAAGATCTATGGGGCCACACTTGGAAGAATTTACATGAAAATCGCCCATTCAATTAAAGGGTTCAACCACTTGTGGATCTCATTCCACATCAAGTTTTAGAGAAAGAGTTGGGATTTTTTATTTACACAGATTAGTAGCCATTCCACATTTGCGAAAGCACGGATGTGGTTTTTTAAATTAGCGAGCAACATTGATCATGGAATGCTTATAACAACACTATGCAATTACTAATCAAGTCTGATTAAGTTGAGAGTGGACAATAGTTGGGTTGCCCTATTGTGACCTGGGTGAGCAGGGTTTAAATCTTGGAAACTGTCTCTGTAGGGGGGGGGGGGGGTGCTAAGGCTGCATACATCTGACCCTCCCCTCCCCATACCCTGCATCGGTAGGAGCCTGCTGCACTTGGCTATCCCCTTTTTAATTATTGATTATTTGGTTGGTTATTTTAAAAAGGGGTTGTATGGGTTTAAAACCGTACATTTATTATTTCAATTTTCAACTATATAAATGCAAAAGAGGCTGTTTCGTTGAAGGTTCAGTTTTTGAATATGTGAACATTGATTATATGATTCATGTGTATATGTACTTAAATTAATTTTTTTTTAATCCTGTGGTCATCATCATGGTTTTCAAAATCGGACCGGATGGTTGGACCGGAAAAACTGGGAATCGGTCACTTGACCGGTTCTGTTTTCCCTCAAAACCACTTTTTTCTCCAAAACTGTTGAGTTGGGTCAGCAAACCAATGAACCGGCTGGTTAACCGTTCGAACAATTTTGACCGTTTTTCAATTTTTTGTCAGAATGGGCCAACCATTCATGCCGAATGGTCGGACCGTTCAAACCTGTAACAGGACCCCTGACTGGCTCGGTTTTAAAAACAATGGTCATCATCAAATAGTTGAAATAGATTGAAGTATGACACACCATATAACTTCCCTGCCATGAATACATCATCAAACCATGTTTTCTGGTTGAGAACACTGTAAAATGTAGGCTTTGAAACCAAGAATTGCTACTTGCTAGTTCCAGAACCAACAATAGTAAACAGATAGCATTTAGAACGCTGGTTGTATTTGTAAGTTAAATGAAACATGAACACAACCACGAGCTGAACATCCCCTGAAACAAAATATAACTGATCATGAATTCAACTCATTCCATAGAAGTCAAAGCTCAGCAGGAAAGCCAGAGTGGCATAAACAGGATCACTGTAGAAAATGGCTTTGCCAAAATCCTTTCCCCAAACATGGATTCTACTAAAATAGACATCAATTACAAAAAAAAAAAAAGAAAAATTAAGGTTATGGTCTTATGGAGACCAGTGCAAATTTAAATGAGTTGTTTCCATCAAGACAGCAAAAATCTGGAGATTACTGGCTGTGGCAGGCTAAGCAGAGGTCGATATTTCCCATAGTTTGCCAACTGACCGGTTACACCCAACTTGCTATTTGCTCATATGGCGGCATCCTAAGAGCACCCCTGTTAGTTCTTTGTAGTTAGGTAATTGAAATTATTGTGTCGGACTATGGATGGCATTGTCGGTGTTTCTGCATACGGATTGCATGGGCTAGCACCTTATTAGCTCCTTCAGACTTCAGTTGGGAAAAATTGTCCAGTCAATTGATGTCCCACGGAGAGGTCTCAGATGTAAAACGAGAGAAATGATAAAAGGTCACCTGTTTGTAAGTCGACTTCTCTAGAGAAATCTAAACAACCTAGCATCCTTCACGTGAGCAGATAGCCCTTTTAGATGCCTAAAACATCCCCACCTGTTCCCCTTTCATGGGTCCGGTTTCGGCATCGAAGCTTTTGTCATCTCTCAAATTAGTCCTTTTCTGGGTGTGGTAGTTGCCACTTGCCACAGTTCAGTGGTTCTGGGCTTGGGGGCCTATATGTGAGTTATTTCCTTTGGAATTAGCTCATCAGTGGAATGGCTGTTCATGGGCCTCACTTTAAAAGGTGCGGGCCCCATGTATTTAAATATTGGTGTAGAATTTTATCATTGTTTCCACGGTGTTGAACAGTCATCGCGTTCAGCCAAACCTTGATTTTTGTTTTGTGCTTTAAAATGAATAAGGTTTCACGCCAATAATAAAATATATGGGGCTTGCACCTTTTACAGTGGAGCCCATGAATTTATTGATCTTCACCATTGGCTCTACAGCCTGTTGAACAGTCAAAGCGTTCAGTTAATCCAAATTCATTTTATAGAATTTTATCATCTCAAATGATTAAATTTAGTGGTCATTTGACAAGTCTTTTTTAAAAGATCCTCTAGAAGCTTTGATAGTCAAAAGATGTCGTTTTCCATTTGGTGCATCTTTTCGTGTGGCCTGTTGGCTGTTTAGAAGCCTGGCAGGCCATGTTTTGGTCTTTTTTAATTTGGTTTGCAGGAGGTCTAGTCGCGAAAAGATGTGCCGAAAAGATGTGCGAATCTCGTTTTGAACTATTTTATGGAAACTCCAAATGGGGCTTTTCAGTTTTCTTTTATTTTTTTATTTTTTCAACTCGTCTTCATGTGGAAAGACACAACTTAACCAAATGGTCTTTAGGCTGTCAAGATCTTGATGCAAAAGCTCACTATGTCTTTTAAATGTCAGAGCTTTTAGAAGTTCTTTCAAAAAAGACTCGGTTTAAGGCTGAAGATCGTTTAGTTAAGGCTTGTCTTTCTGCTCGAAGATGAGTTGAAAAATCCTCAAAAATCGCCCAAAATAGGCTTTACACATTTTTTCGATGCAACGTGTATTGACGATTGGATATTTTCCGAGAAAAAAAATCCGACAACCCACACAAAAGGACACATCAAACGGGGCCTTGACTTCTCTTGGGGCTACTTCAATTTTTTCCCCTTGCCCGTCGTGTTCATTAAATTTTTGCTGATATGTGCATTTATGACATGGATGCAATGTCGTTCAAGTAATGCCCATACAAATATGCAAGTGTATGATACTATGATGGTAAAACAGCCATTATTTTAACATGCAAAAACAAATAAAAATAGAGATTAAATTAGTATTTAAAACATTTTGAGTAGTTGTTCCAAATTTTCTTGAAGAGCTTTGGCCACAGTGGTGTGGTCCAATCTGAACTATTTTGTGCTATTTTATTTTATTTTTCTGGGTGCACCTAACGCTCTATGCTACCAATTTGCACTCAACCCTGTTTTCAAAATTCATATTTCTTTATCATCTTATTGTCAAATTGTATCCAAACACATTCACTATTTGATGCTTTTGGATTGCAGCGGATTTGCAGATGATAAAATAAAGGGATAAGTAGACTGCACTTCAACTCAGAAATTTGAACTTACAGCCACATTCTGCCCATGGATTAGGCATCAATTCACAGTCAGGATTCATCCCACCTGTACAGTAAAGCTAAGATTTCTGAGGTGGACTGAACAATAAATTCCCTAAAATTAAATATACTAAGTACTTTAATCTTGATATGGACGAAATAATTGAGTGGTCTGAGGCAAGGTTTTAAAACCGTCGTTGACATTTCTGCTTCTTATCAAAAAATAAAAAAAATAAAATTGTCGTTGACCTGAACCCAAAGAGTCAGACTGTTCGGCTGGAGAAACTGGTCAGGGTACGGGTTCTGTTTTAGGCTTTTAGCCCTGAATCATTATTTTTTTTCTAAAAAACCGTTGAATTAGTCAACGGATTGTTGACTTAGTCTGTCGAACCATTGACCTGTTTGACCTATATAACAATTTTAAGGTTATTTTTTGTTATTTTTATTTTTTAAATTTTAAAGTGTTATGAACTAATCCATTTGGACCAGAAGTCAAACCACAGACCCAGACCCAGAAACTAGTGGTCAAAACAGTTCTGGTTTTTTATCGGTTTTTAAAAACGTTGGTTTGGGGTACCATAACTTAGATGATCAAAGTCCACCATTAAATGGGTCCCCCATCAAAGAGATTAATCTGTCAAAAATACCATGGAGAATGATACCATTTGTTTGTACGGTTTATCATGATAGAGCATAGTTATTAATGGTTTTCAAAACCGGACCAGATCGGATAGTCGGATCAAAAAAATCGGGAATTGGTCAGGTGATCGGTTCCATTTTTCCCCCAAACCGGATTTTCTTCAAAAAACCGTTGATTTTGGTCAGCAAACCACTGACCCGAGTGGTTAATCGTTTGAACGGTTTTTACCATTTTTTATTTTTTTATTTTTTTATTAGAACGGGTTGACTATTTGACCCGGTAACCGGACTCCTGACCGGTTCAGTCTCCGGGTTGGTTTTAAAAAGGGGTAAATGAATTTTAACTCGGATCAAAAGGTTATTTCATATTTTTAGTAGGGAAAATTCCCGATCAGTATCCTGTACTTTGACTCGAGCGACAATTTGGTACTCGAACTTTAAAATGCGACAATCCAGTACCTACCGTTAACCAGTCCATTAATTAGACGTTAAGTGACATTTGAAAAGTCAAAAATGCCCTTCGAATGCCATCTAATTCTCTTTATCAACTATCCAAACGTTGACAAAAAACTAAACAATCCCAAATCCTAACCTCTTCTATTAAAAAAGGTTGGTGACTGTTTAGAAGAATCTAGAATTTGGGACTGTTCATTTTATTGTCAATGTTTGGATGGTTGATAAAGAGAATTAGATGACATTCTTAGGGCATTTTTGACTTTTCAAATGTCACTTAACGGATTGGTTAACGACAGGTACTGGATTGTCATATTTTGAAAGTTTGGGTACTAGACTGTCACATTTTGAATGTTCGGGTATTGGATTGTTGCATTTTAAAGTTTAAGTACCAAATTGTCACTCGAGCCAAAGTACAGGGTACTGATCGGGAATTTTCTCTTTTTAATATGATCTCGAAATTGGAGTAGTTTCCTGAATCAATATATAGCCCTCAATAGCAAGGTTTTAAAAATCGAATCAGACACAAAACCATTTTGGCCACCTGTTCCTGGGCCAAATGGCCCAACTGTCCAGTTTGAATGGACGACCTGTTTTGATTTTAAAAAATAATCAAAATAAAAAACAACCAAAGACCGTTGTCTAGGTTGACGGTTCGACCGCACAGGTCAGTGGTTTGCTAACCAAGTCAATGGTTTTTGGCTTATGAACAGTTTTAAGGTGAAATAGAACCAGTTGCCTAGATGTTTTCTGGGTCAATTGGTCTTATTGTCTGGTTTGGGCCGGTTTTCAAAACCATGCTTAAGAGGCTTCAATGCACATAATAAATAAATAAATAAATAAAATATGATAAAATGGATCTCTTAATACAATGTGTAATGCATGTGCCTTCCTGCTAGGGGTGGATTCGAGCCGAACCAGATATCTGGCTATTCGAGCTCAACTTGCTAATAAACTATTAGGCTCGAGCTCGAGTTCGATTTGAGATAGAAACTTGAGCTCAAACGGTTTGAGTCAAAAGATTAAAAATTCGAGCTCGGCTCGGCTCGAGCTCGATTGTGAATTAAACAATGTATAAAATAAAAATATACATATAAAAATTATTTTTTATTTGACATATAAAAAATTAAGAATTCCAAAAAATTAATTATTATTATATATAAAAATTAAAATTTGATATGCATATATATGTATCGATGTATGTATGTATGTATGTATGTATGTATATATGTATATAATATATACATATATACATATATATGTAAAAGCTTGATTAGGCTCGTAAGCCTCACGAGTCGAGCTTTATTAGGCTCAAACTTTGCTCGATTAGAAAATGAGCCTATATACAAGGCTCAAGTTTGGCTCGAAGCTCGAACAGCTCGTAAAAAGTTCGGCTCGTAGCTATCCCTACTTTCTATTGGAAATAAATAGAGCTATCAATGGATTCGAAAAAGTCTGAAACTTGATCTGACACACGATTCAATTATTTCATATTTGGATATTAGAACTTGCATTTGATAGATATCAAATAATATAATTATATATAGATATTATATACAATTAATAGATTAATAAATTGTAATATTTTATATTTATATAAATATTATACACGTATAAGTTAAAAAATAATCATTTTTTATTTTTAATTTTTTTTCAAATTTAGCACAATAAGACAAATTCCGATCTAAAGTTTTGATAATTTGATGAGATTAGGTTGTGGCTGGACCCTATCCTAATCCAACCCAATTTTATACATTGATAATTATGGTAGGAAGAGTAAGATAAGAGAAGTTTGAAAAAATAGGAACATAAATTAAAAATATCTGAAAACATTAAAGTGTAGATGGAAAAATTAAAAAAAAAATTCTAAAAGCTTTGAGTAGGCATAATTTAGAGGGAGAAACTTTTGGTTTTAAAGATGCCAAAAAAAACCCTCATACCAAAGACTGGGATTGTCATTATTGATGACTTGATATTTATCAAATTCCCTCATTTTCTTTTTCTTTTTTCTTTTGACAAAACTTTTCTTTACAACTAATAAAAGTTATTGTAATTTTTTTTGTTTTAATTTCTAAAAATGAAAAGGGTCTTATTTCTACCACATAATTAGTGATTTAGTTCATTTATTAATTTTTCATACAATATATGTTCAAATGCCCAATAGTCAAGTATGCTTTGTGTTGTTAGATGGAGTTGTGTTAATTATTGGGCCCTGCCCTTCTAGGTCTTTTTCACCCACTGATTCAACTTTGTGGAAAACAACCAAATTTGCCACGTGGCTCTCATCCATAGGTTTAACGTTCCTGAAGACGACCAGTCCAAAAGATTAACCCAACATAATCTCTCTCTCTCTCTCACTCAGGCTTTAAAAGCATTAACTACATTTTCATCATCACATAAAGTGATATTGGATGATTTTTATAGTATTGTAATCTGCATGATTGATGGTGTACAGTGTACATAGGTTGGATTGGGACCCATCTAAGAAATCTCTTTGATCTAACTTCAGCATGATCAAGATTTATATATGAGAAAAAAGATTTGATCACTGAGCTGAGAGGTCATCATGTACCCTTCTTTCCATGTATGTGGTGCACCCACTCAAGGTCCACATCCATCCAGACTGTCTAATAGATGACCATTAGTTACTTGTTTAGCAAGTGGCCTCAAAATTATTGCAGTGATGGGACAATCTTAGCCATCAAACTGTTGAACCTTTTAAATGATTGTACTCCATGGCCCCATTGGATCAATGGCCAGGTACGCCCCACCAAAATATCAATACTGAAGCATAGACTTGTGGTTGTGGACTGCTGAGATGCTGGGGACTGGCCCTAAGAGATGGTCCTAACATGAACACATTCTCCTTTCCTTCTCTGGAATTGGATTAATTAAAAAGCAAAATTTGCATTAATGTTGGAAATAATATCAGAATGTCTGAAAAGAAACATTCCATAAGTGGTAAGAACTAAGAATGAAACTTCATTTTGAATCCTTTTGGTCGGTTAAGGGATCAAAAACAAACTTGGAAGAATTGACTCTACATTCAGGGAAACTCTGCAGATAAATTAAACCTCTAAATAAGGCGAAATTCACACGGGCAGAATTCAATCTAATCACCATGGCAAAGCTCCAGCCTTCAAGTTCTAAGTTTCTAACAATATCTACACATAATTTGAACATTTCCAAAACAAAAATGGTAATCAAAATACCTAAAGCCTTTGATCATTAAATGTACACGAAATTCTCACTGAAATAGCAAAATCAACGAGGGAAGGAAAAGAAGAAGAAGAGAAAAAAAAAAAAACTCAGAGCTTCAGAGACAGATCGAGCTTCTGCAACTCCTCTTGATTAGTCTTCATGCCGCCACTAGCTGCCCACCAATAACCACTGATTCCTTCCTCCATAGGAGGACTAAACATCCGGCTGGTATCGAACCGAGCAGCGCCACCTCTCGACGATGATCCTGCCGACACACCCACATGATAATCGGTCATTGCCAGTCTTCCAATTGCAGGTTGTTGATTGATGGGCGACCTCGACCACTCATGGTGACCATATAAATGCCCTGATGGCTTGTGGATCATAGAGTGCACCTGAATTCCGAGAGACCGACTGAAAGAACCATGGAGTGGTAAAGAAGCCAAGCTTGAGAAGCGATGGTAGTGCGACTGAGAATGCCCAAAAGCAGCAGCAGCAGCTCCCATTCGATGCCCTCTCTTTGCTAGAGTCCTCTCTCGCTTGTGGGCGTTCTGGTGTCCCCCAAGAGCCTGTGAGCTGTAGAATTTTCTCTGACAGTAGTTGCAGGAGAAGACTCGGGGCTCAGCCTCTGTGCCTTGTGGGATCTCTGGTGAAGTTTCTGATGCACCCACGCTCAAGCAATCGATAAGATTGAGTTCTGGCTTCGACCCATGACTGGAATCCTTGTGAGAGAGGCTAAGATCTAGTAAGAGATCAGGATTAGTCTCTTCCTGCAACGTTTCTTCTCCTTCTGGCTGTTGCCTCTCCCCTTTCTGCTGCTTCTCTGAGCCATCTAGACTTGGCTGAGCCTCTGGTACTGAAATGATGCTTGAGGTCTCAGAGAGACATGGCTCTATATGCTGTGGCTCCATGGAAGGAGGAGATGATGTGAGACTCTTCTTCCCTTTGGTGGTAAAAAATTGGGTTGTTTGATAGCAAGAAGATGAATACTTATTGAGGAGGAATTTAATGACATCTGCTAGTATGGAAATGGAATGATATTCTATTGTCTACAGTTACAAAGGTCTTATAATGGTAAAACCAAGAGAGAGAGAGAGAGAGAGAGGAGGTGAAGCTTAGAATTGGGAATGCACAAAGGGACAATAAGAAGTGATTGAAGTTGAAATAGAAACATGAGATGAAGCTCTGACGTTCTTTTCATTGAAACAAGCTCTATGATCAACACCATCTATCTCTATCTAATTCTAACCCAATGTATATCTCCATCACAAAGAAAAAAAAAAGGACCAAGTCCTGAAGTCCCCCTTTTTGGTCAGTAGTATTAGACCCTCCAAAGTCTTACTTGCTCTCACAGACCCATTGAAGATTCATCTATATTTTGCCACTTTTGTACACAAGGTCTCATAGCTTTGGGATCCCCAGAATAAATGTTTTCCTTTTAGGGTGTCTGGTTTCTGCCATGGTTTTTCTTGAACAGACCAACATCAGGACGATTCTAGCTATCTCAGTTGTTTTCCCCCTTTTGGTTGTTGGAATCATTGGGGGTGCTGAATATTCTGGTCCGGAAAAGTTCTTCCTGGCCAAGCTTGAGCTTGGTTGTCTCTCTAGCCGAAGCCGAGTCTCAAATTCAGCTCTTTATTCTAACAAAACAATCAAACATGGCTGAGTTGACTCGTTCAGTGGCTCAATTGAAGATGTTCATTACCTATGCCTATACCGCATGTAATATACATACATGTAATTGTAGGGCTACCAATTCCAAAGGCCAATCAACTACTGGATTCAAGGGAGCTCAAGTTGAAGCAGACGCCATCAAAAATTCAAATTCAGAACTGAGCCTGAGCTCCATCTGAGTGATGGGCTTAAGGTGAACTGGGCAAAGCTCAAGAGGTTTCAGTTCAGCTCGGCTTGACTAGTTTCCATCCCTACTAAAACATGGTGAACTAATACCTGTTAATGGGCCATCAGCCCACTACTGTGAAGTTTCCTAGTCCTAAAGTGAACAATAATCTGATAGAGACATTTTTTACAGAAGACTCCCTTCGCATATTTCAAGGGTTTACTGTCTCAAAATATTTCCTACCAAAAACTAATAAAAATTGTTGTTTGAAGGTGTGGGATCATCTGATTGGTACCAAACGCATTTTAAAATTACATGAAATAATCTTAACAGAATTACTCTTCATTTTGTAAATCCATTCTACATACTCTGGATTGAAAATTTGCAAATCTTTTTAGGTATAGAAGCATTAAATTTCTGTGATATCTCCAAATCCACTTTGTTTTTAAAAAGCCCGGATCTGCTGCCATCAAAAAGCGTGTTATCCCATCGCATTTTTTAACCTATCCCCTTTATTTATGAGTTTATATATCTTTATAATGCTCCTAGTATTACATATAGAAATGAATTATTAATACCCAAAACTACCAAACTTAGCCATATTCTAGACACAGTGGCATCTACTTGATAATGAGATGGTTGAATTTTGAAACCAAAAATATAAAAATAATTAAATAAATAAGGTTGAATATGCTAAGATGAAAGTTAGGTGATCTCTAGCACTGAGAAGTCATGGAAAATGAACTATCTTTCTATAATTTTCTTAAAATAAAAATCAAACTCTATATTTGTGAACCACAAGTCTTCTTGAGAGATATTCATCTTATAAAATAGACTAAAATTCCTTAATATAGAAAACTCGCAAGAGATTAGATCAGATAGATGCAAATTAATACAGGTTGTTTAAGAAGGTATGCTTTTTAATAATAATAATAATAATAATCTCTTGTTCATGCAGTAGAAATTTGTGCATCAAAATATGGGTCCTACCTATAACATACCTACATTTTTTTTTTTTTTTGTATTTGGTGCTACGCATTGTTGCGGGAATTGATTCTATATCATTGCCGGAGCAAACCAGTTAACATACCAAAGAGCCACCCCTTATATTTAGAATTTTGTATAAAACTTGTTTTAAAGCATAATTAATGGACCACTTAAAAAAACGAGAGCATCAAATCTTGCTGATTGCTTATGCAAGTGATCTGTTGGATAGGTTTAATCCACTTCAGCAGTGTACAGAACATGGGGTGCTAAATATAGATTTTTCTTTTGGGTAATGACTAATGAGTTTTGCAAGCATGGGGTGCTAATTGTCAAAAAGAAAAGGAAAGCTTTCAATCCTCCTAGATTTCGCTTTTGCATTGAAGATTCACATAGAGGTTGAGGAACTAGGTTTTAATTTAAATAACTACTCAAAGTAGTACAATTGTCATTTTCATCTCATGGATGGTTCAAAAAATCTGTTGACTTATTCTGTTTTGATAGTGGTGTTAATTAAGGATGATATGATATTGAGTGAAACATATTTAAGGAGCAAATGAGTTTGAAAGAAAAGAGAGAACTGTTGGGAAGATAACCATATTCATCATACTGCAGCTATTATTAACCTAATCTACATGCTAACTCTCTTCTGCTTGATATTTTCATTATTTTGAACTTTGTTCTCTGATTCTAAAGAGAGTTGATACATAAGCAAAATTTTATTTTTATTATTGTATGGTTCTAGCATGCTTTTGAATTTGATTTCCTCTGTTACTTGCCCCTTCCTTATTTTAGTCCATTCATGAACTGAACTGAAGTTCCTAATTCTATCTTCAAATTTTAATTTCAATTAGTTATTTAGAAATCTATAAAAAAATAACAAAGTAACAATCTTCAAGAAAATATCTTGTTAGTTAGGTTCCAATGTTAGGAAAATCTTCCAAAATGAGTTAACAATTTTCTAGTACTCAAAGAAGTATATAGACCCATGTTTCTCTTTCAAAGCATGCAGGAGAACAGCACTAGACCCATTGACTAAATATTTCCACCAACATCAAAGGTTCATGGTGGGTCATTATATAGATTTCAATATAAGGTTGTGGATTTGGACACTCCCATCTATGAAAATGAAAATACAATAGTACCCCTAATTATATGGTAATAAAAATTAGCACATATAGGCACTTCTGTCTTTTAAAAATGAGTATTTTGTTTTTCAAAAAAAAAAAAAATTGAACTACCAACAACGCCATTCTAAGTAACAAATGAAAGAGAGAAAGGAGGAGGTCTCCTACATACAATGGGCAATATTTTCCCATGAAGGTATTTTTGGAGGCATAGAGGGAACCTTATTACGTGCAGCAAGTGGGTACTCTCAAGTTGGACATTCATGTAGACATTGATGCAGAAACGTGCCAAAATAGACTTCCAGCCAAGACCCAATACTGTTTGTCCACGTGTCATCAGGAGATGTATGGTGGAACGGGTGGTGGCGACGACAAATGGCCGACAGATGGATGGGGAAGCTGATGTGGAGGGACCCCAAGCTCCCTTAGTGCTGTCCTATGCTATATATATGAATTATTAGGCTCCACTCAGCCTAAGTTTCAATAAACTTTTGCAATGAGAAAATTCATCACAATCTTAGGCTCCACTCAGCCACACTCTTTTAATCCTCCATCTATTTGTAAACCCTAACCCCCACTCAAAGAAACTTGAAAAGAAGGTTTCATGTACAAAAAAGGAATAATTGGTTATGAGTGCACTTTTACTCTTTTATTCTCATTTACTTGTCCAATTACAAACATCCCATATGAACATATATCATCCATGACCCTTGTTGCTTGCTTGTCTATTCAAGTTCGACCAAATCTCTTAGAAGATCTCAATGTCTCTCTAATGAAACATGTTTGAAAAGCCAAAAGAGAAGCAACAGGCTTCCATCACTCCCACACAAATATGAAAAGGATCAACTTCCTCAAAGAGGACAACTTAGTCCCTCCACTTCTCAAGTCGCACTCATACCTATTATGTATATCTTTTACTTATCACCTACCCTACCCTACCCCACCTCTCTCTCTCTCTCTCTCTCTCTCTTCAATCAATCAAAGAAAGGTTGAAGGACCCATTTGTGTGTTTGTGCATTTGGCATCCAGCAAAGTGACACTCATATTGATCTATTCTGTTCTCTTCAACTAATGGGTCATAATAAAATATCTTAGCTAATTGCTGTAACGAACAGCTTTAGATAGGCACCAAGTAATGTCACCGTCTTTCCCATCAACTTCATTTGCCTTCCCTATGAGATTCTTCCAAAGGATCCTTCACTTTAGGTCAATGAACTGCTTAGAAATTCCTCGCCAAGAGAAGAAAAGGGCTGAAAATTATAATTTAAGCCCTATAAAAGTATAATAGGGACTTCTATCGCTTGGACTGTGGGTCGTAGAAAAGACTTCTAGGGCCCAAAAGGGCTCTGAGATTAGGATTAGATGTTAAACACTGTTCAACTTGTCCTCTTTTGTTGTTAGAATATATTCATTTGATAATATTGACGTTGTGGAGATAAGCTTTGAATTGATGAAGCTCATGCAATGCTGGGTTCCCCATTCTCTAAATATAGGACTTGTGTGATGGTGAGTTATGGAGGCCCAGGCTCATCAATAGGCCCTGTAACTCTCATCTTGTTCTTGGTTTTTGGCAAGGAAAAACTGATAAGCCACAATTTATCATCATTGGCCATTGCCATTTGAAGTAACATACAACCATACAAACCGTTGGGCAAATGAAGAAGACTCAAATTCGAAAAAACCTTGATATCTATTTGGAGTTGGTTACATAAATAAAATCACCAATTGCCTAGTACTTAAAGATGGTTACTCGGTATCCCTTAAAAAAATGGAAGCATAAGATCAAACCAGCAGAATTACAGACTCATTGTGAATAGATCTGTTCATGGGCTGGTTAACCCGATGACCCGGCCCGTTATAAATCGGGCTTGGTCATAATTTTAGGCCTGCGGGCTCGGGTTTGGGCCTAGAGCACCGAGCCCGATTTTTTTTAAGGCCAGGCTCGGGTTTTCTCAAAAAAGCCTGGCCTGAGCCCAAGCTCGAGCCTGGCATGATACTATATATTAAATAATAAAAAATATATATACAATATTTTTTCTTCGTTCTTTTTTTTTTCAAGTAATAGTGAGATGTTTATTATTTTTTGAGTTTTAAAGGTTTTTAATATAAATAAAACACTTTTTATTGAATAAAAAATAAAAAAATACTACTTTCAAATTTCTGGCCAGGCTCGAGCTCAGGCCCGGGCTTTAGGCTTTATATGAGGGTTGGACTCGGGCTCAAGACCTAGGCCCGATGGTCAGGCCAGGCCTAGGCTCGGATCTGAATGTATTCTGTTGATACATTGACAAAGCCCAGCCCAGTCCATGAACATGTCTAATTGTAAAATGAAAAAAAAAAAGGAATTACGGACTCATTGTGGTACGCCGATGGGCCTTACATGCACCCTACTCTGTCTCCAAGTCCCCTAGAGGCTATGTTTGATTTGTGGGATGTGAAAAGAAAAAAATTGAAATAATTTTGAATATTCTTCCATTTTCATGTTTGGTTTGTGGGATGTCATGAAATAGGAGGGAAAAAGGAGCATTACATGCTCCCTATTTTGTCTCCACCGGTGTCCCTCTAATGTGTACTATGTACTACTACCAAAAAGACCATAATAAATAAAAGAAGAAAAAAAGAAGAAATTAATTGCATATTGTAATAATGATTTGGAAACTGTAGTTTAGAGGAGCCTAGTGTTATTTATGGATTGGATGATGACCCAATTGAGTCTCCACAAATCGCAACTCACACACGCCCTACAACACATCCCAACCATACATTAAGAACATCTCTTCATAACAAATATAAGATTCATTTATAATTTGGTCAAATTGGACCATAAAGTGGCTAATCTCAAACCCTAATACATATTTTCACTTTTCCTCAGCCTGAAATTTTACTTTGGACCAAGTAATAGCCCAAATCAAATACATCATTATTCATTATATATAATGATGCATTTGATTTGGGTGTGGGTCTGAACTAAGAAGCTTCAGATTCAGATCAAGTCAATGATAATTTCACTTATCTATGTGACGGTATTAAAGGTCAGTGATATCTCAACATTATCCAAATTGAACCGTCATTACATTTGGATAAAAGAATATTTTCTTTTTTATTTCTTTTTTGGTTGAGAAAGAGAAGAACAAAATTCTATTCATTTATATAGGGAACCGATAGCATCCATTCATCCTATCCTTTTTGTTGAACCAACTTCTGTCGAATTACCCCTGTTTTCAAACCAAATTCATTAATTATTTTTATGTCCTTTCTATTTTTCGTCAAGCCTTAGCGTGCCTTCATTTAAAAGATTTGTTTTTCTTTGCTAGGCGAATGGGCTACACAACAGGGGTTGCCCTTCCCCACCTTCATTTAAAAGTTTTTTTTTTCTTTTATCTATTTATTTATTTATTTGAAACAATGTTGGGTCCAGTTACACAGGAGCAGTATAGGGATTTGAAGCCCCCTTAGTTTGTAATTATTCCATGATTCCATCGGACCAAACATTGAATGGGTCCAATAAGAAGAATTAATGGATGTACCTTGAACAAATTTAATCAGATAATTGTTTAACCATATGATGCAATTTTTTTTAACCTCTATTATCCGTTTAAAATATTACAATATCAGACCTTGTGCTAGTAGTAATTTTAACACAATGATCTTTTAAGCGAGACCCATCTAATAATCGATTCCATTCTTTGAATAGGGGACACTTGGCAAGTTATTAGGCCCCACATACATATATATGGGTATAGTGTGTTCCTGGAACTTACTAATTTATCAAAAGAGAGGAGAAAGTAGGTTGAGATGAATTGGTCCGGCGACACGCCTGTTAGAAAATGTAATTTGTTATAAGAAACGAAAAGGAATTTAAGCCCAGTTTGGTTCATAGGAATAGAGGTCTGAAATCAGAATTAGAATGGGCTATTCTGATTCCAATTGTTTGATTCAGTGGAATTGGAATCCTATTCCTATTCCTGCTGGAATGGCATTTCCCTATTTGAGGAAATGACTCCTTCCTTGGGAATGAAATCCCATTCCTGTTGATTTTAATTCCTATTCTTATTCTTATCTGAATCAAACAGATTATGAGAATGAATCATTTCAATTCCAATTTTAAAGAATTTTGATTTTGATTTCGATTCCAACTATGAATCAAACGGACCCTAAATAAAAGAATAATAATAAATGGTATAATCACCGATAATGTAAGATGGTATAGCATTGAACAGAACAGAATGATTAAAAAAGATGTAACCAACCCATGTAACTGGAAAAGGCCTAAATGATGATGATTAATAGTTGAGGCAAGCAATGCCAAGGATACAAGTAATATTACCCGTAAGCCCGAACAAGTATATCAAACACCATACATCTGGAATATGAATACCAGGACTGGCCCAGTACAAGAACATAAAAGCAAATAACTTGTTTATTTTATTAGGTCCATTGCTTCTTGGGCTGACCAGGCTTTAGTATTCAACCATGCTGATGCTTGTTTACCAAATAACCCCTTTTCTCATATAATGTCTTCCTAACAAATTTCTTGCTATGTATCTATTTGATTGACGTACTCTTTGCCTTTCGATCGAGCTGTCTGACTGAAGCATAGACATTGATTTGATTAATTTGGAGATATGGGTATCTAATTTGATAGAAAATAGACCAGCTAGATCCGGTTCAAATCTGATCCAGTCAGCCCTAGCTAAAAGGCACCTCCTATTATAGACTGCAATTGGTCGGTAAATGTAGGGAAGAGATCAGGCCAAGTTTGGTGTCCAGTACCCCAATTATGTGCGCCAATTCTTCATTTGCTCCGTTGTGAAAGCAGTCTGATTTGGCTCTGAATTGGGTGTCCGTACTAAACTTTTCAAGCATTTTCCTGAGCTGATCTCTTTTGGATTTCCCAGAATCTTCTTCTCTCTCCTCCCCTCATCCCTCTTACCCATTGGCATTCTCAATCATTTGGCATCTATGGTTGGCTCGCAATGTGGTTATCTTCCGTTGGGTTGTTTGGCCTCCTGAACTGATTATCTGTAAAGCCCGGGAATTTACTGTTGGGTCTTTGGATGTTGTCTGTCCAACTCCTCATAACCCTTTGAGTGTTCTTGCCCCACTCCCTCCTTGCAGATGGAGTAAGCCTCCGGCTGGTCTAGTGAAAATTAATTTTGATGGTGCAACCTCTCTTGATCGCGCAAGTGCTGGCTGTATCATCAGGAACCATTGTGGAAGCTTAATCTATGCCCATGTGGTTCCTTCTTGCCCATGTTCTGCCCTGGAATCTGAAGCCCGTTCTCTGCTAGAAAGTCTCCTTTTTGCTATATCCTGTGGAATTTTCAAAGTTGTATTTGAGGGTGATTGTGCTACTTGATCAACTTCTTGGAGGATAATGGTATCCCTCTGTGGAGTGTGACTACACTCTTTCTCAGTTGCAAGAATATCCTAAATCATCACCCGGAGTTCTCAGTAGTCTTCTCTCCAAGATTGACAAACAAGGTGGCTCATGCATTGGCTCGGTTTGGTCTGTCATGTAATTCATCATTTACCTGGTCCTCTATTCCAATGTTTTTAAAGAAGATTGTACATGATGATTCTGCTGAGTTCTCTAATGAATCTTAGGCTTTTATGCCTTTTTATAAAAAAAAAAAAAAAAAAAAAAAAAAAAAAAATCATTTTGGTAGCTTCCTACTTTCAGCTTTTCATGACATTTAGGAGTGTTCTTTTTCTAATTTTTGAGAGGGGGAAAGTTGGTCAATGGGATTTTGATTCCCATTGACCAAAAATCCCATATTCTTTTTTTAGATTTATGTCATTATGTGGGGACCATGGAATGTTTATTTTCCTGGGTATACCCATCTCTTAGGTGAGTAAATAACTTTCCCACCTTGGGGGAAAGTTGCCAACACTTGAATGGGCCAAAAGTGTCCCTTGTAATGGATTTTTATGGCTAAAATAGTTATTATCTTGTTTGCATGGGAAATAAAAGAACATGGGCAAATGCACTTACCAGGGTAATCCTTTCCTAGGAAACACTTACCTGGATAAGTGCATTTACCTGTGAAAATAATTTACAAAAAACGAACGGAGCCTTAAGACTATCCCAATTCCGGCCTACCCCAAACCAAAATGAAAAATAATTAAAAGGTAAACTAAGGGGATTGAATTACTATTATTATTATTATTATTATTGCAAGAAAACTTCTTTCTTTTTTCCTTCTTATGAAAATAAAAAGTAGAAATGCCTTATTCATTTGATAAGGGTGGAATGTAGCCGGCTAGACCTAAGATCAGCTGTTTTTGCTGATGGCCCAGTGGGCAGTAGTTCAGACTTTAGATGGTCACTTAGCATGACTTCAGGAGGCACAGGTTCAAACCCATAGAAGACAGGTTGTCCACATCTTGAATGCCAGAAGGGGCCCACTTGGAAATTGGAAATATACCTTAGGTTCAGTTTGGAAGGAGTACAAATATAAATATGTAGAGTGCAAAACCTTGTATTTTGTATTATTTTGTATGTATTTGCACTGTACATATTTGTATTTGTACTCTTTCCAAACTGAGCCTTATGCGCATGAGGTGAGAGATTTTTATTAGGTTGGTGTTACATTATATATATTAGTAAGGGCTCAAGGGGTTGAGAGTCGAGACAGAGAAGAGTACACATGAGGTCCATTACTTTATGACGAAGAGCCTGCAGTTCTACGGGCACACCTCCATTTTTGGAGGGACACTGAGTGACCATCTCAGCCATTGTTTTAAAAGGCTTACACCTTGAGGCGAGGCACACAGATTTTGCCTCAAGGCTTAAGCCTCAAACCTCAAGGCGTGAGGTGTAAAAAGGCGTAAGCCTCAAGTATCAATTATTATTTAGGGATTTAATATATATATTTGATGCATTTTTTTAGTTTGAAATATATGAAAGAAGTACTTCAATCATTATGAGCCAAATAAATAAAAAGTAAAAGAGAAAAACCCATTGGGGAAATCAACTTCTAGTAGTTTCTCTTAGTGTGATAGGAGAGTTCAATACAAAATGGGCCAATCAAGTTCTTAGCTTCTCTTGGTTATAACAAGTAGTTTTTTTTATTATTCTAATTCTAATATCATTCTAGGTTTCTTATTTTTCTCATTTCTTTTCCTAATGGATTTATTTTCGTTTTATTGATTTTTTGTGTAGACCAAATTAACTAAGTTATTTTCTTTCTTCTGAACTATTGAATGACCATAAAATTAATATCCAATCATATGGATGATTCTTCATATGTTTCCTTTCTTCCAATTTGGTCATTTAAATTATTTGAGAACTTTGCATTTTAATTTTAACACATGAAATGTAAAATGTTATAACTGTTAGTTGATTCATTATTATTTTATTTAATGCATAGAGACTGAAACTTATTGCTTATAAACTTTATTTTATGGATATTTATATCTTCTATCATTCTAATTTAGTATATTATATGGCATTTTCTTTAATTTATAAACTTTAACTAATTTTATTCTTAAGATTTGATGTTTATGCCCCGCGCCTTGAGGCTTACCTCACCTTTTTGGGCCATTATGCCTCAATTGTGCATTTAGCCTTTTAAAACCTTGATCTCAGCAGCCACTTGAACATGGATTGTTGGTGCAGATTTCTTCGGAGAGAGAGAGAGAGAGAGACCCAAGGGTCAATTGGATGGGTTATTTGATGTAAATGTAGAATAATCACATGGGAATCTTCCATGTGACAAATTGATTTGGAGTCCAAAATGACCACAAATTTTCCTATATTGGAGTACATGTGTCCTACCACCTCCTAATTTTTAGATTTAAACTATAAATTCCTAAACTCTAAATCGAAGTTTTAAAAGGCTAAAAGCGTAATTGAGGCATAATGGCCCAAAAGGTGAGGCATAAACCTTAAGGCATTGTGAGGCATAAACACCAAATCTTAAGAATAAAATTAATTAAAGTTTATAAATTAAGAAAAATACCATATAATATACTAAGTTAGAATTAGAATGATAGAAGATATAAATATCCATAAAATAAAAGTTTATAAGCAATAAGTTTCAGTCGCTATGCATTATAATAATAATGAATCAACTAACAATTATAAACATTTTACATTTCATGTTTAAAAATGCAAAGTTCCCAAATAATTTGAATGATCAAATTGGAAGAAAGGAAACATATGAAGAATCATCCATATGATTGGATATTAATTTTATGGCCATTCAGTAGTTCAGAAGAAGGAAAATAACTTAGTTAATTTGGTTTATGCAAAAAATCAATAAAAAGAAAATAAATCCAGTAGGAAAAGAAATGAGAAAAATTACAAACCTAGAATGATATTAGAATTAGAATAATAAGAAAAACCACTTGATATAACCAAGAGAAACTAAGAACTTGATTGGCCCATTTTGCATTGAACTCTCCTATAACACTAAGAGAAACTACTAGAAGTTGATTTCCCCAATGGGTTTTTCTTTTTTTCTTTTTATTTATTTAGCTCATAATGATTGAAGTACTTCTTTCATATATTTCAAACTAAAAAATGCATCAAATATATATATATATATATATATATGCATTAAATCACTAAATAATCATTGATACTTAAAGCTTACGCCTTTTCACGCCTTGAGGTTTGAGGCTTACGCCTCATCCTGGCAAAGGCTTAAGCCTCACATGGCAAAATCTTGTGAGGCTTAAGCCTTTTAAAATAATGCCCTAAATCCTAAAACCTTAGTCCTTAAACCTTAGACCCTAAAATCTAAACCCCTAAACCTTAAATCCTAAGCCCCAAAGTTTTAACTCTAAACCAAAAATCTAACCTCTAAACCCTTACCCTTAAATCCTAAACCCTAAAATAAATGTGTAAAATGACTATGGTATGATAATGATACATGTCTTCCAACGTGCTAGGAGATCTGGTCTTATCATCCAAGCATCCCCTGCCATATGATCAGAATAAATCTCTTTTTAGACAAATTTGATAATAAAATATGGACTAGATCACTAGGGAAAAGCACTAACGAAAAGGAGGAATATAGGTTGATGGAGATTGAAATATCATACGTGGCCAAAAAGAAATCCCCTGTTTCTGAAGTTTTATTTTGCTTCAACATAAAATAAAAACCGTTTTTCACTCTGAAGTATGCCTAGCTATATTTCCGTCCTTTAACTACAATTTCTTTGTTTTTTTTTCCTGCCTTCCATCTACCCCACCAATCAAGCAAAATCACAACTGCAGCCAAAACAAAGAAAGTGACTTGAAAAGAAGGCATGCCTTTTCGACCTATAGGACTGTTCACGGGTCGGATTGGGTTGGTTTATTGGCATTTTTCCAATCGACATGACCTGGTTGGTTTACCTAGAAATGAAACCGAAACCGACTCAGTACTAAGTAAAACCGACCTGGTCGGTTTGAATCGGTTTGGATCGGTTTGAGTCGGTTTTGTAAATGATTCTCTCGGTGTGAACGGTAAAGGATTCAAGTCTAACAAAGCAAAGGCTGGATGCCTGAAAATTAAAAATGATTTGATGGACTAAAACTAATATTTTATATATAATATGTATATTTCTGAAATAAAGCTGAAATATATATATTAAAACTGAAATATATCAGATATATATATATATAATATCTGAAATATATTATATATATAATATATATGTAAGTCAGTTCGGTTTCGGTAAACCGAACCAAACTATCGGTTTATATTTTTTTATAACCCGAAACCGACCGATACCAAAAAAAACCGACCAACTCGGGTTGGATCGGACTGGGTTGGTCGGTTTGGGTCTGTTATGAACAGCCCTATCGACCTGCCAAAAGGTCCAGCACTCCGAGGTCACATTCATTAGCCATACACCCTAAAGCTTCAATTTTGTCTTAATGCTCTTTATGTGAAACCCAAATGACCCATTTTCTAGTGGGTGATCTGGCCTTATCTGCTTACTAGATTCCACATGGTGTCCCACCATCTAGAATATTTACTTCATCATCATCATCACAATTTAAGTGGCTGAACTGAAAAGCTTATTGCATTGTCCTTTGTCTTTAGTAAATAAGATTTTAAGGAGGTCGGGGTCTCTTTAATGGCTGAAGCTGAAATTTGATAGATTATTATATTTGTGAGTATTTTATTATTTAATTATTTTTTTAATTAGAAGACAAAAAAAAAGTCTTTAACTTCAGCTGTTACCAAATGGTCCTTAACCCTTGTCTTAACTATACAGGATTGGCTACATGAGTGTTATTTCACCATTCCATTTTGTTCAGTGCCATTATTTATTGTCAAATTATGGCTGTTTAAATCATTTTTTACTATTTCTTCTAGTGGGTGTTATAAATGGTCTTTTATACACATGATGAAACCAACTTAGTCTACTTTCTCATTTTATCACCTATTGAAGCTACTCTTAGGTTCCTTCATATAACACAATCTGAATATTTACTTGATTGAAAGTTGTAAAGCCAACTCAAGGACACCCTGTAAATAGGGGTGACAATTTCCAACACAACATATTGAACCTACCCAACCCACTCATTTATTAATGGGTTTGAAACTATTTGCTTAGTTCAAGGTCATTTGCGAGTTTGTTAACTCCATAAGTGGACATTTAATGGGTTGGGCGGGTTGGGTCATGGTTAAGGGGTGCAATCGAGCCTAGCCAAGTCAAACTCCTGCATGCCCTACGTCAGTTTGACTAAAATACCATTAAGCTCAAGTTGAGTTCGAGTTCGATTTGAACTCTATTTTTCGGTTTGATTAAATATTTGATAAACTTGAATTTGGTTCAAAAGTTTGAAAGTGAATATATTTTTATATTTTATAAATATATATGATATATATATTATAGAATATAAAAATATATATTATAAAATATATTTTTATATTCTGTAATATATTTATGGAAGTATGCATGTATGTATATGTTAATCAAATCAAGCTTCTGAGCTTTTGGGCTGAACTTGAATTCAAATAACTAATTGAGCTTACCTCAAGATTCAAACTCGACTAGAATAGAACTCGAATTGAGACTAATTGAACTTGAGCCCAAACTTTTGATCAGAGCTCGATTCAATTGCAGCCCTAATCATGGTTACCCATTGGATATCCATTAGCAAGGTAGGGTTCTCTCCTATTCTTGTTTAATTTTTCTTCTTTCTACTCTTCCTCTTCCCCTCTCTCTAGCAGGCTACAAGCAACCACAACTGAAGAAAGATCATTCTCTTGTTTTCAACTTCTTGTAGTCACAATCTTTCCCTTTCTCTTGTTCATTTGCATCTATGCATTTCCTCATGTGTTCTTCTTCCCTAATAAAACCCTAAATTCCTTTCTATCACAAATTAGAGAATGTTGAAGAACCCTAACGGCCTACACGAACTAATCAGAGAGTAATCAGAAAGGACCTAGAAAGTAGAAATAAATGGAGGAAAATAAGAGGCATTGAAGTATGAGGATTGGAGACAGGATCGGGTGTCCACGTAGTGCACCCCACGAGGACCCCACCGCCCATGGGGAGATGTTCCCAGTGCACGGAGGGGATGGGCTGTCGAACGCAGCACTATGTGGGCAGCCAATCCGATCGCTGAGGATTGATGGTTATTTCTTGATTTCTTTGGTGAATGAATTTATTTTGCAGAAAATAAAAAATAGAAAAAATCAGGAATTTGTAGAGACACGAGCAAATCAGGTGATTAATATTTGGGGGCCTTTTTTTATTCTGCAACATATATTAATATTTTCTGCAATTCCTCTGTTATTTTTATGTAAATTTTGCAATTCATGTTATATTTTTATGCAACTTGTGTATATCTCATATTCTCAGTTAACCAATTAAAAGATTAATGGGTTGGGTCAAGGTCGGCTTGCATTGAACCCAGCCCATTTAATTTTATCTAAATAGGTTTATTAACGGATTAGCACATTGGCAGGTCAGATGGTGGGTTGAACTTCAAATAGACACCCCCTACCCGCAAGTTCACTGATTTCTTTCATTATCAATCTCAGGTTAGTTGGGCCTCTGGTCGGTGGATTGGATTTGAGATAAGAAGCACCAAGCACCAATTAGGTTGGTCTTGTCAAGGCCATGTATGGAACAAGAAATTGGCCAGAACTGCATGTGACAAAGTAACGCCAAAAGCCAATGAAATGGATAGTAGCGCTCTTACAAGTTCTAGAGAATTGGATAAACCTATAAAAAAGAGAACATGACAGTTGACAAGAGAAACCTTACTAATACCAGAAGAGGTATAACAGTAGTCGTTTCACGCTTAGGCTTCTAGGATTAGAATGTAAAAGGTGAGATTCATCATCCAGTTCTAAATGAATATTCAACCAAGGCTCAACAAATTAAATTCATTGTGTTCTTTGTTGTCTCTGAGAAGTTGAACCAAATCAACAATTTAAATTCAATGGCCACAAACTTTTCGAGAATAAGACGTTTACCATGTTGGACCCATCATTTCATCTTTAAATGTGATAGTGTGTGGTACAGTTGGATTTTCCTAGCCCCTGGCTGGAAGAAAAAGCTAAGATATGTCCAACAAATTCCCAAGAGATGCTGAAACCCGCTATCAATTCAGGTTTTACTCTTAAAGAACCCTGTCAACCCAAACTATGATTATTGAATACACCCAAAACATGGTGACCAGAAAGAGGTACTAGTTCTAAAAGGAGAAACAGAATAGGAAATACCACAAAATCAGATAACTGAGCCTAGGAAGAACACCCATTAAATAGAAACATGAAACAAATCCAATCTTCTTGCTTGTGAATGAGAAGCCGATTATATTGGTCTAACAATAAATGCTGATTAGTAAAGTAATAGACCCAGCAGTAATATTACGTGCAGATTATTTTCCCACTACTAAATTGTTTATACTGATTACCTAACTCTTCATGAACCCTGATTATCTGGTTCAAAAGTCTGATTTCGCATCAACAAAAATGTATACCTCCTCACAATTTAGATATTTCTTTAACCTTCAACAGATCCGTTATATTGTACTAATCTTAAAAATGATGGATAAGTACGGTGAAACCAGTATACTCCTATAATGGAGTACCAGAGGAGCTTATCTATATGGAGTATGAAATCCACCATAAACTCAGTTTTGTAAGGCATCTCAAGGTGTAAGGCATGGGCTTTAAAGTTGATCCTCAAGCAATTTTTCCTAAAGCTTTTCCTTGAGCCAAACCTCAAGGCACGGACCTTGCACATCTTAAAACAATATTATCACTGTTTTATCACTTTTTTGGTACTACACTATTATTACAATTTCATGAGCAAATCCTTGCATGAAATTTGGGATAGACAGACTGTACATCAAAATATGCTAAATTTGGCTTTTGACCACTATAGTTACCAATGCAAACTCCATAAGTGATTTGTCCTGGTCCAATGTCCTTGCAGTACCCAAACACACTTAGAAGGCAAACACCACTTAGACCAGATAGATAACAAGTATACAAAATTTCATTGAATAAGAAAGCATTCAAGAACCAACAATGTTCTTACTTACAATATAACAATAAAGAATAATGACAAAAGCTCCACCCAAGACCCACATTACCTTCCTACTTGGTCAACCAGTAAATCAGTATAAGAAATGTGCAAACAGAAGCAACAAGGGAAAGGATAATGGTATCCATGGATTTTTTCCTTTTTATTGCTGACAGAATATTATTTACCTGCACAAATATTTCAGAAGAGTATAAGCAATTACTCAGTATTCAAATATGTCAATTGGCAAAAAGAAAGCCCAACCTAACCAAGCATTTTAAATAACGATCATACCGTAGGAAAACGACTGCTAACATTTGTCAACTTCGAACTGATACCCCCAAATGTTGCATGCTGAAGAGAAAGTGCTCCAAGCGTTGCTTGTGCTTGGGAAATCACAGTGTCCATCTGTAGACACGAGAACATGTTATATTGGTATCTTTTTATGGATAGCATTCACTTGAGACAGAGTAGAGCAACCTTAATCAATGGAATATAACTCTTAAAGAGAGAGGTGTACACTAAAAAACTCGAATAAATTCATGCACACTTGGAATGTTACCAGCATATATATAGTTTAAACTATTTATTAGCTTCAAACATGTAAAAATAGAGAAGCCCATCATTAAGAATGTCAGTTTGATAGAATAAGCAATTGAAAGGAACTTTGACTTTAACATAGATGAGTACAAGGCTCTGGAGGCTATAACCTGGCAAAATCTGACAGGCACTGATAGCATCAGTTAACCTACACTAAAAGAAGGCAATAAACAAAAATAGGATGTAAGACTGAAATAGATAAACAAAATTACTAGTTCCACGAGTGCATGAATTGTTTTAATCTGCTAACCCATTACCAAGCACACATGCAAGATTCATGCAATTGCCTGCCACTCAGCATCTGCATCTTTTACAAAACTCTTTTTGAACTATCCATTGGTAGAGAATTAAACATGATGCTAATATTCATTCAAAATTTCAAACTCCTCAGCTAATTAAACATGAGTAGTGGATTAGCTGCTGAGACAATATCTCCTTGCAGATCCTGAACTTGTAGAATCTATGATTCAAAAGATTCTTCCTCATCGTCCTCTGTTCTTGATGCTAATATTCATTCATGTAGAATCCGTTACTACTCTAAATCAAAAACCTCAGTCATGCCTCTGTGGCCATCACATCTCCACTCATGTGGAAGAGCATCCTCGTCATTTGGGTCAGCTAGTGGAACAGCAAAAGATAAAAGTACAAAGAGTCCTAGTGTGATACAAAAATAGGTATGGTACCTAACAAATTAATAACAAATCAACTGGTATTTCACTCAAAATCACCTAGGATTCTAATTGGTTTAACTCTTTTAGGTTCAGTATCTTTTCAGTACCATAGAAATTGCAAGATTACTCAGCCATTGTTCTGATTTCTGGCCAGTTAAATACATTAACATTATGTCAAGGAAAAACGAAAAAGTAGAAAATCAATCTTCAGAAGTGGAATTTCACCAAAAAATATATATATAGCTTCTCTTATAAATTGGCGATCTTTGGAATCTGGATCAACGACGCATTTGTTCTAGAAGCGAGAGATCTAGCTTCTCTTATAAATTGCTGGAGTGTCCATGGACCCTTGGTCAAAGAAATCATCCACGTTACTAGATACTAGGTGTAGGTTTTCAGTCCAGGCTTAGCCTGGCCCAGACTGGAAATATATACTTTAGGCCCAGAAAAGACAGGTTAAAGACCACGTCAGGCAAAAGTTTGTATTAAGGCCCTTATTACTAGGTACCAGACCCCATGATCACACCTAGTTCCAGCCAACCCTGTTGAATCAGCTGGTGCAGTCCGGTTTTTAGATAAATGATTTCTGATTTTTATTTATTCTTCTATTTCACCAAGAATTGTTGGTTGGCATTGGAATTATTGGTAATCTTTATTTTGCAGATCATGGCATCATGCTAAAAAGATGCCTTGCTCAATCTCACCCTACGCATAGTTTAGGTGGCTCTTCTTAAACCCTAGGTAATCAGCAATCCAAAAGGACCAATCTTTTGAACTTCAAACACATTGAAGGCCTTTAATAGTCTCCAAGTGAATGTGAAGAAATGGAATCAGCTCGCCTGTATTTTGTGTTACTACTTGGTTGCAAATAAATAGCACCAATGGCTTTGAATGTAAAACTTTTTATAGGTAAAGTACAGGGGGGATACTTGATTGCATCCTTAAGGTATCCTGCTTCTGCTTCATCATCAAATCACCATGTAGCTGTGGTGAATTGATAAGCTATGATACCTAGACAGCCTTACATGCTTACCACACCTAGGCCAGATACCATTTACATCTTAAATGATACTTGATACTGCATGGACACTTTTTATGGTATACTTCATAGCAAGAATGCTACCAAGTTATCTGAACAGCGTATCATAAACAACTTTTGTAAGAACAATGTTATATGGAGCATCAACGTTCAAAAAGTCGACATAATATGCCCTGTATTGAGCATATCATATCATATTGGGAGCTTGTCGATGCAGAAAATAAAGGGCTTTCAGAATTTTTGGTCTTTCCAGGGGGTAGACAGGTCTAAGACTGACCCCCCTGATCACTTAAAAAAAAAAAAAAAAACTAAAAAAGAAAAAGTTGTAAGCTGTTGAAACACCCGATACATAGGTTTGCATATATCTGGTGTATCGATACTTTGAACCATGTGGAGCAGAGTATTGGGCAGTCATGAAACATGTCCAAAAATGAGTGTGGCACAAATGCATATGCTGAGATGAATGAGTGGAAAAACTAGAAAGGAAAAAGACATGGGCTAAACTGTTGTAATAAGAATGATTTAAATGCTAATAATTTAACAATGGATATGGCACTAAACAGAATAGAATAGCAAAACAGGATTCATGTAGCTGACCCCAAATAGTTGGGATAAGGCTTAGATGATGATGATATATTGATATCATAAAAATTTCTAGATAATAAATCACACTGGTATTTCTAAAAGTTTTTTATCAATAACTGCAGCTTTTCGTTAATGTTAAATAGAGAAAAAAGAGTACAATAAGAACCATTCCCAAATGCCAACAACAAGGAAACAAGAAATAAATAAGTGATTGCAAGTCTCACCGTTGGCTTTACAAAGAATAAAGCAATGAGGGGATAAACGCCACTTTTGCCTCTTTCCTTGGAGCCATCTAAAGTATTTATTTTTTTTATCAATAACAAGTAACTTTCATTAATCATTAAGAAATTTTAAGTACAAAAAGGGGAGATAAACCGTCTTAACTCCCCCATAATAGGGATAGAGCCCCCAAAAGAAAATCAAAAGACAGATTAAAAATGAGCCCAAAACATAGATTCCCTAAACACCCCTTGCTTGGCTAACCTATCAGCAAACGAGTTAGCAGATCTCTTCACCCAACTGTACTTTATCTCAATGTCCTTAGCCAGCCACTTGAATTTTTACTTTTCATTGTTGTAACTCCACAATCCAGTCTTGTCTTCTTTTAACCAACCTACTACCACCTCCAAGTCACTTTCAATTACAAGTCTCCTTATATTCATTTCTTTTGCTCTTTGGATTCCTTCAAAGGCCGCAGAGATCTCAGCCCTAAGAGAGTCACCTTCACCAATTGGGCCTGAGAAAATGGCTGAAACATTCCCATCCTCATTCCTGAAAACTCCCCCAATACCATATTTCCCTGGGTACACTATACTACTGCCATCAAAGTTCAGTTTTTTAAAGCCAGTGGGGGGGAAGGATCCAAGGACTTGGAACCCTTTTAACCTGGGCAGAACTTGCTATCTCTTTTCAGTTTCATAGCAAGTCATCAAAGGTAAAATCTGTGAAAAAATCCAAAGATTTCAATCATTGTGCCACCCTTATGTGGATTAGATCTATTATGTTTCCAAAGCTTCTCTCTTTGTCAGAGAACGTTCTTGAATTTCTTTCTTCCCATAAAGACCAGCAAACAGCAGCCCTTATGCACCTCCACAAAATCCTTCCTCTTTCCAAAGGCCATTTGAAGTAAGAGGGAGAAAACAAGCTTTGCACATTCAGTGGGGGATTCTACCTACACCCGAAAAGTGAAAAGATCCAATCCCAAATAGTTTTAGCAAAATGGCAAGACTAATAGGTGGTAACCAGTTTCCCCATCAGCTTTGCAGAGTATACACCTATGCGGGGATAAGCAAGCCATGGGCCTCTTTCTTTGAAGTAGATCACTTGTATTCATTCTTTTCAGCATAGTTTCCCAACAAAAACTCCCAACCTAGAGAGGAATAGGCTTACACCAAACCTCTTTAACAAGGACAAATCAGCAAAAGGTACTTATTCTTTTGTGTACAACTTCCCAACAAAAAGTCCCAATTCTAGGAGGGGATAGACTTACACCATACCTCCTTGACAGGAAAACGTTGCAAGGATTTAAAGAGAGATTGGGTGAAAGCCTTGAAAAAAGAAGCACAATAATAGGAAGCAAGAGAGGGAGTTGAAATTCGTCCATCTAGTTTAGAGGGATCAAGAATGACTTTTTCTAGGGGCTTGAGCAATGTAAGGACACTAGGTAGTTTAGAATCCCTCAAACCTCTTCTAAAATCAAGGTTTCTATCAAAACCATTAATTGAATTTAAATTGTGAACATCCTAATTGATTTGGGGTTCACTTCATGGCTGAAATTGACTGGAGCCGCCACCCTTCAAAGAAAGAAACATGGGAGTGATGGGCCTCCCACGTTCAAAAAACAAAAAATGACTCTCACATAGCCAAATCGAGACTCTTCTAGGTACCTTTTAGGGGAGAGAGGGAAGGTGTTAGGCTCCCCTCTCCCATAATAAGCAAAGTGTAGTACCATTCCCCTAGAAAAAAAAAAGAAAAAAAAAAAGCAATAAAAAGAAGTTTGACAAATTTTTAGTCTCATGTGTTGGAATGAACCTACATTGTGGGTAGTTAGATTCTTGAACACTTTAGCTAATTAAGGCCCTTCAAAGAACTCCATTGAAGCAAAGTGAAGGTGAGATCAGCTCCCCCTCTCTTTTTTATTCAAGGAGCCTCCTACAAGTAGTGCTCCATTCGAAAATGCTTAAAGGGAAGCAAAGTGATTGAAAAAGCAATAAAAAGAAGTTTGACAAATTTTTAGTCTCATGTGTTGGAATGAACCTACATTGTGGGTAGATAGGTTCTTGAACATTTTAGCTAATTAAGGCCCTTCAAAGAACTCCATTGAAGCAAAGTTAAAGGTGAGATCAGCTCCCCCTCTCATTTTTTTTGATCAGTAATCAAAGTAGATTTCATTACTTAGAGAAAAAAGATAATACAGAAACATGGTCAGCCTCGGCTACCAACAATACAAAACATAGACAAATTGATGATGAGTCTCACAATTGAGCCCAAAAGCACTCTGCTCTGTTTACCCCTTGCTTTGCTAGATGGTCAGCTAAGCCATTTGCCGACCTAGGAGCCCATTGAAATATCAGCTGCATATCCCTTGAGAACCTCTTGAACTGTTTGAAATTGTTTCTGAAAAACCAAGGAATCTTCTCATTCTGCTTAAACCAACTTATTACTATTTTGGAGTCGCCTTCAACTATTAGCTTCTGGAACCCCATTTCCAAAGATTTCTGCATCCCATAAAGTACTGCCTTCAATTCAGCTGTTACAGAGTCACACACCCCAATGGGACCTGAGTACATTCCCAAAATCACTCCGCTTTCATTCCTTAGAACCCCTCCAATTCCAGAGGGCCCTGGGTTCCCAAAACTACTTCCATCGAAATTTAATTTCAGGAAACCTACCTCTGGGGGTTCCCATTCCTTTAGTGTCCTCCGCTTAGCTGAAGTTGAGGCTGCAATTGTTCTCCAGTTCCTTAATATATCATCAATAGAGAAATCTGAGAACAACTCCAAAGTCTTTATCCAGAAGGCCACTTTTGCCAATGATCCCTTCAATTAATGCTTCCTTGCTTCTTTTCTTTTCCTCAAATATACACTTATTTCTTTCCTCCCATAGGGTCCATATTATTGCTGCTCTTGTGCACCTCCACATCAGTCTTCCCCTCCTTTTTGGCCAGCTGAAAGTGAATCTATCGAACAACCTGTCCAATCTGTCCAGATTATTCCACCTGCACCCAAAAAGAGAAAAGAACCGATCCCAAATACCACAAGCAAAAGGACAGGAAATGAACAAGTGAAGAGCAGATTCACCATTGGATTTACACAAGCAGCACCAATTAGGGGAGAGGCACCATCCAGGTCTCTTCCTCTGTAAAATATCACAAGTGTTGATTGCACCATGGAAGACCTCCCAACAAAAAGCACTCACTTTGGGGGGAATCGGATGACACCAAATCTCTTTGACTGGAAAGGGAGTATTTGGTTGAGAAGGCACAGTCAACAATTTGAAAAAAGAAGCACAACTGAAAACCCCAGAAGGATGTAGAGTCCAAATTCTATCATCTTGTTTACTTAGGTCTAGGAAAACCCCTTCAAGAATGTGTAGAAGATTTGAAAGAAGGCCTAACTCAGTGTCCCTCACATTTCTACGAAAACCTAGATTCCACCCAAGCCTGTTAGCCGAGGGAGAGGAGAACAGAAACTCAGAAATTGGCTTACCCTGGAGAGCAGAAAGGGTGAACAAAGAAGGGAAAGAAACCTTTAAAGGGACTTCACCCACCCAAAGATCCTCCCAAAACTTGATCTTGTTGCCTGAATTAAAATCGAATCTGATGTGATTGAGAAAGGATGGAAGGCATTTCTGAATTGCTCTCCAGGGTGAAAAGCAAGAGGCCTTGCTAGAAGTTTCAGCGTCCCACCCATTCACAGAGAGCCCATGAATACTAGCGATCACTTTATGCCATAACCTGTCTGATTCTCTCGGAAATCCCCACAACCACTTCCCCAGAAGAGCCTGGTTCTTTTCTTTCAGCCTTCCTAACCCCAGCCCTCCATCCTCCTTCCATCTACAAACTATTTCCCATCTGATTAGGTGATCCTTCTTTGTTTCTCCCGATTCCCACAAGAAAACCTGCATAATTTTCTCCAACTTCTTAACAATCACCTGAGGTACACTAAACAACAATAGGTAATAGACCGGAATGTTAGCTAAGGTGGATTTGATTAAGGTTATCCTACCTCCCAAAGAAATATAGTTCCTCTTCCAAGCCGCTAACTTCTTCTCAAATCTCTCCACTACCGGGCTCCAGAAGGTCACAGACCTAGGGTTTGCACCTAAAGGGAGTCCTAAGTACTTCATAGGCCAATCACTAGACACACATCTGAGTTCCCTTGCCCACAGCTCCAACTCCTCCTGCCCCATATTTACCCCAGCTACTACACTTTTATTGAGATTAACCTTCAGATTTGTCAACATCTCAAACAAGCACAATAACCTCCTCATATTCCTAGCCTCCTCCTCACCTTCCCCCTCACAAAAAATAATGATGTCGTCTGCAAATTGAAGATGGGTTACCATCACCCTGTCTCTCCCCACTCTCCACCCTCTTAAGACACCCATTTCATCCGCTTTTATGATCAATCTGCTGAACACCTCTGCAACAATAGTAAATACAAATGGTGAAAGAGGATCCCCCTGTCTCAGGCCTCTCATAGCACCAAAGAAATCTATAACTGACCCATTCACCAAGACTGAAAAATGACAAGATTTTAGGCAACCTCTAATCCACTTGCACCATCTTGCACCAAAACCACAATTGCTCAAAGCTTCAATTAAGAAACCCCAGTCCACAAAATCGTAGGCTTTCTCCAGATCCAACTTGCACACAATACCTTTCCTCCCATTCTTCCTAAAATCCTCTACACACTCATTTGCAATGAGCAGCTGATCTGAAATCTGTCTTTCTTTGATAAAAGCTCCTTGATACTGTGATATGATTGATGGAAGTACCTTCTTTGGGCGGTTAGAGAGAACCTTGGCTATGATTTTGTATTGACTTGTCACTAAGCTTATTGGTCTAAAGTCCTTGGGGTGACATGCTCCTGATTTCTTAGGAATCAATGCAATAAAAGTAGCATTAACCCCTCTACTTATCATCCCTCTGTGATAGAATTCCTCAAAAACCTTCATTAAATCTTCCTTAAGCCATTCCCAACAATCTTGGTAAAAAGCCATGGTAAATCCATCTGGACCCGGAGCCTTGGACCTATCCATAGAGAAAATAGCTGCTTTTACTTCTTCCAACTTAAAACCACTTTCTAATTCTCTACTCAAGGTGCTATCTAAAACAGGCCATGTCAAACCCTCTAAGATTCGTCTATTCTCTACTGGCCTTCTATAAATTTGTTTGAAGTGATCCCCAAAAGCCTTTGCGATGTCATTCTGTTGTGTGATGATAATTCCATTTTCCAATTCCAACACAGAGATGCAATTTTTCCTTCTCCTACCATTTGCGATTGCATGAAAGTGTCTAGTGTTCCCATCACCTTCCTTTATCCACCTTTCTCTTGACTTTTGTTTCCATGATATTTCCTCTCTCAATAGTGTAACTTCCAACTCTTTTTTCAAATTTATCCTCTCCTTCTCGACCAGGCCCATTTGTCCTTCTTCCTCTTTTCTATCAATCTCTTCAATCCGACTAATCAAGGTAGACTTTCTTTCTTCAATCCTCCCAAACTGATTGGAATTCCACTCCTTTAGCTTTCCTTTCAAATTCTTAAGCTTTCTATGGAATCTAATCCCTTCCCATCTAGCCACCGAGGTGTCCTCTTCCCACCAGCTTCTCACCTTTTGCACAAAGCCCGGGACTGTGAGCCACATATTTTCAAACCGAAAAGGCTTTGGTCCGCCCCCATTCCCTTCTTGAGTAAAACAAATTGGCCAGTGATCCGACATTAGCCTAGGTAATACTCTACCTGTCAAATTCCCCCAATGATCCTCCCACTCTTGTGTCACTAGAAATCTATGTAATTTGGATAGAGTAGGGCTTTCCTGATAATTGGTCCAAGTAAATCTGTTTTGTCCTGTCATGACCTCTTTCAGTTCTAAATCTTCTATAAATTTGTTAAATCTCCTCATGCTGGTGGTCATCTTTTGTCTAGGGTTATTTGATTCATCTGTGTGTCTAATCACATTGAAGTCACCTCCCACACACCAAGGCCCTTGCCACAATCCTCTAACAGCCGCCAATTCCTCCCACAATTTATTTCTGTCCCTATAAGAATTCGGCCCGTAAACATTTGACATCACCCAAGTGAAATTATCACTTACATTCCTCAATTTTACCGACACCGAAAATCTGCCTATCAACTCCTCTAAGCACTCCACTGACTCCTCAATTCACAGTGTGATTATTCCTCCAGAAGCACCCCAAGATGGAGCATGAGCCCACCCTATACCCCTGCCCCCCCCATATATACTTCTCACCCATCTCTTATCAAAACCTTGCACTTTTGACTCTTGTAACAAAACCACCTCCGGCTTTTCTCTTTTAATCACTTCCTTAATTATTCTTCTTTTATTTGCACTACCCAAACTCCTAACATTCCAACTCATAACCTTCATCTTCAAATCAGCTTCTTTTCCCCCCTCTAGCTTATCCTTCCTATTTCCTACCTTTCCTACTAAAGTTTTTCTCTCCCATCTCCTTGTCCTTCCTCCTGTCATTTTTTATCTTTTTCACCTACCTCCTCTTTCTTTTTCCTTTGAGATCACTAACCTCCTCTTCCTTCTATTGCTTTTTTTCTACAGGTAAGCTAGAGACTCTCAGACCTAATCTCTCTGCCCATTCCCTAAGAGAAAGATCCTCATCTGACTCAGAGACCTCTAAATTCACCTGCTTTTCTAGCTCCCCTTCTTCTTTCACTACTTCTTTTCTCCTTCCTATCACCTTCTTTGTTATCATCTCTCCTTTCTCTCCTTCCTTTTCCTTCTGTCCCTCTAAATCTCCCTCCCCCTTGCTGCTAGATCCTCTCTCATTAGCAATCACGGTATTCAAAGGCTTATTCAGAAGTTGATGGGAATCGGAAACTCCTGCACAAGCACTAGAGAAACCATTAGTCGCCAAAATAGAATTCACAACAGTACCTTGAAGATTTAGGTTGATGAAAGAGAGGTTCGAAGGCAGATCCTTATCAATCACCCTCAAACCCTCCGCAGTAGGTGTTCCAAGTTGGGTTTCTACAGGTGCAATGTTGACAGTTTGAGTTGTTATTGGTGCCTCGGCCCTTGTTGGTGTCTCTGCGTTCAACCTCTGGCTATTCTCCCCGTTCGTAATGTCCAACCCCTATGATTGCCGCTGGTTTTGGTCGGCTCCCCCCTTTCTTGAGTTCGTGTCATCCTCCTAGCCAGAATAGACCTACGCTGCTAAGATTTTGCTATCCAACTTGCTCTGAGATCGTCTCTCATCTAACTGGAGATTGAAGAAACGGTCCAGAACACAGTCCTCCATTTCCAGCACTACATCAGCCTGATGTTCAACCACACTTCCTATGTTGTTTGGCTCATCGGAGCTTGAAAAGCACTCTTCTTCTAAACTGCACCAATCAATGTCACTATCTTCTTTTCGCCCCTGCCTGGAAAATCTTGGGTTTGGATGCCCCACCGAGCCATTAGATCTGGGCATCCAATTCAGTTCAACCCCTTTCATGCCTATGATGGCCCTTCCAGAGGTTGGGGACGAAGATAGACCACCACTTTGGTCTCTCAACGACTCACCCCTCAACCTCACGTGATTACTAACGCACCCTCGTGCCGGCTGGTGTCCAACTGCGTGACCTGGTTGATCGGACCAAGCCCCGGTTCGGTCCATCGACTCCTTCCTCTCATCCGCGTGTTCTTGGGAACAAACATGTCTCTTATCCTTCTCAAGTGGGCCCCGCACACCCCACAACTTTCCTCCCGACTTTAGAACTTCCTTATAGGAGTAAAACCCCGCCTTGCTACAGGGGTTATTTGAACAAAACTCCCTTTCTGAGAAAAAGTATGCCCTCTTCTTTAAGTATGACTCACTCTTCTCTTTTCCTAATGCCCCCACATGTCACCCACCCAGCCACGTCAAGTTCTTCTTCAACCTTTGGACTTCTACTCCAGAGCAATGCTTCCATTTCCAACGCTACCCAACCTTTGGACTTCAACCGAATGCAGAACTCTTTCCGGCTTGACACCCGCTACTCTTAATCGAGCAACTTTGAGATCCAATTTTTTTAAGGAGACAAGCACCCCTCCCATGGCGATCGCCACCTTTTCGAGGAAGGATTTCTGCCACAGATTGAATGGCAGTCCAAGCAGTTTCACTTGAAAGCAACCGTCTACAAGATCCACTGAGTTGCAAGAGGGCCACCAGCTTTTGACCAATATCAGCCCTTCTTTCGTTTCTACAGTCATAGACTCCAACTATGCATTTCCCGCATCTAGCACTACCTTCTTATCAAAAAAAGGGACTAGAATAGCTGTCCGATCCAGGCCTAGTTTTTCCATCACCTCCTCCAAGATCAGCTTCCAATGCCTAGTTTTTCCATCACCTCCTCCAAGATCAGCTTCCAATCCTTCACTACATTCTTCGCTGATAAAATTAGCTTTCGCTTCCAATCACCTTTTTCCCCTTCAACCAAAATCTTTGGTATAGGCGCAGAGCAAACAATCGACGTAGCTCCATTATTTTCTTCCTTTTCTTCAATCCCTGCTTTCTCCAATATTTCCCTCCAGACTTTCAAGTCCTCTTTCCTTCTCAAAGTATTTTCCTTAGCTACAGGCTTCTTAGATTGTTCCTTCGCAGCCTTGGTCCAAATTCTTACCACAAACTGGTGAATCCCGTTTGCTACCTTTATCCAACCCTCCAGCCTTTTTCCTTCTGGTATGATGATTATTTGTTTTTCCTTTTCTTCAAATCTTTCTTCTAACATCACGAACCACCCTTTGGAATTTCTCCTTCGTTATGCAGCATACTCTTTCCTTGAAGTTCTGAAAGTATCTTTCCACCCCATAGACCAACTAACATTAACTGCACCATCGAAAAAGCTTTGAAACCATACCATAGCTTCGCCAACCAGAAACACCATCCCTCTTGATCTTTCTCTAATCTTCACCGTCAACTCCTTCTGATGAAACATGTCTTCCAGTATCAGCACTTTACTCTCCACCTTGATAGATCTTCTCCAGCTCCTTGCCGGTAAAAAAGCCTCCGCCATTTTTCTCCTTTCCTGTGCTCTGCCAGTCTGGCAAATGTACAACTATGTTCTTTGTCAGTTCATCTGCTGGTTGAAGCTCCTATAGTTGTTGAGATGAAGAAACCTCAGAAAGTGTGGCAACTCTTCTATTCTCACCATCCAAAAGCATATCAGCTCCCCCTCTCTTTTCTATTCAAGGAGCCTCCTACAAGTAGTGCTTCATTCGAAAATGCCGAAGGGGAAGCAAAGTGATTGAAAATCTCTTCCCAAGCCTTTTTTTATTCCCCTCTAACCTTCCTACTAGTAAGCACATGGGCTGAAATGTCCAAGAAACTAAACACACTCCATTGGATTCCAAACACTTAGACATTGGCTAAGAAATGAAAAAGAAGAAATCTATAACATTGGCACTCAACTAATCATAGCAACCTATGGTAAGAAACATGCATATTAGCTCCAAATAAAGCAAAATCCAATCTAAAAACAAAGAAACTAACAAAGATTTGAGCTAAATTGGCAAATTTGCTAGTGTTGACTTAATTAGAGTGATTCTACCCCCTAAAGAGATGTAGTTCCTTTTCCATCCCGCTAATCTCTTTGAGAATCTTTCCAAAACTGGGTAACAAAAGCTATCTGACCTCGGGTTTCCTTCCAAAGGAAAGCCTAAATACTTAAAAGGCCAATCACTTACCTCGCAACCTAGAGATCTAGCCAAAGATGCCACCTCTACTTCTTGCCTATTAAATCCAGCTACACAACTTTTATTCCAACTTACTCCCAAATTGGAGACCTTTACAAAATTCTCTACCAAGACCTTTAAATTATCCAACTCCTCTGGATCTCTTTCATAAAAAAGAATCAAGTCATCAGCAAATTGAAGGTGGGTTACAACTATTTCCTCCCTCCCTACTCTCCACCCTCTAAGCAAATTTCTAGCATTGATTCTAGTAATCTGGACACTCAACACATCAACTATCAAGGTGAAAAGGAAAGGGGAAAGAGGGTCCCCTTGTCTTAAACCTCTCTTTGCCGGGAAGAAATCCTTGGCTACCCCATTAACCAGAATGGAGTAATGGCATGAAGATACAACCCTTAACCCAAATACACCACCTCTCTCCAAATCCTTTAATTCTCAATACTTCCAGTAAAAAACCCCAATCCACCAAAGGCCTCCTCAAATTCTCCCATTGTGTCTTGCCCTCCAGTTTTCACAAGATTAGGCCGATCTTCTTCAATCTCTAATTCGTTTGGCACTACCCTTTCTTTTTTCTCATTAAATCCGTGTGTTCTTTTTTCACCCTTCCATTCCAGGCTGCCACTAGTGTTTTCTCCTTCCAAAAAAGTCTTATGGCCGTCAGCCTGATTATCTCCCTTTTCTGTGGTCTTCTTTCCTCCCTCTAATTCCCTAACTGGTACTAACTAGTCTATTAATATTCATGTCGTGATTGTCTAGGACAACCAAACATCAATTAGGTCAATCGATCAATTAACGACAAGCCAACCTAGTCAACCACAAAGGTATCTTCAAGCTTTATTTATTTGCTTGTGTTTGTAATTATTTGAAATAATATTGAATATGCCTATATTTTGTTATATTCATGCTATTGCTTTAAATGTTTGTAAAGGAACATGATTATTCGATGGTATATTGTCAACACCCAATTTTGGCCACCCTTCTAAGTCCAATCTCATCCCAAAGGCTCAATTTTCACCTCTTTTGAAAGTTATTAAAACACCCCTAAAAGTTGCTTAAAGACCCCTTACAGCCCCCTCCTGGGAAACCGAGCCTCCAAGCATTGCCATTAAAGCCCAAATGCCCTAAAAAACCCACCTAAAGAGTTTCATCTCAAAATACCCTCATTTACCCCCTTGATTAAACCATGATTCCATTTCGGTCCTTTTCATTGGACAAGACCCCCAAATTTCAAATCTGACACTTTGTGACCTCTTCTAACCAATCAGCCCCTACCGTTAGATATAGGATTCCTTAATCTCTCTACCCACCAAGTTTCAACTAAAGATTTTGTTATTTGACCCTTGATCAAACCCAAATTCCAATTTGAGTTCTCATTACTCGACACCTACGACCCCAAACCTGCCCCCTTCCTTAATCTCATCCCCCCAAGGTTTAACCCTAAACTTGTCCCCAAGACCAGAACCTCCTATGTCTGACAACTCCCAAAGTTGCTTAAATACCCCCCGAGACACCCCGAAACTCCAAACACTTTGAACCCTTGGCACATCAAAATTCATCACGAAACAACATTTTCCCCCTTCTTAAACAAAAACTCCATTTCAATCCTTTCCATTGGCCAAAACCCTCCAATTTCAAACCTTCCATCATGACACCACTTTTGATCAACCATTGTCGTTAGATTCTAGACCCCCAAAAAACTCTTAAATACCAAATTTCACCCTAGAAATCCCTCATTTAACCTTCAATCAAGCGAAGGTTCCATTTTAGCTACTCTCATTGGTTGAGACTATCCAACACCAAAAGCCATCATCTAGGTACACCCAAGCTGAATCAAGGCCACCATTGAACTCAAAATCTTCAAAGATGTGGGCCCACCAAATTTCGCCCAAAAATACCCCCATTTGACCCCTTAACTAGAAAGATTTAATTTCCTGTAATCTGATTAGTTGACCAGCTTACATCCTCATTCACCCCCTCATTGCATCCCAACCATCAAAAAAGGATTCTACAGATTCCCTTTGAGAGAGAATCTTCCCTTATAAGTCTCTTGCTTGAAATTACCAAGTTACACCCACGCTCCTCCTCTACTTACAAAGTACCCCTATTCTACAATGCCTTTATCCCTTTTACCCCACTCTTTTCCAGAAATCCCAAAACTACCCCTACCCCCACATTATAAATAACAGGGAGGGGACCATTCGTGAGGCCATAAAAACAAAAGCCGACACCTTGGGCCCCCACTCCTCTAATTAATCACATCATTCTCCTGCCCAATTATCCTCTATCTCTCCTCTTTAGTTCTAGACACCACCAAGTCAATAATCGAGAGATGCTCAATTCAGCATCTTCCCACCACTGATTAAGTTGTAGGCCACCACTAATCCAAGCCCTCAAATCAAAAGCATCTCTTGAACATGGGTAACACTTTGAAAGAAACCTCCTCTTTATAGGCATTTTTTCTTTTCTTCTTGTTTTTTCTTCCTTTTCTTTATTGTTTCTTGATTCCCAAGTGTGAGAATTTCTTGAGGTAGGTTGTACGACTTGACTTTCAGCCCTAAACTCCTTGCTCACTCTATAAGATTTAAGTTCAGAGGAGGTGGAGGGGGGGGGGGACCCAAGAACTGCCACCTTGCTGAACTCTAAACTAATGATGAGGCAAGGTAGACGCAACTCATGCTCCTCCAATGGCATAAACGAGTTCTCTTTTTTTTCTTTTACTCTTCTTATTAGTCATCTTCTTTTCCTTCTTTTTGGTTTTATGTAAGGGAGAATAGGTATATACAGGGGGTTCATTGTGGTTGGGGGAGAGGTGCCTAACTCACCTTACCAAAGAACCCCAGGATTTTTGTTAAGAGGCAAACCAGTTAGGGGCTCACCTCCCTTGAGTGGTGGTGGCCACTCCAGCAAAGAGCACCAAAAATTTGGGATGCTCACATATATAAAATAGAAAAAAGTCACAAACTAAAAGAAGGCAGTGAAGTTTAATGGTAAGTTCTCTTTCAATCAATGGTGTTCTGGTATAGAATTGCAACAAAAAAGGGCAATCAAATAGTCAAGGTTGCACTCTTTCTTTGGAAAACAATGGTTGTAATTCCCTATCCTAGCCTATCCAATCTAACATTTTTATGTTTGCAAAGCACAGACTGTAAAATGAACATTTGATATCATTCTTTTATAGCATGGTCAGTACATAGGCAATGACTAGTTATCGCCTTAAAGTATTCATAACATTGTTCCGCCAAAAGTAATAGACAACATAAATTTTCTTTATTTGGCATAAAGAAAAGCTAATGTACAAGATGAATGGCATTTTTCATATCAAACGCTACTTGGTAACAAGGGCAACATCTTTAACAGGTATGCAATGTCAGAATTCAAAATATATGAACTATTTTAATAGTAGATGTTTGAAATATGTTGGGTTTCAACTCCCAGATCTATGACCATTGCCACTGATCAGATAATGGTCCTAGTTGGAATATTTGTTTCCAATATGGTCATCATAAGCAATTCAGATAAGAACAAATGGACGGAGGATGTGCTTGATCAAAAAGAAGAATCAATTGTATTCCAGTACCTGTCCTGTACTTCTGCTGATGGACGCATGCTCCTTAAGAAGAGCCTGCTCTGCAGAAAGACCACCATCTTCCAAATCTACTCTTGCCCGATCAAACTCCCTGAAGTCCTCAAGGAGTGAAGCATGTTCTCTCTTGGCTCTAAGGCTAGAGCGAAGCCGATAAAACTCCTGTGCTTCAATCATATCACTTACTGACTTAGAACTAGGAAGGTAATAACTTATTGCATAAAGCTTCATTAACGATGATGAAAAAACAGGGAGGGCTTGAATTTCTTTTTGCCCTGTAGGTCAGAAGCAATAATACCTGGATAAGATCTTGTAGAATTTCTTGGTGCCGGGTCAATGTATGAGACACTATTTCTGAACCACCGGACGATACCCAAGCTTGCATCTGCGAATTTACTTGCTGAAGCTGTTTAAGTAGGCGATCTATTCCAGATTCAAGATCGTTATTGTCGGCACCATCAGATTTTGTGGAAACCAACTTGCGGTATGAGTTCATTTGCTCATCCAACTGAGCTTCAAGCTTTCTTGCCTGCATGTATATAATTAAAACGGCAAGAAAAAGGTCATTTTTTCTCTCTGTAAACAGGAAATAAGAGAAACTAACAAGCCTAATAAACCAATTTTAGATGGGCAGAAAACTCAGATTTTACATAGAATTTAGTTCCCCGACTTTAATTCGCATTTGAATTCACAGTGCATTTACATTCTCCAAACTAACAAATTCCGGATCTAGATTTGAATTTCATATACTCGGCGATCCGAAGTATTCAAAAAGAAAATAGAAAGAACAGATCAGATCAGATGCATTTCAAATCTTTAAAACTCCAGGAATCCCATTTTGGTTCATCTAGATTAGGACTTCCTACTTAATGAAAAGAACCAAATCCTCCATGCCAAAATTTTCACTGACTCATATGAAGCTTTTAGGACGGACGCTAATAAACTCCAAATGTAACTCCCTCAGAAAACCAAAATGCACTTGATAAACCCTAGTTTAGGACCAAAAAAGGATCTATGTAAATCTCTCTACACGAGATTTAATGAAATATCTGATCCTCGTTCCATACCTACAACCCTAAAAAACGAACGAATCTTGAAAAGCGATGCAGAACAGAAACCCTCTACCGATCTGTACTTCCCCTCGAAAATACTGAAAAGAGAATCTATGCAGGGAAATGAAGAAAAGGTGCAGTACCTGTTTACGCAGGGCGTCCCATGAGCTCGGCACATCCATGGATCCAATCTGTTTATTCTGCTTCTCGAAATTTCTTCTCCTTCTCCTTCTTAAACGAGACGAGTTTAGTGACACAGAGAAGAAGGTGGAAGGAGAACGTCGACAACCGAAACGCAAGTGCTTCTGGGTTGGTGAAGGAGATGTCAGATGTGTTGTCTGCTGAAGTCTTAACGCAAACCTGTTTGCGTAATTATGAATTCTTCCTATAAAATATGTGCGTATTACGCTTAGTAACGAAGTCGATTTACCAGTTTCAAAAGAACCAAGTAAAAACTAATAAACGTGCGCGTGATTGTTTTAGATGATAATAATAATAATAATAATCTACAATTTTTATATTTTTATATAAAATAAATTTTATGTATCACACTCATTTTTTGTTTGAAATTATGAATATTCGATATTATAGATGTATCGAAATATTTTATATAAAATTTTTATATTTTTTCTAATTTGTGTTGATCCAAAGAGTTGAACTATGAACCCGCTACAAGGTAGAAAAATAATTTCATTTTTTGTCAGTTTTAATTTTTATATCTCATTTTCATTAACAATAAAATCAATTCTTCTTTATTACATTTATTTTTCTCTAATACAATTAATTTAAAATATTGTATATGTGCCCAAATTTTTCTATAATTTTTATTTTTTGTAATTTTGATATGATAAATATATAATATTAGAAATTTATCCATTTTTGTTAATTAATTTATTTATATTTATTTAAAAAAAAAAACTATTTTACTACAATATCATATCATATGTTGACCCATTTGACTGTCATATTGTTGAATTGTTTACAAACTACCAAGACAAAAGAACGTTTTTGTTTTTGAGAATAAAGACCATGAAATTAAAGGAATTATGTAGGTTCACTAACCTTACAAAATAGACTCATCAAGCTGCCAGTCATTATAAAAAAATTAAAGCTATAACTAATTTGAGAATGCCAAAAAAATAATTAGCTAAAAAGACCTAGCCTTGTTTACTAATTACTAAATAAAATTCAAGGCAGCCCGTTTTGTTATTTCTACAAAGATGTTTTGTTTTTATTGTTAATAGGATCAAAAGAACTCTAAACGAATAGAAAGGTGAGCTCAATCCTATTTTTGCAATGTTTTAAGAAAAGAAACATGCTACTTATTAATGCCTGGTATGTCTAAGGTGGGTAACACAAAATAGATTGATTTTTTTTTTTTGTTGCTTTCAGTTCACCCTCTTTCAAGTTCTAAGCACTATAAAAAATCGAGCAATTTGATATAAAATCCAGTAAGATTTGTAATTGGCCAAATTCATGACAGTATGCCAATATTTAGAAACCTAAAATAGTAAATAAATAATATAAAGAGAAAACACAAATTTCAAATCAAATCTCTAAAGAGAGAATTGAACCAATTTATAGAGTACAAATACCAATTTATAGAGTGCAAAATCTTGTATTTTGTATGTATTTGCATTTGTACTCTTTCCAAATTGAGCCTTAATAGGAGAATGAGATGGTGTTTTTATATGACCTCTTAATGATAATCAATTTCGGTTAAAGTTTCTCTATCAAAATACTAATATGCCCTTTAGAGAACTCAAGATATAGTGACAAATTTTGTTCAATGAAAATTCCAAAAATTTGGACCCCATTTGCACTTTTGTAAATAATATATAGATATAGATAAAATTAGAAATTGAAGTCAATTTAAGGGCCTGTTTGGCCCCACCGGACACCTTATGAGCAGCCATTTTTTTGTAAAACATGAGCAGCCATTGTTTAAAACAATATTTTAAAATTGTCATTGACTCGGATGGTCAAACCGTCCAAACATCACCCGGTCACCTTTCTAGGTTCAGTTTCATCAAAACCCATTTTTCTGAAAAAAAAACATTGACTAAGTCAATAAACCATCAATTCGTACGGTTTGAACCTGCAAACTGGATGGCCTGGTTAGCGGCTGACAATTTGGATTTTGAATGCTTTTGAAAATGACCATCATTTCCCAAATTCCCAGTTTAAGCCCAACCCCTTTTAATTTTACTTTTTGTTCCATTTAGGGTTTCAAGTTTCCAAACTCTCAAAGGAAAAACGAAAGAGGAATAGGGATTCAATGCTTATTGCGTTTCTTTCAGACTTGAGAAGAGGAAATCAAGTATAACATAGAGATTTAACACTGACAACTCTAGTCCAGTGATTAACGCCAAGGACTGTAATTTTTCACATCCATTTTTCCACATTAACATCGATGGCTGTAAGCAACTAAGCATTGGGTGATTCAAATACTCCTTGGTAAGTTTGTCATTTTAGTTTTTGAGTTTTCTTTTTAGTTTCTAACTTTCTAGAAATCAAAATATCAAACAATTCAAACATTTGAAACTCTGTAATTAGAAACTTTAATTTTTGTTTTGGGCTTTTGGGTAAGCTTTTCCAGAATGACCATTCAAGCATTCTTTCTAAATTTCTAAAATATTTTTCTAATTTTTTAAATGGCTGCAAGTTGTCAACCCTTTTGAAAAGGTAATCTTTTATTTCTATTTTCATTTAATTCTCTTATTTATGAAATTCGGTTATGAATCTTAATATTTTTTCTTTGCCACCAATTGGCAAAATGGCAATTGCTTTCATATTGATAAATGATCATCTATGTTATGAATATTATGATTATTGATAATTTTTATTTTCATAATGATACATTTTTTATTTTCATTAAATATGAACCTCTTAAATTTCAAGGTATGAAAATATATTTCTGTTTTGATTAGTGAATGTTAGATGGTTTGCAATTTTATGATTTTTGTTTGCATTTTATTTTATGTATTTTTTGGCTACATATATATATATATATATATTACATTTTACTTTTAATTATTTTAATTATGACATCTCGAGTTGACTTGTTCAACCCGGACAGTCAAACCAGGTGACCCATGACCCATAGGCAAAAAATGGTTCAACATCCCACTTGGTTTTGAAAACATTGGTTCAAAGAGTATAGATACTAGGTTTACTTGCAAAACTAAGTGCTCGTTTGGAAAGGGCTTTCAAGACATGCTTTTGGCATTCCCACGCCCTCTAAAGCTATGTTTGGTGAAAATCTAGAAGGCCAACATGGGTGTTCCAAACGTCAGAATCATGACCATAAAATGAAACTACTCTAAATAATTTATCCAAAACATGGGTGCTCAAGAAAATAGCTTAGTTAATGCAGCTCGCCCTAAACACAAAAGTCATCCCCAAAGGGGCCTAACACTATTTAAAAGATTATTGGGATCAGGCACGCCCTAGGCTTTTTTGAGGAAGCCTGAACCCAGCCCGTAAAAAGGTTGAGCCTAGTGTTTTGGTCTCAAGCCTAAGCCCGCGAGCTTGAAATATTATCCAAGGCTGACAAAGAATGGGTTGGGCTAAGTTAGTCCATCAGGCTACTTGGCCCATGAACAAGTCTAGTGGCAGATGAACAACCATTATAGACATTAAAAATTTCATGGGCTTCTAAATGGACTCTACCCCCATAAATTTGAATGTGCTCATGGCAAATTCCTAACATTCTTCTTTATAAAATGTAACTAGAACTAATCAAATTTCTAGCCAATCAATGCACATCTTCCCATGGATGGAAATAGACCTGTTCATGGACTGGGCTTGGGCTTGCCTTTTGCCAAATTTTGAATGGGGCCCGGCTTGAAGCCTAAGCCCGACACAATGTAAGTTAGGCCCGTGAACAGGTCTAGATGGAAATTAGTTAATGATTGAAAAGAGAACAATGGGTGATAAATTATTCTCTCCAAAAATGGTAGTAATTACAATATTCTTTTACTCTCTAAAAAGGGTAAAAAGAACTAATCAAATCCTTAATCATTTATCAAAAAAATCAAATCCTCAATCAAAGGGGTTAAGAGATTATACCAAAAAATCTATAAATGGGGATTCCCATCAAGAGCGGGGGAGAGTTTTGGTCAAAAAGAAAAACTAAGTGAAATAAGAAGGCTCTTGAGAAGAAGGAAGCTCATACACCATCTTCTAAAGAGCAAAGCTACAACACCTTTAAAGTTTAGCATAATCCTTCTTTTGATCAAGCTTTCAAAGCCCAATTAAAAGAGTAATTAATTTAAAATATTATTTATGTGCCCACATTTTTCTATAATTTTTATTTTTTGTATTTTTGATATGGTGAATATATAATATTAGAAGTTTGTTTGTTAATTTATTTATTTCTTTTTGTTTTAAAAAAATTTGTAACTACAACATCATGTGTTGACCTATTTGACTCAGATTGTTGAATTGCTTACCTACTACAAGATAGAAGAGCGTTTTTTTTGGGAATAATATAAAGACCATGAAATTAAAGGAATTATGTAGGCTAACTAATATTTAACTAAGCAATATTAAGGAAAAACATTTTTCTAATATTTTTAAATTCAACATCATTTCTATATTTTTGAAAAATATTCACTAATTATAAATAATTGATTAATTAAAATACAAAAATATTGGATAATAAACACCCACAAATACATTAGTTGCGTCATAAAAAAGTTATCATCATCAGTTATAAAATCATGAGGCATTTCCTCGTAGAAAAATTAGTAAGAATGTCTTTATATGAAATATATCTATTTAACATAGAATAGGTGGAATTCTACTTATGTTCAACATAATATATATATATATAGAGAGAGAGAGAGATAGATAGATAGATAGATAGATAGATAGATAGATAGATAGATAGATAGATAGACAGATAGATAGATAGATAGATAAATAGATATATCCTATCATTTTGACAGAAATATTTAGAATCTTGTTTTCTTCTGGAAGTTCTAATAATACAACTTTTGATTTTAGAAATGTGAGCTGAAATAATATTTAAAGTTTCTTGTACATATAAATTTAAAATGTGACACACAGATCTAATATGAATTTTTTTTCATTTAAAAATGGTTTTAATTAAGATTTTAAAATACTTATAGTTAAATCATTATTACAAGCATTATCAAAACTAATAAAAAGAACTTTATTTTCAATATACCATAAGTATGCAAAGTATTTAAAATATTTGTAGCAATTGTTAAGCCGATATTTGATCATTCAAGTCTTGTAAAACTTAAAAATCTTTTTTTTGTAAAGGCCATGGTTCATCAATAAAATGCCTCTAACACAAATATAACTAATATTATATTTAGAAGTTTAAATACCAGATGTAGGTAAAATTCTAGAATTAAGACTTAACAAAGTAGAAATGAAATTTTGTTTATATGAATAAAAAAAATTTAAAGCTTTTTGCTCTAACAGCATTTCTAGAAATTTTTTTAAGGGGATTTACAGATTGTTATAGAAATATTCCATACCTACGGTCCTCAGCCAACAAAAATAATTGTTTAACATGTATAATATATTTTGCTAGTCCTTGCCTTATTTTTCCTTGTGAATATTCAAAATTACCAAAAAAAAACATGTGCAATTTGTGTTTGATTTTCATTATTATTTGCTTTCAAATTCTTGGCCCTAGTCAAATGGCCAACACCACATTTTCTACTATAACTAAAGTTTCTCCCATAATTTATGCAAACAACTCTTTTTACTTTTCCCTCAAAAATTTCTACTTTAAACATATTCTAGATATCTTTGGTCTTTCTCTTGCCACCCTAGCACTAGTGGTAGAAGGGGTGGCTTCATCAACAATAGTATCACTAACACTGATGTTGGTGTTATCGTATTGTGACAAGACATCATCGAAATAAAGGTTGTAAGGAAGGGGATTTTGAGAAGACTTGGCCATTATAAAAAATTTGAAATATTAAATCCTAAAAAATGAAAATTAATTACAACTTACTTGATCCATCATTCCAGAATTTGAGAGATCATAAGAGTGTACAAGAAAGAATATATATATATATATATGGGGACGGAGAGCATCCCATTGGTTGTTTCAAAAATAAAATGGAATAAAAAAGTAAAAATTCAAAAAAGGAGAAAATTCCAAGACTTCCTTCTTATAATATATATTTAAATATTTAAATATATAAAATATTTATATATATATATATTTAAAGAAAGTCTGAATTAAATATTTAATATTTTAAAAAATTATATATAACTTTAAAATATTTATTAAAAACACAAAAAATATAATAGATTTAATAATATTCATATTATTAATAATTTTATATTTTTTACAAAATTCATCACGAAATTATGTACTAACAATATAAATTATGATTTTCTAGATCATTTAATTTAAGGGAAAATTTCCGATCAGTACCTTGTACTTTGGCTCGAGTGACAATTTGGTCCCTAAACTTTAAAATGCGACAATCCATTATCTAAACTTTCAAAATGTGACAATCCAGTACATATCGTTAACCAGTTCGTTAATCAGCCGCTATGTGACATTTGAAAAGTCAAAAATGCCCTTTGAATGCCACTAATTCTCTTTATCAACCATTCAAACGTTGACAAAAAACTGAATAGTCCTAAATCCTAGCCTCTTCTATTCAAAAAAGTTCGTAACTATTTAGAAGAATCTAGAATTTGGGATTGTTCATTTTATTGTCAATGTTTGGATGGTTGATAAAGAGAATTAGATGGCATTTGAAGAGCATTTTTGACTTTTCAAATGTCACTTAATGGCTGATTAACAGACTAGTTAACGGTAGGTACTAGATTGTCACATTTTGAAAGTTCGGGTACTAGATTGTCACATTTTGAAAATTTGGGTACTGAATTGTCACATTTTAAAGTTTGGGGACCAAATTGTCACTCAAGCCAAAGTACATAGTACTGATCGGGACTTTTCCCTTATTTTAAATGTTATTCAAATAATAAAAATTCAACATAAAAAAGAAATTTTAAATATTTCAACAACTAAATATCTTAAATAACAAAATATTAAATATTTTAAACTCTTTACATATTATTTAAATATTTAAGTAACTGAAAGTATTTTAAATAAAAAATATTTAACATAGTTTTTTTGACACCAAAAATATTTAACATAACTAGATTTTAAATAGTTAAATTAATGAAATTATGTAATAAATTTAAAAAATCTCTTAAAAGTAGAAAAATATTTATAACATAATATTAAAATTAATAATAATTTAATATTTTACAAAAGTAATAATGAAATTATGTAATAATAGTATACGTTATAATTTTATGGATTATTAAATTCAAGAAAAAATTAATATTTTAAAATTTAAATAACTAAATAATATTGTAAATAGCTAATTTGACTTATATCAATTAATAATCCTAGAAAACAACTTTCAAAAAATTTAACATTTATTAGTAATATTTTTAACATCTTAATATGTATTTATTATAAATTCATTCTAGAAAATAACTTTTCAATATATTATGTATAAATATAATTTTGTTTTGTTATTAAATAGAAATTTTCAATAATTATTGGAGATTAAACTACTATTATTTAACTTTTTAAATTTAATTTATTGTACTTATTGTATTTTTGTTATAATTTATTGATTAGTATTTATTAGAGATTAAAATATTATTTGAGATTACACTATTTATTGTCTTTTCATTATCAATATATTTTTAATAATTGTGTATTTTCGCTATAAATTTTTAATAATTATTGGAGATTAAATTATTCTTATTTATTTGAGATTAAACTATTAATTTAGCTGAAATTCGGAGTGCTCATGGGCTGGTTTGGTTAGGTTGTAGGTTATTTGGCCAACCAAGTCGACCTAGTAAGGTTGGGGAATTGGTCACTTGAAACCGAATAACCATTAGTGAAAACCAACCAACTCAGGTTGTATCGATTTGGATCGAATTTCGATTTGGTTTGTCAATTCAAAAGATTTAAACTCAAAAAGTTACAATGACATTATTAAAAATAAATTTAAAAATTAAATTTATGATATAAAATATTTTAGACTAAGAAATATAAGAATTTTTCCACTTTCCCATATTAAAAATTATATTTAAAATATAAAATATTAATATATATCTATGGTCTGGTCATTCGATTTTGGTCTATTTACAAATGGCCAAAACAAAATTGATCCAACCTAGTCGAGTTAGGAAATTGTTGAACCAAAGCCTACTGAAAATACTATAATACTTACCAACTCGAGTGTTATGCAAACAACTGTATACTCTTATGTTTTTCTATTGTTTAGATTTCGCTTAACAAATCTCATGTATCACACGGGTCCCTGCTAGATACAGAGTATGAAAGATTATGCGAATTGGTGTGATGATAATGAGGGAGGGTAATGGTATTTATAATAGTTGGACATAATTTAATTAACCAAAATACCCTTAAAAGCTAGCCATTTTATAGTTGTTGGGAGGAGTATTTTGATCTTTATAAAGCTAATTATTTCTTTACTAAGATGCCCCCAAACTAGCTATTATATAGTTATTGTGGGGCAATCAAGTCATTTTTTTGTAACAAAGCCAAAATACACAAATACCCCCCAAACTTGTTGTTTATAGTTTGTGATGTATTTCTATAAAATCCCCCAAAGTGGAAAATAGTTGTTGGGTATCCCTCATTCTTCATGTAAAGCCAAATCAAGCCACTATGCGGGCCATGTTGTGCTAGCATAACCCACATTGTCGTTTCATGTTGTGTCGGCCTACGGGCCTCAAAACCCAAGCTTAGCACGGGCCCATGTCATGTCAGGTTGTGCTAGGACGTGGATAGCATGACCCACTTTACATCTTTATGTAGCCTTAGTCTGCTAGCGGTTATGGCTTGCTCAAAATTAGAGGATTCACTGGGGTACCTCTTCTACACCCTAGAATCCTTCCTATTGTATAATTATAATGGACTACTTGGACTAGGGTCTTCTTCTAGGAAGAAGATGAGGCCTTGATTCCCCCTTAACCTACTCTGTCGAGCATTCAAATCCCTATGGATTGTTATTGGTTGCTAGTGGATGCAAGTTTTTGCTTGATATCTAGAAAATATAGTTTTGGAGCTCTCCTATGTGACAATGGAGGTGAGATAGTTTGGGCAAGATATACTAGTTCGAAATCCACTTCGGACTCAATGAAGGAAGCCTTGGCTATTTGTTTAGGCTACAGAGTTAAGTTCTATGGCATGGAAAAAGTAGTAGTCCTCTTAGAGAAAACATGGTTTATGTATTTCTCATTTGAAGAATTGATTTGAGGAAACAGGGTGCGTGATTTTGTTCCTAAAAAATAAGAATTAGATGAATTTTGTAAACACATCTACAAATTCTTTGAATGAGAATTCTCAAAATCCATTCTTTTATGGGTGGATTCTAAGAATCAAATGTTTTAGAATTAATGCCAAATGGGGCCTAAGGTGATTGTGGATGAACTAAACAAGTTTGAGTTAAATTACTTTCATCTTTCTTACCATGTGCTCAATGACATTAAAAACCTTTTTCTCTCCTTTCCTACCATTAAGTTTGCTTTTGTAAAGAGTACTTTCTTAAACCTAGCCCACATGCCTGTGAACTTGCGCTTACAAAATGCTTCTTTGGGCCATATATATCCCTACGATGGCCCCAATGGCTTTGTAACCCTTACACGATTTCCCTCATTAATTGTAGAAAATGGAATGACTAACCCCTCCAATTTTAGAGTGTGGGCACTACAATACAATGAGATGAGAAAACTATGTAGGAAGAACCCAATGGATAGCACAAGCTGTTGAATGTAGACAACCAAAAATTTCTGTGAGGAGAAAACCTTGGATGTCCATGTCTAATAGCTTGTGCTGTTTGCAAGCTCTCTACATATGACACATTAGTTCACATAGAGCTTGTGGACTTCATGTGGACTAACATGTCACACATGGAGAGCCTTGTGGTCATCACATACAGGCTATCAGCTATTGAACGTAAATTACCAAAATTTTTCCCAATAAGATAGTTCATTGAAGCTTCTATATCTATTGCCAACTAGCAAGTTGGTTTGTGAAAACCTTTTTTTTTCTATATTATTTATCAATTATCATCTCAATTTTGAGATGGGATTTGTTCCCAAGAAAAAATCTTCCAACATGTTCCAATATGATCTAACACCGCACATCTCAGACATAGTGGGTCTCAGTCTCATGGTGAGATGTAGGGGATGCAAATGGATCGGATTGGATTCGAATCAAGGCAATCTGAGGGCCTATTCGTTTCCTCTTAACTCTTATCTCTTAAAAGGAATCTTTTAATTTTAAGAGAAAAATTGTTACTCGTTTCCTCTTATCTCTTAAAGTGCAATCGCGCAACTTTTTGTTCTCCAATGATACCCCCAAAAAGACAAACAAAACTCTCATATATAGGGTCAAAATGGATATTTGATAATTTTCAGAATTCAGAATTCAGGACAACATTCTCTTCATTTAGAGTTTAGAGGAAAGAAAAGTTTATCAATACCAATATACCTCTTAGTGTAATTATTGCACTTTTAGATGTCAGACTTCAGAGCAAATGAACATGCCCTAAATATGATCCGATAACATAAATCTTATATTTGATCTGATATGATGATTTGATCAGATCTCACAAAGGTCAATTCAAATTCGAATATGTTAAGGATGTTAGATATCGAATCTGATCCAATCCGATTTAATTTATGTAAAACTTAACAAATTATGAAAAGAAAAAAAAACAACAGTCTATATAAAGAAAAACAAAAATTACAAGCATTTTTTAACTATGTATGTATGTATGTATATGGATAGATAGATAGATGGGGTGGACTATGGTACCGAAAAGACATGATATCTGAAAATTTTATGACCAATCAACCAGTATCATAAACATGTTAATCAATCATGTGAAATTTATAAAATTCATGGGTGGGTTTTGATTGTTCAAAACTCTTATGGTACCATGTTTTTCTAGCATCATTGGTTTTTCCTATATATTGGATCGGATTCTTTTGAATTGAATAAGGGTGATCCGAATTCAATTCAATTTTTAATAAAATCCTATCATTTAGGTGGTGTTTGATAAATCTAAAAATTCATATATGAAAAGTTAAAAAGATATTAAAAGTGTCTGAAGTCTAAAAAGAGGCATAGATGCTTTTCTACTTTTTAGAGGATCTGAATCTAAAAGTTTGTTTATGTTGGATCAACCCTTTACCATCTGAACATACTTTTTGGAAATGTTGAGTTCAATATGCATTATATCATAAAAATAATTTTCAACCTCAAAATAATATTGAAACAATACATATAAAAAATAATAAATTAATAATTACTAATTAATGAATGAAACAATTAAAATTAAAAAAATAATTAATGACTATAAAAGTACTAAAATAATTAATAATTTACACAAATAAAAATTAAAATAATTTTTAAAAATTAATAAAATAATTAAAAATTACTAGTTAATACAAATAATTAATAATTGATAACTAATACAAGTAAATTTAATAAAAAATATTAAAATAATTAATAAAAATATTATTATTACTCATCAAACCACTATTGCTGCATGTTGTAGTGGCGGGAAGACAGGGGAAGGAGGGAGGAAGGGAGGGAGGGAGAGAGAGAGAGAGAGAGCGAGAGAGAGAACTGGGAAGACAGGGGAAAGAGAGAGTTGCCACTACAACTTGCAACGGTAGTGGCGAGAAGATAGGGCAGAGAGAGAGAGAGAGAGAGAGAGAGAGAACTGGGAAGACAGGGGGAGAGAGAGAGCTGCCACTGCAAGTTGCAACGGCAGTGGCCGGAAGACAGGGTGGAGAGAGAGAGAGAGAGAGGGAACCACCACTACAAGTTGTAGCAGTGGTGGTGGAAGACAGGGCGAAGAGAGAGAGAGATGTATGAAGACGAGAAAGAGAGGTCGAATGGGGAGTGGTAGTTTTAACTTTTGGCCACGTCTGAAACGTGTCTGAACGCATTAAGTGACGGGCCTGAGTTTAAAAATTTTAGATATGATAAAAGTTTTCAGATGCAACACCAAATAAAGGTGGCGTCTGAAAAACAACATTTTTAAATTTAGACGTCTGAAAAGTACAATCAAACACCACCTTAATCCAATCCCACCCAAAAATATATCTGAGTATTAAAAATTAGGATTGGATTTGAATTCAGATTTAATCTAGGGTCCATTTACACCCCTAGTGAGATGTGACATGTGAGATCATATTGGAAGCGCTTTTGGTTGGGAGCAGATAAGATCAGATCAGAATTATTATCACTAAAGTGAAAATGGTATGATACCGGAACAACTTTGACCAATCAAAATCTCCGGCTCCCCCGCCCCCTTTGAATTTTGATGAATTTTCTTTAATTAGTGAACACCTTAGTACAAAGCGTAAGTGTAGGAGATCCAGGCGGCTGCCCATATGTTAGTTTATTTAGTGATTCTCAATTTCTCACTCGTGAACAAAACCCATTTCTTGGTTGACCAAATTCTATTAGATTGGTTACTTCGATAATCTCAACTATCTAATGACAGACAGCTAGATATAGAGGAATAGACAGGGACATCAACTTATTGACTTGAACTCATGTGGCTAATAAGGTAATTGGTGTGTTTTGAGAATTCTTATCTGATCATAATAGTGGGAGTCTATATTAATATTATCAATCAATACCGGAATATAATATTAGGCCATTAACCTCAGATAGCTTATGCTTCTAGATGAGATTGCAGGTCAAGCCTACCTATTTAGATTGAAGGTGTTTAAATGTCACCAATGGATGATGAGCTCATCTGTCTATCATTCAACAAATACCTCACTTTAAATAAATATCTATTTAATGCAAAGAATTTAAGGGGATGTTTGGAATCGTGGTCATTTTTCCAAAAATAACGGTATTACATTGGATTCACATAGGTGCTTCAATTAATGAATGATGAGTTCATCTGTCTATCATTCAACAAATACCTAACTTTAAAAGCATTGAAAATAAATACCCATTTAATGTAAAGAATTTAAGGGGATGTTTGGAATTGTGGTCATTTTTTAAAAAATAACAGTGCCACATTGGATTCACATAGGCGCTTCAATTAATGAATGATGAGCTCATCTGTCTGTCATTCAACAAATACCTAACTTTAAAAGCATTGAAAATAAATACCCATTTAATGCAAAAAATTTAAGGGGATGTTTGGAATCGCGGTCATTTTTCAAAAAATAACGGTGCCACATTGGATTCACATAGGCGCTTCAACAAATGCCTATGTATCTCATTATTTGGTTCAGCCGATTATTAAAAAATTGGGCATGCCTCGAAAATTGGAACCCCACCAATGCATGATCGGTGAACTGTTTCCCCCAATGGTTGACTGATGTGTATCCTATGTGGTGCTTACCTATCAATACATATATGAAAAATGGTGATGAAAATCACCTTACCAAACAGCATAGTGTTGCTCACTGCCTACATGGTAGAAGTGTTTTTTTGTGAAAACGGGTCTTGGAAGCATGGGCGTTTTTTCTTGAAAATTGGTCCCAAAAAGCGCCCACACTTACAAACACCATGTAAGCTAGCTGCATTTTCTTTTTGATACTTTCTGAAATGCTACACAATGGGGGTAGCCTATCCCCCAACCCATAACCCCCTAAACCTAGGTGCAGGCAGGATTCGATCCCAAGTCTCTGCTACAACCAATAGGAGACTTTACCAACCAGCTGGTTGGCACTTTGCAATTTAAGCTGCATTTGATAGTAGAATTTTATTTGCACTAGTACAAATGCATGGGCGTATTACAAATTCTGGCCTAATTTTATTTTGGATTTTACTTTATTTTGCTTCAGGTCTTATTTTACTTAAATTATACTGCAATTAAATAAAGTAAGATAAAATTTATAACAAAAATAAATCAGAATTTACACCCAAATCATTTGTATTACCATAATTTTGTATTAATGCAAATAAATCTGTATTGCAACCAAACACAGCCTTTAAGTTAAATTGACAGGCCCGGACATTTAGAGCTTCTAAATTGGTACAAAATGGTAGCCAATGGGCAATAAGTAGGTTTATCATTTTTGGGACCTCTTCCATTCCATATGTCTCAATTTCAATTGGTGGATACACTAAGACCAAAGCCCTAGTTAAAGTTGCAATATAATTCTATCTATAATATCTTTAAACTCTAATGACTTACAAGTTACAACCACATATATGACTTCCATGTTAATTTGTTGAGTCATCTCCCAATTACGAGGGTAACTGTTAGAGAACGACCATTTCTTGATCAACCAAATTCTAGAAGAAATACTTGGGTCAACCAAATTAATTAATTTCTTATTATATAGAGAGGGAGATTGGCTTGTTGACTTTACCCAACGTGGATAATTAGTCCGATTTAAGAATAGTATAAGTATATAACATGCTTTGGTGGGAGTTTATATTAATATTTAGGGTCCGTTTGGTGAAATGAGGGGTAGGGAATGATCATTCTCTCAAATGAGGAAATGTTATTTCAGCAAGAATGAAAATAGGATTTTGAGTCTACCTGGTCAAACAATTGGAATCAAAATATTCCAGATCCCTATTCCTGAAAACTAAAATGAAGCCTTAATTACTCTATCCCCTCATTATATGTTCAACGTCATTAAAATAAGATAAAATTGACGGCACTAAGGGGGTTTTCTAAATATGAATATTTTATTTTCATTTGTTTTTACCATATCAGCAAATTAAAAATTGAAAGGCATTTTTGAATTATGTTTTTATCTTGGGAAACAAAAACAAATTAGGCTGCGTTTTGATGCGGTGTAAAAGCCGGTTCGATGTACTTTTGCACTCCGGTCCAGTTTTGCCGTTATTTGGATGGAGCACAGAAATACACCGAATATCAATGTAAAACCTCACCTTCAAACACCTTTTACCTCAATATTCGATGTATCGATTTTTTCGATGTAAAACGGTAAAAACAATGGTTCTTCTCTTGGCACCGTCGAGTTTGCTTGTGTTCATCGTCGTTTCGTTCACCAACACCATCCACCACTGTTGTTTCCACTCCCCCTCATCGTCGTCATACACTTTCACAGTTTACACAAGACAAATCTCAAGTCGTAGTCCAGTCCTCCGAACCGAAAAACAGACTTCCACAACTATGCCACTAGGAAAAGGCAAATGGCAAATTCACAGGATCCATCATAGAAAAATCCAATCGTCTATCCTCCTCCGATGACCACTGTGCCAATTGACATCGAGAACCAGGAGACGCCAATGTTCGGGGTGTCGTCCATCAACGGTGGAGGAGAGAGGATTTACTGAAAAAGGGCTCCGCCATCCTCAGGACTTTGGGTCTGCTCTTTTCGTCGTTTGTCATTCTTGCTTTTCTGATCGTTTCTCCGGTGGTTGCTCTGCCTCTCTACACCAATTCGTGGTGGATCGTTGATGAAGATGGGCAACGAGTGAAGCTAGTGTGTGTGAATTGGGCAACGCACCTCGAAGCCATGGTGGCAGAGGGCCTAAGCGGACAGCCTTTGGATGTGATATCCAAGAGGATTGTATCAATGGGATTCAATTGTGTGAGGCTAACTTCGCCATTGTTCTTGGCCACCAACGACTTGTTAGCTTTAGTAATTGGAGAATTATTTGATTGGCTCATAATTTAAACTGATCTTCCAAACAAACATCAGTGCAAAACTTTTACATAACCGGTCCATCTTTTGCACTTACCTGGTGGGTTGTTTTCCAAATACATTGTTGTACTTTTGTATTTACACCGCATCCAAATGAAGCCTTAGTTTTATTTCAAATTAAACAATCCATATTTTTTATTTTGAAACAAAAATAAAATTTGCACTACAGATAAATTGCCTGAGAAAATCCACTCTCGTGCTAATAGCAGACTTTCTTTATTATGAAACATGATATTACTCACTAGATGAAAACATGTTCTTTAAACCATAAATTGAAGAAAATAATCTCCATTTTTAAGGAAAAAAATGCATACAACCAAGAACATGCTTTTTTGTATTTTAGTCTTAAGAACCAAATTATTTTCAAAGTAGATGGTTTTTATTTATTTTTCTGAAACTCACAAAAAGTAAAAAATAATTCATACCAAATAATATCCCCTTAAATAGTCTAATATGTATTAGAGATAAAAACCTATTAAGGAAATTCACTTAACAACTTAAGCTTTTAGGTTAAACGATTTTTTATGATGGCATTATAGCTTGTTTGATCAAATAATCTAGTGTTAACATTCCATCGTTGTCGGCCTATCTTGTGATTCATCTAACATCTTAAGCTTTTAAGTATAACGAGTTATGAAGTCGGCCTATCTTGATTGGTCCACAGCAGAAATAGTCTGCAACGGGAATTGATTTTGGTATAAACGGAGTAATTGCAAACTATCATAAAATTGGCTGGACGAGAAGAGTCAAGACACGAATCCATTTTTTGATCTTCTGACTTTTCAGCATTTAGCTGCTATGCTATCCGTTTCGTATATTTCGATTCTTTCCTAATAATTTCTCAATGGTCAAAAGAACTAATAAAACAAGAAAAAGTCAAACCAACCATGGCTAGTCTAACGTCTTTCGCGTATATACATGAACTAGGCAAGCCTTAATTCCTTCACCACCACCAACCCTCTCCTCTTCACTATCCTCAACGGCGAAACCATGTCTCGCCTGCCCGAACTTCCAGGCACGAATCTTGTGTTACTCTTTCTTGTCGCCGTCTTCTCTTCCCACATTTCCAGTGTGCAGGCTCAAGCAATTAAAGGTGGGTACTGGCCTTCATGGCGGGCCGATACAGACCCTCCATCCTCCATCCAGACCTCATACTTCACTCACCTCTTCTACGCCTTCGTCGGATTGGACTCCACAACCTACCAGCTAACCATCACGTCGACAGACGCTCAATGGATGGGCAACTTCACTTCCACCGTTCACGCCAAGAACCCACCTGCGAAGGCTCTTCTCTCCCTTGGAGGAGGCGGTGCCAGCCCAACCACTTTCGCCAACATGGCTAGCAACTCCTCTATCCGTGCCGCCTTCATCGCCTCCACCATCATGGTCGCTCGTCAGTATGGCTTCGACGGCCTTGATCTTGATTGGGAATTTCCAGCTAACGCACAGGACATGTCGAACCTCGCCGCTCTCTTCCGCGAATGGCGTACTGCCTTCGAAAACGAGGCCCACACCTCCCGCCGGCCACGGCTCCTCCTTTCCGCTGCCGTCTACTTCGCTTCGAACTTTTTCTTGTCCGACGTCAAGCGGGCGTACCCAGCCGACGCTATCCGTAGATACGTTGACTTCGTGAACCCCATGTGCTATGACTACCACGGCTCTTGGGATACTTCCGCCACTGGCTCGCACGCGCTGCTTTACGACTCGACGAGCAATATCAGCACCAGCTACGGCGTCCAGTCGTGGATCGACGCGGGTGTGCCGCTGAGTAAGTTGGTCATGGGCCTACCCATGTACGGTCGTACCTGGAAGCTGAAAGACCCGAGTGCAAACGGCATCGGAGCTCCGGCAGTCGGTGTTGGCCCTAGCCGGCCTGGCGATAGTGGGGTCTTGCTCTACCATGAGGTGGTGGATTTCAACGCGGCCAATGGTGCGACGGAGGTGTTCGACGAAAAGACGGTCTCCACTTACTCTTATGCGGGAGCCGATTGGATTGGGTATGATAATGCCACATCCATCAGATACAAGGTCGAGTTCGCCCGGGCAAAAAATCTAGGTGGATATTTCTTCTGGGCCCTTGGATATGATAAGGACTGGACCCTATCGAAAGAAGGTATGCCCGTTATATTATAACGATATCTTTAACTAACTAAACGAACTCGTTTATTGTTGCTACGGAAGAAATCTAACGAGAGATGTATTTTCATGGTTGGCAGCTTCGAGGACGTGGGACAATGGAAACTAAAAAGCTACACCAAATTATGATTTCAGAATCCTCTTGCCCTCCAATCCCTTCGTTTGGTCAACCTTTCGAGAGACACTTATCAGTAATTTACGTGAGAGGGGGTAATTTGTGTAGGAATCAAAAAAAGTTTATTTTCATTACTTATTGGGTAAATGATACTTATTTTTTAAATGAATAAATTAATTTCTTTTTTGAAAAGTTGTTAATACTTGATGAAACAAAATTATCCATTTTGATAATAAAATTTTTATGATTAAAATAGTTATTATTTTATTTATCTGAAAAATAAATTAACATAGATAAATGCATTTATTCGGGTAAGTCCCAACCATTTACCAGATAGGTAATTTATCTAAAAGCGAACAATGTTGTCATTGATGAGGGTAAGGGCAACTTCATCACTTTCAAGGTGATGAGCCAAGGGTCCCACCTATAAAGAATTAAAAGACATTAGAGTCGCTAGAATGTGATCCTAAGGGCGACGATTCAGATGATCAAATTAGCTGGGTGAGTGCTGCATAATTGCTCCCCATGTTGGGGGCCATAAGGCGAGAGACAATTAAGATGTGTGAACTACGTGATTGAGCGTTATCCTACCATAATGCATTGTGGAAGGCTCGCTGAGATGAAACATTTGTAATTAAGGCCCCACATTGATGAAAGCAAAAAACGACATTGATGCTCCCCAAGGTCCCGTGAGATGGCGAGAATGCCCTTCGAGGTGCACCACATGTCATTTGTCGATGGCATAGTCAATATTACCCGTATCATTATATATACTACAAATATTCCAGACCTCATGGATGTAGGGAGAATCATTGTTTATCATCTTTGATGGAGGATGATTTGACCCGACTTGCTGAGATGACGACACGTGGACCTGATTCAGTATGAGTAACAGTTCAGCATCATGGCTTAACCGCGACCAAGTAACGAGCCTGTAGGATAGCTCGCTACATCATAGCTCTCTATAGGGGGAGCTCGTTACAACGCGAGCTCCAGGTACCCCGAGCTACTGAGAAGGGAATACTCCAAAATTATTTCAGCTCGCGAGCTAGGGAAACCAGCTCGCTCCAGCACCTAGGCAGAAGAACTGCCCCAGAGACCAACCTTGATGAGGGTCACCTCGAAGTACCCCTAAGAGCTTAATACAAAGTAGCTCGTGGCAAGGATAGCTCGCTACGGAGTAACTTGCATCTGAGTGATGCGACGTTCTCAAGAAGCTTCCATCTGACCAGACCGTACTAATCAGACTGCGCCACGTCTCTCGACTGACGGCATAGTCCATGTCCTTTCGGAGGTCTGCGCCCATGTCTCTCGACAGACGGAGGCGTGCTTGCTCCTTTAGGACGTGTTATCCATCCAAGCGAATAGTACACTGTAGCGATCAGATTTGACAAGAATGCCCCTATAAAAGCCCTTTTAAGCAAAGAGACAGGCTCTCTCTTGAATTAGATCTGAACTCGTACTCTTACTTGCTCACGAGCTAATCTCGAGACCTAGTGATCTAGTGCGACCTACACTCTTAGCTTCTTATATTCTTTTCTTCCTCCCCAGCGTTCTAACTTAAGCTTCGGAGTATTCCCGCCAGGCAAATCCCCGGGAATCCTTCTGCTTCATCTTCTCAGGTGCCGTTCATTGCCAGCAAGGAGCCAGTCAGCAGCCAGCTAGGAGTACCCGGATCGTGCCGCATCATTTGGCACCGTCTGTGGGAAACGCTTCTAAAAGCCTTACTCCAAGCTTTTACAGCTTCTTCTTCCAAAACTTAGCATTCTTCATGGCTTCTTCCAGCAATGCCGGACGTGGCAACAACCAGAACGCTTCTGGGGAGCAACCCCAGCTTCCTACTGTCTGCATTGGACAGTTTACCGTCCCCCTCTCCGTGGACGGAGTCCCAAGTTTGAATGTGCCTCTTACAGTGGCACCCGCCGTTACTCCATTCCCATCTACAGTAGGAGCAACCTTTGCTGAACCCTCGGTTGTGCCCCCAACGCCAACCCGAACCAACTGGAGGACTTGGTGCAATGCATGCGGGCCATGCAGGCTCAGATGCAACAGTTTCAACAATTCCAACTCTACCAATAACAAGTGCTGCACCAGGTTTCCCAATACCAATACCAGCAGTAGTTTCCCTCTTTGCCTCAGGCCTAGCCTTCGCTTCCTCCTCGGCACCCAGCCACGAAGCAGACCAAGCCCTCCCGCCAGAGTGAGCGGCCTCATCGGGGAGAAGCCTCCCAGGTTCAGGATCTAGCCAAGAGCCAAGCCTCTTCCCGTAGCAAGAAGGAGAGGCCAGCTACCCCCGCCCCGCAGCCTGTGGGCGGGTCAGGGGTCTCTTAGCCAACAAAGCCCATGTCACCACAACCTTCTCAGTTTGAGCTCCTGCTCGCAGAGAATCCTTTCGAAGTCCTGGCCACGAACTATAGACAGGGCCCTTCGGTCCAAAGTCGTCACCAGCGGTTCGAGCCTATCGAGCTCAGCGACATCGAAGCGTCAAGCACCAACGCCGAGCCAGCAAAGCAACAGCGAAGACGTCGACGAGCTCGCCGAACTGCCCCCTCCTCTCGGTTTCTTCACCGCTATCTCTAGAACTCTTTGCTGTCCCCATGCCAAGGGATTTCAAGCTCCTTCCCCTAGACAAGTATGATGGGTCTTTCGATCCAAATGACCATGTGGACGCCTTCCAGTCCTAGATGCACCTAGCACGAGCCAGCGAGTCCTGCATGTGTGTGGCCTTTTCCACTACCTTTAAAGGAGTGACTCGCACCTGGTACTGAAACCTCACACCCGGCTCGATAAGAAGTTGGGCGCAGTTCGTGTATGTTTTCACCTCCCACTTCGTCACCAGCAAGAGGTTCCCGCCAACTCAGGAGAGCCTCCTCGGCATAGTGCAAAAGGAAGGGGAGTCCATCCAGAGCTACATCAAGCGCTACAATGACGCTTGTTTGCAGATACCCAACCTGGATCCCGCAGTTCGCCTAACAGCAGACAAGCAAGGTATCACCCATAAGGAGTTCAAGTGGCACGTAGTTGTCAACCAACCCAAAACCATGACCGAGTTCCTTAAGCTTGCGAATCGGTTCATTGGAACCGAGGAGGAAATCAACCAGAAGGGCGAGCAGGCCCCGAAAAAAAGAAAGAGGGAGCCGGAGCCCCCGTCTCAAGGCGACAACAGGAAAAGGAAGGACATAACTCGGGGGTAAGGCCAGTCCAGCCTTCCCGAGCTCTAGCAGTAGAAAGGGACTACACGCCCCTCAACACAAAATGGGCTAAGATCCTCATGGTGATCAAGGACGCTCCGTACGTGAAGTGGCCACCATGGATGAAGACCGACCCTAGCACCCGGAATAAAAATTTGTATTGTAGCTTTCATAAAGATCACGGTCATAGTACCGAAAGTTGTAAAAACCTCCGCGATGAGATAGAAGAACTCATCCGTCATGGATATTTACGTAATATTGTACAAAATAATAATAATAATAATAAAGCAGGTCGACAAGGGGAGCAAGGTAGAGATGCTCCCGAGTCTAGTAGGCAACCAGAGCAACCGCAGAAGCAGCCCCCCGAGGAGAGACCAGTTCGGGGGATCATCCATGTTATAGTCGGAGGCTCGATCATGGCGGACTGCACCTCAGCAGCAACTCGCGAGACCAACAGGGAGGGGCAGAACCCTCCGAAGCGACCAAGGACAGAAGACCCCATCTTCTTCACAGAGGACGACGCACGCGGTGTCCATTACCCCCATGATGACGCGCTCGTCATAAAAGTGAAGATCAATGACTTCGAAGTCAAGCAAGTCCTCATCGATTCAGGCAGCTCGACTGACATCCTCTTCAAAGCGGCCTTCGACAAACTCCAACTTCAGGAGAGCGACTTAAAGCCCACGAACACTCCCCTAGTGGGCTTCAGCGGAGAGGAAGTTTGGCCCCTAGGAAGGGTGTCAGTACCTGTGGAGGTCGGCACCTGGCCTAGCATTGTGAGGCTTAACCACGACTTCTTGGTGGTCGCAACCCCTCCCCATACAACGCCATTGTAGGTCGGCCGATTACCCATGCTTTACGGGCCGTGGTGTCCACCTACTACTTGGCCATGAAGTTCCCCACAGACTTTGGTATCGGGGTAGCGCAAGGTGACCAACTTGAGTCTCGCAAATGCTACGTCGCCGCCCTCAAGGGAAAAGCCAAGGTGGTCGACGACCTCGAGCTGGAATGACCTACGGAGCAGAGCGAGGAGCGAGTGAGGGGTTTGTCGAAGCCCTCAAAATTAGTACTAGTCCCACAACAAGATATTTGCAGTAAAAGTGGTACTAGGTCAAATCCCACAGGGAGCAATTCAGTAATCTCTTAGCCGAATGGATAAAGTAATTGAGTGGGAAAATTTAATAACTAAAATTAAAAGAATAAGAAAGCAATAACAAACTAAACAAACAAGAGAAAATCAGTCTTACCGAATTCTGGTTCAAGGGTTCGGGTTGAATCGATTGGTCATCGATCCTAGGTAAAATTCAGCAGTCTTGCAATTCAAGCATTTAACCTTAGATTTATTAGGATAGCCATAATAAACCTTGTGTTTTCCTAATTTAGTTGACCAAACCCAGCATTCGATCAACACTTATCACCACTCAACTAGGTACGATAGCGTTCCATATTAACCGGTGATAGCATTAAGATTTGTGAAAACAGTTAAACCAAAATAACAATAATTGAGATAGCTGCAATTACTGAATCTTGTTTCATCGATTCCTTTTAGGTTAAACCATGTCAATACATTGGTCAAAGGCTGTCACGAACAATTGACCCAAAAAGATATTAACCTAATTGCTGCTTGTACCACTATTCGTGACAATTACGGATCACCGAAATCATGGATAGCAGTAGGAAAATCAACATTAATTCAGTTTGTCAGACTAATTAACATTAACATCCAATAAAAATGTGCACAAGAACCAATGAATACTTGAATTAAAAAGTAAGAAAATAAATTAACTACAGAACCTCACAATGGCACAATCGAGCCTCCCCCCTTGAACCAGAAAAAAAAAGAAGCTTAGCTGCTCATGATCTGTGAAACCTCCATGCTCTGCTTCTCCATGGCTGAACTGCTCTCTTGAGTTTCTTGAGTTGCTTGGTGATCTCTTGGATCTTGGAGTGAGTGATCCTAGAGCTGGTTCGCCCCCCTCTTTATATAGCTAAAGGAGAGGGCTGTTTTCCAACTCCTTCTAGGAGATCATGTTATCTTTAGGGAGTCTTGATCTTCTTTGAACTAATCCTATCATATCTCTTATCTAATGATCTAATCTCAATCTTCTTATCTCTCTAGGATTACATTCAAGAATTTAGATATGATAAGACTCTCTCTTTGGAGATTACATTCGAGATTTGGACTCTTGACTCTTGAATTCGAGTGGGTTGCTTTAAAACTTGGGCTGCTTCAAGGTACTTCTGCGAGTTGGGCTTAAGTTGTGAAATGGGCCTGGCTGCGAACTTGCTCCGACTTTGGGCTCGTTTTCGTACTCGATGCGGGCCGAATCTGTAAAAAACCAGAACATAAAACTTGTGGGCCTTCCTTTCATATTTCTAATGCTTCTTGAATTGTCCAATTCGGAGTCCGGAATTGAGAGTTAGGCCCATATTATTGACTATCGCCGAAATTGTGCAAAATCACCCGATTTGCCCTGCTTTCTTCCAATTGCCTTCTTTATTGCCCTGAGTCAAAATACAAGAGTAATGAGTTCATTTAAGTGCTAAATAAATGTAAAAGAGTGAATATTAGGGGATAAAAATAGGGTTCTTTTTGATTTCATCAGCGAGCTGCACCTACAAAGAAGACTGTCTCTATCTCAGCCTCGGCAGAGGACCCTGCCCGAACGCTTCAGATCGGTGCTTCCATCGAGGAGCCCCTACGATCCGAACTGGTATGCTTTCTACTTAATAACTTAGATATTTTTGCTTGGTCCGCGGCAGAAATGCCCGACATAAACCCCAGCGTCATAACTCATAAGTTTAATACTGATCCTATAGTTAGGCCCATTAAACAGAAGAAACGCAATCTAGCCTCAGAGCGATGGAGGGCAGTCGATGAGGAGGTCGGGAAGCTCTTTGCAGCCAATTTTATCAGGGAAGTCCATTACCCTAGTTGGGTGGCCAACCCCGTTCTGGTGAAAAAGGCTAACGGTAAATGGTGCATGTGCGTCAACTACAACGACCTGAACCGAGCTTGCCCAAAGGACTGCTTCCCACTCCCCAGGATTGACCGCCTAGTGGACGCGACCTCGAGGCATGAGTTGCTAAGCTTTCTAGACGCCTACTTGAGCTACATTCAGATCAGGATGGACCCAGCCGATGAAGAGAAAACTGCCTTCATAACTGAGCTCGGCCTGTACTGTTACAAGGTCATGCCCTTCGGATTAAAAAATGTCGGGGCAACCTTCCAAAGACTTGTAAATAAACTGTTTGAGCCATTAATTGGTCAAAAGGTGGAATGTTATGTAGACGACATGGTCGTCAAAACCCAGCTTTCTTGTGACTTAATACAAGACTTGAACTTAGTTTTTGAAATTCTGCGTAAATTCAATATGAAGTTGAACCCGAATAAGTGTGTCTTTGGAGTCACCTCGAGTAAATTCCTGGGGTACATTGTGAACCGGCGCGGTATTGAGGCCAACCCGGATAAAATATATGCCATCTTAGATATGAGACCGCCTCGGAAAGTGAAGGAGGTTCAGAGGTTGAACGGCAGAATAGCCGCTCTGAGCCGCTTCATATCCAAATCAGTAGATCACTGCTTGTCGTTCTTTAAGGCAATGAAAAGCAAAGGGTTCAAATGGACCCAAGATTGTCAGCTCGCGTTTGACGAGCTCAAAAAGTACCTCACTAGTGTACCGGTCTTAACCCGGCCCGAAGAGGGCGATGTTTTAGAGTTGTACCTCTCGGCCAGCGACAAAGTGGTCAGCTCGGTACTAATAAAAGAAGTAGATCGGGTCCAGTGACCTATCAACTATGTTAGTAAAGTGCTGCAGGGAGCAGAGACAAGATACCTGGAGATAGAAAACTGGCCTACGCACTGGTTATCGCAGCCCAAAAGCTCTGCCCGTACTTCTAGGCTCACACTGTTATCATCCTCACCAACAAACCTCTGAGGCAAGTCTTACTCAAGCTCGAGGTCTCCAGTCGACTGACGAAATGGTCCGTTGAGCTCAGCGAGTACGATCTCCAATATAAGCCCAATGGCGGTTGGCTATTAAGGCCCAAGCCTTAGCAGATTTCATTGTAGAATGCAGTTTCAGCTCCGAAGTCCTCAGGCCGGTTGAGCACGAGGCCCCCAGTTCGGGCGAGCCCGGAGCTCCCAGGCCGGTTGAGTCTGAGCACCATGAGGTAGCAGCCAGCGCGGCATCTCTCCTAGTTAAGCCAAGTGCGAACTGGGATGAGGAGCCCTAGATCCTTCACGTAGATGGCTCTTCGAACCAGCAGGGCAGCGGAACTGGAATAGTCCTGCACGACCCAAGTGACACAAAGTTGGAGTACGCACCACGCTTCGAGTTCGCGGCATCCAACAATGAGGCGGAGTACGAAGCATTGATAGCCGGGCTAGCTCGAGCCAAAGAAATGAAAGCCAAGTACATTATCATCTGCAGCGACTCCCAGCTCGTAGTCAATTAGTTCATTAGAGAATACGAAACTCGCGAACCGACTATGACTGCCTACTTAGCCAAAGTACAGGAGGCCATTCTCAACTTCCAGTCATACTTCATCAGACAAATCCCAAGGTCGAAGAACGCTGATGTCGATGCCCTGTCCCGGTTAGCCAACACTAGTGATAACACCATGAGGACCGTGTACATAGAGGACCTGCCTCGGCCTAGCATTCTCGAGGGGGGGGGGTAGAGGAGGTCACTCCCGTCGTTCAAGTAGAGCCGAGTTGGATCGACCCGCTCGCGAGCTTCCTTCTACACGGGACCCTCCCTGCGGACCGCAATGCTGCCAGGAGGGTAGAGCGTCAGGTGGCCAAATACGTCTTAATAGACGAACGGCTGTATCGAAGATCCTACATGCTCCCCTTCCTGCGTTGCTTGCGACCTACCGAAGCCGAGCTCGTACTCCGCGACACTCATGAAGGTCTGTGCGGTGGACACTTGGGGGCAGGGCCCTCGCCCAAAAAGCACTACGACAGGGATATTACTGGCCACGATGAAAGCAGATGCCAATGAGATCGTCAGAAAATGTGACAAGTGCCAGAAGCACACCAACATCCACCATCAGCCCGCTGCTGACCTCAAGTACCTCACCAGCCCGTGGCCTTTCGCACAATGGGGTATCGACATACTTGGGCCATTTCCACCAGCGACAGGCCAGAGGAAGTTCTTAGTGGTAGCAGTGGATTATTTCACCAAGTGGGTAGAAGCCGAACCTCTCATAACAATCACAGCCCGGAACGTCCAGAACCTCTTCTAGAAGAACATCGTATGCCGCTCGGGCTACCTTGGGTGTTAATTTCTGACAACGGCAAGCAGTTCGAGGACATCAAATTCCATAATTGGTGCCAAGACATGGGGATCCGGCAGGACTTCACTTCGGTCGCACATCCTCAAGTGAACGGTCAAGCAGAGGTTACGAACAGAGCTATTCTTCGCGGACTCAAAGCACGCCTAGACCGAGCTAAAGGACTGTGGGCTGACGAGCTACCCAGCGTTCTATGGGCTTACCGAACCACAGAGAAGACCGCCACAGGAGAAACTCCCTTCAACCTCACCTACGGCACCGAAGCAGTCATCCCAACTGAGATTAAGGTTCCCTCGCTACGACTAGAAACATACGACGACAAGGCGAATGAAGACGAGCTACGTACCAACCTCGACATACTCGACGAAGTAAGGGACCTTGCATATATCAGGACCGCAACTTATCAACAAAGAGTAGATCAGTACTATAACGCATGAGTCAAGAAGCGAAACCTCTGTGTCAGCGACCTGATCCTTCGAAAAGTTATGGTACTTGAGCCCGGCGTTGGTAAGATCGGACCAAATTGGGAAGGACCTTACTGAGTGAAACGAGTTCTCGGGGAAGGAACATACGAGCTCGAAACCCTTGAAGGGAAACAAGTACCTCGGGCATGGAATATTGTCAACTTAAGGCAATATTACCTATAACTACTGAGTAGACCATGAGTCATTCCTAGAGCCTAAGGGCCAAAATGCCGAGCTAACACGATCTCGACGCAATAAGACCCAGTCGCCTCTATGGCATGGGCGAACTATTGAGTAGACCATGAGTCACTCCTAGAGCCTAAGGGCCAAAATGCCGAGCTAACACGATCTCGACACAATAAGACCCAGTTGCCTCTATGGCATGGGCGGACTACTGAGTGGACCATGAGTCACTCCCAGAGCCTAAGGGCTAAAATGCCGAGCTAACATGACCTCGACGCAACAAGACCCAGTCGCCTCCATGGCATGGGCAAACTTCAAGGGCAGACTACGTCACCCCCTCAGCATAAGGGATAAAACACTGAGCTAACAAAAACCTTGGCATCAGGAAAGACTTAGCCACTCCAGTGGCGAAGGCAAAGTATGAAATATCAGAGGCATAGGCAGCTCGGGTTTAAACCCCATGAAGCATGGCTCATCAAGGTACATTGGTTGAACTAAGGTATAAGCAACAAATGTATAGTTCGGGCATATATGGTAACCACTTCGCAGTATACTATAGGGATGCCTTAAACGTAACTACCGAAAGGTCCTATTTTGAGTATGTAGCTCTAATAGTTCGAAGTGATGAGATCGCTTTAGCAAAAATAAAAGGAGCACACCATACTTAGAAGGATAAAAGGAATTTCATTACTATTTAAAAAAATAAATAAATAAATAAAAAATCCCAGGTAAACAGTTCGAGAAAGTTTGACAGATGATAAAAAGGGCACAACCGCCCAACAAGATCTTTTCAAGACCGGGTTTACGGCACCCGAGAGCCACCAGAAATCATAGCAGAAAAACCAACGTTGCCAGCCTCAGGGGTCCACCTCCTCCACCTCGTCCTCATCCTCCGGGGAGTCAGGCTCTTCCTCCTCCGCCTGGTCTGCCGTCTCGGGAGACAGGCCCTTCATAGTGATGCCGTCAAGATTGAGCTCGAAAAATTTCTTTCGGACCAACCAGCGACAGAGCTTGAATCCGGAGTGGTACGAGCTCGAGCCATACTCCACCTAGAGGTTGTGATACTCTTGGGAGTCCTTGAAGTCCCAGACCACTCTCTCCCGCTCGGCCTCCACCATGTTGTCAAAGTTCCGAGTTCGGTCCAGAAGAGTGGACTCCAAGTCCCGAACCTGTTGGCGAAGGAGCTCCCTCTCCGCTGCCACCCTCGACGACTCCTCCCTGTAGCGTGCGCTCTCTTCAGAAAGCCTGACAATCTGCGCCTCCTGGTCTCGGACGAGCAGCTCCTGGGATTCACTCCCCTTGCGAGTGTGAAAGAGCTCACCCCGAGTTCGGTCGAGCTCGCTCTGGAGCTTCTGAACGTTGACCTTCTGGTTACGAGCGTCACAGGAGTGGACGTGCGTCTGGAGGGCCATGGCGTGTATGGCTGTGTTCACCTGCCAACAAGAGACTAGAGTCAAAGGATAGCAAAAGGAAGCGAAAGACGAAGGAGAAGAGAAGGACCACTTACCACCATACAGTGAGAGGCGGTGAGTGCGGAAAGATCCCCAGGCTCCATCACCCCCCACTTTGCAACCTCTTCGTTGCAGATCGCTCTTCGCCTCCTCCGAAGAGTCACAACGAAGTCATTCACACCCTCCCAGTCCCCCACTGGGAACTGCGGGTAGGGAAACGGCTGAGAAGGACCAGGAGGGGTCACCCCTTGCTGCGGGAGCTCGCCCTCCTCGAGGCTAGCCCTGCCAGCATCTCCTTCAGATGGAGGCGGCGGAACTTCGGGCGATAGAGAGGTGAAGTCTGGCTCAACAGACCCGAACTCGGTACCCCCAGAGGTAGGGGTCTGGTCGGGGCGCGACCTCTTCACTTTGCGCCTCTGGTTGCTCGAGAGGAGGCGGCACGAGTCAACACCAGACATGATGGCTGCCAAAAGAGAAACCACAAGATATCAGTTCGGTAAAGAACAAAGTAAATGTATATACACAATAATATTACAAGACACTTCGCGACCTAAAAAGACAACCTACCTGGACTCAGGCCAGCCTGCACGAGCTTCTCCTCGGTCAAGTAGTCCGAACAGAGGAAGCCTACCGATGCCTAGGACAACATCATTTTCTGAGTTTCGGGGTCCAGCTCGGCCCCGGGGTCCTGGATGGCGCCCCTCCAAGATGTGGGGAAGGGCCACCCCTCGAGGTTACGGACCACAATATAATCCCGCTTCTAGGCGGGAATCTTATTCGGTAGCTCGTACAAGAGCTTATAGCCGCGGCGGGGAGAAAGGTAGTAAAAGCGCCTCTCCGGTGGAACCTCAGGAGTGACATTTTTTATACAAAGAATAGAGGCAAAGATGTCAGGGTTCAAGGGAAGACAGTACTCATAGCACAAAGATATAGTCCCAACCATGTTCCGAATAGCGTTGGGATGAAGCTGATCGATGGTGACATTAAAATGGTTTAGCACCTCCACTATTAAGGGGTGCAGGGGGAGACGCAAGCCAGCCTCGAGCTGTTCCTAGAAGATAACTGCCATTGAGACCATGTTCCCAAGGGAAGTTGCCAGTGGGGAGGCTGTAGGCCAGGTCCCCTGGGAGGCGAAAGTAACGGATTAGAGACCTGAGTCTCTCCGTCGTCATGGAGGATGGGCCAAAAGTGTCAGGCTTCCTCCCCCGAGAAGTAGATGCTACAACACCGGAGGTCTCCCGAGACTCTGGGACCTGCTCCCAAGCTCCCCCCGAGCTCGAAGGAGAATCGTCGTCCTGGTTATCACCCCGGTGGTAGGTGTGGTATGGGTACCCAGACATGGTTGACAACGATTGGGACACCGGAAAAGATGAAACGAAGTAAACTTAGGAACTCGGGTAGACTAGATGAATGCGCGACCTCAGAATCCGAAGGCAGCAAGATGGTATGAAAGGAAATGAGGCCCAAGGGGTCCTCCTATTTATAGTCACCGTACCCCCAAATCAACGGCCTAGATCGAAGCAGATCTGACGGTTCGCAGTCAAACTGACCTGACGCCTTCTGAAACCGAAATGTGACTGGCTACACATATCCCATGATTGGGGTAATGACGGTTGCACGACGTCCGGAATTAAGAGCCGCTTCAGCACATTTTCGGTATTCAAAAAGTCAGAAAATCTCCTGATTCCCGCGCAGGCATTTAATATGAGCAGTCAACCAGGTTTGAATTTTGGTCAAATCAATCCGTCACGCTTCATGAACTCCTCGCGCTAAGGCAACACTCTTAGCTCAAGGAGTGGGGGGCAATTGATGGAGGATGATTTGACCCGACCTGCTGAGATGACGACACGTAGACCTGACTCAGCACGAGCAATAGCTCAGCTTCATGGCTTAACCGTGACCAAGTAACGAGCCTGTAGGACAACTCGCTACGTCATAGCTCTTTATAGGGGGAGCTCGCTACAACGCGAGCTCCAGGTACCCCGATCTACTGAGAAGGGAATACTCCAAGATTATTTCAGCTCGCGAGCTAGGAAAACCAGCTCGCTCCAGCGCCTAGGCAGAAGAACTGCCCCAGAGACCAACCTTGATGAGGGTCACCTCGAAGTACCCCTAAGAGCTTAATACAAAGTAGCTCATGGAAAGGATAGCTCGCTATAGAGTAACTTGCATCTGAGTGACGCGACGTTCTCAAGAAGCTTCCATCTGACCAGACCGTACTGATCAGACTATGCCATGTCTCTCGACTGACGGCGCACGCAGTCCATGTCCTTTCGGAAGTCTGCGCCCATGTCTCGACAGATGGAGGCGTACCTGCTCCTTTAGGATGTGTCATCCATCCAAGCGAATAGTACACTGTAGCGATCACCTGCATAGACTTGGCAGGAGCAGTATCTCCCAACGTCGATGTTCACGCCCAAAGAAAAAACCCAAGAACTGCTCCCACTGAAGATGACACAGTGATGATGGAGCAGAACTAGCAGTGTTCGTCCCACGAACCAGGTTCTTCTGAAAAACTCGATGGAGGTAGTGAGCACCACACACAATCAAGAACTTTTCTTGATCTTCCCTCAGAGAGAACTTGAACTAGCAGTAGATGGCGGCGGCTGCTGGAGGAGAAAGGCTAGAGCAGAAGGTGGCGAACTGCTTTTCTTCTCTCTAGGGTTTCTCTGAGATCCTATCTCAAGAATGCAGGTGTTCTACGGATACCCTTATGGTTCGAATTCTTGTAATTCGAATTAGGGTTTCTCCTCTTTTCTTAGTGATTAAGAAACCTCCTAATCCCATTAGGAGTTATCCTAATCCAAATCTATATTTGGATAAGATCAGCCCAGTCTTGATCTTATCAGGAGGTTACCAGATTCAAATCCTAATTTGAATTTGGTCTCCATGAGTGGATATGATAAGACCCAATTTTTTTGGCTTGACCTAACATCAAATCCACCCCTTTAACTGACTGATCAAATCTGCCCAGTTCGGAATGGGCTTTAAGCCCAATATGTATCAAGTGCTCAATAGGCTTCCAAATTGTTGCCCAGTTGGGCTTCTTTGTATGGCATGGGACCCAAGCATTGATCTACACATCAGCCACATGGGTTCGGCCCAACCTCTGTTACAAGGCCTATCCGAATTCACTAGAAAGCCCAGTGAACCCTTTGAGCCCATCACATGGACTCTATGGGCCCAACACTTACATTAAGTGGTCCCTGGGCCAAGCCATCTTATAAAAACCCTGAGACTGTGGGCAGATGCAAGATTAGTCCATCAAGTATAACCCTAAATGGCATTACACTTAACCTCTCAGCCCATAATGATCAAACACTGCCCGACAAGAGAGGACCTCTCCCTCGGCTACAAGGAACAGTGTTGCACTCTCTACTCATATGGATCCCGGGAATTAAAACCATTTGCAAACATTTTGAAACCGTACATATCTATATATCTTATATATAATTTTGCAAAACAAAATTCCAACGATTGAAATCAACTGCCGGCAGTTTGGTTTCCATCAGAGAGAGTGCACCCCCGATCATTACCTTTGTCCGACAAAGGGGCTAATCCTGTCACTATGATCACTCACTCAGATGGGTTTATGAACCATCCCAACATACCCAGGTTTTGACCCCCTCTAAGGATATCACTGATTGTCATATCAAAGACAACCCAATCCGCCACCTAGTGTAGTATCATAATCGAGTCTAGGGGTCAGGTGTAATTTTCCAGTTTTGCCCACTCATCACCAAGGTCTAGGGCAATACTGGAAATCTGGTCCGGTTCATGGTCACAAGCTGAACCCACACTGCATGTACCTCAGGTCTCACCCTGGCGGCTGAGACAAGCCACCCCAACCAACTTGGCGGCACATCAGTGTCAGCCTTATCAGGATAGGTCTCCCTAGACCGACCCACTGGTTGTGAACATTTTAAACTAACACGAGTCTCATTAAGTGTCCAGTTTAAGGGTCTTACACAGAAACATACCACACAACATGAATCAAACATGCACTTTATTCATTTACATTAAATGTCAAAAGTACATCAAAAGTGATTGGAGCTAAGGGCATACAAAACTGTCTAACACTTTGCAATTTATATGGACCATTTTACACTCTACATATTTGCATCGTTTCCAAACACAGTCTTATGGTTTCAATCTGTAGTTAAAGCTCCTTGAAATAAGCATTTAGCGTCGAATCAATGAACGATACTCTTTTTTGATAAGTGCATTTCATTTGTTAGATCTGATGGAAGGAGAAAATGATTGCCATACCATTAAAGATCGAAGAGGAGGCTTGGGTTTTTTTGGGCACTTCTGTAGCTTCTTCGTCCTCTGTAGCTAGCCTATACCCATAGAAAAGAAGAGGAAGATGAACTTAGAGAGGAGAAAGTATTAATGTGAAGGTTGGTAGTGTTGATGAGAATGTAAGGTATTGGACATAGTCAGGGGTAGTTTGGTCATATAAATTATTTAAATGCTTATGTGGACGATTTTTGTTAATGATCACCATGAGTGATTTTATGGAAGGTGAATTTTAGACAACAAAAACTCAACAAGATGGAGCTTAGAGGTTTTGAAAAGTCATGCTGAGTTTAATAGAAATGTCAAAAATCCATGGAGAGGTTTTAGATAACATCCCTACAAAAATTGTAGATATGTCATGCAACATTACTCATTGTGCTTCATTTTGATTTTGTTTGTACTAGACCTATTCACGGGTTGGGCTTCGGGTTGGGTCCATTAGAAATTTGACAAAACCCAAGCCCAAGCCCAGCGCATGAACAGGTCTAGTTTGTGCAAAGGGATGTTCAAATCAGCACTCCACGATACCCCATTGCACATCACGACCTTGTATTGGGAATATCTCCCGATGACAAGTACGAAAGATGAGAGACATCCATGGGAGATGTTCCCAATACAAGGTTGAGATATGCTATGGGGCATTGTGGGGCGCAAATGTGGACTCGTTTCTTGTAGCATTCTTCTATTAGCAATTTGGGAGACTTGGAGGCTTTAACCGTTGAAATCAAGTTGAGATTCTGAATTGACAATTTGGGTAAGTGCAATTAAATTAATTTTTTTTATAATATTAAAAAATGGTCAGCTCCTCTCGCTTTTGACACCAATTCCCTAATGTGGTCAATGCCGACGATGTCAATGTTCAGTTGCAATATGATAGTGTTAGCACCGATATGGATGTTGTTGATGTTGCCGATGTTCTCTCCCCTAGTACTACTACTAGAGATAGGGGAAAGAAAAAGGAGAACACTAGGTTAATTAGCTTGGTTTGGACAAAATTTAAAATAGAGGAGGTTGAGGGGAAGGGTAAGAGAGCCATTTGTAAAAAATGCAGGAGTGACTTTAACTACAGTAGTAGTGCTGGGTACTAGCCACTTGGGTAGACATTTGAGACACCATATGATGAAAGAAGAAGAAGGGAACATCACAAGCACTAATAGGAAGTGAGATTTTTGATATTTTTAAATATTCTCAAGAAAATAATGAGGCAAGAGTTAGCAAAATATATTGTGCATACTGAACATCCATTTTTTAGTTGAATATACTAAACATGAAAATTTTTTATGTAGATCTATAAATCCACAATTTAAAAAAGTTTCTAGAAATATTATTAGAATAGATGCTTTAAGATTTTTTATTCATGTAAAAAAATTAATTTCTATGTTCTTAAATCTTAATTCTAAAGTTGCAATTACTTCTGATATTTGGACATCTAGATTTAATATAAGTTATATTTGTGTTACTAGTCATTTTATTAATGAAAAACAGTTTTTACATAAAAGAATTTTAAGTTTTACTAGGTTTGAACAGCCACATACTGGCCTAATTATTGCTGCAAGTATTTTAAATACTTTACATATTTATGGAATTGAAAATATTTTTTTTTCTATTAGTTTTGATAATGCTACTAATAATAATTCAATAATAAATATTTTAAAATCTCAATTAAAACTATGTTTAAATGGTAGATTATTTAATAATAGATGTGCATGTCACATCTTAAATTTATGTATTCAAGATGCTTTAAATATTATTTTTCAACATATTTCTAAAATTAGAAATTGTATAATATACACTAAAAGTTCTAGAGCAAGAAAAAAAAGAATTTAAATATTTATGTCAAAATTATGGTTTAAAATATAAAATTTTTTTATTATATGTTTAACATAGACAGAATTCTATCTATTCTATGTTAGAAAGTTGTATTGCTTTCAAAAAAAACTTATTGATTTTTATAATGCAAAAATTCCACACGATATTATACTTGATGAAGAATAGGAAATGGTAATTTGTATAAAAGATTTTTTACAAATTTTTTATGATTCAACTAATGAATTTTCAGGTGTTTATTACTCAACTAGTTGTCTTTTAGTTAATCCATTACTTATTGATTAGTGAATATTTTGCAAAATATAGGAGAAATCCACAATTTCAAAGTATTATTGAAATAATGGAAAATAAATTTAAAAAATATTAGGAGAAAATTTTTCCCTTTATTGCCTAGATACAATATTAGATCCTAGGATTAGGAAAGATGGTTTAAAAATTTTACTTGAATCATATTGTGAAAATATGAATATTGAAATTGTAAATAAAAAAGAAGTTAATAGTTTATTATTTGAAATGTATAGTTTATATGAATCTCAAATGGTATGGCATAGAAAATCTTGTACAGGTGCAAGTTCCACTTCTGAAACAGTTAGTTCCAGTAGTGGAAAAGACAAAATTCAGTCTCTAATAAATAAGAGGCAGAAATCTATTACCACTTCATCAACAAGTTCATTTACTGAACTTAATTTTATTTACAAGCAAGTATTTCTACTTTAGTTGATTTATTTGACTCGAAGGAATGAGATAAATTTGATATTTTAGCTTGGTGGAGACGACATGAAAAAACTATTTAGCCCTTGTCGCCATGACATGTGATCTACTAACCCCTTTGGTGTCTACAGTTCCATTGGAGTCTTGTTTTCTAGGGTCTTGGACGGCAAGATAAGTTGCATGAATGATGAAAGTTTGGAGATGCGCATCTACCTTGAAGATTGGTTGGATGGTGAGGATAAATTATAAGACAAAGGAGGGCATGACATTACACTTGATGTTTCACTTGAAGCAAATAATGAAAATCAAAGAAATGAATAGATGAAGATGAAGGTGGAGGTGGAACTTGAAGAAAAGTGACGGAGTCAATATATTTTTTATTTTTTGTATATTCAATATTTCAACTATTGTTTTTTTTTGAATTTTTAAAATTATTGTAATTTTTTTCAATTTTATTTAAATTAGTTGTTATTTTTTCAATAATGTAATTTTTTATTTTCAATTTATAATTTTATTATATTTTTTATATTTTATTCTGTTTTCTATATTTCATTCATTCATTGACCATTGTATTGTTCAAACTTAAGAAATAAAATTCCTATTTTTTCATATTTGTTGTCCATTTTGTATTTTGTTAAGTATTTTAAGTATTTTTTCATTTTCTGTTAGATTTTTTATTTTTCCAATTTGTTCCCAGAGCTCAAAGGAATTAAGGAAAGTGAAGTATTTTAGTTTTAGTGTTTACTTAGAAAAAATATAAAAAAATCAAAATGTTAAAAAAAACAAAAAAAAGTTTGGCCCGGTTCAGCTTAGGCCCAAGGCCTGGCCCGTAGCCTAACTTGACATAGGCCAGGCCCACAACACAGTCTGTAGCCCACTCAGCCTAGGCTGGGCCATGAGCCGTATTGGGCTAACCCCTCGAAGTATCACAGGTGAAGAAAGCACGACCCGACTTGGCCCGCGGGCCGGCACGACCCGATTTACGCTTGTAGATGTAGTTCCAAATAAGGGATGAGGTTGTGAGGAGTGAAATTGTGTAATGGGTGATCACATTAGGAGGAGGGTGCAGTTGGTGAATTGTCACGGTAAAGATGGGAGCTTTTAGCTAGGTGGTGCAGGATTTAGGAAAGGTGGCGAGGAATATAATATATCGTTTGAATGGGCTTTAAAGTGGTTTTGTGCTACTAAAGTTCCAACACCAATATGAATAGTATGCTAAAAGCCCTACCTCGTACTGGTAGGATTTTTCATTCATCCAATCAATCTCTAATGGAAGGTTTGAGATGAGCTCTTTATACCTTCCGTACGTCCTCCTATCTTCTTCTTTCTTTTCAAAACACAATATTTCTTAGAAGGGCCCTATCAGCCATTTATCTAGACGAATAAGAAAAACGAGGAGGAAGAGAAAGAAGAAGAAGAAGAAGAGGAAGATGAAGACTAAGGGCCTATTTGTTTGCTATGACGTCTAATGTTTGAAAGTGCAATAATTACATTAAGAGGTTTATTGGTATTGGTGAACTTTTTTTTTCCTTTGAACTCTATATGAAGAGAATGTTTGTTCTGAATTTTGAATTTTTTCAAATACCCATTTTAACCCCATATATAAGAATTTTTGTTTGTGCTTTTTGATAAGTTACTTACTTGAGTAAATGCACTTACCAGGTAAGTGTTTCCCAGGAAATACTTACCCAGGTAAGTGCATTTACCCATGTTCTTTTATTTCCCAAGCAAACAAGACAATGACCATTTTAGCCATAAAAATCAATTATTACAAGGGGCATTTTTGTCCCATTCAAGTGTTGGCAACTTTCCCCCAAGGTGGGAAAGTTATTTATCCACCAAGGAGATGGGTATCATTTACCTGGGTAAGTGATACCCAGGAAAATAAACTTTCCGTGGTCTCCACATAAATATGAAAAAAGATGGGATTCTTGGTCAACGGGAATCAAAATCCCATTGACCAACTTTCCCCTCTCTCAAAATCTAGAAAAAGAACGTCCCCTTAAAGTAATAAAACTTCTCTTAAGAGATAAGAATTAAGAGTAAACGAACAAGCTCTAAGGGTATGTTAATTTTTTGGATTTTGAGATGTGGGAAAGATGGTCAATGGGATTTTGGTTCCCATTGACCAAGAAACGAATGTTCTTTTTTTTTTTTTTTGAAATTTATGTGGGGATTAGGGAAACTTTATTTTCCTAGGTTAAATAACTTTGTCACATAGGAAGAAAGTTGCCAATACTTGGATGGGACAAAAATGCCCTTTTTAATAATGGACTTTCATGGCTAAACGATCATTGTCTTATTTATTTGGGAAATAAAATAGCATGGGTATATGCACTTACCCAAATAAGTAACTTACCAAAAAGCGAACGGGGCCTTAAATATAGATATCGAATAAAAGTTTTGGGAATGTGGGGGAATTGGGATTATGGGAACCCTAGTCACCTTACATACTTAAGAGTATTTTATAAATTAATATTAAACCTTGTCCCTGCCCTTTCCTAGGTTCAGGGCCAAAAAAAGTTTCCCCGTACCCATTTGAGATCATGGAAAACCTGCCCCATTATCAAAATTGGGCCCTGGTTTTATGGGGGAAAATTGCCATCCATACTAATTACAGAAAATCTTTTGGGAGAATATCGCAACATTAGGAATGTGGAGTAAAGGATATGTTATGATATGGAAGAGGTTTATAAGTAGTTGATACCAACATTGATAGGATAGGAGGAATATATAGTTGAAGGGGGCTGAAAGGGCTAGGAGTAAAGACATGGGTAGAAGCAGCAATAATTGATTTAAGCGCCGATACTTTAACGATGGATATGACATTAAACAGAACAGAATAGAAACAATGGGTTCATGTATCCAACCCCATGTAGTTGGGATAGGGCTTGGATGATGATGATGATGATATAGTAATTAAGTCCTTCATAGGGCAGAGCTGTGGTCATATCAAATAAGACCTTAATTCCTTTTTGTTTCAGCTCTGTATATTAACACTGTTCATTCCTCTCTGTATCAAAATGATATAATTGACTACCTCTTACAATTATTATAAACAGAAACAAGAAATCACCTCTAAGATGATTGATTGCACACGATAACAAAACAATTGATAGCACCACGATTACTAGTACATGTCCCCTTATTTTTCTGATATTTGTTATAAGTTCCTGTCTTCCTGGTGCACTGCTGTTTAGTTGACCTGAGAACATCGTTGCTAATTTTGAAATCATTTTAGTGCTCAGATGTGTAGGTACCCTTTAGCTGAAAAATATGGGAATGCAGTACTGTTGTATGGATTCTCCTAAATGGATGATGTGTCTGAGAGGGCTCTGGCCACTGACAGGCCCATCTTGCCTGGTGTGTGTGTAGATATATATAAAAATGGGAATAGAAAGTATGTTCTTCATAACATAAAACTGTGTAATATCAAGTAAGGCCTTTATTTATTTTGGTTGCAAATGATAATTTAGGCTTTTCCTTTTATCAATATATACAGGCAAAATTATTCCAGGTTTTGAAGATGACTAATTGAGTATGTTTTATGTTGGGGATATAAGAAAGAAAGATTTAAAATTACGAGAAGTGGGGGAGAGTACTCCCCCTAGGACCGTCCCAACCAGCCTGAGGTTCAGTGTGGGGTTCTGCTGAGTCCCTTTCTTTTTAAAGCTCCTGCTTTTCTGCAAGTTAGCCAAGACATCTGCAACCTGGATTCCTCCCGCTAGCTCCCCTGTATATATAGGTTATCAGAATTGAACTCAGCTCATCATAATGCCTTGATGGAATGATACCTCTTGATTATATTATAATGGGACTTCCTACCGCTTCTCTGTTGCACTCAATACCAAGTTTAGAGCTTCCATCAGCCATTAGTCATTGCACATAGACCAAGCTCTTTGTCTATGTAGATTGCATCTCTAGCTGCACATTCTTCAACTATATTGTTGTTCTCCCTAGAAATATTCATGCCTCTTCTCTTCAGATGAATGACACCACAGAAGATTCCTTGCAGTATTGACTCCAGTGACTGTATTACCATTGGCTTCCACAGAAGCATCAAGATATTACTCTTTATTATTGGGTAAAGTACATGAGGGGCTGTAATTCTCTGTTACTTCTTTGAGGTAAAATTGTCTGTTTAGCATGAGAGATTGCATCCTTATCGTGCTGTTACCACTGAAACAGTTATATCATTTGCTGAATATATCCCATATTGGCCTAAGTATATATCATCTTCACTAGTACTATTTTCCATTAGAAAAGCCGGTTGCTTAGGAGTAGACAAAACCATATTTTCATTGCTAAGCATCGAGACAATATCTTCCATGGCTGGTCTATCCATTGGGTTGGCTTGGACACATAAGAGTCCCACATGAATGTACCTTGTTGGTTTGCAAGGGGAATATGTAACATCCAATATTGGATCCAAAAACTCCATGCTTCTGCCAGATTTAAATAGCTTCCATGCCTTAAATGATCACATATTTAGAAATCCATCAATAAAAACATGGTTATAGAAAAAACAAAATCTGAAGACAAGCAGGGATTATTTGCTGGCTTACATGTTCCACAAGGATTAGTGAACAATTTGAATCAATAACATCTGTGCTTCTCTTGCCACTTAGTATCTCTAAGAGTATTACTCCAAAGCTAAAGACATCAGATTTTGAAGAAAAGACACCCTGCCTGACATACTCAGGAGGCATGTAACCACTGCATTAAATGACCCAATAAAAATTTTCAGTATTATTATAAAGAGATAAATTGCAGAAAAGTAAACAACATTTACACCATTGTTTACATGTTCCATTCCATGTTTGTTTGCACTTTGTAGGTAGGAAAGGTGTTTCATGCACTTGATATATATGTCAATCAAAGAGAAATTCTACTTACAATGTCCCAGCTACCCTATTTGTATCTGCTTGGGATTCATTTCCTCCAAAAATTCTTGCCAAGCCGAAATCTGATATTTTAGGATTCATCTGGTTATCCAGTAGAATGTTGCTAGCTTTAAGATCTCTATGAATTACTTTTAATCTTGAGAATTTATGGAGATAAAGAAGCCCTTGAGCAACTCCTTCAATGATGTGGATGCGTCTTTCCCAATTTAGCAGTATTCGTCTAGCAGGATCTGTAACAGATTACATTAGCAATTAGTTATTTGTTCTATTCAGGATGCAACAGCTTAAATTAGCATAATACATTGACATAAACAGATAGAATATAGTATGGAATCTTACATATGCTGCATTGCACTTTGGTTTCAGTTTGGGAAGAGTGCAAATAGGAATGTGTACAGTGCAAAATCTTGTATATAACATTTCTAAACCTTGTATTTGTGCTGTACATCTTTGTATCTGCACTCTCCTCAAAATGAGCCTCAAGGTCGAAAGGATTAAATCTTGCCCTCTCTTTTGGGCTCTAATTTGCGTTACAAAGCATGAAGCTCAAATTTTTCAAAACCACATTATTTGAACCCATTAGTTCATGAACCCTAGATGATCCCACATCCACATGCCAATCATAGGTTTCATCCTTGATAGTCAAGAAGAGGGTTTCACCACATAAACTTGTGGGCTATCAGACCACTTAAAGCAACTATTAGCAATCTGTGACATCTCATGAGACAAGACACTAGCAAGTTTAATTAATTAAATAAATAAATTATATAGACTTTTAGATAAGTGATGACAGACCAAAGAGGTATGAGTCCAAGCTCTTGTTTGGCATATATTCATAGATCAGTATCTTCTCTTCTCTTTCAAGGCAGTACCCTAGAACTTTGACAAGATTCACATGTTGGAGCTTGGCAATAACTGCGATCTCATTTTTAAACTCCTCTGTTCCTTGTGTAGAACTTCTTGAAAGTCTCTTTACTGCTATTTCTTGGCCTTGTGACCAAATTCCCTGAAAGAAAAGACCACATGTGGGTTGTTAATCTCCTTTTCATAGTTTATTAATCAAGATTACTTATTTAGGCTCAGTTTGGAAGGAGTGCAAATACAAATTTGTAGAGTACAAAACCTTGTAATTTGTATTATTTTATATGTATTTGCACTGTACATATTTGTATTTGTACTCCTTCCAAACTGAGCCTTAAGGAAAAATGCAAGTCACTTGTGTGGAAGCAAAATCCAACCTTGTAAACATGTCCAAATCCACCCTTCCCAAGCTTGTTTTCTTCAGAAAAGTTATTTGTAGCAGCAACAATGGAAGCAAAACTAAATACTTGCAACTGATCTAGACCATTTTTCTCGTTGGTCACAATGTTGGCAGATGCCATTCCACCTGTAGAAATTAACCCCTGGCCTCTCTCCTTCCTCTCTGTATCAAAATAATATAATTGGATACAGTTCACAATTATAAATAGTATATATAATTTGTTATGTGAATATGAAAGGAAATATATACCTCTCACTTTGAGCTTTCTCCTCCTGAGGTAATATGATGAGAAGCCAATTACTAACAATAACGAAGCAATTGATACCACCACCACAACTATTAGTACATGTCTTCTGACTCTTTGATCTTTTTCAGTTCCAGGAGTACTTGATCTGCCACTTAGTTGACCTGAGAACATTAGATTTGTTTAATAAGATACTATGGTGTGCACCTGATCTTCCATGCAAGCAATTAATTTCTCATCTTTCTGTGTTTCCTGTAGCATGGGTTTGGGTTTTACAGAAAAAGGGGAAGCTGTGATAAGGGTGTTGAAGTCTGGGTTGGGGGTTTGCATAGACAGACAGGAAGCTAGAGAAAGATAACTGGGACTGCATAGGTGTATGGTTGGGGAGATTGCAGGCGAGGCAGTGCGTTGCTTGAAGATTCAACATTGGGCGGTAGACCCACGATCCAGGCCTGTTCATTATCTGGGGGAAGAGTTCTCCTCATGTTGGAGACAATGGTCTCCTGATTTGACAGAGACTGTATCTTTAATGGTTGGTTATCAGAAGTCTGGAATCAGAATCTGAATGGGTCATTTCGATTTCAACTATTTTGGCTGGGCGGAATTGGAATCACATTCCCATTCTCAATTCCTGTCTGAACCAAACAGACTATGGGAATATACTATTCCTACTCTGATTCTGACCAAACGAACCCTAAGATGAGTTGCCACTGAGACCAACTGCAACTGGATTCGGTTTATGCTATAGCCATGGAATTATGGGAAGTCAATTACTAACTTGCAAATGGTTGACTTACTGGCAAGATCAGAGAGAACCCAGTTGTCATCGTTGGCGACGTGCCAGACAAAGTACCCGAGCAGGTCCTTCTCCTTAGCATATGAAACCTTAGCTGTGATGGCCTCAACATCATCGAAGCCAATCCATATGGATCCAATGTAACAGTAATTGACCACCATCGTTTCATTGTACACAGTCGTGGCTCCCCTGTTCTCTATGAACTCCTTGATGTCTATGTATCTCATGGCTCCATCTTCTGTGACTGCCGCGCCGGCGGTCGGTGCGCCTATGCCGTGCTCCTCAGGATTCGAGAGTGTCCAAGCATAGCCATAGTATGGTAAACCCAGAACTAGTTTTCTTGCTGCCAATCCCTTCTTAATCCATGCCCGGATTCCGAAATCTGTACTGACCTCGCTCGACGGATCATATAAGGCGGCATGTGGCCCGGTGATATTCGATTCTGCCCAAGGTGGTGCGTGGTAGTCGTATGCCATCACATGGACCCAATCCAAATTTCTTTCCATTGAGTCCACTGGGAAGATTGCTGAGTCGAGCCTGGGTGAGTAATGGACTGCTGCAGTCAAGATCAACCGTGGCTCAGTATTGTTCTTTTCCGACTGGGAATTCACCGCGGTTCGCCATTCTTCAAAGAGTGCGCCCATGTTAGTCATGTCGGCATTGGTCTTGGGATTAACCCAGCAGAGGTCTAGGCCATGGAAACCGTACAACCTTGCCATTTTGATGGAGGAGTCGATGAAGGCCTTTCTGGAGGAAGGTTGGCTAACCATGGCGGAGATTAATGCTGAGGAATTGGCGTTTCCACCACCTATGGATAGAAGGGTTACTATGGAAGGGTTTTTCTGTTGGACGGTCCTGGTGAAGGAGGAGAAATAAGGTTGATCAGACGACGAGAGATTGAGCCGGTAGGTCTGAGGGTCAATATCCGCAAATGCACAAATGAGATGAGAGAAGAGAGATGAGTTTATGTCGGAGATGGGGAATTCGCTGGCCGGAAACCAGTACCCACCTCTGATCCAAGTTTGTGCAGCTGAGACGTGCAATTGAATAACGAAGAGAAGAAAGAGAACACCTTTAGACGCCATTTGAGGTCCGCCAACTCTTGCTCAGTATTAGCAAAGCAAATTAGTATAGAAGAACAGACACACAGAGCAGATTATCTGTACGCAATTGACTACTTCTAAAGCCTTTTTCTAGCTTAGACCCACGACGTCTACATCTCTGCCGACGTTCATTCGTCCCAATTCAACGGTTTTGCCTTGGGTCATCAATGGAGGATGATGGAGGGTGATTTGGTCCGACCTCATAACAAGCGGACACGTGGACATGAATTGACATAGGTGACAATTGGGTATAGCCAGCTCGCTACAAAGTGATACTCCACTACCCTAACTAAGGGTTCTTCGAGTAGAGATCATCCCGAACTAAAGGCACCTCGGTACCGGGTCGCGACACCAGTACCCAAACTAATTTAGTTCGGGGAGTACGAGCCTTAGCTCGAGGACATCAGTTCGGGGAGAAACCAGTTCGGGTATACCGATCCGTCCTCAGTATAATCCCGAAAGTCATTCCAACAGTTCCTGAATTCTGTGGGATCATGCCTCGTAACAACTAAGCATTATCTCCCCGACTGATTCGGGCGGAAGTGATTAACCTTATCAACCGATAATGTTATCTCCAATTAACGCAGAAACCGATTCTATCATGGCACTGATCTCGGAACTACTCCGCGAAGCCCGCGAGGACTCCATTATATAAAGGCCCCCCCTCTAGGGGCCCAAGGTACGCGCAATTACTGCTTTCTAGCCTTCTCGTTTACTAAACCACTTTTAGCTCGCAAGTTACTGACTTAAGCATCGGAGCGACCTCGCAGGGTAAGCACCCCCGAGTTCTCTGATTCTTCCTGTGCAGATTCACCAAGTCCGTCGTCTATTGGAAGCCACTTCATCTCCAGCTAGGAGCAGCCAGATTGCGTCGCATCAATTGGCACCGTCTGTGGGAAATGCTTCAAAAAGCCTTTTTCCACAAAGCATTTCATATCCAGCTTCCATGGCATCTTCCAGCAACGCTGGACGCAGCACTGATATGAACACTTCCGAGGGGCAATTCCAGGTCCCAATTGTGTGCATTGGACAATTCACCATACCCCTCTCTGCAGACGGGGTCCCCACACTGAATGTGCCTAAAGTCATTGCACCAGTGAACGCCTCACTCCCTCCTACAGTGGGTACTACCTTCGCAGAGCCCTCTGTTATTCCCCCGGTGGTTGGACAGAATCAACTCGATGACCTAGTACACTGCATGTGGGCTATGCAAGCCCAAATGCAGCAGGTCCATCAATTTCAGTTGTATTAGCAACAAGTCCTCCACCATGTTTATCAGCAGCAGTTCCCTCCACTGCCGTAGAATCAACAGCCAGTTCCACCTCGGCATCCGGTTGCGCAGCAAACCAAGCCTCACCGCAAGAGCGAACGCCCCCCTCGCCGGGGAGAGACCTCCCAAATCCAGAACCCTCTGGGGAGTCAAGTCTCGTCCCGCGGCAGGAGGGAGAGACAGATTACTCCTCCCACCTCGCAACAAGTAAATAGGTCGGGAGACACTCAACTCACCAGGCCCGCTTCACCTCGACCTTCACAGTTCGAAGTTCCACTCGTGGAAAACCGGTTTGGAGCTCTAGCCGCGGACTCTAGACAAGGCCCTTCGGTCCACAGTAGTCATCGCTAGTAGTCTAAGCAGCTACTAGTGGGAACGGTGCCTGACAATACTGAAGCTAGCAGCACTAATGCGAAGCCAGTAAAGAAGTAGCAAAGGTGACGTCGCAGAGCTCGCCGATCAACAATCCAGAACTTGCCCGAACTACACAAAGGAAAAGAAGAGGCGAGCTCGGGGACTGTGAAGACCACTCCGCTCCTTTCTGTGTCGTCTCCTCTATCTCTCGAACTCTTGGCCACCCCAATGCCAAAGGATTTCAAGGTACCTCCCTTAGACAAATATGATGGATCGTTCGATCAAAACGACCATGTAGATTCATTTCAATCTCAGATGCACCTGGCCGGAGCAGATGAATCCTGCATGTGCGTTGCTTTCTCCCCAACTTTCAAGGGGGTAGCTCGCACATGGTATAGAAACCTTGCGCCCGAGACAATTAAGAGTTGGGCGCAGTTCGTGCAGACCTTCACCTCGCACTTCATCACTAGTAAGAGGTGTTCGAAGTCGCAGGAGAGCCTGCTCGGAATAGTCTAGAGGGAGGGAGAATGTATCCGGAGCTACATCAAGAGATTCAATAATGCATGCTTACAGATCCCGACCTAGATCCCGCTGTAAGACTTACAACTGTAAAGAGAGGGATCACCCACAAGGAATTCAAGTGGCACATAGTCGCCAACAAACCCAAAGATGTCACTGAGTTCCTCAAGCTCGCCGACCAGTTCATCGGAACAGAGGAAGAGATGAACCAGAAGAGTGAGAATTCACCAGAGAAGAGAAAAAGAGAAGGTGAGACCTCAACTAACGATGACAACAAGAGAAAGAAGGATGAGCCAGTTCGAGGAGGAAAACCAGATTAGCCTTTCCGAACTCCTCCAGTTGAAAGAACAAATTACACTCCCTTGAACGCGAAGCGAGCAGAAATCCTCATGGCAATCAAGGACACTTCTTACGTGAAGTGGCCACCCCGGATGAGAGGAGATCCAAACACAAGAAACAGAAATGTATACTGCCACTTTCACAAAGATCACGGTCATAGCACAAAAAATTGTAAGATCCTCCACGACGAGATAAAAGAACTCATCCATCGCGGATATCAAAAAAAATTTGTATTAAATGATAATAAAAGTTAAACAGGTCGGTAGGGGGAGCAAAGTAGAGATGCTCCCAAATTCAGCAATAGGCAAAATGAGCAGCCATAGAGACAGTTGCCCGAAGAGAGGCCAGTTTGAGGAGTAATACAAATGATCACCGGCGGGTCAATTGTCACGGGCTGCACTTCAGCCGCAGCGAAAACATCAGCTCGCGAGATAGAAAGAGAAGAACAAAATCCTTCGAAGCGGCCGAGGTTAGAAGAGCCTATTTTCTTCATCGAGGATGACGCATGCGGAGTCCAGTACCCCCACGATGACGCGCTCGTCATAAAGATAAGAATTAATGACTTCGAGGTGAAGCGCGTCCTTATCGACTCCGGCAGCTCGGCGGACATACTCTTCAAGGATACTTTCGACAAACTACAGCTCCAAGAGAGCGACATCAAGCCCGCGAACACTCCCTTTGTAGGCTTCAGCGGAGAGGAAGTCAGGCCCCTGGGAAGAGTTACAGTACTTGTGGAGGTCAGTACCTGGCCTAGCATAGTGAGATTCGACCACACTTTCTTAGTGGTTGCAACTCCCTCCCCGTACAACGCCGTAATAGGTCGGCCTATCACCCACACTCTACGCGTAGTGGTGTCCACCTATTACTTGGCTATGAAGTTCCCCACGGACTTCGGAGTTGGGGTAGCGCGAGGTGACCAGCTCGAGTCTCGAAAATGCTATGTCGCCGCCCTCAAAGGGAAAGCCAAGGCAGTAGACGACCTCGAGTTGGAGCGACCTGTGGAGCACACCGAAGAGCGAGCTACACCTATAGAAGAAACGGTCTCTGTACCCACTTCAATATAAGATCCGGCCAGGACTCTCCAAATCGGCGCTTCGATTGAGGAGCCTCTACGATCTCAGTTGGTAAGCTTCTTACTTCAAAACTTAGATGTTTTTGCATGGTCTGCGGCAGAGATGCCCGCTCTTCGGTGTGCCCCGTTAGAATAATCACTCACAAGTTGAACACTGATCCTATAGTTAGGCCCGTTAGACAGAAGAATCACAACTTAGCCCCAGAGCGCTGGAGAATAGTTGACGAGGAGGTCGGGAAACTCCTTGCAACCGATTTCATCAGGGAGGTCCATTACCCGAGCTGGGTGGCTAACCCCGTTCTGGTAAAAAAGGCCAACGGTAAGTGCCGCATGTGCATCGACTATACCGACCTGAATCGAGCTTGCCCAAAGGACTGCTTCCCACTTCCCAAAATCGACTGTTTGGTGGACGCGGCCTCAGGGCACGAGTTACTGAGCTTTCTGGATGTTTATTTGGGCTACAACCAGATTAGGATGAACCCTGCCAATGAGGAAAAAACGGCCTTCATAACTGAGCTCGACCTGTACTGTTACAAGGTCATGCCCTTCGAACTTAAAAATGCTGGTGCAACATTTCAAAGACTTGTAAACCGACTGTTTGAGCCATTGATCGGCAAAAAAGTAGAGTGTTATGTAGACGACATGGTCGTCAAAACTCAATTTTCAAATGATTTAATAAAAGACTTGTATTGTGTTTTTCAAATTTTGCACAAGTATAATATGAAATTGAATCCCAATAAATGCGTCTTCGGTGTCACTTCGGGTAAGTTCCTGGGTTACATCATTAACCGACGCGGTATCGAGGCCAACCCTGAGAAAATTAAGGCTATCCTAGACATGAGACCGCCCCGTAAATTGAAAGAGGTTCAAAGGTTGAACGGTCATATCGCCGCCCTGAGCCGTTTCATGTCTAAATTAACAGATCACTGCTTGCCTTTCTTCAAGGCAATCAAAAGAAGCAGACTTCGAATGAACCGAAGAGTGCCAGCTTGCTTTCGACGAGATCAAAAGGTACCTCGCCAGCATACCAGTTTTGACCCAACTTGAGGAGGGAGAGATTTTGAAGCTGTACCTCTCCACGAGTGACGAGGTAGTCAGCTCGGTACTGATAAAAGAAGTAGATCGGGTCCAATGACCCATCTACTATGTTAGCAAAGTTTTTCCGAACGCAGAAACGAGATATCCAGAAATTGAAAAGTTGGCGTACGCGCTAGTCATCGCAGCTCGGAAGCTTCGGCCATACTTCCAGGCTCATACCATCGTCGTCCTCACCAACAAACCTCGAAGGCAAGTCTTGCTCAAGCTTGAGGTTTCCGGTAGATTGATGAAGTGGGCCATTGGACTTAACGAGTACGACATCCAGTACGAGCCCCGAACTGCTATCAAGGCCCAAGACTTAGCCGACTTTTTGGCGGAATGTACCTTTAGCGCTGTAGTCCCTGAGTTGATCGAGCCCGAGCACGGAGAAGCTTCAACCAGTGCGGCACCTCTCCTGATTAGAACGAACCCTACGTGGGATGAGGAGCCCTGGATCCTTCATGTGGATGGCTCGTCAAATCAGCAAGGCCGTGGAGCTGGAATCATTCTGTACGGGCCACGCGGGGTGAAACTGGAGTACGCGCTTCGGTTCGAGTTCAGTGCGTCCAACAATGAAGCAGAGTACAGAGCGTTAATAGTCAGGCTCGCCTTAGCAAACGAAGTACGAGCTAAACACCTCATCATCTGCAACGATTCCCAGCTCGTTGTCAATCAAGTCACCGACGATTATGAAGCCCATGAACCGACCATGGTCGCCTACCTAGACAAAGTCAGAGAAGCCCTGCAAGATTTCCAGTCCTACTTCATCAAGCAAATCCCGAGGTCCGAGAACGCTGAAGCCGATGCCCTATCCCGATTAGCCAGCACAACCGATAACACTATGAGAACCGTGTACATAGAGAACTTGCCTCGGCCTAGCATTCTCGGGGGGGTAGAGGAGGTCGCTTCTGTTGCGCAAGCAGAGACGATCTGGATTGATCCACTCGCGAGCTACCTGCTCCATGGGACACTCCCTACTGAACGTAATGCCACCAGAAGGGTAGAGCATCAGGCAGCCAAATACGTTATGATAGACGGACGGCTATACCAAAGATCCTACACGCTTCCTTATCTGCGTTGTTTACGACCTTCCGAAGCTGAGCTCGTACTCCGCGACACTCATGAGGGTTTGTGCAGCGAACACCTGAAGGGCAGGGCTCTGGCCCAAAAAGCGCTACGACAGGGTTACTACTGGCCAGCGATGAAGGCAGATGCGATTAAGTTCGTCAAAAGATGCGACAAATGTCAAAGGCACGCCAACATCCACCACCAGCCTGCTGCCGACCTAAAGTACCTCACCAGGCCATGGCCCTTCGCACAGTGGGGAATCGATATACTTGGACCATTCCTGCCAGCGACAGGACAGAGGAGATTCCTAGTGGTAGCAGTTGACTACTTCACGAAGTGGGTGGAGGCCGAACCTCTTACGACGATCACAGCACGGAGTATGCAAAACTTCTATTGGAGGAATATAGTTTGCCGTTTCGGACTACCTCGAGTGCTTATCTCTGACAACGGCAAGCAGTTCGAAGACGTAAAGTTCCAGAACTGGTGCAATGACATGGGGATACAACAGAACTTCACCTCGGTCGCACATCCTCAAGCCAACGACCAAGCGGAAGTCACGAATAGGGACATCCTCCGCGGACTGAAGGCACGCTTAGCCTGAGCTAAAGGATTATGGGTTGACGAACTACCCAACGTACTTTGGGCTTATCGGACCACTATAAAGACCGCCACGAGAGAGACTCCCTTCAACCTCACCTACGGCACGAAGGCAGTGATCCCAGCTGATATCGAGGTGCCTACACTATGCTTGGAGGCATATGATGAAGAGGCAAACCAGAGCGAGCTACGCACCAACCTCGACCTACTTGAAGAGGTACGAGACCTCGCATACATTAGAACCGCGGCCTACCAGTAGAGAGTAGCTCGGTACTATAACGCTAGAGTCAAGAAGCAGAACCTCTGCGTTGGAGACTTGGTTCTTCGCAAAGTCATGGTGCTTGAGTCCGGTGTTGGTAAGCTCGGACCGAATTGGGAAAGACCCTACCGAGTAAAGCGAGTGCTTGGGGAAGGTACGTACGAGCTCGAAATGTTAGAGGGGAAATAGGTACCTTGGGCATGGAATATCGTCAACTTAAGGCAATACTATCTATAATTGCCGAACTAGGGAATGGACTGTGAGTGGCCCCCCCTTAGGGCCTAAGGGCCAAGACGTCGAGCTCGCAAAAGACCTCGGCACCATATAAGTCCCAGTCTTCTCCTCGGCATAGGCACATAAGACCCAGTCGCCTCCTCGGCATGGGCGAACTCCAAAGGAGAGTGGAGTATGAGTTGCTCCCTCAGCCTAAGGGATAAAAGCGCCGAGCTCACAAAAGACCTCAATACCATATAAGACCTAGTCGCCTCATCGGCATAGGCGAAGTACTTTTAATGCCTAAGGCGCATGCAGCTCGGGTATGAGTCTATGATGCATAGTCCACTCCGGCATACAACAGGTTGAACCCGTTAGGGACAACCGACATCAACTTAAGTAGCCCGTGTGCAGGCAGGTCGGGTATATATCCTACTATGTCGCTCACCTCGGTGTACATCATAAAAATTGCCCCTACTAAGTACGGGGCAATAGTTTGGGGTGACGACAATTGAGAAACCTCCACTTCGGTTATCTAGCTCGACAGCTCAACAGTTCGGGGTAAAACGACCACTTCGGCCAAAAAAGGTTATTTGCACGACACTTAGCAAAAAGTGTATTTCATTATAAAGAGTTCATTACAAAATGGGGAGAGAAAATAAAAGAAAATGTTGAGCTCGCAGGCTCGAAGTACAAAGAACTATTAAGGGCACTCATCGCCCTCGCCCAAAGCTTCGGCGGAAGAACCAGCCTTGTCATCGGCACCAGCTTTGTCATCGGCACCGACCTCTTCAACGTCAAGTAGCTCACCATCGCTCTCTGCCTCGGAGTCCAGGTCACCAGCAGCTTCAAGGGCCATCTCTTTTGTGACTCACGAAGTAGTGATGGCACTCATATCGAGTTGCGAGAACTCGCGCTTGGTCATCCATCTACTGAGCTTGAAGCCTTTACAGTAGCCCTTCGATCCGGCCTCGATCAGCTCCCTCGAACTCCTCCGAGTTCTTATAATCCTCGACGACCTTGACCTTGGCCTCCTCTATGGCTTTGAGAAGGATCTCAGTTCGCTCCTTGACGTCCGCCTCGAGGTTCTCCACCTGTCGCTTCAGATCCGTCTTCTCCGACATCAGCGAAGTGATAAGATCTTTCTGAGCTAGCGCACAGTTCTCCAGTTGACTGATCTTGCCGCGAGCTAAATTCAATTCAGTATGAGCCTCGCGGGACAAACTCTCAGCAGCTAGAGCTCGCTTTAAGTGCTGCTCAGATTGGTAAGTCAAGGCGTGCACGGCGGAGTTCACCTGCCAAGAGTATAAATTAGTACCAGCAAAGCTGCAAATATAAAAATCAAGGTAGAACAAAACTTACCACCATGCAATGAGTAGCCGCCCGAGCCCCGAGTTGAGTAGGCGATAGCTCGGCCCAGCTTGAGACTTCCTCAGCATACACAACTCCTTTGCTCTTATGGAGGCTGCATTGCGGGGTCAGGATACTTTGAACTGTTCCCTTGCTCCCCGAAGAAGCAATAGTTGTCGTAGGGGCGGGTCCCAAAGATGTCTTGGGCTCACGAGGTGGGGCCTTCTCCGACTGCTCCGAGTCAATCACTGGAGGTGCACTGGAAGGCTGTTCGGGCTCAGGAATGGTGGGCTGTGGAGACTCAGTACGAGCTCTTTTAGTAGCTCGCTTTTTCTTCCCTTTCATCTGCCCAAAAAGCTTATCTGCACCAAGCTTCATGGGAGCTGCAACAGAACTTGACGTTAGCGACGTCAACAAGAATAGAGTACCATCTATGAAAATAAGATACCAACTCTAAACCAAGACGACCTACCAGGACTCAAGCCGGCCTGCACGAGCTTATCTTCTGCGATGTAGTCCGTGAAGTTGAGGCCGAGCGCCGCCCAAGACTGGAGCGTCTCTCTTGTCTTCAGGTCTAGTTTAATACCGGAATCCTGAGTGGCTGCCCTCCAATGGGTTAGAAAGGGCCATCCCGCGGAACTACAGACCACGAAGTAATATTGCTTCTAGGCCGGGATCCTATTGGGTAGATCATGTAGAAGTTTATAGCCCGGGCGAGGGGATAGATAGTAGGTTTGCCTATGCTCGGGGAGAACGCAAGAAGCATTCTTCTTGATAGATAAAATAGAAGAAAAGGTATTGAGGTCGAGGGGCAAGGCGTAATAATAGAAGAGTGAAATGGTCCCAACTACATTACGAATAGAGTTCGGGTGAAGTTGGTCTATGGTTACGTCAAAGAACTTCAAGACCTCTATTATCAAAGGGTGTAAAGGAAGACGGAGACCAGCCACGAGCTGCTCTCCAAAAATCACGATCTCATTGTGACCGTGCTCCCAAGGGAAGTTGCCTAAGGGAAGACTATAGGTATACTTGCTCGGGAGGTTGTATTGATAGATTAAAGCCCTAAGCCTGTCCACGGTCATCGTCGAGAGAAGTGGACGTCGGGTTATCCGTGTTCTCTTGTGCCTCACAGGATGACTGCACCTCGGGAGGACCGATCTGAGCCGAGGTTCCTTCCTCGGGCTCATCTAAAAGGCTATCGAAACTAAAACTGGACATAACTACAAATTGAACTAAAATTGAAAAGGAAGGCTAGGGAAGACTCACCCAGAAAAATGACTGAACTGGGAAAATGACGAATTGGAAAACCCGAGCTAAAGAATCTAAGCACGACCTCTGAGCGAAGGCTAGTGAACTTGTGGCGAAGACAAATGTCCCGGGTCCCCCCTATTTATAGCCGCTATGTCCGAGAATCAATGGTCAAGATCAAGGCAATCCAACGACTCTCAAGGAAACCGGTTGTGCGACCCCCGAGGTTGAAATCGGTTTAGCGCATTTTTTGGCATCCGCAGAATTTATAGATGTGTGACGTCCGCGCATGAACTGTACGCAACCCGGGTTATCCTTGATTGAGCCGAGCAGCGAACTGGTCCGACCAACGAACTATCCGACTGGACGGCCTAGACTTTGAGCCAAATCCACCCGTCATGTCGTGAACTCCCCACACCAGGTCAGGACCCCTGGCTCGGGGAGTAGGGGGCAATTGATGGAGGGTGATTTGGCCCGACCTCATAATAAGGGGACACGTGGGCATGACTCGACATAGGTGACAACTCGACATAGCCAGCTCGCTACAAAGTGACATTCCACTACCCCGAACTAAGGGTTCTTCGAGCAGAGATCATCCCGAACTAAAGGCACCTTGGTACTAGGTCGCGACACCAGTACCCGAACTAATTCAGTTCGGGGAATACGAGTCTTAGCTCGAGGACATCAGTTCGGGGAGAAACCAGCTCGGGTATACCGATATGCCCTTAGTATAATCCCGAAAGTCACTCCAACGGTTCCCGAATTTTGCGGGATCACACCTCGTAACAACTAAGCATTATCTCCCTAGCCGATTCGGGTGGAAGTGATTAACCTTATCAACCGATAATGTTATCTCCAGTTAACACGGAAACCGATTTTATCATGGCACTGATCTCGGAACTACTCCGCGAAGCCTGCGAGGACTCCATTATATAAAGGTCCCCCCTCCAGGGGCCCAAGGTACGCATAATTACTACTTTCTAGCCTTCTCGTTTACTAAACCACTTTCAGCTCGCAAGTTACTGACTTAAGCATCGGAGCGACCTCGCTGGGTAAGCACCCCCGGGTTCTCTGATTCTTGCTGTGCAGATTCACTAAGTCCGTCATCTACTGAAAACCACTTCATCTCCAGCCAAGAGTAGCCAGGTTGCGTCGCATCAGAGGACATCATCGAGAGAAAAATCTCAAATATGTAGGAGCCAGAGCATACTCTCCACGTACTTTGTTAGGCTAAAAGCGGATCGACTTGAAGAAATTATCTATGAGGTCGCGGTCTATAGGGAAAGTCTTGAGTCTTGACTCATAGACATAGGTCGCCATTAAGAGATGGAAATGTTACCCAAAATACATAGAAAGACTTGAAAATGAGAACTTGTGCTGGGAAGCTCCATAGAAAATCAAAAGGGAAGTTGTCTGTTTCTTGAGCTCTACTTATCTTCGCTTCAAAGTTCAAACTTCATAGGCTGCTAAAAGGTCAAAACGCGTAGTGATTTTAAGGTGCTGTTTCTTATCATTTGAGTTTTTCAGACAACGGTTACGTCTTGGAATTGATAAAGCAATTCTGGGTTCCGAGCATATTTTACAGGGGAGAATGACTGATCAGTCCAGCTTAGAATTCTTTATCCCCACCATATAGGGGATTAATCCTGACCGTGGATTGATACTAAATTCACGGGCAGGATGCAGTTTATAGAGGAGCCCGGGGGCTACTAGTAGACTATGGCAGGCTATAATTCAGAATTCTGCATTAGATTGCAGTGTACTTAACCCTAGTGCGAACCGGGTTTGTGGTCAACTTAGACCTGACTCTAAGGTTTGGGGTTGGGGCCTAAGGCCTGAGGCTGAGGTCAAGCACAATCTTGCCAATATGGACTTACCCCACACTAAAATTTGATGCAATCAAGTAGTGTTTGGGCACAGACTGGGCATGGATTGATCAATGAGTCCACTCTAAAATTTAATATACATGTGTGCATGTATGTATTTATTTATACAAATATTTATACAAATATATATGCATGTATATCTATATATATAAATATATATCTATATTATTTATGCATAAATATGTACAGTTGGGCTGGGTTGGGGTTGGGCTAAGTTTGGATTACTTAAGGTTTAGCCCTAGACCCTACCCAAAAATTAAAAAAAAAAATGAAAAATCCAAAGTATCTTATAAATCTGCAAACACCTCCTAAGAGATTAGCTTTAGAAACGGTCATGCAATTACCAAAGTATCTTATAAATCTACAAAACCCAGGACTATATCGCCACTAAAATATATCAAGTTCCCTTGTGGACTATATAATGAATAGGAGCATCATGTGAGAAGGCTGGTCCATCCAAGAAACACTTCACTGCCTTGATTTTCAGAGTCAAACAGTCATTGAATTTCAATTATTACATAACTAGAGAAGAAAAAGAAACACATCAGAAGTGAACAAGTAGGAAAGCCACAAAAGATACCCATGTCCTGCACAGATTGTTTCAAATGGTCATGTGGCATATCCTATCGTCCCCCAAGAAAACTAGGGTTTCATCATCCATGGTTTAGTCAGGAGGTGTCGTTCTCTGAACAAGGGTTTATCATTTTCAGCCTGGCCTGGGGTATAGGTTCACATGAGATCCACGAATTTTCACGCTGGGCCTGGGCCCAATTCTTCAGGCCCATCTCAGCCTGAAATTATGTATATGAATTAAGGCCCCGTTTGGTTTGTGGGAATAGGGGTCTGGAATCGGAATTGGAATGGGTTATTCCGATTGGTTGGGTGGAATCGAAATCCCATTTCCATTCCTGCTGGAATGGCATTCCCTCATTTGAGGGAATGGGCATTCCTTGTCCTTCCCTTGGGAATGAAATCCCATTCCTACTGATTTTAATTCATATTGCCATTCCTATCTGAACCAAACAGATTATGAGAATGGACCATTCCGATTCCAGTTCCAAAGGATTTTGATTCCGATTCCGAAAGATTTTAATTCCGGTTCGGATTCCAATTCTGATTGCAAACCAAACGGGCCCTAAATATATACATATATTATTTCATTTCATATTTAATATTGCATATGCAAACTAAGGGTGCAAAGTCTGGCGGGTTGGGCTGGGTTTATGGTCAACCTGGACCTGATGGTCCTGGCCCTAAAATTTGGGCTTAAGCCTGAGGTCAAGCCCGATCTTCCCAACCTAAGCCTAGCACACATTGTAATTTGATGCACTCAGGTTGAGCTCAGGCCTGAGCCAGGCTCAGGTTGGTCAATGAACACACTCTAAAATTATGCATATATGTATTTATACAAATAAGTATACATACATTAATGTATATATGTATGAATGGTACCTGGACCAGGCTCAAACTACCTAAGGTCTAGGCTCAAAATTGGCCTGAAAAATAAAATGCTTGACTTCTTAGGCCTGAACCCAGCCCAAGGATCGAAAATTTAAGTCCAGCCCATGTAAAATTTTACGTTAGGCTGGTCGGGCTCAAGCTGGCCCACCCAAATTGCACTCCTAATATAAACATTATAATACAAAGCAGCGAAAGTAGGTTTTTTTTGGTACTGTATCACTCGCCTTTATGCCACCATAGGGATCGTATTTCAATTTTTCTTGGCATAGTACAGGCTGTACGACACTAATTTTCAGCAACATTCCAATCACTCTTCTCAAAGGTGGGGGAGCCGATTGTAGCGAGCCACCACTCGGTTGGTGGTATGGAGTAGGTTTGGAGCCTTTGATCAACACTCTAAACTAAGTATGGAAGATCAATATTCGTTGTTCTTACCTCCTGTGTTGAATTCTCTTCTGGTGATATAATATAGTGTTGTTAGCTATAAAATAAAATAAAAAACACAAAAACAGAAACAATGAGTTTGGGTAGGGCTTGGGCTGAGTTTGGAGGGATTTTAATCCAGCCCAACAACCTAACTCTAAGAAATACATTTCAATTCATACTAACTGTAAGAAATGCATTTCGATTCACACAGTTTTAAGTTCTTTTATGGGCAAATTTCTTAAAGTACCCTTGAGGTTTGGGTAATTGACTAACTCTATTCTTACAATTTACATATTTTTTTAAAGCATTCCTAAATTTTCTGACAATTGTCTAAAGCTTCTCCTACCTTTATCTGTTTTTCACACTTGTTTACGTGATTAATATATTTTTCAAAAATTCCTAAAATACTCAGTCGAAAAGAGCATTAAAATGGCATTTTATATCTTCGAGGTAGAGAGGTGGGGTGTGGAGAATTGGTAGCTTAGGATTCAGGAGACGAGGAGGAGGAGAAAGGCAGAGAGACCATCGTGAAATGCATTGAAACGCCATTTTATTTATGTGAAAGCTTTGGCTTTGCCATCTTTTGCACTGATTCTTGAGCTTGAAAGACCTGTGTCTATCTCTGGATGCTAATCATCTAGTTTTTTGTTAATGGGTCCTCAGCTTAAAGGTTGTTTCATGTCTTCTTTGTTTTTCACAATCTTTCTCTTCTTCTCTGTTTCCTTAGCTCAAATAAACTTATTTTGATGCAGAAAGCTACCGTTTTCTTGGGAGGCTGCAATATTTCACCCTCGGTATTGCCTATCAAAGCCAGAGTCCTCCCACTATGGTTTCTAATCATATTCAGTCAATCTTTTTAGCCATTTGATGAGTACTGCAATGTGGCCAACCCTACCGCTGTTCCGCGTAAACTGTGGTCGGAAGTTGTACATGAAAATACCCTTTTGTGAAGCACCTTGCCGCTGTACAAGAAAATATCTTCTTCATCGCATCACCAGTTGAAAGTTGCAGGTAATGGAGACAGTTGTACGTTGATATTTGTAGCGGTAATCGTTGCAGGTAATGTAGTTTCTCCTTTCCTCCTCCAAGGAATATCTTTTGAGAATGAACTATTTGAGACACGCCCATGTCAGAGACCGAGGATCAATATCGTAATTTTTCATTTTGTTAATTTTAATGGAAGGTTAAAACTGACATTTTCTGGAAGATGACAATTGTCGGTAAAACTTAGGAGGGGGTATTTTAAGATAATATGTAAACAATAAAAATAGGGAATGGACTGTGAGTCGTCCCCCCAGGGCCTAAAGGGCCAAGACATCGAGCTCGCAAAAGACCTTGGCACCATATAAGTCCCAGTTGCCTCCTTGGCATGGACACATAAGACCAGTCGCCTCCTCAGCCTAAGGGATAAAAGCGCCGAGCTCACAAAAGACCTCAGCACCATATAAGACCTAATCGCTTCATCGGCATAGGCGAAGTACTTTTAATACCTAAGGCACAGGCAGCTCGGGTATGAGCCTATGATGCATAGCCCCCTCCGGCATACAACAGGTTGAACCCGTTAGGGACAACCGACATCAACTTAAGTAGCCCGTGTGCAGACAGGTCGGGTATATACCCTACTATGTCACTCACCTCGGTGTACATCATAAAAATTGCCCCTACTAAGTACTGGGCAATAGTTCGGGGTGACAACAAGTGAGAATGAACTATTTCAGACACGCCCATGTCAGAGACCGAGGATCAATATCGTAATTTTCCATTTTGTTAATTTTAATGGAAGGTTAAAACTGATATTTTTTGGAAGATGACAATTATTAATTAATTTTATAAACCTTAGGGATACTTTAGAAAATTTGCCTTTTGTTGATAGAAGACATTCAAGCTAAATAGAACTCTTTTACAAAAAGAGCTAATTAGAACTCATTTTCCACCACTGAGTGATTCATATATGATAAACAAATGGCTGTACCATCAAAGTTGAATGATGGTAGATGCATGTTTCAAGTGTTTTGTATCTTAGACTTAGCTTAGTATTTTGTAGCTTAGAGTGGTTTGGTTTGCACCAAAATAATAAGTATCTGTTTGGTTTATAGTTGAAATCAAAATCCCTTCCTTGAAATCAGAATCAGATTGGGCTATTCCCCTATATGTTTAGTTCAGACCGGAATCAGAATTAATTGGAGTGGATTTCATTCCCAAGAGAGAGGGAGAAAATAATCATTACCTTAAATGGGGAATGCCATTTCACCAGCAATGAAAAACATATTCCGATTTCACCTAACCAAACGGTTGAAATTGAAATAGACCATTCCAATTCCTGATCCCTAATCCCATGAATCAAATTGACCCTATATGTTCTATTCTCCCCTTATTCTATATTTACAACAGTTGTTTTGATATTCTTTGGCCCTGTCTTTCTATTTTGGATAGTATATGCCAGGAGCCTAGATCTCTTAAAAGCAGACCCTAAGAGCACTGCATCAAAGCACACAGTAGGAATATCTCTAATACATGTATGGTAAATTCATGGATAGATATTTCCACTGTGTAGCTGGATGGATGTTAGTGCTCTGACAGTATTCAGGAGATCCCCTCATGCACCAAGTCTTATTTTTTTCTTAATTTTCTTAATGTTGTATATATATTCTTAGGTTGACAAATAAGCTTGTCCATCTGGTTGGGAACCAAATGGAAGCTCATCCTTTGGTTTTAGTGATGTCATAACCTTCATGATCTATGGATTCTTTTTAAACAAAAACCGTTGCACATCTGATGTTATCGAGGATACGAGTGTCCTCTTAATCAAATCCTATTTTTCGAATTCATTACATGTCAAGTTAGTAAACAATGTGAGAAGCCTTTTGTTGTGTAGACCTTAGAAATGATGGGTCTCAAATCAAAGATGTTCTTTTAGCTAGATTTCATAAGCAAACACATTGTGGCTTGGGTTAGAAATTAGTTTATTCAAGTAAGGCAATAATGGGAAAAATACAAATTAATTTATTCTGTCGTTAGACCATTCAAAGCTAAAATCCCTAAAATCTACAAAACTGGAAAAAACATCTTATCGCGTATCAGACCAAATATCCTGAAAAAAAAAAATTAAGGAAAAATAATTACTTGAGTTAACAAGAATTCGAAAGAGACTTGTGTACAAATGAACTGGCATGCAATTTTACTAAATTTCACTATATCTTAATATGCAAGGTGTCAATCGATTGGTTTTGGATTGGACCAAAATCAATTTGGACGGATTAGACAGACCAACAACATATATTGGATCGGACCAATTCGGTCCAAAACATTTGTTAGATTGGATTGAACCTAGTCCATCCAATAACAAACTTATATTGGATTGGGTTGGATTAAGTTAATATCTGGTTCATTGATATAAGATAAGAATATATGTATAAATGAATCGGGTTTGGGTTGAAACCAATCAAAATCAAAATGAATTTGAACAGATTGGATAGTTTAAACATTAAATTGGATCAATCCAAATTGGTCCAAAACATTCATTGGATTGGATTGGACCTGGTCCATTTATAATGGATTCACATTGGACTGGATTGGATTGGACCAAATCCAATCCAATTGACACCCTTATTAATATGGATACACTGGTTTTGTACCCATCCACCCTTCAGGCAATGAACAACGACCCGACAACAAATAGCATCCACAATAGAAGAGTACAATGAAATGGGTAGCAAGACACCACTCATCTCTATCACAGATCACCCTCCTGTGTTCTTGACCTACAACCGAGTAAAGTTGAAGGTTGTATTCTAAAAGAATTGACCACAAAAGGGTGGATGCTGAGTTTTATTTTGAAGATTTGAAGAATAAATAAGGGAAAAATTGGCCACAAAAGGGTAATATTGGATTCTAAAAGAATTTTATATGTTACGTGGTGTCATATGTGAACTGATTATGATAGAACACTAACGGTTGCTAATGGCAGGGGAGGATTTAGTCAATTTTCAAAAAAAAACTTAAGGATACTTTAGACAATATGTAAACAATAGTCAATAGGAGTAACATTAGTCAATTTCCTAAAAGTTAGGGATACTTTAAGAGATTTGCACCTCTATAAAATATAGAAATGATTTACAATTTAAAAATATTGTTGATGCAATGGAAATTAAATTTAAAAATATTAGAAAAAAAATTCCTTTATGTTGCTTAGCTACAATTTTAGATCCTAGGATAAAAAAGATGATGTAGATGTTTTATTTGAATCTTATTATAAAAATATGAGAATTGATATTGGAACTAAAAAAGAGATGAAGTTAAAAACTTATTATATGACATGTATAATATATATGAATCACAAACATTAGGACATAAGAGTACTTGCACAAGCTCTACTACTGAAACCACTAGTTCTAGTAGTGGAACATCAGTTGCCACTTTATCAACAAATTCATTTACTAAAATTCATTTTTATTTACAAGCTAACTTAATAGATTTTCTTATCACCTCTAAGGAATTATGTAACTTTGATATTTTAGCCTAGTGAAAAGAAAATAGAAAAAAAAATATTTAGTACATTCCACCATGACACATGATTTACTAATCCCTCTGATTTTCATAGTTCCATTGGAGTCTTGTTTTAATGCAAGTACCAATATATTGGATGACAAGAAAAGCTGCATGAATGACGAAAGCTTTGAAATGTGCATATGTTTTGAGGATTAACTTGACGTAGAAGATAGACTTTAAGATGAAAGAGGACATGACACTTCAACTAATGGTTCACCGGATGTGTATGATATAAATAAAGATCAAGGAGATAGAAGAGGTGGAACTTAAAGAAAATATTGAAGTCAAGTCAACATTTTTTGAATATTCAATAATTATATAATATTTATAAAAATTGTAAATTTTGTTTGTCAAATTTTTAAAATTTATTTGTTTTTTTCAATCCAATTGTAAACTTTTATTTTCGATTTTATAATATTATTTTATTACAATTCCATTGTATTTTTCAATTTAATTTTATTACTTGATATATGATCAATTATATACATAAAATTCAAATGAAATAATTTTTTTGGTATTTTCTTTTCAAATTGTTTTCTATTTTATATTTTTAGTGTTTTTATTGTTAATTTTTATTATTTTCAAAATTTTTGTTATTTTTTTACTTAGCAAGAAAAGGTAGAAAAAAGTAAACAAAAAAGGAACAAGCTCGTGGCCCAACAAGATATGAGCCTACATGGGCTTGGGTTGCGAGTAGGGTTGTCAATCGACCGATTTTGGTTTGGTTTCAATCCGATCCAAACCTTATCAAATCAGATTTGGACGATCCATTATAATTATTGGATTGGGCCAATCCAATATAAATTAGTCCATATTCTTATTGGTTTGAATTAAACCTAAACCAAATTTCCAATAATCCGATCATGAGGCCAAACCCTTGTCCAATTTGAAATCAATTAAAACTGAAAACATCATAAAATCACTTTTACAAAACATTTTTATAAAAGCACTTTTATAGAAGTACTTTTATGAAAAGTATTTTTACGAAAGCACTATTATAAAAAGACTTTTACAAAAGTACTTTTATGAAAGCACTTTTATAGAAGTAGTTTTATAAAAGCACTTTTACAAAATCACTTTAATAAAAACATTTTTACAAAAGTACTTTTTTGAAAGCACTCTTATAAAAGTACTTTTACACGAAAGCACTTTTATGAAATCACTTTTACAAAAAAACTTTTATGAAAGCACTTTTACAAAAGTACTTTTATGAAAGTAATTTTATAAAAACACTTCTATGAATGCACTTTTATAAAAACACTTCTACGAATGTACTATTATAAAACACTTCTACAAAAGTACTTTTATAAAAGTACTTTTATGAAAACACTTCTACAAAAGTACACTTCTATGAAAGTACTTTTATAAAAGTAATTTTACAAAAGCACTTCTACAAAAGTACTTTTGCAAAAACACTTCTACAAAAGTACTTTCATAAAGTCCATGAAAATACTTTTACAAAAGCACCTTTTTGAAGTACTTTCAATAAAATGCTTTTGTAAAAGCACTTTTATGAAAATATTTTTATCAAAGCACTTTTAGAAAATTGTTTTTTCAATGCTAAAAGTGCTTTTATATAATTTTTGATATTTCATTCGGTTCGGATTGGATCCAATCCAATCCATTTATATTTTAATAGTTTGTATTGGATTTGGACTGAATTGAGTCCAGTCCATTTATAAATAAACTCACATTGGATTGGATCGAATTAGACCAAATCTGTCCAATTGACACTTCTGATTGCGAGACATACCGAGCTTCCCTTGTAAGGGATTCTGAGCTAGGCATGGCTTGCCAAAGCTGCATGTCGGCATGACACAACCTGCTATAGTGTGGGTGGCCCAGACTATACATATAGTTATAAGTTTATTTTTTTATTTAATATTTTTTTGTCATATAGATTTTTTATTTAATTTAAAAGATTAAAACATGTTTTATTTCCAAACAATAATTCATTTTATGAATCCTCATAATTTAAACGAGTACTTGTCTTTTTAGTGGAGGAAATAATCATCCGCCTTTTCGAGAATGGAGATAGCTATCATTTTAAGCTCATACTTTTCTTTTAAGAGTGGATAGATATCTGTGCGGTCTAAACCTGTGCTGCCACATGTCTCAAAATGAACTAGAAAGCTCGTAATGTTCCAAACTAACCTAATAGCACACATATCTATCTATATACATGTGCTAAATTATTGTCATGTCATAATATTTTTGTACAAAACATAAAATAGCACACATATATGTACTGTATGTATATACACAATATATAATTATATGCAGGCCGGATTGGGCGAAGCTAGAAATAATCACCCCTAAATTCAAATATCTATGGCTGTCTACATCCTTCGTTAATTTTGAGAGCAAACGTTGAATGTTTCAAATTCTTATTTGACAGCAACTTTTAAGTTGAGTGCAAAACCTTGTATTTTATTTGTATTTATACCGTACATATTTATATTTGTGCTTCTTTCAAACTGAGCCTAAGGCTGTATGGTCCCCTGACCCCTTGTTCTTCTCCCCTCACACCCGAGTTCTCTTCTCCTTCTGGCACCGGCGATCTGCAACGACAACCGGCGGGTACTCTCCAGCTCAACTTTTTCACACATTTCTTATTTTTTCTGATATTTTGGTTTTTCAGAAATCAGAGAAACCGGCGGCAACAGTGCTTTATCCTCCGGATCCGGCGATCATCCGGAGGTACTCTCCAGCTCTCATATTTGAACTTTTTTCACACATTTCTTATTATTATTTTTTTCTGATGTTTTGGTTTTTCAGAAATCAGAGAAACCGGCAGCAACCGGCGGCAACAGTGCTTTATCCTCCGGATCCGGCGATCATCCGGAGGTACTCTCCAGCTCTCATATTTGAACTTTTTTCACACATTTCTTATTATTATTTTTTTCTGATGTTTTGGTTTTTCAGAAATCAGAGAAACCGGCAGCAACCGGCGACAACTTGCAGCAACATGTGGAGCAGTGGGAGCACCACTTGTTGCGCTCAAGCTCTCATCCACTCTTTTGTATTCGGCAGACACTGGGATGCTGCTGGTGATTAACAAGATCCAGCCATCTCAACTAGCTGGGGAACAACGTAACGCTGCTAGGCTGTTCAAGCAGCTTAATGGGCATATCCGAAAACCTTGCCCTTGGCAATCCTACTACTATGGATGTCAAGGACGCCATGGAGAAGGTATTGGCGCTTGACAAGGCCTACCCTCTTCCCCTGCTTGGAACAATGCTCGACAAGTTCCCTGCAACTGTAGAGCCTGCTGTGTGGTGGCCGCAACAGCAGAAACGCCGCAGTCATCGGAGAGCCGAGAAGAACGGCTGGAGTGGGAAGCTGGAAGAGGAAATGAAGCAGATTGTAGAGCTGCTGAAGAAGAAAGATATCCAAGAGTATGTGAGGTTGAGCAAATTAGCTTTGATAGTTAGCAGGACCTTAGCAATTACTGGTCCTATATATACTCACTGGCCTGGTTGCCGTTGGGTCTGCTTTGGTGGGAATGGGATCGCCGTTGCATGGATCTTGGGCTGTGCTTTTGGGTGTGGTTGCTGGAGTTATGGCAAGCGTGGTGAATACCTTGGAGCATGGTGGGCAAGTAGGAGATATTTGAGATGTATCGGAGCTCTGCTGGCCAGCTTCTTTAGACTCATGGAAGAGTACATAAAGTACATTATCAAGGAAGGGAAAGCGGGGAGAAGAGAGAATGGAGAGTTATTTGAAATGAGGGTGGCTTTACAACTTGGTAGGAGCATTTCAGAGCTTAGAGATCTCGCTGCGTCGTCGGCATCTTCATCAAGAGAGTTTGCAAGCAACCTCTTCTGATTTTTTCCACTGGATCGATTTTGATACCTACGTACGTGGCCACACAAAGCTTCCTCTGTGTTTTAATCCTCAATTTTGTATAGAACACCGCCTACCAAAAATAAATAAATAGGCCTTCTAATCATGACATTATTATATATTTCCAGAAAATTCGATCGTACGTCTTTCTTCTTTCTCAACCTAGGTTAATCTACTTCGACAACTAACAGGTGGATAAAACCATGAATCATGATCTTCCATGTCCTTGTATGCACTGTTGCCGCCGGTTTCTCTGATTTCTGAAAAACCAAAACATCAGAAAAAAAAAAGAAATGTGTGAAAAAAGTTCAAATATGAGAGCTGAAGAGTACCTCCGGATGATCGCCGGATCCGGAGGATAAAGCACTGTTACCGTCGGTTTCTTTGATTTCTGAAAAACCGAAATATCAGAAAAAAAAAAGAAATGTGTAAAAAAGTTGAGCTGGAGAATACCCGCCGGTTATCGTTGTAGATCGCCGGTGCCGGAGAAGGAGAAGAGAACTCGGGTGTGAGGGGAGTAGAACGAGGGGTCAGGGGACCAACTGCACGAATTCGAGAGAGTGGGAATAGGGTTTTGACTTTTGAGATTTCAAAGAATATGTTTTGGGAGTTTTGGGGCTAACGGGAGGGATGGACGTCCCGTTAACCCCGCATGCGGGACAAGTGAACAGCGTTTGAAGGGACAGATGGCGCACTACGGGCGTGTGGGGCATTTGTAGGGGCGCAGATTTGAACTCTGCACTACCATGGTTTTGCATCAATATCATCAATATCTTTGCCCATGTGGCGTCAGAAGAACAATAAAATATACACGTAAGCGGTAAATCGTAACTGCGAATTACTTTCCTGAATTCCAAATGGCAATTGTACTGAACATCACGGTAACAGTAGGGTTTAATGGCTTTGATTGTGATTTGTGAGATGAGGATATCATTTGTACTAGCATGAGGACTCCACTTGTTGGTTAGTTGATTTACTGGTATTCCTTGAATGGTAGAATTAAATCCTTGTACTAGCATCGGGTCTCCACTTGCCAGTTGTCACACACTTTACAGAAGGATTAATTTAAAAATTAGAGTAAATTGTTGAAACCTCCCCTGAAATTTGATAATTGTAATCATTTCTCTAACCTTTCTTAGTCATTATATAGATAGACTCCTTTATCGGAATCTTTGCATTGAAATGTTTAAAATATACATACAGTTATTATTGAAGCTGATTTCTATAAAAAAGAATATGAGCTTTATAAAAAAAAAATAGTTTAAGGTTACAGTTTTACCTTTACACAATTGATATAAAGGCAAAATTTGGAAAATAAATTAAAAGGATTTGGAGTAATGATTAATATAAAGAAAAATTTTGAGAAATAAACATTTTAATCAAAAGTAATTATATAGATATTTTGGACATTTTAATACCTTGTGTTAGAAGATTTTAATAAAAGGAATCTACTTGCAACTGTGATAAAACGTTCAAAGGAAGTTATTGCAATTACCAAAATTCAGAAAGTTTCAGCAATGACAATAGAACTTTAGAAAAGGTTTCAAAAATTTATCCTAAAGATTAAAATACTTGAACCACCATGTGTTGAAACTTAAAATGAATTATGACTCTTGTTAAAGGCAAGAATTAATTAATCAATTGGGAAAATTACTTCAATCTCCCTCCCTTAGGTTATCTGACTATCACTTAAAGCTCCTCTATATGTTTTGACGCTTGAAAATCCAGGTTTTGTTTCCCCATTAATGGTTGGGGGATGAGGATTTCGAACTTTCTGTCAATATTTAGTTAGATTTCTTTGCAGAAGTTTTATATTTATCAATTTTTATTTAAAAAAAAAATTATCAATCATAACCCGCAATAAAACTTCAGCCGGTTGCCGGTGATGACCAGTTTAATATCGAAAGACGTCAAAATTTTAGTGGACTTGAAGAAAAAATAACTTCGAGTCCAAACACACTGAATCCGAACTGGTTTGAGCAAATGGTTTTCTGGGTGGTTTTGCCCTGTTGGGGAGTTTGTTTGCGATTTGCTTTGAGCAACAAAAGCTTAAAATATATTAAGAGGTTTTCATCTGGGTTTTCGCTTTTCACTTTTTCAGCATTCTTTCACATGTAGTTAGCTATCATTTATTAGAGAAACCTGGGTTTTTCATTTCTGTATACAGGGTTTGCAACTTTGGTATAATAGAAGTAAAACGGAAATTCTGTGTTCTGTGTATGACCCCTCTCTATGACTGAGAAACCATTGAGATAACTAAATGCAGGGTTAAAATCTACCTTCTTATATATTAACTCATAAAGCAATCAAAATCTAGTTTTTTTTTTTAAAAAAAAAGTTAACCAAATCAAAATCTAGTTGCAAGTCGAAAGCAATCCTTTGTCTAGCGTTCACACTTGTTGGTGGGAATTATCACCTTTCAGAATTAACAAAGTACCCCACCTTGTACAGTTGTACATTGCATGAGTCCTGGGGTTCTGATCCAACGGTCGGTTGTTGGAAAATGGGTCCTTTTCCGGTGAGAGGGAAGAAAAGGAGGAGGGGCGGCGAATTTCATACAGGAGGGAGGGAAGAAGAAGCGGAATTAGAGCGGGTGGAACTGGGATAGGGAGAAATGAAAGAGGTAGACAGCGAGAAACGAAAGCGGAAGTAGCGAGTTTACAAAATTTAAATTGTTTTTGAGTCCACACCGCCGTTAGCATCCATTTTCCGTTAGTTTCGAATTGAGTGGGCGAGGATGACGTGTTCGAAATGTATTGAACGTAACAGAAAATTTTCTGTCCCCAGGGGACAGACGATCCGACTCTCCTGACTCCTCTCATCTTATTTAACATTTCCGGTCGCCATTACCAAACCAAAACAACCTTCCCGTCCGATGCCTCTGCCGGAAATGTCAGATACCAACACTCTCCACGTAGCTATCCTCCCTAGCTCAGGGATGGGTCACCTTGTCCCTGCCGTCCGCCTTGCTGCTTCTCTTGCCGCTCGCAACTGTCGAATCACCTTCATCACCACCCACCCAACCGTCTCCCTTGCCGAGTCACGCCTCGTCTCTCGCCTCGTCTCCTTCTTCCCTAATGTCACTCGACAAGAGTTTCATCTCCTTCCCTTGGACCGCTCAACTGCCAACTCAAATGACCCTTTCTGCCTCCAGTTTGAGACCATCCGCCGCTCCGCTCACCTCCTCTCTCCAATCCTCTCTTCCTGTTCTCCGCCTCTCTCTGCTCTTGTCACAGACCCGAGCTTAGTCTCAGCGGTCATCCCTATCACGGAAAAGCTTCGCCTTGCTAATTACAACCTCTTCATAGCAAGTCCAAAGATGTTGTCACTCTTAATCTACTTCCCTACCATCGCTAATACTGACCTCAGCACCACTTCCTCTAAAACTACCGATTATATCGAAATTCCTGGTATTCCACCCCTACCCAAGTCATGGCTTCCACCACCCCTTGTAGATCCTAGTAGCCTCTTCAGGACCCAGTTCATAGCCAATGGTCAAGAGATAGTAAAATCCGATGGAATTCTGGTCAATGCATTCGACAGCCTAGACAAGGCAACCGTGGCAGCGCTTAACGGTGGTAAGGTGATGGGCAGGTTGCCGCCGGTGATCACGGTCGGGCCGTTTGTACCATTGGAATTCGAGAAGGGCTCACCAGTGGAATGGCTCGACAGGCAACCGGTAGGGTCAGTGGTGTATGTTTGCTTTGGGAATAGGACAGCTGCGTCTAGAGAACAAATTAGAGAGCTGGGTGATGGGCTTGAGCGGAGTGGGTGCAGGTTTCTGTGGGTGGTGAAGGAAAAGAAAGTGGACAGAGAGGATGAGGAGGAGGTGGGTGAGATTGTGGGTCATGGGTTCCTGGAGAGAGTGAAGGAGAAGGGGTTAGTGGTGAAGAGTTGGGTGGAGCAAGGGGAGGTGCTAGCTCACCCGGCTGTGGGTTTGTTTCTCAGTCACTGTGGGTGGAACTCAATCACTGAGGCTGCATTGTACGGTGTGCCCATTTTGGGATGGCCACAAGGTGGGGATCAGAAGATAAATGGAGAGGTAATTCCAAAGAGTGGGTTAGGGATATGGGTTGAGACTTGGGGTTGGGAAGAGATAGTGAAGGGGGAAGAGATAGGGGACAAAATTAGGGAGATGATGGGAGATGAGAAGCTGAAAGTCCAAGCAGCCCGTATTGGGGAAGAGGCTAGGAAGTCTGTTGGAGTTGGTGGAAGTTCTTACAAAGGATTGGAGGGATTGGTTGAGAAGATGAGAAAGGGAAGAGCTTGAGTGGAGCAGATCATACTTCTGCATGCAGAGGTTACGTCGACAATGATGAAGTGTTTTGGTGAACCCTGTTTGGTCGATGTCCTGTTCATCTGCTGATATATCAAGCTTTAATAACTTTGTTGAACCTTTTAGTTGTAGTAGCTAATGGTAGTCTCGTCTCTGTGGTGTAGGAGGTAGTGGTGATGGGTTGATGTAGGTTGTTTTTGTTTATGTTTGTACTGATGGTCTGAGTTCTGGTTTCCTCTTTCAATAAATTTCTAGTTAACCAAAACAGAATGTGAGCATCATTTATTTTATCACTTTTGTCATTTCTGTCTTCTCTGGTCATCGACTTAGGTGTTGCTTATGTGGAGAAACTCTTTTCTGCGACAGCAAGAACCACTTCTGTTTAGTTGTTTCGGGATACATTGCCCTATGTAATACTCGGTGACTTGGTTGGTTAAAAGCAAAAGTCTGATCACGTTAAAAGAGTTTGATAGAACCAGGGATGCATATGATCATTTCATTCATCATGCCCAGCCCAGTCCGCAAATTTCTGGGATTCGGCCTTGGTTGACCATCTGACCGGACAGTTGAACTAATGACCATTACTGAGTTCAGCTTCGGTCGGTGCAAAACCCGTTCGAACAGCTTTTATTGCCTTGCATTTTGGTTTGAAGGAAAGTGCAGGCGAAAGGAAGGAAAAGGTAGGAAAAGCTTTGCAAACCCTCTGTACTTGTTTGTTTGTTTACATGCATAATATTCTCAATGTAAGGTTGTAAGAGGCTATTCGAACGGTATGAACACAGGCCTGCACTGATCATAGTTTAACTCCCTGTCACCTAGAGGAAAAAGGGGAGAGTTTCCATTCCGGATCTCCTACCCATCGACTCTTCTCAGTTTCCGGTTTAGTTTTTAAAACACCTAAGAAAATACAAAAAAAAAAATAAATAAATAATAGGCAAATTAAGGACCATGTTTTAAAAACCCATAGTCCGAATTGTTTTTGCCTTTAGGTTGCGAGTCTCTAGGTAAGATATGTGTCTGTGGTTAGGCATGTATAAATATGTATCGAACTTTTTATATGTAATATATGCATATATAAATATTAATTTATGTTTAAACTATATTATTAATTTTTTATTTGTAAGAAATGCTCAACTTGCAATTTGAGGTTCAATAAAGAGTGTTTTTTAGAAAATAGTGGAACCTAAGATAAAAATGAATCACAAGTTATAGCCTCTAGAAATTTGCATACACATTTATTATGCAACTCATGACTTGATCACCAGGTTGAATGGGTCAATGGTCCAACCACTTGATCAAATGGCTTTTATTAGATAACTTGTCTTTGACTAAATGGTGGGTTATGTAACTATTTAGTTTTATCTTTTCTCTCCTTTTAGGGTTCAAATGGATGAATTTCATTTAGGGAAAATTCCTAATCAGTACCCTATACTTTGGCTCGAGTGACAATTTGGTCCCCGAACTTTAAAATGCGACAATTCAGTACCCTAACTTTTAAAATGTGACAATCTAGTACTTGAACTTTCAAAATATCACAATACAGTATTTGCCGTTAACCATTCCATCAATAAGTCGTTAAGTGACATTTGAAAAATAAAAAAATGCCATCTAATTCTCTTTATCAACCATCTAAACATTAACAATAAAATGAACAATCTCAAATTCTAGATTCTTCTAAACAATCACCAACTTTTTTAAATAGAAGAGGCTAGGATTGGGGACTGTTTAGAATTTTTGTCAACGTTTGGATGGTCTCAAGCCTAGTGTTTTGGTCTCGAGCCTAAGCCCGCAAGCTTGAAATACTATCCAAGCCTAGCAAAGAATGGGTTGGGCCAAGTTAGTCCATCAGGCTACTTGGGGGCCAAGTTAGTCCATCAGGCTACTTGGCCCATGAACAAGTCTAGTGGCAGATGAGCAACCATTATAGACATTAAAAATTTCATGGGCTTCTAAATGGGCTCTACCCCCACAAATTTGAATGTGCTCATGGAAAATTCCCAACATTCTTCTTTATAAAATGTAACTAGAACTAATCAAATTTCTAGTCAATCAATGCACATCTTCCCATTGATGGAAATAGACATGTTCATGGACTGGGCTTGGGCTTGCCTTTTGCCAAATTTTGAATGGGGCCCGGCCTGAAGCCTGAGCCCGATACAGTGTAAGTTAGGCCTGTGAACAGGTCTAGATGGAAATTAGTTAATGATTGAAAAGAGAACAATGGGTGATAAATTATTCTCTCCAAAAATTATAGTAATTACAATATTCTTTTACTCTCTAAAAAGGGTAAAAAGAACTAATCAAATCCTTAATCATTTATCTAAAAAATCAAATCCTCAATCAAGGGGGTTAAGAGATTATACCAAAAAATCTATAAATGGGGATTCCCATCAAGAGGGGGGGAGGAGTTTTGGTCAAAAAGAAAAACTAAGTGAAATAAGAAGGCTCTTGAGAAGAATGAAGCTCATACACCATCTTCTAAAGAGCAAAGGTACAACACCTTTAAAGTTTAGCATAATCCTTCTTTTGATCAAGCTTTTCAAGCCCAATTAAAAGAGTAATTAATTTAAAATATTATTAATGTGCCCATATTTTTCTATAATTTTTAATTTTTGTATTTTTGATATGGTGAATATATAATATTAGAAGTTTGTTTGTTAATTTATTTATTTATTTTTGTTTAAAAAAAATGTAACTACGACATCTTATGTTGACCTATTTGACTCAGATTGTTGAATTGCTTACCTACTACAAGACAGAAGAGCGTTTTTTTTTTTGCGAATAATATAAAGACCATGAAATTAAAGTAATTATGTAGGTTAACTAATATTTAACTAAGCAATATTAAGGAAAAACATTTTTCTAATATTTTTAAATTCTACATCATTTCTATATTTTTGAAAATTATTCACTAATTATAAATAATTGATTAATTAAAATACAAAATGTTGGATAGTAAACACCCAGAAATACATTAGTTGCATCATAAAAAGGTTATCATCATCAGTTATAAAATCAGGAGGCATTTCCTCGTAGAAAAATTAGTAAGAATGTCTTTATATGAAATATATCTATTTAACATAGAATAGGTGGAATTCCACTTATATTCAACATCTAATATATATATATAGATAGATAGATAGATAGATAGATAGATAGATAGATAGATAGATAGATCCTATCATTTTGATAGAAATATTTAAAATCTTGTTTTCTTCTGGAAGTTCTAATAATACAACTTTTGATTTTAGAAATGTGAGCTGAAATAATATTTAAAGTTTCTTCTACATATAAATTTAAAATGTGACATACAGATCTAATGTGATTTTTTTTTTTCATTTAAAAATGGTTTTAATTGAGAACTTTATTTTCAATATACCATAAGTTTGCAAAGTATTTAAAATATGTGTAGCAATTGTTAAGCCAATATTTGATCATTCAAGTCTTGTAAAACTTAAAAATCTTTTTTTTTTTTGTAAAGGCCATGGTTCATCAATAAAATGCCTCTAACACAAATATAACTAATATTATATTTAGAAGTTTAAATACCAGATGTAAGTAAAATTCTAGAGTTAAGACTTAACAAAGTAGAAATGAAATTTTGTTTATATGAATAAAAAAATTTAAAGCTTTTTCTCTAACAACATTTCTAGAAAATTTTTTAAGGGGATTTACGAATTGTTATAGAAATATTCCATACCTACGGTCCTTAGCCAACAAAAATAATTATTTAACTTGTATAATATATTTTGCTAGTCCTTGCCTTATTTTTCCTTGTGAATATTCAAAATTACCAAAAAAAAATGTGTAATTTGTGTTTTGGCCATGTGTCTAGTCAAATGGCCAAAACCACATTTTCTACTATAACTAAAATTTCTCCTATATTTTTTGCAAACAAGTCTTTTTCCTTTTCCCTTAAAATATTTCTACTTTAAACATATTCTAGATATCTTTGGTCTTTCTCTTGCCACCCTAGCACTAGTGGTAGAAGGGGTGGCTTCATCAACAATAGTACCACTAACATTGATGTTGGTGTTATTGTACTGTGACAAGACATCATCAAAATAAAGGTTGTAAGGAAGGAGATTTTGATAAGACTCGGCCATTATAAAAAAATTGATATATTAAATCCTAAAAAATGAAAATTAATTACAACTTACTTGATCCACCATATATATATATATGGGGAAGGAGAGCATCTCATTGGTTGTTTCAAAAATAACATGGAATAAAAAAGTAAAAATTCAAAAAAAGGAGAAAATTCCAAGACTTCCTTCTTATAATATATATTTAAATATATATATATATATATTTAAAGAAAGTTTGAATTAAATATTTAATATTTCAACAAATTATATATAACTTTAAAATATTTATTAAAAAAACAAAAAAAAATATAATAGATTTAATAATATTCATATTATTAATAATTTTATATTTTACAAAATTAATTACGAAATTATGCACTAACAGTATAAATTATTATTTTCCAGATCATTTAATTTAAGGGAAAATTTCTGATCTGTACCCTGTACTTTGGCTCGAGTGACAATTTGGTCCCTGAACTTTAAAAACGCAACAATCCATTATCTAAACTTTCAAAATGTGACAATCCAGTACATGTCGTTAACCAGTTTGTTAATCAGCCGTTAAGTGACATTTGAAAAGTCAAAAATGCCCTTTGAATGCCATCTAATTCTCTTTGTCAACCACCCAAACGTTGACAAAAAACTGAGTAGTCCCAAATCCTAGCCTCTTCTATTCAAAAAAGTAGGTGACTATTTAGAAGAATCTAGAATTTGGGACAGTTCATTTTATAGTCAATGTTTGGATGGTTGATAAAGAGAATTACATGGCATTTGAAGAGCATTTTTGACTTTTCAAATGTCACTTAGTGGCTGATTAACTGACTGGTTAACGGTAGGTGCTAGATTGTCACATTTTGAAAGTTCGGGTACTATATTGTCACAATTTGAAAATTTGGGTACTGGATTGTCACATTTTAAAGTTTGGGGACCAAATTGTCACTCAAGCCAAAGTACCCATCGGGACTTTTCCCTTTTTTTAAATGTTATTCAAATAATAAAAATACAACATAAAAAATAAATATTAAAAATTTCAACAACTAAATATCTTAAATAACAAAATATTAAATATTTTAAACTCTTTACATATTATTTAAATATTTAAGTAACTAAAAGTATTTTAAATAAAAAATATTTAACATAGTTTTTTTGACACCAAAAATATTTTAAATAAAAATTACTTAACATAACTAGATTTTAAATAGTTAAATTAATGAAATTATGTAATAAATTTAAAAAATCTCTTAAAAGTAGAAAAATGTTTATAACATAATATTCAAATTAATAATAATTTAATATTTTACAAAAGTAATAATGAAATTATGTAATAATAGTATATAATATAATTTTATGGATTATTAAATTCAAGAAATAATTAATATTTTAAAATTTAAATAACTAAATAATATTGTAAATAGCTAATTTGACTTATATCAATTAATAATCCTAGAAAACAACTTTCAAAAAATTTAATATTTATTAGTAATATTTTTAACATCTTAATCTACAATTATTATAAAATCATTCTAGAAAATAACTTTTCAATAATTATGTATAAATATATCTTTATTTTTTTATTAAATAGAAATTTTTAATAATTATTGGAGGTTAAACTACTATTATTTAACTTTTTAAATTTAATTTATTGTACTTATTGTATTCTTGTTATAATTTGTTGATTAGTATTTATTAGAGATTAAAATATTATTTGAGATTACACTATTTATTGTATTTTCATTATCAATATATTTTTAATAATTGTGTATTTTTGCTATAAATTTTTAATAATTATTGGAGATTAAATTATTGTTATTTATTTGAGATTAAACAATTAATTTAGCTAAAATTAGGAGTGTTCATGGGCTGGTTTGGTTAGGTTGTAGGTTATTTGGCCAACCAAATCAACCTAGTAAGGTTGGGGAGTTGGTCACCTGAAATCGAATAACCTTTAGTGAAAATCAACCAGCTTAGGTTGTATCGATTTGGGTCGAATTCGGTTTGGTTTGTTGGGTCAAAAGATTTAAACTTGAAAAGTTAAAATGGCATTATTAAAAAATAAATTTATGATATAAAATATTTTAGAGTAAGAAACATAAGAATTTTTCCACTTTCCCATGTTAAAAATTATATTTAAAATATAAAATATTAATATATATATCTATGGTCTGGTCATTCGATTTTGGTCTATTTACAAATGGCCAAAGCAAAACTGATCCAACCTAGTCGAGTTAGAAAATTGTTGAACCAAAGCCTACCGAAAATACTAGAAAACTTACCAACTTGGGTGTTATGCAGACAATTGTATACTCTTATGTTTTTCTATTGTTTAGATTTCACTTAACAGATCTCATGTATCACACGGTTCCCTACTAGATACAGAGTATGGAAGAGTATGCGAATTGGTGTGATGATAATGAGGGAGGGTAAGGGTATTTATAATTGTTGGACATAATTTAATTAACCAAAATACCCTTAAAAGCAAAAGTAATTTTATGAAAGCACTTTTACAAAAAATATTTTAATAAAAGCACTTTTATGAAAGTACTTTTACACAAAAGCACTTTTACAAAATAACTTTTATGAAAGTACTTTTATAAAAGCACTTCTATGGAAGTACTTTTATAAAAACACTTCTACGGAAGTACTTTCATTAAAGTGCTTTTACAAAAGCATTTTTATGAAACACTTTTATCAAAGCACTTTTACAAAGTGCTTTTTCAATGCCAAAAGGATATATTTTTGTAAATTTCAGATTTTCTTCATTTTAATATATTTTTGTAATTTTTATATGTTTTATTTTTTATATATTTTTTAATATTTCATTAGGTTTGGATTGGATCCAGTCCAATCCATTTACATTTTAATGAATTGGATTGAATTTGATTTGTATTGGATTTGAACTGAATTGAATTCAGTCCACTTATAAGTGGATTCACATTGGATTGGATCACCTCTAGCGACTAATGCCCTCCATGGAGGTGCTGCTAGAAGCAATTCATCTCTAACGCCATGGATGAGCAGTTGATCTTCAAATATCGTGCTTTACAACAACTATTTTTATTGATTTCATCATAGTTGCTATCATCAGTCCATGAAATCTCAAATGAGCAATTTGATAATCTTATCAACTAATGAAGGGAAAAGTAATGAAATCCAGAATTACAGGGGTCTTCATTGCAAAATAAAGTTCATGGGGCTAAATGTCACGACTAAAGGAGTAACAGAGAATTGACTTGAACAAGAAGATCACACCACCTTTGGGTTGATCAACGTATGGGCCGATGCATGGGCTCTCTATCATCCCCCCTCAAGCTGGACGGGGGTTCACAGGCATGCAGCTTGCGAAGAATATGGAGGAGACGAGCAGCGGGCAGGCTTTTGGTGAATAGATCTGCAAGTTAAATATTAGAGGGTATGTGACGGACATCCAAGAAATTGCGTGTGACCTGTTCACGGACAAAATGATAATCCACTTCGATGTGTTCGGAGCGAGCATGAAAGACCGGATTTGATGCAAACACAATAGCTGATGTGTTGTCACACCAAATAACCGAAGTGGAGAGAATGGGAATATGAAGTTCCTTGAACAAAGAGCACAACCAAGAGATTTCTACAGCAGTGTGAGCAAGGCAGCAATATTCAGCTTTGGTAGACGAGCAGACAACTATGGGTTGCTTCTTGGCACACCACGATATTGGGTTGGGCCCAAGAAAGACACAAAAACCATTAGTGGACATGTGGTCTAGTGGACAGCTGGCCCAATCAGCATCACAGTAAGTGCTCAGCTGGATTGGGCCTGGTTTGAAGAAGAGCCTAGAGGAGATGGTGCCTTTTAGATATTGGAAAATCCGTTTCACAGTGGTTAGGTGTGCTTCAGTGAGCTGTTGGAGATGCTGGCAGGCTTGATTAACTGGGAAGGTGATGTTGGGTCTGATGAGAGTTACATATTGGAGAGCACCAACCAGACTCCTGTAAGTGGTCGGATCCTTTAATGGTGGGCTTGAGGAAGCATCAATTTTGGAAGATGATGTCGGTGTGCGAGCAGGTTTGTAGCCACCCATGTCTGCACGATCAAGTAAGTCTAAGATGTACTTGGACTAATGAAGCGATAGTTCATCGTTGATGCGGTCAACCTGAATGCCAAGAAAGTATGACAATGGGTCGAGGTCCTTCATTTTGATGAATGAATTGAGCTGTTGGATGAAAGTAGAAATGAAGGAAGGGTTGATGCCCTTTATGATCATGTCATCAGCATATTGTTGGACAATCAGAATGATGTACTTTATGAGTTTATTGTAAATGAATAAAAGTGCATATTTGATTCATGTTCCCTTGGTATGTTTCTGTGTAATACCCTTAAACTGGACACTTATTGAGACTCATGTTAGTTTAGAATGTTCACAGCCAGTGGGTCGATCTGGGGAGACCTATCCTGACAAGGCTAACACTGTGGTGCCACCAAGTCAGTTGGGGTGGCCTGTCTCAGCTGCCAAGGTGAGACCCTAGGCACATCAGTGTAGGATTAATTGAATCTATGAACTGGATCAGATTTCTAGTATTGCCCTGTACCTTGGAGATTGATGGGCAAAATTGGAAAGTTACACCCGACCCCTACACTCGATTATGATACTGCACTAGGTGTCAGATTGGGCTGTCTTTGATGTACCATTCAGTGAGATTCTTAGCGGGGGTAAAAAACTAGGTATGTTGGGAGAGTCCGAGAATTCATCTGAGTGGGTGATCATAGTGACAGGATCAGCCCCTTTGTCGGACAAAGGTAATGATCGGGGATGCATTCTCACTGATGAAAACCAAGATTGCCGGCAACCGATTTCAACCGTTGAGATTTGTTTTGCAAAGTATATTTTATGAGATATAAAATTATATATATTATGGTTTTTAAAATGTTTGCAAGAAGGTTTTAATTCCCGGGATCCATATAAGCAGAGAGTGCAACATTGTTCCTTGTAGCCGAGGGAGATGTCCTCTCTTGTCGGGCAGTGTATGATCATTATGGGCTGAGAGGTTACGTGTAAGACCATTGAGGATAATACCTAATGGGCTAATCTTGCATATGCCCACAGTCCCTGGGTGTTACAAGGTGGCTTGGCCCAGTGACCACTTAAGGTAAGTGTTGGGCACATAGAGCCTATTTGATGGGTTTCAGGGGGTGCACTATCCATAACAGTGTATTCGGCCAGGCCTTGTAACAAAGGCTGGGCCGAACCTATGTGGCTAATGTGTAGATCAATGCTTGGGTCCCACGCCATACAAGGAAGCCCAACTGGGCAACAGTTAGGAAGGTTAAGTGAGCACATAAGCTTAATGAGCCTAAAGCCCATTTCGAACTGGGCTATTTTATTAGTTAATAATGGGGGGAATTCTAAGATGGATTAGCAGATAGGATAGGGTCTTGACCCTATCCACTCATAGAGTCCAGATCTGAATTACATTCAGATCTAGAAACCTCCTAATGAGATTAGGAGAAAGCTAATCTAATCCGTAGATAAGATAATGGTTTATCCCTATCACCTAAAAGGGGTCTTAGCCAAATATGATTTGGATAGGCAGCTCCTAATTGGATTAGGAGCTGATCTTTTAGGTTAACAAAAGAAAGAGGGGGCGGCAGCCTTTAGAAGACACACAATCAGATTTTCTTCAGTGCTGAAATCACAAGAAGGGAGAATTCTGCACCCTGCGAATACTCTCTTGCTGCCTCCCTGTTCTTGTCACCCCGTTTGCCAGTTCGATCTCCAGTTGTGGGAAAAGTCAAGATTCGATCTTGACATCAGTTCTTTGAGAAAGAATTGATAGGAAGCTGTGCTCACGTGCCATCCTGCTGATTCTTGCGAATGACAGAGTTCTTGGAGAAGAACACTGCTGATTCTGCTCCATCCTGCACTGCGCCATCTTCAGTGGGAGCAGTCTTTGGATCCTTCCTTGGGCGTGAACACCTTCGTTGGAAGATACTATTTCTCCATATTAGGTATAATCCTCTCCTAGTCCTTTTGGTTCAGATCTGGTTCAGTTTATGGTTCAAAAAATGATCATTGAAAATATGATTTTCTAAAATAGGGAATGCGATTCCCAGTTGAAGGGAGAGAAAAATTTTTGAAATTCGCCCCCTTATTCCGCAATCTTTGGGCGTCCATACGATGGATCTCTCATCCCTTCACATATAGAGTAGTAGAATATGTGTACCATCATGATGATAAACGAACAAAGATGGATCCGATGAGGTGTGAAAACCCAGTTCAACAACAATATAGTGGAATTTGTCATACTAGGCCTATGGGGGCTTGGCGGAGCCCATAAATTGACTTGTGCATGCGGCAAACATGATCTGGATGGGTGGGGTCCACATAGCCAAGAGGTTGGGCCATATACACATCTTCGTGAAGGTTACCGTGCAAGAATGCACATTCGACATCCAGTTGGTGGAGTGGCCAACCTAAGGTAACTGCCAATGAGAGGACAACCCGAACAGTGGTGTGCTTCACTACCGGGCTAAAGGTTTCAATAAAATCTATGCCAGGTTGCTGATGGAAGCCTTTAGCGGCAAGGCGGGCTTTGAACCTTTGTATAGATCCATTTGGATTCCTCTTAATACGGTATACCCATTTGCAACCTACGACATTCATACCAGGTTGGTAAGGGACCAACGACCATGCCTTCTGCTCCCGAAGTGAGTTAAACTCTTGGTTCATGGAGGTACACCACTCAGAGTGTTTGGACGCTTGGGTGTAGGTGGTCAGTTCAGTGAGGTGAGAGGTAGTAACGGACAAGGGGAGGGGGTACTTAGTGTTGTATGCTTTGGGTTTGAAGATTCCATATTGGGATCGTGTGACCATGGGATGTGTGTGCTAAGGTTCTGTTGGAAGAGAAGGTGGTGGTGGGCCTGTTGGTGGGCCAAGAGTTGTGGGGTGTGGTGGCGGTTCAGGTGGGCTGGAGGTGTGGTTTCAAGTGAGGTAGTGGGTGAGCCCATGGGGAGTGAGGGTGAGTGGGCTATAATGTTGGGCCGTGGGGGCTCGTTTGTGGTGGGGCTGAGAGCTTCTATGAGAGATGACGAACCCAGAGGAATCAACACTAAGGAGGAGCCAGAGGACGTGTGGGGAGGTGATGGGGATGACGTTGTGGGCCAGACGACACCGGTAGGCCCATGGATGTTTGGGAGCCAAGAAGAGATGGTGGGTAGCTGGAACTGATTGTGGGTCTTTCTGGGTTGAGGGGATAGAAGGGTATGTGTGTTCGTCAAAGACAACATGGTGTGAGATGTAAACTCACCCAGATTGAATGTCGATACACCGATAGCCCTTGTGGCATGGGCTGTAGCCTAGAAAAATGCAACGTGAAGAGCGATAATGCAGTTTGTGTGGGGAGTATGGACGTTACCAAGGGAAGCAAAGGTAGCCAAAAGACTTGAGATGGGTGTAGTCTGGACGAGAGTGGAACAACCGTTCAAATGGTGACTTATTCTAGCAGGGGCATTTGATTGATGAGATAGAGGGTGGTGGTGAAGGCTTCGACCCAACATTGTGATGGTAAAAAAGCATGAGCAAGGAGGGTGAGACCCGTTTCAACAGTGTGGTGATGTTTGCGTTCAACCACACCATGTTGTTTGGGTGTGTGAGGGCAAGAGAACTGATGGGTAATGCCGTGAGTGTTAAGGAAGGAGGAGAATTTTGTGCTTGAGAACTCTCCTCCCCTATTTGTACGCAATAACTTGATTTTAGAGTCAAAGAGATTTTCAACTTTGGCCTTGAAGGATACAAAAATATATAGAAATTTGATTTCAAACGTAAGGGAAATAGCCAAGAGTAGCAACTACAATCATCAACAAATAGGACATAGTATTTAAATTTGGAAATAAATAAAATCGGGGCTGGTCCCCATAAATCACAATGCAAAAGCTCTAGCAGTTTACTGGAATGGTGATGCATAGTTGAAAATGGGAGACGACAACTTTTTCCAAATTGACATGACGAACACACACTAGTACTATTTTTATTTTTAAGGGATAACTGTGAAAAAATAGCAGCTTGGATATCACGAGATGGATGGCCTAAGCGATGATGCCAGATAGTCTCAGTGGGGCTACCGGCGGTGAGAGCTATGGGGTTGCTAGATTCGGAGATGGGATGAAATGGGTAAAGTCCTCCTTTAGTCGGTCCTTGGTACAGGATCCTCCTGATCACCCTGTCCTGCACAACGAAGCCAGAAGCATCAAAAGTAAATTTGCAGTTATTGTCCTTTGAAAATTGATAAACTGAAAGTAAATTAGAAGAAGCATCAGGACAATGAAGAACACGATTTAGGAGCAAAGTGGATGATGGGGAGGTTAGGGTGGAGATGCCAGTATGTTTAATATCCAAGCTATGTCCATTACCCACTGTGACCAAATTTGAACCATCATATGGGAGTGGGTAAGATACTTTACCAGGATCTGGAGTGATGTGGTGAGATGCTCTGATATTAGAGTACCATGTGCCATCATCAAGAAGATCACGGGATGCAGTTTCCATCGCCACTAATTTCTTCGGTGGATGTCTACCTTGATAGGTGAGATTCAGCCTCTGGAAGTAGTCAATTGCGATGTGTCCAATTTTGTTGCATATTTGGCAAGTGGGTTTGGAGTCATTGTTGGTTGGATGCGAAGACAAAGCAGTGTGGTTGCGCCCTTGATTGGACTGTGAAGATTGTGAGGCCGGTGCACTTTGCTGTTGTTGGCATTTGTTCTCATTCTGCTGAGTATACTGACGATTGGATGAGTTTGGATGGCGGGAATACTGCTGTCGTGTCTTGGCTGCTGCAAATGCTTGGGAGTTCTCTGTAGGAAGATCCTCTGCTAGTGACATTTCTTCACAAATGAGCAAGTCATGAAGTTCTTCAAGAGTGACTGCTGCAATTCGAGCATGACCACGAATAGTGGAAGCAAATGGGCGATAAGATGGTGGGTATAGATCTGTAGTTCATCATCAGACACGGGAGCACCATATCTTGCCAGTTGATCACTAATAGCTTTGACTTGTTGCAGATAGTCGTGCATGGTGAGAGAACCCTTCTACAAACAATGAAGTTGTTTGCGAAGGGAAGTGATGTGCATGGGGTGAAAGAGGCATAGTGACGCTCTAGAATATCCTATGCTTCCTTGGACGATTTCACACCTACCATGTAGGGGAGAGCAGATGTGGATAGGGTGGCTTGAATCCAGGATAACAGCATCTGATCATGTTCATACTAGGTTTCGAACGCAGGGTCATCAGTGCTAGGAGCTGGTTTGGATCCCTCAATGAAAGACATGAGACGATGCCCTCTAAGTATGGGCTCGAATAGAGATTTCCATAGTAGATAATTGGGTGTTGTCCAGCTTTATGGGTACGAGATTCGAGATGTTCAATATCACCAACGAAGATGGTGCTGGGAAGGAACCAACGTCGATCTGAGAAGTTGAAGTTGAGGTGGACATGCTGAAGCAGTTTTGCTATGGCTCTGATACCATAAAGGAGTAACAGAGAATTGACTTGAACAAGAAGATCACACCACTTTTGGGTTGATCATCTATATTTTTTAAAGTTGTTTTGTGATAGGATTTATCTGTACAGTGATACACACGAATACAATGATGGAGATCAGATTTGTTAGAGTCTTAGTTTATCTAGATTAGTTACAATGGATGAGGTTAATTTGAGTTAGCTAGAGATTTATCTGCGTTAGCCAACGTATGGGCCCATTCATGGGCCTGATGACTGGGCTCCGTATCAACGACCCCTGAGAGAGGGTGGGTTTCTATAATTTACCCTCTTTTTTATTGTTATCACTTATCATCAGTACGACCAGTACCATGCAAGGCATGCACTGGATTACTAAGAGCCGGCCTCTGAGACATCGTCAATAAATTCAGTTCTGTTCAAGAATTAAAAGCTCCTAGATTTCGTCCTGAAATGGATTACCGTGGGTAACAAAATTTGGGTTTGTAGGGTATGGAGTGGGTGATGGAACCAGCCATTGTTCTTTGTTTGACAGACCTCACCAACCTTCAGTTTCCTCAGTTCATGGGCTTCTAATAATTCTATGAGAGTGGATGGATGTTCAGAGCTTCATGAACCAGTTTAGCACAGAGGCAGATTGTTGGTAGGATAGAACAACCCAACACTGAATTCTTAAATTTTCTAAGAGCACATTCTGGTGACAAGGGTTAATTGGAGCCCTTGATCATCTACTCCAGTTGATAAAACAGGCAGCTACAGACCAAGCGAATTCCTAAGCAGTGGTGAAATGATCGAGACTTGAGACTTGAGAGAGCTTCAAGAGTAAGATCTGCACAAAGAATGCTGGTTCATGGTTGTGCTTGTTCATCCTTTGAGGTGGTTGCAGCCGTGCAGCCTGCCTGTGCACCCCATAGAAGTCGAAATGTGTATTCAAGATAAGTTCCCGAAACCGACCCTATTGGTTCTATAAAACCAGATCAGAACCAAACTTATAATCAATCAACCAGCCTGACCCAACTCAAAACTACCCATTGAATCATAGATATCATGCTGTCCTGAGAGAGAATCTGATTGCAATTTGGTTTGATAGAAAATAGGAGAGAAACAGAGTTGAGGGGAAGTTTTTGAGGGAATTTCCCTTATTTTCTACCAAACCAAATACATGGTCAGACTATTGAGAATAGGATTCCATTATCCATAAAAGAAAAAAGAGAGAATAGGGTTCGCTTTATTTTATCATAGAATAGGGATTGAGTAATAATGATATAAAAAGCCATCGGGTGTCCTGTAACCACTTGGGGAACCCTAACAAAACCCTAGCTGGTACAATGTTGTCATACTCGGGCAGATTGGATAGTTGAACCAGTGACGGTGTTCTTTCTAGGTCCCTGTTATTTGGCTGAATAGTACTGTTTAGCCAGTAAAACCGTGACTCCCTGAGCCTCCCAGTTCTGTTCTGTTGTCCAGTCCGACGAGTCTGATAACAATCAGGTTCGGTTTCTTAGAATTTTTATGATAACAATCTGATCATAAAAATTTATTTACATTTGTATCAAATATATTGAAGTTTATTCTCAAAATTTTTCTTTCTTGTTAAATTTTTATCCATTTCTACCCTTGATGCCTTCTAGTCATTTATATCACTGAAGGTCATTTGTTTCTACTTTCTGGTACAAATTTCACTTCCTTCCATAAACTTAGTATAAACCACGAGTTCTTCCCAATAGTTTGACCATTTATAATTGTAATTAGAAATTAAATTTTATAAATTATAATAAATTAATATGTTTTTTTAATGATTATAGATTTCTAATTAACTTTTCTTTGATGATGTCAACTTAAAAAATAAATAAATCAAAATAGTTAGTGACGTGGTGGTAAACCTGGTTTGGATTAGATTGCCAAATGGATCAATGTTGAGCCGAGGGCGAGAAGTGCCACATGATCAGAATGAGAGGTCAGGTGAGCAAAGAACAATGATGTCGCATCCTTTGAGGCCACCAAGTGTGGATGGTGAACACAGGGCTAGTGCTAAGAAACACTGCACATCTTGGACATGATGGAACACATGGCTAGTGCTAAGAAACACTGCACATCTTGGACATGGTGGAACACATGGCGAACATTGGCCAAGCCTCCACCAACTGCCAAGGTCAGTGCTAACCCACATTTGCTACAACAATGTCATAGCCCTGCACTGAAACATTTAAATCAATGGCCCCACCTTGAATTAAATGAAGTGACTTCTTGGTGGGGACACTATCTAAAGTCACGATTTTCAGTTTTAGCCTTGTGCTACGACAGTACGGTAACAAAAGTGAATGACCCTCAATCTTCTTCTCCATGTCCCACCTTTGGTGGGCCATGTCATGTCACTTATGCCTCCCAACAGCCCAAACGTGTCCCCTGACCAAGGAGCATGATTCTTTTGAATACCTATATTTAGAGTTCAGATCTGCGCTCCACAACGTCTCACAGTAAATCCCTCCTGTGCATTGGGAACATCTTTCGATGATAGTATCATGATGTTATCATTGAGAGACGTTTTCGATACACAGCGGGGATGCTGTGGGACACTGGGGCGCTCCTTGTGGAGCGCAGATCTGAACTCCTATAATTAAGACATGTCACCCAAGGTGAGGCTCTCTTGGCACTTTTTCTACCCCAACTCTCTAACCACCCTAGTTCACTTATTCCCTTCAGCACTTCAACTCATACCACTAGCTCAACTCGTCCAGCATAATTTGGCCTGACCTATTCATTTGTTGGAGTGCTCCTCCCCAAAAATTCACCTCAGGGCCTTTGAGCATCTGTGCTCGCGTCTCCCAGGCCATTGGGTCCAGCTCTGTTCGTTTAGCTCATCCACGGATGGATTGCTTATTTATTTTTTATATTTTAAATAAGGCTTAAACAAGATCATGCAACATTTAAATGTATCAAACCCTTAACTAATGATTTCATATTACTGTAAATTCAATAGCCAGAAAAAGAATATCGTGGATTGATGTCAAATTTACAGACAGAATGCGATTTAGAAGAGGGGCTACTAGTAAACTATAAGGGATGTAATTCAGAATTCTGCATTGGGCTGCAGTGTATTTAACCTGTTTTTCTAACTTAATTGTTAGGGTCATACTCAGGCCGTTCGCATTGCCACATAGTTGCTACCGTGTCCTGGGCTGCCCAACCTCATTGACCACATCAGTAGGCTAAACATCACGCAGCAAAGTCAATGGGCATACCTTTAGGCAAAAATCTCGTAAAAGAGCAGGGTACATGATTTCTCTACCTCACCAATATGCATCCCACCGAGGAACACGGAATCATCCGAAGTCCTCTCTCAAGTGCTACAAGGGACATGATCAAATGCACCACGGCACTCGGCTATTTAAAAGCATCTCCCCTCAAGGTATGGGCTCTCTTCAACCCTTTTGACTCTCTAGCCTCCCTTTTCTCTCCTATTTTCTCAATCCTGTTTGGCCCAACCAGCTCACTCTCAACAACTTGGCCGAGCCGACTTCTTTATCTCTTATTATCTTAAACCTCGGAGTTCCTTCCCTGAGAACATTCTCTCGGGACCTCTGACTGTATTTGATTGCAGGTTCTACTTTTTTTTTTATCAATATCACTTTCATTAAATCATCAGTAAAAAATTTACAGGAGGAAGACAAACACACTTATCTTCCAAAAGCCACAAAGAGCCTCATGAAAGGAAAAAAGAAGAAAAAGAGAAAAGAAGACACTAAAGTTACAGTTTAGCCCAAAACAGTGAATCCCCTGACCCTATTTTCATCCCTAAAAACACCTCCAATCCTCGATTGTCCCGGATTTCCCCTATTACAACCATCAAAGTTTAATTTCAAGAATCCACTAGGTGGGGGAGTCCAAGCCACATTCATTACTGACTTGGTATGTGTGCAATTTGCAATTTCACCCCACTTCCTCAACATGTCATCCATAGTGTAATCTGTAAATAGTTCCAAAGATTTTAGCCACTGTACCGTCCTAATATGTATGATAGCCCTCAACCTCTCTGGGTTTCTAAGAATATCTTAGAGTTTCTTTCTTCCCACTGTATCCGACATACTGCAGCCCTTAGTCCTCTCCACATTATCCTTCCCCTTTTTATCCGCCACCTGAAAAAGGTAGGGGAGAAAAGGCCCTGCAAGTCTGATGGGGGATTCCAGCTGCATCTAAACAAGGAGGAAGCCCAATCCCAAGTTGACCTTGCAAAGTGGCAAGACACCAGTAGGTGAAAACCAGTCTCCCCATCCGCTTTACATAGAACACACTACTGAGGTGACAAGCAAGTATTCGGTCTCTTCTTTTGGAATAGATCACCAGTGTTGATTCTTTCCAGATAGGCTTCCCAACAAAAACTACCAACCCTAGGAGGTATTGCTCTGCACCAAACCTCACCAACAGGGAAAGGGGGGAAGGTAAGACTGGTGGACTGGCTTAAGACTTTGAAGAACGAAGCACAAGAGAAGATGCCATTGGGGGGTAGGTGTCCAAATTCCAGAATCCGCCCTAGTGGGGTCTAAGACAACGTTATCAAGAAGTGCAATAAGGCTCGAAATACTATCGAGGTCTGAGTCCCTTAAATCCCTTCTTAGACCCAAGTTCCACCCAATCCCAGAAGTTGAAGAGGACGGGGTGGTGAAAGACGAGACTGGCTCATTTTTCAAATAAGAAAGAGAATACAAAGAAGGAAATTGATCCTTTAAAGGGGCGCTCCCCACCCAGGTTTGTTCCCAAAATTTTATGGAGTTACCGAAATTCAAGTCATACCTGATATTATGGGAGAAAACTGGTAGTAGGTCATGAATGGCTTTCCAAGGAGAATTGCTTGTGGTCCTAGCTCTGATTCCAACGTCCTATCCATTGTGCTCCAGCCCATGTATACTTGCCACTATTCTAGCCCATAGCTTCTCTTTCTCCATAGGGAATCTCCACAACCACTTTCCAATGGAGTCATATTCCTTCTCCTGATACTCCCAAGCCCCACGCCACCACAAGACTTACTCCTACATACTATCTCTCAGCTAACTCTGTGATCCCTCTTCTCCTCTCCTGGCTCCAACAGGAAATCTCTCATTAGCTTCTCTAATCTGTTAGCAACCTTTATTGGGATTTTAAACACCGACAGGAAAAAGATGGGTAAATTAGCAAGTGTGGCCTTAATAAGTGTAATTCTCCCACCGAAAGAGAGGTAGTTCTTTTTCCAGGATACCGGTCTTTTTTCAAACATTTCCACCACCGGGTTCCAAAAGCTCTCTCTCATAGGATTATCACATAATGGAAACCCTAAGTAGTTCAAAGGCCACCCCGAAACTTCACACCCCAACACTTCAGCACTCTCCCTGATCTCTCCCTCCTCCAAGTTTACCCCCACTACACAGCTTTTCCCAAGGTTAACCTTCAAGTTAGACATTTACTCAAATAGTTGTATCACCAACTTCAAATTCCTGATAAAACTCACATTATCGCCTTCACAAAATAGAATCGTGTCATCAACAAACTATGAGTGAGGGGGGTTTCCACCCTCCCAACTCTCCAACCTCTAATGAGCCCCATAGAATCTGCTCTGTGAATCAGTTTCCCCAAAACCTCCGCAATTAGAATGAACAAGAAAGAAGACAGGGGGTCTCTTTGTCTTATACTCCTACTGGCTGGAAAGAAATCTACCACTGTTTCATTCACTAGCACTGAATAATGACAACTCCTGACACAACCCATGATCCACTTGCACCATCTAGCCCCAAACCCAAATTTAGTCAAAACTTTCCTCAAGAAATACCAATCCACGAAGTCATAAGCCTTTTCCAAGTCCAACTTACAGACCACTCCCTTCTTCTTATCCCTCTTAAAGTTCTCCACACTCTCATTAGCAATTAAAATATGATCAGTAATTTGTCTTTCACTCACAAAGGCTCCTTGATAGTGTGCAATGATATCGGGTAGTACCTTCTTTAGCCTCAAAGACCACTTTTGCAATGATCTTATACAAGCTATTAACCAAGCTAATTGGCCTAAAATCCTTTGGGTGGGATGCATCTTTCTTTTTTGGAATTAGGGCTATAAATGTAGAGTTCACACCCGGATTGACAATTCCTCTCCTGAAAAACTCTTCAAACACCCGCAAGAGATCATCTTTCAAGATATCCCAACAGTCCTGATAAAAAGCCATTATGAACCCATCCGGCATTGGAGCTTTTGTTCTATCCATAGAAAACACAACCTTCTTGATCTCTTCTAGAGTAAAGCTTCTTTCCAATCTTCTCCTATTTTCCACCTCTACATCTGGCCAATCCAAACTTTCTACCCACACCCTTCTATTCACAGGCCTTCTTGGAATAGATTTGAAGTGCTCCACACAGGCCTTGGCAATCTTCTCTTGTTGTACTAACTCGACTCCATCTATTACCAATTTGGAGATAAAGTTCTTCATTCTCCTGCCATCTACTAGAGAATGGAAATACCTAGTGTTTCTGTTTCCCTCTTGCAACCACTTACACCGAGATTTTTGCCTCCAACTAATTTCCTCCTTGTGCAGACAATCCTCTAGCTGTCTTCTCAAATCTCTTCTGAGATCATTGTCTTCCTCTCCAAATTCTCCCATTTCTTCTTTAGAGTCAAGGCTTTCAATCTTATCCATCAGATCTCCCTTTCTTTCTTCTATCCTCCCAAACTCCATCAAATTCCACTCATTGATTCTTGTTTTTAAGAATTGTTGTATCTCATGGAATCTCATCCCCTCCCATTCCACCAGTGGGTTACAGTCATGCCACCACTCCCTCACTTTGTTAGTAAACCCTTGATGAAGTAACCGTATATTTTCAAATCTAAATGGGGTAGGACCTCCACACCTTCTTTCCTCCTTACATAATACTATGGGCTAGTGATTTGAGGTCACCCTTGGGAGAGCTCTAGAAGCCAAGGTTCCCCAATGTTCTTCCCAATCCAATGAGAACAGAAATCTATCCAGTTTAGAGCAAATGGGTCTAGATTGGAGATTTAACCATGTAAATGTCTTATGGGTTAGGGGAATCTCTTTAAGCTCAAAGGCATCCACAAAACTGTTAAACTTCCTCATGCTTTTTGTCACCCTCTGGTTAACCTTATTGGATTCCTTCGAGAATCTGATCACATTGAAATCCCCACCCATGCACTAAGGCCCATCCCACAATCCTCTAACATCAACCAATTCCTCCCACAACTCTCTCTCTCTATAGTCATTCGGTCCGTAAATATTTGTGAGCACCCATGTATAGTCATCCTCTTGCTGCTTAAACTTCATAGAAACTGAGTACTTTCCGATCAACTCTTCCAGACCTTTCACCACATTCCTCTTCCACATTGTTACAATCCCCCCAGAAGCACCCCACGAGGGAGCAGCCACCCAACTAATTCCCCTGGCTTTCCATACACTCCTTGCCCATTTATCATTAAACTCCATTCTCTTAGACTCTTGTAGCAACACAATATCTGGGTCACACCATCTTATTACCTCTTTTATTGTCGCCCTCGTCCTTGCACTCCCAATTCCCCTCACATTCCAACTAAGAATCTTCATTCCGCTTCTTTTTAAACCCCTTGCCACCTACTACTACTTTCCCCTTTCCTTCTATCTCCATTTACCCCCAACTTCCCTACAAATTCTGCTATCCTGTCTTCTCTCACCGAGTCCACCACCCTTACCCTTCCTACAGAGTCCCCTCCATCTCTATCCACCTGCCCTTTCTTCCTCTCCTCTGGTCCCACCTCTATTCTTTCCTCTCCATCACCTCCCTCCATCCCTACTCTCTCCCCGTAGTCATCTCCATCTCTACCCTTATTCCTTTCCCTCCTCTTCACTAACCCCTCCCCTCTTCCTACCTCCCCTTCCCTTCTCCAGATCAGCTCTCATTCCACTTCCTTAAGAACTCTTTCAATAATTTCCCACACTTTTTCACTCCTATACCTTCCTTCCGGCACCTTCCCACCTTCCTTCCTTCCCGTCTCCCCCTCCTCGGAGAGCCTGTCTGCTAGGTCAACTACATATTCATGGGCTACAGAACATGGAACATGAACGAAATCTAGAACCAAAGACACTAGAGACACATTAGTAGCACAAACCGAAATCACTTGGTTACCTGGGACTGATGGACAAGCTAGAAAAGGGCTGCTCCCTGCCTTCCTCTCTTGTTCCAGAGGTTGGTAAATATTTATCTCACTGAGTTGGTTGGGAAGTACTTCTGTCCTTTGGTCACCTTGGTGATCTTTCCACTCTACCCCTGATTCACCCCTTGATGGTTTGTTCCTGCTTCGCTTCCGGTTCTCCAAGTCTACCCCTTCTGATACTCTTTGCACACTCTGTGGTCTTGGGAGTAAGTTGAACCACTTACAATCGTCACCCTGAAATAAACTTGCAATATTCCACCCATCTATATCACCTCCAGCGCAACTACCTTCGTCGTTTACACTGCCCATGCTAGTACTATCAACAGAATAGTCCTTTGAATCTTCATCACCTTCATTGCACTACGCCCAACCTTCATCCTTCTCTTCCTTCTCTTTAGTTCTTCCCCTAACGTAACTTGGCTTCGGCTTCTCTGAGGGGCGTCACAGGGGGTTAAGCTCCTTCAACCTTCATCGGGAAACCCACTGCAGATCGAGCTTCTTCTCCACTTTCTGGCGCTACGCGTGTTCCCCCCTGTCTCACGACTGGGGACAATGATAGACCATTAACATCATCTATCATAGTCGTGTCCCCAGTCACGTGATTTATTAAAGCTCACACGCCTTTTTAAAACACTGGATCAGGCCCGCTGACCCAAATGGGCCTTTAATCGCACCCAAAACATTTCGAATGGGCTTTGGCTTTGGCCCATTCTTAAGCCACTGCGACCTCACGTGACTTTTAAAAGGGTCACACACGTCCAACCCTAGGCTCGGTTTGGTTTTAACCGGTCTAGGTCCAGTTCTTCCTTGGATTGGCTCCTTTTCCTTATTCAAACAGATCAGATTGGCGCTGGTTACAACCTGTGCAAAAGACCTGCCACCCTCCAGACTATTCACTGCTCCCACACGCATAAAACCCACCCCTGAATGTTACCCTTTTGTTTCTCCAGCCTTTGTTTTCCCATTTTAGTGAAAGTTCTTTTCTTATTTGAATCAACCAATCCCTTCTTACCATGCAGTTCTTCTTCAACCTTCTCATCTCCCTCCCTACGAGCCTCTTTCCAAAGCACCGATTCAGTGGATGAAGCCAACCACAATGAATAACAAAGCCCTTCAACTAGCACCTCTATCTTCAGAGGAATCTCCTCAGGTTTTACACCATTCAATAAAATGGAAGCTGAACAAAAGTCTCCCAAAAGGCACCTGCTAAAGATCCTCCACTTCATCCTTTCGATGCACCACTTCATCCTTTCACCTCGGCTCGTTCAATTTGGCAAGACTTAATCTATTGCTCGTCCACCTATGTGGGTTTGGAAAATGTGGATTTGAATTTGAGAGCAGACATTTTATGCAAAACTCGCACACACACCTTGAATTTGAGAGTATGAGGATTACATACTTGACCTTTTTTCTTTACAATACCAATACCTTGAACTTTGTTAATGACACCAGGGAAAAGGAAGGATTCAGTAGGAGTGCATATATCCTTTCTTGTAGTGCAGTTGAACACAAGGAAGAAAGTAAAGGTACAGGCTACCATTACTGAAAAAATAAAGAATGAAAAGAGATCTGTAATTGATGATTCTGGGACTGTTAATCTTGAGGCAGTAAAGCACCAGAAGGCACAGGCTACCCCTTCTCACAGAAGGAGCTAACTGAAACTGGAGGTGTTGATAGAGGATTGCCTTGCTTCTCCAATATCCATGCTTTCTCTCACTTTACCAAATTGTAACGAACTAAGCAACCAACTCTGGATGCCATGGCCATGCCAAAAAAGAAAGGAAGAGAAAGAAAGGCTTGAATTTATTTATTTTCTTGATAACATGCACCACCCTTAAAGTGTTATAACAGCATGGATGCTGGCTTCCATCTTGTATTTTGGTTCCGAACATCAAAAGTGATATACCTTCAGAGCTTGTACATTAGACCATCCACAAGTTGCCAAAATCCAGTATAGGAGCTATGGCGTAACGACTTGAAATTAATTGCATACAAACAGCTTCGACTTACTATTTTACATAATATAGAAGAGTGGGAACCACCAGAAATAAGAAGGTTGATGGTCTCTCATGCCACTGCTTCATCATCAGGAAATAAAATGAGGATATTGAAAAAAAACAAGAGTAAGAAAATTGGAAAAAGCAAGTAGCAAGTGGAACTACCAAATGGAATTTGATGACATACAGATAAGCAATACATAAAAGCAAAGAGATACATGATTATACAAACTCCTCAAGGAGGCATTTATAATGTTGCAGTCTTTTCTCCTCTATAAGTTGGTAGCTATCAAAGTTTCACATACATGTTCCAAGGGGATAAACATCACAGCCAATGTCTCCATCCATTAGCGTTACCTCATCCCTTTCCTGCACAAATAAATCCAATTTTGTCATCAATGAAAAATGTATAGATACAGATTTTGTAACAACTGTAAAATTTATTTGAAAAATAAATGTTAATACACAATGGGTTCCTTGAGAAGCATACAAAAGGTCGATATTTCTCTTCCTCATTATTTCATCATTTAATAAAGCTCATTGATTACTGTTACTCATAAAGAATTGATTATACAACAGAACAACGTAGTAAAAAGAAACTATTAAAGGTTTTCTTGCCAGAGCAACATCAATTTGTATTCAATACATATATATGTGATATATGTCCAACAGAGGGTAATATTAAGGAGGTCACTCATCGGTGAATATGATGTTGCCACATTTATTTATAGCAAAACAAGTAAATTGTTATAGCAACACCAAGTTAAAAATTCCAAACTATTCTAAGAAACACAACAATTCTTCTGAGAAGCTCAGGTGTAAACAAGAAAATATGCACAGATGGAAAAGAGACATTAATATAAATACTATATTTCATATGTGATCATACAAGACTGACATAGATCATGCACTACAGGGCATGTAAAAAGGAGAATCCATTTTCTGAAATACATGCCAGTCATTTTATTTAGATAAAATTTATGCTATTATGTGTCAGTGTCTCTGGTTTCAAACTGTATGACATGTACTTGTTAACGTCAATAAGTTATTTTACCGAAAAATGTCAATCAGTTCTTCCAATTATATAGTTTTCATCTCGAGTAGCTTGGAAATAACTCTTACTCCAAGTACCATTTTATATTGCACGCTTAAACAAAGTTGACGTAAAAACATGTGTCATGATATAAACTAACGTATCTGTTCACTCTTCTGAATTGACCACATCAGACAGATGTTATATCAGTTTCCTACACTGTTACATGATGACATCCTTGTCTCTTAACTAATCCACTGCTAGGTGGCCTTTAGAAGTCTCAAGTATGATAGCTCTAAAGTCTGATTACATCTCATTCAAATTAGAACTTATTTTTATGTCTGAACTATTTGCATCTAAGGTCTGACTAGATCATCATGTCAGAGTTAAGTCACAAGTAGATCCCTAGAGTTTACTGGTTAGGAATGATTCACAAGGATCATAAATACCCAATTAAGGCTGTAGGAATATATAGAAGAGAAAGACAAACAAACAGTAACCAAGCAAGTTCTTGAAGTTTACCCGTTTAATCATTGCACTAACTAAATCTTCCAAGGAGCCACAATTATTAGAGATGTACTCGCCTTGGGACCTAGATTGCTCCAATAAGTTCAACTTCATGGTTGCGTCCATAACTGACTTCTCAATCTCATTATTCTGCAATATAAATGGAGCACCAGTATTTGATTGGCCAACCAAATTGGCATCTGTGTTTGTACTGCAGACCACACTATTCTGTCCCAAGCTCTGGTTTAAGGGACTCACAACACCATGGCTAGGCAAAGAAGAATTTAAGGATCTGAACATAAGATTTGAGCCATGGGTGTAATCTTGTTTATGGTCTTCCCATCCTTGCTTTGAGGGATAGGTCATACTCTGGCTTATACACGAACCAAAACCTCTGAAGTTCAAGAATTTTGGGTTATCATGTTGAACACTGTTACCAGATGGGCTACCTGCTTGGCATTGTACATCTCTTCTTGAATCCTGCAATGATGCAGTTACTACACTGGCAGTAGAAACATTGAGTGGGTTGCTCCCAAGATGAGAACCATTTGATGAATTATCATCTCTCAAACAACTAGAAGATAAATCTCCATTGTTAAAAGGATCACTTAGTGGCAAAGAGTTTGATGAAAACCCAGTTAATGGAACAGCACTTTGCCAGTTACCATTCAATCTTCCCTGATCTGGCAAGTGGGAAGAAACGCTACCACTAACATCAAAAGGGTCTGCATTCAGTGGAGCCACTCTAACAGAGGATTGATTTGTCAATCCTCCTCTATTTTGTGTCTGTTGTTGGTGTCCTTGTAATACCAAATGATTATTTGCAACACCGAGAAAAGAGTTGCTTGAGCTACCAATGGCCACCCCATTGTCTGAAAAGCTGCTGGCAACTGGAAAAACTTTTGGATCCCCAACTGAACTAGAAAACTCCCCAATGCAGGAAATGCCCTTGCTCTGCTGCAGCTGATCAAGATCCAAAGATGTTGGCATCCCATGGAGTAAGTTACCTTTTTGGTTTCCAGATAGGCTAACCTGCTGGAACTTCCCAAGATCATTGGAGTTGCTGGGGCTTTGAGAGCGACCTAGTTGAATCATTCCAGAAGAAGCAAGCCCACGCAAGCCTAATCCAGCAGGGGTATTCAATCTATTAAGCATCACACCTGGTGGGAAGGAAACAAGCGAAGAATTTGAGAGTTGTGTTGATCCATTCATGGAGTGAAAGTCTCCAAGTCCATCCAGTGAACTCATGCGCAAATAGGATGGATCTTTGACCCCTAAAGCAGCAACCATGTTTGCTTGCTGGTTTGCTACACAACTGATCCTTTTCAGGTAAAGCCTATATTTCTGCAACCATAAAATTTGGTAATGAGTTCTGGAAAAAAAATCATCTCATAAAAATAAGAAAGAAAACAGAAGGTTTTGTACCTGAAGGTGGCTTGCCACATTTTCTCTAGTAAGCCTTTCTACATTCATCAAGTCTAGAATCCGCTTTGGTACAGCCTCTGCAGCAAAAGGTAAAAGGCCAAAAAAATAAGAGAAAGATGGACTTAAGACATTAGCATATATAAGTTACAATGTATTATTGAATATTGATGAGGGTAGAAGGACATACTGTCAATACCCAATTGGTTAACAGCCGCAACAAATTTGCGGTGCAGCTCCACAGACCAAACAACCCGAGGCTTCTTCTGCGTGGATGGATCTTCATTCTCGTGCCCATTTTCCTCAGACTCCTCATCCTCATCCTCATTCTGGTCCTTCCGTTTCCTGTTGAATTTCCCATTCCGTTCTGTGTTTCCAGTTGCAGTTGGCCCTTGTCCACCTTCATTGTCTCCATGATGAGGCTTTTCTTGATGGTTAGAATTATTGTGACCCTTGGAGTCAAACTTCTTTCTCCTGACTACATGTTGCCATATGTTCTTGAGTTCCTCAAGTCGAACCGGTTTCAACAAATAGTCACAAGCACCATGAGTAATCCCCTTCATCACGACATTGGTATCACTATTTGCTGACAACACTAGGACCATTTCAAAAGATCAAAAAATTGATGTCAAAACTCTGCCAGTTGGCTACATGATACAATCCTTAATTTCTACAGAAATACTACAAATTGCTTAAAGTTGAATTTATAAAATTGACACAATAAAGTACAATTTTGATCTCGGTATACAATTAATAATCCAAGAAGCTCAATATCATAGGCTAATTACTTTGAAGCAAAATTCGGATTCATTATACCTACCAAAAAATGCAGATTAATTTTTGGGGGTTAAGTAAACTGCATAAGTTTTATTCAGTGTAAATATATCCCTTCAACAAAAAACCACATATACACACAAGAAAATGGGGACAAAGAAAACATCATTCCATATAAAAATCTGAAACAGGGTCCCTGGGCTTACTGATGACAGGTAGGTCCATTTCGAGCCCCACAAGTTCGAGAAGCTTAAAGCCATCCATGTCCGGCATATGGACATCACTGATAACAAGGTCGAATTTGTTTCTGTTTTCTCTCAACATCTTCAGTGCCGTGATAGCCTGGCTGGTTGTTGTAACTGCAAAAATCATAAAGCACCAATTTTTAGCAAAGCAACGCCACAACCATGTATAAAAAGATAAAATCTAACTAATACAAAACCAAAGACTTATCTGCAATGGCAAAAGGAACATATACCAGAGTTCAACAATAAAATGAAACTAAGCATCAACCCACTTGATAAAACTAAGAAATTACCATAAAGCCTCCTCAGTTAAGAAAGAGAGAAAGCCTTGAAAATCAACTTAGAGAGAGTCTATGATAAAAAGAAGAGAAAAAAGCAGAAAAGAAAAAAGAGAAAAAAAAAATGATTACATCAGAGAGGTCTAAACGAAAAGAAATAAAAATTTCAACCTAGTACTGAAGCACTTAAAATATTCAAACAAAGATAATGATAGAAACACCTGAACTAAGAAAGAGTGAAACATGAACAGCCCATTTACAAAACTTCACTTTCAAAAAAAAAAAAAATGAAAAGGGAAAATAGTAAAGGTTATAAGAATCGACCATTGTACTGGCATCGACGTAGCAGAGTATCTAATAACCTCAGACAAGTGGGATCGTCATCGACGGCAAGGATACGCATGCCCACCGGAAACTGATCCCTCGGTTCATCATCCCCGACAATTCCCAATCTTTCTTCAACCGTCATTCTTCAGTAACAGCTCTCTCCACAGACAAACAAGAACGGAGAAACAAAAACCCAGAAAAGAATCTTTCCAACCTTCAAGCTTCAGCCCTGAAGAGACCCACACCAGAACTATCTCTCCTCAGTCAAGTTCACCGAACTGGGAAATCATATAAGAAGAAACCCAGAGCAGAAACAGAGGCAAGGATAGAGAGTAAAACAAAAGCAGAGTCTAATCAAATGGGTAATCGAGGGGTGATAGAAAAGATTGACAGCAAAGAATGTCTTAGCAGAACAAGACGATTAGAGTCAGCAACGGAGCACGCTGGAGGACGGAGAAAGCGGAGAGAGAGAGAGAGGGAAGGAGGGAGAACTGAAGGCTTTTAACCCGAGAACACAGAAGAAATGAAAAAAAAAATAAGGAAAGGAATACAAAATAAGACAATAATCTCTGTATACATCTCCCATTTTTTTGCTCTAAAAATGCTTGTGAATATAGTAAGTTTAACAGAGACTTTTGGGGAGATTTAACCCAAGAGCATAATTAATTAATTATTTCCTTCTCTCTTTTTTTTTTCATTTTTTTCTTTTACGAATTTCAATGTTTTTGCAGGGTTTAGTTCTGGTGCTTCTTAATCCGGACACCCCCAATGGTCCATAGACCCCATCTTCCCACTATCATTTAGCTGGACCCACAACTTCATTGATCTTAGCCATTGGATTGGTGGCTGGTGGGCCACAGCTAGAAACTAGAATCATTTAACTTTATACAGCCGAAAAGAGAATGGAAATGATAGGGACATATTGTCTAAACTTTTGACAACTTTCTGGCCGTCCGATTGAGATCCTGGTTGTGGCCTTGCATGGATGCATTGGATTCCAATCCGAAGGTTACTGTACATTTTCTTGTGACAAATGTCATGGAACCCACATTAGATTGATGACTGGATGGGCAAGCAAGTGGCATGATATGAGAAGAGGCTTAGAGACCATTGCGCGTGATGGGCCAGTCTGATTAAATTAATTAATTAAAAAAGATTAACGAAAACAAACTCTAGAGGGGTATAATGGTCAAAGGACGGAATCTTCGACATAATTACGCTGAAGGATCCACACAGAATCCTGCCATTATGTTAGCATTGAAGGGTAATAATAAATTGCATTTCTTTTCCAGGACGCCATTTATTTCCTCTAATCATCCAGCGAAGCACTCCCATGCCATACAGTACGGGTTAATTAGTTATTAATTAACTATTCATTAATTATTTAGTGGTTCGTTCGTAAATACTTCGAGTATGAAGGTGCATTTATATTGAACGTACAAGAGCCTACACGTAAGAAGCTGCATCTTGCCACGTTTCGACACCTTATTTGTTGGATGGTCCAACCTGGACTTAATGAGATTCCAGGTTCAGAAAGATAATGTTGGGACGGATTTTGTTGGGAGCTCCGTTTGAAAATTGAAAGTGACATGTCGGCGTTGCGCCGTGTCGGCCGTAAAGAATGGAATGTAGATAAGACACGGCATCTACCGATCCGACTGTATCGGACTAGAATCGGTTATATCGTATCGGAATTTATGGGTTGGTGGACAGGACCAGTCAGAGACCCTGGGAGAAGGCTCTGTTGACGAGGGGGCTGAAGGCTGAAGGCTGAAGGCTGAAGCAGACACGCGTACGCGTGCTTCGCGGCTCTTAGGCCAGTATAAGCGGCCCATTAAGATAATAGTTGTTTTCGCTTTTCTTTTTTCTTTTTTGCCTTTTTAGGTTTTCCCTTTCCTCTGTGATTTGTGAAGCCTTCTGTTTTTTAATTAATAATAATAAATTTGAGTGCATATCGGTTCTGAAAGAGTTAAACCGATATTTTTTTTTTGTTTGTGCCGGTTAGCTCTTTGTTCCCAGTAAGGCTTCGTTTGGGACGGCTTCCGATAAGCACTTCTGTACCTTATTGCTTATTAGAAGCCAAAATCATCTCAAAAAAGTTGGGAATGGTATTCGGTGAAAAAAGAAATAAAACATTTTGGGGGAAGATCTACCCCCGTCTTGCGTAGCTCTTTTGATTTCCCATAAAAAAAAAAGAAAAAACATTTTTTGGCCCAAAAAATCCAGAAGAAAAAAAACCCATGTGAAAACTTCATTTTGGAGTAGGATTGTTCGCGGGTCAGGTTGGGTCAGTTTAATAGATTTTTTTTTCAACCAACCTGACCTGGTTGGGTTACTTAAAGAGCAAGTCGAAACTGACATGCCATTAAGCAAAACCGACCCAAACATAAAGGGTCGGTTTTGGTTGGTTTGTTCGGTTTGGCATTGTTTGCAAACGACCCTATATTTGGTGTAAAATTTCTTACTCAAAAAAAGAAAACAATCCTAAAGACAAAAGTAATTCTCATTTAACTAATGTTTTATTGTTCTTTAATGTTAAAAATAAATAACTAACTAGAAAGAAGAAATTAGGATAGGGATTATCTAATTAGGAAAAGACTAGGAAATCAGAAATTAACTCAGTTTGATTCAGTTTTCGATTGAAACTGAACCGAATTATCGGTTTGTCCCTCTTTACAACCCAAAACCGACTAGTGGTGAAGAAAAATTGACCAAATTGGGTTGGGTCGGTTTGGCATTGTTTGTGAACAACCCTATTTTGGAGAATCCTTTTTACAAAGAAAATCAGGTTTAGAACATTACACCAAATGCTCAAAATGCACTTATCTAACAAGTGCTTATTATTTTAAACTGCTTATTTAAAACCCATTTAGAAGAGAAAAATTGCCAAACACCACCTAAATATCAAGAATCTACTCCATTAATGGTAGGGTTGTTCATAAGAAGGCCCAACCCGACCAAACCGACCAAACCGACCAACCCGGACCGACCCAACCTGAGTCGGCCGGGTTTTCATCAGCACCGGCCGGTTTCAGGTTGGGCAAATTCATAAACCGATATATCGAGTCAGTTTTGGTTTTCTTGTGTGAAAACCAAAACCGACCCGAATCGAACCGAGCCAACTAGTCTTCTAGTTCGGTAGTTCCTACTTAACTAGTTTTCTAGTTCCTACTTAACTAAATTGTTTCTATCCTAGTTTCTATAGTCTTTTACACCAAATAGGAAACCTATTAGGCAATTACAATTAGAATTATGTGTCCTTTTTTACCTAGATTAGAATTTAGAAAGTTTATTGAAATATAAATATTTCAGCCTTCTTTCTATAAAACAGTTTGACTTTCTATTTTATCGATAACTTTTGTCTTCTCTTCTATTTTCTAACTTGGTTCGCCCCCCTCAAGTCCTCATTACGCAATTACAATTAGAATTAGGTGTCCTTTTTTACCTAGATTAGAATTTAGAAAGTTTCTTGAAATATAAATATTTCAGCCTTCTTTCTATAAAACAGTTTGACTTTCTATTTTATTGATAACTTTTGTCTTCTCTTCTATTCTCTAACTTGGTTCGCCCCCCTCAAGTCCTCAACTCAAGACATCATTTGATTTTTGAACTTGGCTCTCCCAACTTTCCCATCTTCTCAAATAAATTTCCTTCTAGTTCTAGGCTTCTCTGTCCTTTTTGTACAGGAGCAAAACCGAAACCGACTCAAACCGATCCAACTTGACTCAAATCGACTAGGTCGGTTTTGCCTATCAGTGGGCCAGTTTCGGTTTCCACCTCAAGTAATCCAACCAGGTCTTGTCGGTTGGAAAAACCCCAATAAACCGACCCAACCCGACCCGTAAACAAACCCTAATTAATGGGTAGAGATTCTATGGTAAGTGATTTTCTGGTTTTTAAATAAGGGTAGGGATAGTGTTAATACAAAGTACACCGATGTATTTGGAAAACGACCAAACAAGTCAGCGCAAAAGATAAATTGATCATGTGTTACTTTTACACTGTTGTTTGTTTGGAAGATCAATATAAATCATGAGAGTATTTTCTAATTGTGTTTGGCATTAACATGAGTGTAAAACAAACAAATATATTTTGGGTTGTCTTCAGATCTGAAACAAGTTGACATCACTCCCTCAAATCTAAAGGACAACGTCTAGATCTAGCTTGGTGTGTATCTTCTTCTTGTTTTATTGCAAGATGGGGATGATGAGATGTCTGGGAGCGTCTTCTGTGTTCTGCGTTCAAACCTATCACAATGAGAACAAACAGTGAGAGAAGAAGAAGAAAAAAAAGAAGAAGAAGAAGAGAAACCTGTCACAAGGAGAACAGACACTGAGAGAGAAGAAGAGAGAGGGAGAGAGAGGGGGAGTGGAAATGACGGTGGTGGATGGTGCTAGCAAATGAACTTGTACGATGAAGTAAAAATTGACGGTAACAGAGATAGAGAGAGAGGAGGAGAAGAAAGGGCTATTGCTTTCACATCAAGTTACTTTGATCGAGTTTTTACACTGAAAAAATTAATGTATTTTATATATCGATTGTCGAAGTAAAAAGGCTTTGAAGGTGAAGTTTTACATTGATGTTCGGTGTGCTTTTACACCCCATCCAAACAGCTGCAAACTGGACCAGAGTGTAAAAGTACACCGAACCAACTTTTACGCCGCATCCAAACGAAACCTTAGGAACCCAGGTCCTACCCTACTAATAATATTTTTGACCATTCGATTTCTTCTAGTCAAAAACTCAACCGGATCTAAGCCCACTATTTATTTTCTGTATCATTGTGGGTCTTGATATCCTATACTTTTTGCGTAAAAATTGATAGGTGGGATGTATGTAGGCAAAGCGTTGCATATCCGTATGAATTCAACGAGGTGAATCAACCAACATAGGAAGAGTAAAAGACCAGGACAGTCGGATCGGTTTTGCCACCGTTTTTCATGATTTCCACGTGTTCTGCACGAGAAGCTAGAATGGTAGGCTTTATTTAATTTTAGTTTTTTACTTTTCAAAGCAAAAGCAAATTGTAGCATAACAATGAGTTGACTCGGATTCAATGGCCTCCTAGATGACAATGCAAAGTAGAAACAGTGAGGTTGGCTCTTATAATCAATGTCCTACTGTCCTTGTCCTAAAGGTTATATATAGCTTGGCTTGAAGTGTTTGGCGTATTGGTCAAATACATAACACAGTGTCGTAGGACTTGGATTATCGGTTGTTACAGTTTTTAGGTGGTTATGTAGTGTCTTAAAAATTGATCCGAAGGATGATCCATTCTTTCTAGGTGGTGTATATGTTGTTCAATCATTTAGCTCAAATGGATTAATCTATTTTCTTTTATGAATTAATAAGAAATCTAAAAGATGAAATTAAGACCACTGAACATTAAAATTTTCATTATACAAAATTATGATTTCTGAAAGTTTTCTTGTAGTCATGACTGATTGATTATGTCAAATAGGTTGGTTTGAGGCTGACACAAATTAGAATCATGACAAGGGGCAGGTGGAATGGTTTAACCAGATGGGTCAATGATGAGTTGGAAGCGTAGTGTCAAGTTCTTAAAAATGTGACTTGGCAAAACCTTTCTTTTGCATGTATGTATTATCAATGTTCAAAATATTTGGTATGTATCGGGTCATATATCGGCTGATATATATCATATCTTGGACTTCCTGAAACGTAGTGTTTCGGGGTCTCATCCGATTCAGGGGGTGAGCAGACATTAAACTGATCCCTTTGAATCAGATTTAAAAAATAAAAAATAAAGAAACAACTACCGATACACTCCAATAAGCCTCTACTAGCAATATTGATATTTTGAACCTTGTGTATTATAATCTGCTACAATTAACAATATTTATCATTTTAAGTTCATTTAAAATAAAGCAGCTTTAAAACATAATCTTATTTTTTTGGATTTCTTTTCTTTTCTTTTTTTTTTGCACTTTTTTTTAATTTTGCAAGTTAAATAGCAGATTTACTGAAATTAGTTAAGAAATATTAGTGTTTCATGGTTAAATTTCTTTTTTGGATATCCATAGCTAATGTTCTATGGCGTCTTATATTTTCACTTTCAATTACATCTAACATAGGTTACTAAGGAGAGTTCTTCATGATTTTTTTGAAAGTATCATTACAGTAAAAAGACTCATAAGGAACCACAAAGGCCTACCTTTTCTTCTTTGAAGGTGGAAGTGTAACAAACCATAATTTAAAATAATAGAATTTTCTAACATTTTATCTAGATTTAAACAAATTTAAAAATTACTAGTGGTATGGTAGCATTCCAACCAAATTGTAAGGTTGAGAGAAAGAGATGGGAACCCAGGTTCAAATATCAAAAGCACAAAGAGTATTATAGGAAAAGCAATTTTAAGAGGCCTACCAGGATACACATGGATACAATGGAAAAAATAAAATATGCATGGATTCCTTAGGAATATTTAAATAAAAATCCCAAAAAAAATTACATCAATAACACTAAGATTGTGTTTGACTCAATAGAAAATAAGAGAAATTATATCAAACCAAACATAGCCTAAATCTAACTTTATCTAAATCTTAGATAATTATAAATAAGGTATATACACATAAAAGCATACTTTAATAACTTACATGGAGTTTGGACTATTGAGTGTGGTGTGATGGTGGATTTCTTTTTAACAAACAAAAGGAATTCAATTTCTTAGGTTTTTTTAAAACCATAAAAATAATAGGACAAGAGTTGATAAGGGGAATTTAATAGAGTAAATTACAGGATAAAGGATTAATGAGAGGAGAGAAAATAGGAATAAGAGTTAATTGATGGAAAGAAATTTGAATTCAAATTTAAGTATCTTAAATCAAGTTCAAAGTATCAACACGTATTGGTCTATATTAGCCGATATGTATTGTATCGGGAGCACCCTGATACGCCCCTATAGAAGGTGTATCGGGGTTCTGACCGGTTCAGGGGGTGGAAGAGCCTTAAACCGCCCCCCCTGAACCAGTTTTGAAAACACCCCTACTGATGTATTGGGCGTATTGATATTTAGAACCTTGTCTTAAACACAAGAAGTTAATGAAAAAGATTGAGAATCGTGTGGTGGTTTGGGGTTTGGGAGTATTAGGAGAAGGAATATGACTCTATTGGGGAAGTGCATGTGGAGGTTTCCTATGGAGAAGGAGAAGCTATGGGCTAGAATAGTGGCAAGTATACATAGGCTGGAGCACAATGAATGGGACGTTGGAATCAGAGCTAGGACCACAAGCAATTCTCCTTAGAAAGCTATTCATGGCCTACTACTAGTTTTTCTCCCTAATATCATGTATGACTTGAATTCCGGTAATTCCATACAGTTTTGGGAACAAACCTGGGTGGGGAGCACCCCTCTAAATGATCATTTTCCATCTTTGTATGCTCTTTCTAATTTGAAAAATGAGTCGATCTCGTCTTTCACCACCCCGTCCTCTTCCACTTCTGGGATTGGGTGGAACTTGGGTCTAAGAAGGGATTCTAGAATTTGGACACCTACCCCCAATGGCTTTTTCTCTTATGCTTCGTTCTTCAAAGTCTTAAGTCAGTTCACCAATCCTACCCTTCCCCCTTTCCCTATTGGTGAGGTTTGTGCAGAGCTATACCCCCTAGGGTTGGTAGTTTTTGTTGGGAAGCCTATCTAGAAAGAATCAACACTAGTGATCTACTCCAAAAGAAGAGACCCAATACTTGCTTGTCACCTCAATGGTGTGTTCTGTGTAAAGCGGATGGGGAAACTGGTTTTCACTTACAGGTGTCTTGCCACTTCGCGAGGTCAATTTGGGATTGGGCTTTCTCCTTATTTAGATGCAGCTAGAATCCCCCATCAGACTTGCAGGGCCTTTTCTCCCCTTCATTTTTCAAGTGGCGGATAAAAAGGGGAAGGACAATGTGAAGAGGACTAAGGACTATAGTATATTGAACATTGTGGGAAGAAAGAAACTCCAGGATATTCTCAGAAACTCAGAGAGGAGCAGCAGATCTGAGGGCTATCATACATATTAGGGCGGTACAATGGCTGAAATCTTTGGAACTATTCACAGATTACACTGTGGATGACATGTTGAGGAAGTGGGGTGAAATTGTAAATTGCACGCAAACCAAGTCAGTAATGAGTGTGGCTTGGACCCCCCACCTAGTGGATTCTTGAAATTAAACTTTGATGGGTGTAGTAGGGGAAACCTGGGACAATCAGGGATAGGGGGTGTTTTTAGAGATGAAAATGGGGTTATTTCTGCTATGTTCTCAGGCTCAATTGGAGTGGGTGACTCCTTTAGAGCTGAGATCTTTGCAGTTATGGAAGGAGTCTGGAAAGCTAAGGAATTGAACATCAATAAACTCATAATTGAAGGGGATTCAGAGGTGGTGATAGGGTGGCTGACTAAATATCAAAATGATTTATGGAAGTACAATAATGAGATGAGGAAATTCAAGTGGCTGGTGCGGGAGATGGAAGTTAAGACATGTTGGATTAAAAGATCGGCTAATTCCCTAGCTGACGGTTTATTTAAACAAAGGACAGAAAGGGATTCATTGTTTTGGGCTAAGCTGTAACGTTAGTGTCTTTTTCTTTTTTCCTTTCTTGAAGTTCTTTGTGACTCTTGGAAGATAAGTGTGTTTATCTTCCACTTGTAAATTTTCTACTGATGAATTAATAAAAGTGTTATTGATAAAAAAAAAAGATTGAGAGTCAATGAGAGTTGTATCAACGATGCTTCAAAGTTTAAACTTTAACATTGATGGGAATAGGGATCAATGCTTCTTTTCGGGTGGCTGGTTGGAAAAGGCTAAGTGTAGAGAAAGTCAGCAAATCGCAGAGGACTTGAATGCCCACTCCCTTGTTTGTGAAGTGGGAGTGGGACTACTTGGTGTTGGTGGAGATAACTATTGAAATATCAGCTATAAATTAAAGTCATAGGACTTCATCAGAAGGGGAAACTTCGGCTGTTTGAAAGCTTTCTCATTTGGTTTCTTGCTTGTCTTCTTTACTAAAACAATTTGGTTGAAAATATTCTTTTACCCCGAATGTGCCATGGACAGGAAGCTCTATCTCAAACAGTGGAATTGGAATCACCTTGGTCACCGATTTTTTAGTCAGTACTACCATCCAGTTTGAACAGATGACATATTTTAAATTAAAAATTAAAAAAAATGGTCAAAAATCGTTGTCCGGATCAAATGGGTCAATAGTTTGATTGCCCAGGTCAACGAATCACTAACCAAGTCAATGGTTTTTAGCCAAAGAACAGATTAGGAGTGAAACGGAATTGATATTCAATGACGATTCAAAAACACTGTTCAAAACAGCCAAAGTAGGGATGATTTGTTTTCAACCTGTTGTTCACTCAACCAGCCAGACCAATTAACCCACCACCTAGTTACAATTCCGGTTCAGGTGAACCCCTAACTGTCCTAACCCACCGTTTTATAAAAATTGTTGACATGATCAATAACCCTTAATTCAAATGGCTGAAGTCGCCAATTTTATCAATTTTAATGATTTGATGTTTTTTGTACTTACTATTTTATATTTTCTTATTGTTTAATATTGTTTTGACATCGTGGTTGACCCAGAGAGTTGAACCACTGACCCATGACCCAGATGATCCAGGTTTTAACATTGGTTTTAATCTCAATGAGTTTGGTCCCCTCTGACTCCCTTAGTCTTCTTAGAAAGCTCTATCCTAGACTTCAAGAGCCTTTACTTAGAATCATAAAGACAGTCACTCTGGCTTTACACCCAAAACAGACGAACCAATCATTAAGACAGTCACTTTGGCTTTACACCCAAAACAGAAACATCAACCCCACAAAATTGCAAGCTCTCTATGGTATGGCCAGTGGGCTTTATCTGCACCCTGCTTTGTCCCCATCTATGCATCTCTATTAACCAAATACTGATCAAAACTCAAATCTTCCCTTCTCTAGTCTAGGAAATGTTTTATCTGTTCATCTCAGTAAAAGGTGTAAAGCAACAGATTGAGCGAATAACGCAATGCCACATGTCAAAGTGAACGATACAAATCGACAGCATGCTGTCATGCCACATTGATCAACCGAAAGATTACATCTGGCATTGGGTTTGTCATCCTGACAAAAATGCAAATTGCAAGATCAAATGGGCAATGGACTAAATCACACAATTCTGTTTGTGTTGGCTTTGCATAGACAGATGCACACATTTGATAGATACATTGAAATATTCTAGCGCCCACACAGGATTAGCATTTGACTACTTGTGTAATCCATTATCAATCTTGTGTTGAAAGGAACTTAACTTATTTCCCCAAGAACTCTAAAAGAAAACAAGATACCCCAATGATCTCCTGATCTTTTTTGAAGGCATCATTGGTTGACTAAACATTGAAGTTCAAAAAGGGTTCAAAGTATTCATAAGCAAAAGCTAGCTCTCATTGTCTTGTTTATGTTTTAGACAATGCTGTTAGGTGATTTAATATTTGTTGTTTTACACAGAAAACTGTTGTTTATATATTAAAATATATCTCTGGAGGATTCATTCTGAGTGTAAGATCTAAGATTCCTCGCTTTTTTAAAGTCACATGACATACCTTCAGTGTGAAATAAAGTAGTGGTTGCAGAGAGGTGTACATTACTTGGTAAAATGCATATATCTTCCTAGTCTACACAATGCTGTCTCCCACAAGGATAAATACTCAATTTAAAAAACAGTTGGGTGACTTCCTACAAGCTTCCTTTATGTTATTTAATTTCCTCAAATCTTGCATCATCACATAGTTCATAGTTCATACCATTGGTTCCATTTTGTGCACATTTATCAAAACCTAACTCACAGTTACCCATGTTGAATTTTGAAGTTATTGGGGGTTGGAGATGGGTCCCATAGTCTGCATAAAGAGTCCTCTTGGTCAGGTGATCCTATTTTTTCTTGTTAAACCCTCAAATTTACTCAGTTTCTTCAGTTGAGGTATTGACACTCCAGAAGATCCTAATTGTTTGATGGACAAGAAAATACAAGACCCCATGAGAAAAACAGACAAGTTGGGTTCTTGAGAGTTATGACAACCCAAAGACAGAATCCATCAAATGGACAAATTTTGTGGTTTATAGTGGGTCCAATATTGCACTGTGAGATTTGATAGGAAATTGCTCTCCTACAATGTAAGAGACATAAATAAATAATATCTTCCATGCATGTGATAAACGATAGAGGTCCAGTCACATGTGTGAGGTGTCCCCATAAGTTTGGCTTTTTTTTTTTAAATGATTAAGAGTGGTTAAGTGGAATTCTGGCTGCTTACAAGGGCATCTTCATTATTATCTATTATAGAAATCCAACTTGATGTGTTCTTATAATCTATCAAAAAAAAAAAAAACAAAAAAATATTTGATGTGTTCTTGTATGGGATATTCCTGGGATTGTTGGATGCCCTGTATTAAGTTGAATTCAAACTAGAATGAATTCTTAACTCTAGAAAGAAAACGTCTCAGGCTTCAATAATTTTTCCCAGCTAAGCATTTGTACGAACACCTTAAATGTAAAATACAGAATATGAAAATTAAGAAGAATACAACTTGGCCGTGTGGGTCCAAAGCATCATAGAAATCCTACCCAGTTGCAGCTGAAAGGCTGAAAGCCTGAAACACAGTGCGGACATGGACACTGAAAAATGTATCAGGTTTTAACACCACCCAATAGGCCACCTTGTTTGAATCATGAATTGCAAGTTTGTTTTTTCTTCAAATTTTTTTTATTTACAATTCAGTAAGTTACGTACCTACCCACCACCACCACACACGAAAATAAAAAAAAAAAGAAAAAACAAACATAAGAAACTTGGAAAAGACAAAAATGATACGAGAAAAAAGTTCTGTAATAAGATTGGCTTTTTCCAGCTAGAAGAGTGTCAGAGTGTCTGCTTCACATATGTGCTGCATTAATTAGAGACATTCAAGGGTTATCAGACATTAGGTGGAATGCCAAAATCTTATTGTATAAGACCAAACACATTGATTTTATGCTTGGTGACGACAAAATGAGAAGACCTGTTGAGGCTTGGTTGTTCTGAGTTCACATGCAGAAGAATACATGAAATTCACATGCCCAGCGATATGAATGGCGCAAGTATAGCATCAAAGATATCACATGGAGAAAAAATAAAAAAAGAAAAAAAAACAAAGGGGAAAGCAGGACAACCATCTGGGGCAGGATGGAACAAAAGAAGACAAATGGAACCTATGTATTTGCTTTTTAAATTTGTAGTCTTTACAAAGCATTCAGTGTGGCTAATGATACATCAAATCCAGATTCAGAACAATATCCTGCATCTTGATATCAAACATTCGTCGACTTGTATGGTAATCACTAATCAGAGAGCATGAGTTGCCTACTGAGCATCAAAATTGGCGCTTGAACCTTATCTGGAGTCTGGACCAGACATCTACATACGATTTCTATCAGTTCCCTTGACACAAACAACCAAAGAAACTTGGCTGTTCAACACTGGATTCATGAGGAAAGCAAGTTCGACTTACCCTCTTGATGATGGCCCACTTTGCAAATAGGAACTGCTCGTATGTAATGCCTCTTCAGGTAATTAGAAAGAACCAGTTATCTTCCAAATCTCAAGCACTTGTTATGTTTTGTGTCAGTTATAGCTGGGTTGGGAGGAAGATTTGGTTTTGCCTGTTGCGCAAGGGAGATTTTTTCCATTGCATTTATGAACTTTCGCAAGTGCTTGATATACTCAGGATATGTTTCTAGGTTGCAATGACCACCACCTTTGATCCATAGTGGGTCATATTTTTCCTTTGCGAGTTCCCACAAGCGCTTTCCATGAGACAAATCAACAATGTCATCATTTGTTCCCTGAAAAATATCCATTGAGAGCAATATATCATTACAGACAGCAAAAATGTTGAGATATACTTGCAAAGAGTTTATGTAAGCCAAGACAGATAACTGCACAAACAAAAAACTCGGCTTAAAGATACAGGGAACAATTGAACGATTTTGCAATATCAAGAGGACAACTATACTGTACAATCAACCTTTAGATGATTCTTAGGTTGGATGATATTGCCACCAAGATGTAAAGTTCTGATATCAAATGATCAAGATCCAGAAAATGTAAAACAAGCATTCCATTTGCAGGCTTTAGGAGTTATTAATAGGTTTATGTAGCAACTCTTGCTTCTCAGTAAAGGGGCTCTTAATCACCATGGTTGGTTGTATCTTGATAATTTTTCTTCAGTAATAGCTACTCCCATATAGATGATGTAATAGATTATTCAATTCTTAAGGCTCCCATTCAGCACTCACAAGTATCACCATAAGTTGCAACAAAGGAAATTCTCACTAATAATATCTTTACCATATAATATTGATACTAGCCTTGGCCTCAAAACAGGTCACCATTTCTTTAGTCCATCAAATTTCCTCTCAACTATATCCTCACTACCCTTACGCGTGCAAAATTGCATCTACAACTGAACTAGTCTAAAACTAGCCTTGATCTCCTAAAAGCAAAAGCTCTGAGAGCACCACATCCAGCCACACATCAGGAATATCTCCCGTACATATATGCTAAATTCATGGGCAAATGTTCCCAATGTGTCCACACAGTGTTGGCATTCAGGAGATCCTGTCTTGTCCAAAGCAAGTTCAATCACTTGACTTTTTTTGAATTTCAACTTTCAACATATTAAGAAGTTACTTTTTTTAATGAAAAATAAAGTATGTTGTATTAATGATGAAAAGGAGATAAACCCATTACAGTAAGTACAGTAGGAAACTGTAGAAGCAGAGAGAATAAACAGTATTTCAGATAATGTAATAATTACAAAAAGAGGGTTTCAGTTCAGAGATTGTAAGATTGGAAGCATAAGCCCAAGAAAATTTTTTTTGCCAAAATGTTTTGAAACAATTCATTAATTTGAGAGGATTTGTCATAAAAAACTCTGCAGTTCCTCTCCACCCACCAAAATATATCCATGGCTTGTTTCTGTTGCAAGACCAGACCTTCAAATGGCCTGTGGATTCATGTCCATCCACCGAAACATATCCATTTTTTTATTGTTAGTCTTGAGTTTCCAGTGATTTTTATTATAGTATGATGCACACTAACACCATACAATGTTGTGGATATTGTTGGAATAATGTTAAAATAACTTAGTTGCAGGTGTTAGGGCCTGTTTGGCTAATTAAAGTGCTTTTTTATTTCGTTTTTTTTATTTCTGTTATGTCTGTTATTGTACTCAGGGGCACAAGGGTTTTTTCCCTTGTTATTTCTGTCGCCCTATATATAGTAAAATAAACACTGGCGCCGCTAGTACTGTTACATTGCAAACCTTCTCAGTTCTCTCCTCTCTTCTCTTCTCTTCTCTTCTCTTCTCTTCTCTTCTCTTCTCTTCTTCTTCTCTTCTCTTCTCTCCTCTTCCACTTATCTCTGGCCGGCTACACTGTCAAGATGGTATCAGAGCGGGAATGCTGATTAAAAGAGAGCAGATCGATCAACCCTACTATCAAGAGAAGATCGATCAACCCAAAGAACAGATCGAACAGACTAGCAGAAAAGAAATCTGATTCTGGACTACAGAATAGCTACAACTGGTACAATTCTCCCTATTTTTTCTCTTCTTTACTCTCCTTGGTCATGTGCCGAGTGAAAACCCTATGAATCTGGGGCGGCTGAATGCTGTCGAACCTGTGTAACCCTAGTTTTCTTGGATCGTGTGATCCTGTTCATGTGTTAAGACAACTGTAGGTCAATGCTGACCTGTCTTCTCAATGGTTTGAGTTGACTATAAGTAAGAAGGATCTCTCCTGCTGATTAGTGGCTGTTAGACATTCTAGAATTCTGGTAGGTGGGGACTGATAAAACTATACAGGTCTGAAATCTGCCGAATATCACCTCAGTTTTTGTCCGGAATTTGTTACTGTTTGTGCTCAATCTGGTTGGTAAACCCAAGTGTGTGGGTGTGAACTGAGTGGAGCATTGTTTTGTGGAGTAAGGAGGGGTCCTAAGTCCGGTGTTTGGGACTGATTAACTGCTTGACCATGTCGACTGAGAATTCTGCTACTTCAGAGATCTCAGGGAGACACAATGGAGTGAGTGGGGGAATGGATATGAGCTTTCCCATGGCTGTCATTCCCTTTGATAGTCTGAATTACCTTGAGTGGTCTAGGGGGATAAAACTCTACATCACTGCTAGGGGGCGAATAGGATACATCAATGGGAGAGTAAAGGAACCGAAGTATGGAAGTGCTGAGCATGATAGCTGGAACCAAGAGAACAATATGGTGATGTCTTGGCTCTTGGTTTCAATGCTGCCACGAGTAAAGAAGACTTTTATGTGGGCTGAAACTACTTGTGAGATATGGGAACAAGCGAAGTCCACTTATTCAGAACAGAGACACTATGCCAAGATATATCAACTACAAGCTGAATCTTCTACTTGCAAGCAGGGGGAGAGGAGTCTCTCGATGTACTATTCTGATTTGACATCAATATGGAAAGAACTTGATCACTATCAGAATGTGAATTGAAAGTGTGATGAAGATGCAAAGGCCTATAAGTCACTTGTATCACAGCAACGCATGTTTGCCTTCCTCCTAGGGCTGAATTTGTCATATGAGTCCATCAGGGTACAGATCTTGGGTAGTAAAGACTTGCCATCAGTCCAGGAGGTGTATGCCTTGGTGCAGTCAGAAGAAAGCAGAAGTGTGATGAATGGTGTAGAAGAGGAGTCAGTTGCCCTAGCGGTCCGGGGAAATTCAGATACAAATGTCAGAGGTGGCTTTAAAAGGGGTGACACTCAGAAAAAATCAGAAGATAAAAGCAAGCTTTGGTGTACTCACTGCCAGAAGACACGACACATTAAAGATACATGCTGGGATCTCCATGGAAAACCTAAATGGGCACAGGATTTGGATAAGAAAGCAACACCGGATCAGGGCAAGAAACCAGGCCAGCAGAATCAAAAAAGGTATAACTCAGCTAATATGGCATCGACAGAGACTAGTTCTTCCGTAACTCAGGAGAGACATCCCGGTTCTGACCCTAAGGAAGATATTATCAACTCCTTCCGTGAACATTTGGAATTGTATGGTAGGACTCTCCGCCAGGTGGATTCTAGGCCTACTCCTACCTCATTTGCGTCTACATCAGGTAATGCCACAGCCTTCCATGTGTCATCTCATACTACTGATTCACCTTGGATTATTGACTCCAAAGCCTCAAATCACATGACCGGTAAGTCAAATTTGTTCCAGACATATAACCTTCTCTCTAGGAGAGATAAGGTAAGACTGGCTGATGGTTCTTTTCTACCATAGCTGGCTGAGGCACCATATCTCTCCCACTTGGCCTTACTCTTCCTAATGTCCTGCATGTTCCGAAATTACCTATTAATTTGCTGTCCATTAGTAGTATTACTCACTCTTTGAACTGCTCAGTCACCTTTTTTCCGTCTACATGTGTGTTTCAGGATTTGACCTCGGGGAAGACGATTGGTAGAGGAAGCATGGTGGATGGTATCTACGTGTTGGAGAATAATGCTGGTCTAGTGGCGACTGAGTCCACAAGTTCGTCGAGTGAGAGTCAGGCCTATTTATGGCATAGTCGTTTAGGTCATCTTTCTTTTGAGTTGTTAAAAGTTATGTTCCCAAAGTTGTTTGAGTCCTTGTCAGTGAGTCAGTTACAGTGTCAAACTTGTCAGTTGAGTAAGCATTGTAGAAGTTCTTTACCTTTAAGAAATAAAAGATCTGAATTTCCATTTCATATTGTTTACTCTGATGTTTGGGGCCCTGTTACTCTACCTACTGCGGCTGGCTATAAGTATTTTGTTACTTTGATTGATGATTATTCTCGATACACTTGGGTTTACCCTATGCGATCTCGAGATGAAGTGCCACAAATTGTGAAAGATTTTCAACGCATGGTATTCACTTAGTTCCAAACAGAAATTCATATTTTCCAGTCGGACAATGCACAGGAATATTTCCATAGTGATCTCACGAAGTTCTTTGCTTCGAGTGGGTCACTTCAGCGAAGCTCTTGTGCCAGGACACCCCAACAAAATGGTGTGGCTGAACGAAAAAACCGTCACCTTCTCGAAGTTTCTCGTGGCTTGCTGATTCATATGAATGTGCCAAAACAGTTCTGGATGGATGCAGTATTGTGTGCGGCATATATCATCAATCGCATGCCCTCTCGGCTACTAGAGTATAAGGCCCCACATCAGCTCTTGTTCCCTACAGCCCCGCTGTCCACCATTCCAATGCGTGTTTTTGGGTGTCGTTGTTTTGTCCACAACCTGTCACCTACTCGTGGTAAACTTGACCCTCGGGCTATTCCTTGTGTTTTTCTTGGTTACCCTTCATCTCAAAAGGGGTATCGTTGCTATGATCCCATTGCCCGCAAGTACTATGTTTCCATTGATGTCTCATTCTTTGAGAGTCAACTGTTCTTCTCGGTTTCTCCTCAGGGGGAGAGTAGGGTTGAGGAGAAACAGGCGACGACTCAGATTCAACTACCTCCTTTACCCGATTCTCCTCCGTTCCGGGTTTTTCATCGTCGCCATAAGAGCCAGTAGAGTTCAAGAGCCGTGGAGCCGGACACTATGCAACCAACATCATCGGATTCACCCGAGGCAGATCTGTCTCATCAGCCAGGTACACTTGCTCCCATTGCTCCTTTAAATGTTGATTCACCTGTCCCCAATGATCTTAATATTCCTATTGCTAAGAGAAAGGGTGTTGGATCTTATACCACTAATCATCCTATCTCTAACTTTGTGTCCTATGAGTATGTTTCACCTTCGTACCATACCTTTCTCTCTTCTGTGGATAGTGTCCCCATCCCTAAGACCGTGGCAAAAGCTTTGTCAAAACCTGAATAGACAGATGCAATGCAGGAAGAAATTGATGCCTTACACAAAAATGGTACGTGGGAGTTGGTAGATCTTTCTGAGGGGAAGGAACCGTGGGGTGCAAGTGAGTGTTCACAGTGAAACACAAAGCTGATGGAACTATTGAAAGGTACAAGGCTAGACTGGTAGCAAGAGGCTTCACACAGGTATATGGAGTGGACTATGCAGAGACTTTTGCTCCAGTAGCAAAGATGAACTCTATCCGGATTCTCCTTTCCTTGGCAGCAAATCTTGACTGGGATCTTCACCAATTGGACATCAAGAATGCCTTCTTGAATGGTGACTTGGAAGAGGAGATGTACATGACCCAACCCCCAGGGTTCTGTGCCAAAGGCAGTGAACAAAAGGTGTGCAGGTTAAAAAAGTCCCTATATGGGTTGAAACAATCACATCGGGCTTGGTTTAGTAAGTTCCATTTAGCAGTCCAACAGATGGGATTCAAACAATGCCAGTCAGATCATACCCTATTTGTAAAAAGAGGTGAAGGTAAAATTGCAGCTCTTATTGTGTATGTGGATGACATAGTGATCACAGGAGATTGGGAGACTGAAATCCAAAGACAAAAAATTCTTAGCCACTAAATTTGAGGTGAAGGATCTAGGCCCCTTACGATACTTTCTTGGAATTGAAGTTGCCCGCTCTCACAAGGGCATCTTTATTTCCCAACGGAAGTATGTACTAGATCTACTAGAAGATACAAGCAAGTTGGGGGTAAAACCATCTGATTCACCTATTGAACCTAATCACCATCTGGGAGACAGTCAGGGAGAGTTTTTGAAAGATGTAAAGATGTTCCAGAGACTCGTGGGGAGACTTCTGTATTTGTCTATGACCAGGCCTGATATTGCCTATGCAGTGGGTGTTCTTAGTCAATTCATGCACAGCCCGAGGGCAACTCACTTTGAGGCTGCAGAGAGGATCTTGAGATATCTCAAGAAGTTTCCTGGAGCTGGTTTGTTGTTCCAGAAACACAATCACTTAAAAGTGGAAGTATATACTGATGCAGATTGGACAGGAGCAGTCAATGACCGAAAGTCTACCAGTGGTTATTGTGCCTTTGTAAGAGGAAACCTTGTCACATAGAGAAGCAAAAAACAAAGTGTGGTGGCTAGATCCAGTGCTGAAGCAAAGTATAGAGCGATGGCTCATGGGGTTGCGGAAATCATGTGGATAAGAAATCTGTTAGGTGAACTGGGTTTCGCAGTAAGCAATCCTACGTCACTCTACTGTGACAATAAAGCTGCCATCAATATTGCTGCTAATCTAGTTCTGCATGATAGGACGAAACACATTGAAGTAGACAAGCATTTTATCAGAGAGAAACTTGAAAGTGGAGAAGTGTGCACACCATATGTCAGCTCGGAAGAGCAACTTGCAGATATCTTCACCAAAGGTCTTCATTATGTGCGGCACAAAGATTTGTGTGACAAGTTGGGCATGATTGACATCTATGCTCCAACTTGAGGGGGAGTGTTGGAATAATGTTAAAATAACTTAGTTGCAGATGTTAGGGCCTGTTTGGCTAATTAAAGTGTTTTTTTTATTTCACTTTTTTTTGTTTCTATTATGTCTGTTATTGTACTCAAGGGCACAAGGGTCTTTTCCCTTGTTATTTCTATCGCCCTATATATAGTAAAATAAACACTGGCGCCGCTAGTACTGTTACATTGCAAACCTTCTCTCTTCTCTCCTCTCTTCTCTTTTCTTCTTCTTCTCTTCTCTTCTCTCCTCTTTCACTTATCTCTGGCCGACTACACTGTCAAGAGATATTAATCAATATTTGTGGAATATCTACTAAATCTTGGCAAAATCTAATTCTACAAGGGTTTGCTAGCAACAGGGGGACCTTGACAGCATACACCTATTTGTTTTGTTGATTGAACCCTAACAAATAAGAAAAATAAAAAAGACACATAAAACTACAAAATGAACAAACATTGCACAATAAACCCAATGTTCTGAAAATTGTAATCATATCGTAACTCGTACAAAAAGCTGAATTGAATGAAATTGTGAATTGCATCATAAGTCATAAGATTATTTCTAGTTTTCACAAACTTGTCAAAAAAATAAACATAGATACTAAAAGGCTATATATGCATATAGAAAAAGCAAATTTACTATTTTTAACCCATGTCTACCATATGTGTACCCAAAACAATAGAATTTGCCACGTGTGCAATAGAAGCCTAATGATATGAGCAAGCTTGACTTGGAAGTCATATAATCCACACAATGGCTCATTAACCTACATATGAAATGAACTAAATATGTGGTCTTAAGTAAGACAAATAAACCATTTTCTAGTAAGCGTTTTAAAACAAGTGTCTAGATGACAAAGGAGAGATGATTCTTAATTGAATTGATTTGAATCACAATGAATCATAGGAATTGTATAAATCATAATATTTATGAATCAAATAACAAGATTCCAACAAAAAATCATAGAATTTGCCACGTGTGCAATAGAAGCCTAATGATATGAGCAAGCTTGACTTGGAAGTCATATAATCCACACAATGGCTCATTAACCTACATATGAAATGAACTAAATATGTGGTCTTAAGTAAGACAAATAAACCATTTTCTAGTAAGCGTTTTAAAACAAGTGTCTAGATGACAAAGGAGAGATGATTCTTAATTGAATTGATTTGAATCACAATGAATCATAGGAATTGTATAAATCATAATATTTATGAATCAAATAACAAGATTCCAACAAAAAATCATAAGATTTTTTGCGAAAGGATGCAAAACTAAGATTCAATGTTAAGGGCCCGAGAGTAGGATCTCGTCACGGGTCGGTCCACGGGGAAAACAAAACCTTGTTCTTCCCTTTTCTTGAAGAACCTATCTTGCCGCCCTAAAAAGGTGATTTGTTCAAGAGATCACCTAACTCTCCTTGCTCTCTTTCTTGACTGAAATTTTCGATGCCATTATTCAATATTCTCAGCTCCTTAAATAGGAGATTACAAGATATAAGAGTCCTACTTTTAGGAAGATTCCTTGCTAATTAAGAAGACTCCCTACTAATCTATCCTACTGAACTGATAAGATAAGACTCCCTTAATCTCTATCCTACTGAACTGATAAGATAAGATAAGCCTCCCTACTAATCCATACTATTGAACTGATAAGATAAGAACACTGAATAGATAAGACTCCTACTAATCCCTACTACTAAAAGCAGATAAGGTAAGAATACTGAATAGATAAGATAGGATGAGAACACTAAATTGCTGCTGCTGAGAACACTAAATTACTGCTGCTGCTGCACTAAATTACTGCTGCTGCTGCCAGCGCCCACATCATTCAAATTGAGAATCATGTCATAAATTATAAAATTTTGACAATATTTCAGGAAACAACAAGACCACTGCAGTTTTGTTGCTAGTTTCTATTGCAAGTTCCAATCTTTAATGTTGTTGCCACTGGTTCTTAAACCATCACTCCGTACCTCTCTCTCTCATGAATGGGATTTTTAGGTTTTCCATTTAATATTTTAGGTTTTTACTTTTCAATATAGACAAAAAGAAGTTGAACAGCCTAAAACTGCCACCAGGTGAATTGTCTAAACAATTAAATCGTTGGATCAGTTAGGTTGACAACTCACCAGGTTGCAATTTAGTCTGTTGCACCCAAATTCTCTGACCAAGACAATAGTTCCTTATGACTTGGCAAGTTTGGGATTGAACCAATTTTTCCCAAGTGACAAGTCAAAACCATCTGAATCAACAATGGGTTGGAAACATTGATTTGCTTTGATAAGCATGGTTGAAAAATTGATAGTCATCTTAAAGTAACCATATATAAGAGGCATAGAAGATCAAAATGAAGATGATACCCAACAACAGAGGGAGAAAAAGAACATAAGCACCCACCAAATTGGTGGGTCAAGACCTAAAGGCCCCAACCCTTTAGCGGAAAATCCATAAACAATTTTGACCCAAAAGCAACCCATGACACTAGAAATACCACCAACCTCTACAGTCAACCAAAGCTAAGAACCACCATTCTTAACAACAGTCGATCAAAGCTAACATTTTTTATATATCAGCAAAAGTACATTTAAGGGAGAAAAAATATGTAATACAAGACTACTCTCCATGGAGACGGGATCTCCTGAAAGTAAAAAATCATGTATACATCCTGAGAGCACGGATCTACCTGTACATGGGGAATATCTCCCTATGAATTTTACATAAAAGAATGGGAGATATTCCCAATATGCAGCTGGATGTCATGTTCTCAGGGGTGTGTACATGATTTTTGCTTTCAGGAGATCCTTTCTCCTCCTCAAGATACTTAGAGAAGTAGGGTAGTGAAAGCATAACAGCCATTAGCTGACAGCAGCCTGCACTACAATATAAATATAGTTAAAATTTTCCCCTGGCTCCAGCAGTCACCATTCTTTTTCTTTTTTTTTCTTGGTATTGCATATTGCACATCATAGGGGAATAAAGGGGTAGAGACAGAGCAAGGTGCATGCGAGACCCACTGACCTTACCACAGAGAGCCTGCAGTCACCATTCTAGCTCTTTTGTTGACAACTACCCTAGCTAAACCATCTGCTAGGCTGTTGGCAAACCTAGGGATCCAACTAAATGAGCAATTTGGATTGGAGGATAATGCTGCAGGTTCTCTACTTTGAGGCTTTAAGATCCTTCTGATTTTGAGAAAAGTTGACTAACCACTACATGACCATAGTTGTCAAGTGTAGGTGATTCTGGGCTATAGTGGGGTGCCTAGTCATTTAGTTGCCAAGGTGGTATAACATGCATATTAATTGAACAAATAGCAATTTCTTTTATTAAGAAAATTAAATTTTCTCTCAAAACACGGCAAATCATCATATCTAGGACAATGGTATTTCATAAATATTAATTTCAATACTTCAAAAATAATACTAAACTAATTATTTAATGGAGCAATTTCACATCAAATAGCAACTAAAGAAGGCTATAATTTAAATGATAAAATTTAAGATAGAAAGAGAAAAATAACAAGGATGGAGCCACTGTTTTATTCAACGTAAGAGAAAGGGAGAATAGGAAAGAAAGCTCTTTATATTTCTACTCTTTCTTTCTTTTTCTCTTATTGAACCCTTGGATCTTTCAAATTTCAATAGTAAAACATTAAAACAAAGTATAAATAACATGATAGTATATAATAGAATGTATTAGTACACATATTAGAAGATGGAACAATGTGAAATAATAAGGCATCCACCTTGTCATCTTTGTTGCCTTGGTGGGCACCTTGTTGCATAGATGGGCACTGTTGCTATAAACAAGGCATTTTAGGCATGGCACCCAGCCAAGAGCACCTAGTCACCTAGGCAACACCTTGACAGTCTCCTTCAACAATAAACCCACTTCACCTCTGTCACATGTTAATTCAGCCATTGAAGAAGTCCTAACAGTTCTGTCCTTAATGACTTTACCATTCCATCTGGGCTTGGATGGCTCAACAAGTTGTCAAATTGATCTCTAAAATTTCTGATATTCTTGATAGGATTAGGTTTTGTTTTTGATAAATTGGATAGACCTAGGTTCCTCAGAGAGCTTCCATCTCAATCAATTCAAACAATCACCAACACCACATTATAAAAATGCCAAATGGCACCAAAACATGGAAAGCAAAAGGTTACTAGAACCAAACATAAAAGCCCACAAGTCCAAAAGTTCACCTCACAAGAAAAAGTCATATACTTCAAATTCGAAGACTCTACACATCCTCTGCATCCTACTTTCTCTTCTCCACAATATATATCAAATCAACATTCTCATGCTTATCAGGCCAAGATTTTACCATTGCACCAAACAATAGCCCCTGAGAGAATACAACTATCTGTAGAGAGAAAAGAAACCTAACCCTTATTGCTAGCCAAACAACCTAATATAATAAAAAAATGAAACATATTCTAGGCATATTCCTAGAATGTTCTTTTTTTTAACCCTATTTTTTATCAAGTTCTTTTTTTTAACCCTTCCACATTGGGCTTGCTGTGCGTGGCAGGCCTACAAGTAGAACCCACTAAACTTCACAATATGAATGGTAAGGAAGTTCCATGTGTATGGAGACCCATGGTTCAAATGAGTAAAACCCACTCATGCTGCATCAATTTCCCTCCTAATTGGAAAAAAACAAACAAACTCAATGTTAAATTTTGAAATAGGGAAGGAGGAGCAAAATACCCCCACCACCCTTGCTGTTTCCTTTACTCCATTGTCAATGCCTTAACCTCCTGTATAGGGGCTCACTAGGATTACTTCAGTTAAGGGGCTTAGGCCTGTCCAAATACTCGGACAAATTTATCCATAGCCAGACTAGTGATAATCCCTCAAGAGTTTAGATCTTTTTTTTTCTGTTCTTCTTCTTCTTTTTTTTTTTTTTTTTTTTGAGAAAGGGTAAAGTAACTTTAGTAGAAAATGAACAAGAGATTACAACAGCAGCCCCACAAAAGGAGCCAAAAAGCTCAAAGCTCTAGAACACATTAAAAATCTAACAGACTTCTAGTCCTCAGCTGAGCTCCAAGAGCCAACGTCTGGAGAACTCTAGCAGCTGCAATCCAAGAGACCAGCTTACCAAAAGAAAAGGAGACTAGACAGTCTGATCCTTTAGCACACTCCAGGAATATTCTTCTATTCCTTCCTGTCCAGATGGTACTAATCACTGCTACAGGAATAGCCAACCAAACACTTTTAGCCAGCTTGGACAAACCATGGAGTTCCCAACTCCAAAGCAGATCCAAAACAGATTTCGGTACAACCCAAGATAAGCCCAAGGCAGATAAAAAATGTCCCCAAATAGCAGAGGCAACAGTGGAATGGATGAACAGGTGATTGCTATCCTCTTCGACTTGGCCACACAACACACACAGCAGATCTTGAATCTGTAATCCTCTTCTTATGGGGCTGGCTACATGAGTTTAGATCATCATCATCATCATCATCATCCAAGCCTTATCCCAACTATATGGGGTCGACTACATGAATCCTGTTTCACCATTCCATTCTATTAATTCCATATCCATTGTTAAATTATCAGCACTTAAATCATTTCTTATAACTTTGACCCATGTCCTTTATGGGCTACCCTACCCCTTTAAGCCCCTTCAACTTGCAATAGATCAATTCTTATGGGTGCTGCCAAAGGTATTCTATACACATGACTGGACCATCTTAGTCTACTTTCTCTCATTTTATCACCTATTGGAGCTACCCATAGGTTCCTTTGAATGACTTCACTTCGGACTCTATCCTCAAGAGATTAGATGCATGTCAAAAAGTCCATAATCTTGATCTGGAATTCTGGATAGACAACATAAAATACCATACATGCGCTTGGGGGAAACAATGAAAGCTTCCAAGGGAAAAGTCTTTTGTGGCATAGGCAAACTGGAATATCCAATATCCTGACAACCACTTCCTTGGGGTTCTGGTCAAATACTGACCTCCCCAAGGATTTACCTATTGACTTACCCCTAATAGTTTGGAGTTGAGTTACTGATTCCACCCCTCCACTAATTTGCCATCAATTTTAGTGAACATAACATTTAAAACTTTTTAAAAGTCCACTTTACCCTTTTATAGCACCTACTTGTATATTATATGGGACAAAAGTAGTCTCATTTATATTTTTTAAGGGGCAATTTTTCTGCCATAACATTAAGGTGGCATTAAAAGTTGAAAATGGGTTCAAGAAAAATAAAATAAAGTACAATAAAAAATTGAAATGGTAAAAGTATACTGGTTTTTGTAGATGAGATTACTATTATCAACTTCAAAAAAGAAATAGAGGCAAAACAAGATATTTTATTATTAAGGGCATTTTGGTAAAATACTTGTTTCCATCTTAATTCCATCTCTTCCATTAACAAATGCCCTGTGGTTTCATGGTCACAGGGGTATAAGTTACCAAATAAATATCAGGAGAGGTTTTAGCAATGGACTAAAACCCCAGCAGAGGTACAATAATTTACCCATATTAAATTATTCAAAATGACAAGAACCCCCCCCCAATGGGCTGATATTACATTCAAGTCCCTAACTATATGCTTTCTTCTAAAAATAACCCTCCCTCATACAAACTAACTCCAACTCTCCCCCTTAAGCTATAACATTTTCTTGCTTAAAGAAATAGTAAAATCTTGGTAGCAATATTCCAGAGCTTCTCTTAAACAAAGCAACTTGAAGATTCCAACATGGTGGCAACTAGCACCTATACGGTTATACCATACCCACAGGATCTAATTAGTAGTTGCGCTTACAATGGCACTTTTGGCTCTTACCCATCACAAGACAAGTCTTCAACTGATATAATAGTACTTATGGTGACTTACAATTCTTTACTTTTTTTTATCAATAACTGAAACTTTCATTAAAATGGTGAAATACAATACAATACAAATGGAGATAAAATGGCATGATTTAGCCCAAAATAATTAATTTCTCCCAACCTCTTGTTTTGCCAATTCGTCATCTATACTGTTAGCTGCCCTTTGGGTCCACTGAAATCTCATATCCATATCCCTAAGAAGTCATTTAATTTTCTTTAACTCATTACGATGGGAAAATCTATGATGCTAGAAAGACATGATACCAGAAAGGATTTGACCAATCAAAACTCAGTGAATTTTGATGAAAACCCACCTGATTGTTTACCACTTTTATGATGCCAGTTGATTGGCTATAAATTTTTCCAGTATCATGCCTTTCCGACATCATAGTCGATCCCCATTATGATACTTCCAAAATTCATTTCCTTTGTAACCAATTGATCCCCAACCGGGAGTCTCCTTCTATAATCAACCTGTGCAGGACCAACTCCTTTACTTTATCTACCCCCTAACAATTGCCATTAGTTCTGCCCTCAAGGAATCCCCATGACCAATCAAACTCAGTAGAAATCACTATTTGCTAATTCAGTCAAGTTTCTTGTGAAATGAAAGAGGGGGAAGATGAAGATTTCAGCATTAGAGAAGGAAGGAGAAGAATAAAAGAGTAGGAGGTCAAGCAGGATTGTGAAAAATTAACCCTAGCCGCCTACCTCTCATTATATTTATATTTAACTTAAAGATGAGATATTACAAGGATGCCCTTAGTAGGGCGGCTACTAAGAGTTGAAAAGTCACAACTTAAAAAAACATAAACTAATGAGCCTAAGGCCCAACAACTTCCTAACTAAATAAAAACAAACCGGACCACTCAACACTCCCCCTCAAGTTGGGAGTAAATATCACACATTCCCAACTTGCATAGATCATGCTCCAGCTTGTTCTTTGCAACACCTTTTGTGAGAACATCAGCGAGTTGCAGATCAGAAGCAATGCATGAAAGACAAACTTCTCCAGAAGTTACCCTTTCTCTGATAAAATGTCTATCCACTTCAATGTGCTTAGTTCGGTCATGCTGGACTGGGTTATGGGCAATGTTAATTGCTGCCTGGATATCACAGTATAGCATCATGGATTCTTCTGCCTGTACACCAATTTCTTCTAACAGAGAACGGATCCAGAGAAGTTCTGAAACTCCATGTGTCATGGCCCTGTATTCGGCTTTAGCACTTGATCTTGCCACCATTGTTTGTTTCTTACTCTTCCATGAGACTAAGTTACCCCCAACTAGGGTGCACACTCCTAAAGTTGATCTCCTGTCATCAAGGCAGCCTACCCAATTTGCATCTGTATAAGACTCTAGTTTCAATTATCCATGATCAGTAAACAATATGCCTCTACCCAGGTGTCCCTTCAAATAAGCAAGAATCCCGTCAATTGCCTCCCAATGCTGGACTCGTGGAGAATGCATGTATTGACTTACTACACTCACTGCATAGGAGATGTCTGATCTTATCATACACAAGTATAGCAACCGACCCACAAGTCTCTGATATCTCCCAATGTCCTTTACTGGTTCACCTTCTGATGCATTGATTCTATGGTTCTGATCAAAAGGGACAGTTACTTTTTTTATTACAAATATAAAATCTCTATTCTCCGCTCAAAAAAAAATGAAGACTAAGACTGGAGTTTTTTGAAAAAAGCCCCTTACCGGATTTGAACCGATGACTTACGCCTTACCATGGCGTTACTCTACCACTGAGTTAAAAGGGCTCATTTGATTTCATTCTTGAATGAGCCACTAGACACTATGAGTCTACCGCATGTACCTATGTATATAATATATGTACATATATATATATATATATATCTGCATAGTGACTCATTCAGGAGCAAGAAATCTTATTCTTATTTACTTGGAAAATCTAGGGTAAAATGGTTACTTATATTTAATTGATATTTATCAAATTAAAGCTGATTACCTTTGTTCCAAGCTTCCCTGTCTCTTGAAGAAGGTCCAAGACATACTTCCTTTGAGAGATAAAAATTCCATGTTTCGATCTTGCAACTTCAATGCCTAAGAAGTATCTCAGTTCTCCAAGATCCTTAATTTCAAATTCTTTATGTAGGTTCCTTTTCAGACTATCAATCTCACTCAGATCATTCCCGGTGAAAACAATATCATCCACATAAACAATTAGGACTGACACCAAAGATCCCCTGCGCTTCATAAATAAAGTGTGATCGGATTGAGTCTGTGTAGCCAAAAGCAATCAAGACCTTTCTAAATCTGTCAAACCATGCTCTGGGAGATTGTTTCAAGCCATAGAGTGACTTCTTAAGCCTGCATACTTTTCCCTTTTCAGTATCATTGTAAAAACCAGAAGGAAGATCCATATACACTTCTTGCAAATCCCCATTTAGGAAAGCATTCTTCACATCAAGTTGAAACAAGGGCCAAGAGTATGAGATAGCAAGAGAAAGAAGTATCTGAACGGAGATCATCTTTGCAACTGGCGCAAAGGTCTCTAAGTAATCAATGCCATAGGTCTGTGTGTACCCTTTGCCTTGTACCTTTCTATACTTCCATCTGCCTTATATTTTACTGTGTAAACCCATCTACATCCAACTATCTCCTTGCCTTCTGGTAGGTCCACAATGTCCCATGTCTGATTCTTAATCAAAGCTTCCATCTCTTCCTGCATAGCCGTTTTCCACTCAGGTTTGGAGAGAGCCTCACTAACACCCTTGGGTATAGACACTGAATCAAGAGAGGAGAGAAAAGCACGATAGGAAGGAGAAAGTCCACTGTAGGATAAGTACTGTGAAACACAATGAGTAGTACACTTTCTCTTCCCTTTTCTGAGAGCAATAGGGAGATCAAGGTTATTTGTAACAAAGTTAGTAGGATCAATGGGAACTGAAACAGTAGCAGGACCAAGAGGAATACTTGAATCCATGTCAGCCAAATCTGGAGTCTCCAAGGAATCGACAGGAAGTGGTGTGAGTTCTGCTGTAGTGGAATCAACCACCTTGTGAAGTCTCTATTGTGAGTAATGCTGAGAAACAGAACGCAAAGGAGGTGGCAAGGTAGGTGCCACAAGGTGATGGTCAAGCACAGGAGTAGACACAGGGACTGGAACCGGGAGAGGAATAGATTGTTGACTCACTTTCCCAAAACACTTCCCCTGAGAAGGATTCTTTGAGAATAAGTACGTGGATTCAAAAAATGTGACATCCATGGTAACATATCGGCTCCCAAAGACTGGATCATAACAGTAGTACCCTTTCTGATTCTCTGCATATCTAAGGAAGACACACTTCTTTGCCTTGGGATCAAGCTTCGAGCGATGAGGACCAAGGATATGTGCAAAGCAGACACACCTTGAGAGGAATATGAAACATCTCCCCCTGAGGAAAAAGGAGACTGAATGAGGTGCTGAATCCAAGTATACGAGAGGACACCCTGTTAATCAGATATACTACTGTGAGAACTGCATCACCCCAAAACCGAACCGGAACTATAGATGTGATCATCATGCTTCTTGCAGTCTCAACAATGTGTTTATTCTTCCTTTCTGCAACACCATTCTGCTATGGACTGTAGGGGCAACTGCTCTGATGGACAACACCATATTCTAACAGATATGTGGCAAGGTATCTTTCAAAATATTCCCTAGCATTGTCAGATCTGAACACCTTTATTCTTGTTCCAAACTGTGTTAGTACCACCTGATGAAATTGCCTCACCAAGGATGGTACCTCATCACGGGATTTCATCAGGTAAATCCAAGAGTATCGTGAGAAATCATCCACAAATAAGAGAAAATAGCGATAGCCTCCCATAGAAGGAACATGGTAAGAGCCCCACACATCCGAATGAATAACATCAAAAGAAGATCTTTTATTACTAGGTTTAAATGAATGTCTACAATGCTTTCCAAGTTGACAACCTTCACACTCCAGACTTGATAGGCTAACAGACTCAAAAAGTTTTTGAAACAAAAACCTCAAAGAAGAAAAAGGTAAATGACCCAAACGATTATGCCAAAGCATAATTTGACTCACAGATCCTGACTCACTATCCCTGCTGACATGATGACTCTGGTGAGGAGGAAGTACATCCAGGAGGTAGATTCCATTCACTTCATAACCACTCCCAATCGTCCTCTTTGAATCCAGATCCTACAAAATACGACCAGGAGAAAATTACTGAGCAATTCAGGTTCTTAGTCAAACTACTAACAAATAATAGATTAGTGCTCAATCTGGGAACATGAAGGACAAAGGGTAAACAAATAGAATCACTAATCTTGACAGATCTCTTCCCAGCAATAGGAACATGGGATCCATCAGCTGCGCAGACCCTATCTCTGCCAGAACAGAGCTGGTAAGAAGAAAAAATAGTGGAGCTATGGGTCATGTGCTCTAAGGCTTCAGAATCTATAATCCAAAGAGGTCCCTCCTTACCTGAAGTGGAAACATAATTTGCAGTGACATGTGAACTACTTGTGTGAGCAAAGGAGCTGGAGTGGACTCCACCAGTGCCACCTGTACCTTGCTATCCGCTTGCGGCTGAACTGGAACTGGTTGTATCCCGCTAGTTCAAAAATAACCCATACCTCTCAAGTTCGGCCCTTACTGCAGCATCTGCAACAGAGTCCAGAGCAGCTGTAGTAGAAGGGGCCGGAGTATCACCAGTAACTACCATGTGCGCATTTCCCTTCTTATTTTTCAATCTACTCGGCACAAGATGTGGGTGAAGCTTCCAACAAGTATCTCTTGCATGTTTAGGCTTCTTACAGTAGTCACAGATCAAATCTCTTTTATCTTCCTTCTTGATTTCACTGCCACCTTGTTTAGATTTTACAACACTTACCATAGCAGACTAATCAGAAATAAGGTTTTACATCATCACATCCCTCCTGCATTCCTCCCCTGACACAAAGGCATATGCTTGGGAGAGAGTGACACTGTCCCTGGAAAGAAGATGTTGTCGTGCAATATCATACTTAGGATTAAGGCCAGCAAAGAATTCAAACACCCTATACTTCTCTAGATGTTTCTGATAGGTAGCTGCATCCTTAGTGGTTTCCCAAGCAAATGTCTCTAAATGGTCAATCTCTTGCCACAGGGTTTTAAGGACTGAAAAATAGGCTACAACAGATCTATCTCCCTGCCTTGTAGCAATAATCTGATTTCTCAATTGATAAGCCCTAGCAACATTCTCCCTCTGTGAATAGGTTTTTGCAACCCCATCCCATATCTCCTTAGTTGTATTTGCCCATAAAAAAATTTTACTTATATGTGGCAACATGGAATTACACAACCAAGTCATCACCATATAATTCTCTTGTACCCACCGGGAGTTGCTAGTTTCGGGTTTCACCTCTTCACTGGTGATATACCCTAATTTCCCACGAGCACCAATGGCCACCTTTGCAAATTGTGACCATTCCAAGAAATTTGCACCATCCAACTGTAGTAATGGTCCCAGCCCCGAAGGGGTCTCCAACACCTCCTCCCACTGGTCCCATTTCACTCCCGGGCTTATTTTCAACTCCGTGGCCCTCCATGCTTCTCAAAAAAGGTAAAGGAAATAACTAAAATTTGCAACAAGATCAAACAAAACACCTTTTGGAACCAACAACACCTTCCTAGTGTCCTGGACTTTCTCCCCACAAAAGATTCCTTTTTTGTGGGATGGGAGAAGAGAGAGAAGAGGCAGCCGCCCTCTCTAGAAGCCTCCAAACCAGGTAGGACTTGAATCGCCCCTTACAAAAAACTCCAAGGAGCCCTAAAAAATTAGGGCGTCACTTCCTAAGTCAAAAATGAAGAGTCCAACAAAAACAAGATTCTTCCCCTTTCTCCAGATTTTCCTAATTTTGATGAGAAACCCTAGACCAGCTACAGGGCACACAGATCCATAAAAAAAATCCAAAAACTGGGCTTACCTGAGAGCTTCGATCAGCCTCTTAAATCACCATGCAATCGGCCGATCTAGGGCTGCATGAGAGAACTTCAAGAACCTTTGGCCCACTCTGATACCAAGTAGAAATCACTAATTTGCTGATTCAATCAAGTTTCTTGTGAAAGGAAAGAGGGGGAAGATGAAGATTTCAGCAGTAGAGAAGGAAAGAGAAGAAGAAAAGAGTAGGAGGTCAAGCAGGATTGTGAAAAATTAACCCTAGCCGCCTACCTCTCATTATATTTATATTTAACTTAAAGATGAGATATTACAAGGATGCCCTTAGTAGGGCGACTACTAAGAGCTGAACAGTCACAACTTAAAAAAACATAAACTAATGGGCCCAAGGCCCAACAACTTCCTAACTAAATAAAAACAAACCGGACCACTCAACAAACTCAAGAAAAGTACCACCACTTGACCAAGTTCATTTCTAAAGATGCCTCCAATACTAGAGGGTCCTGGACTCCCCCTACTGCTGCCATCAAAACTCAATTTTACAAATCCCTCAACCAGTGGAATCCAGAACAAACTATTTCTAGGTTTCACTATTGAAGGGCTAGCCACCTCCAGCCATCTTCTGAAGAGAACATCCACTGAGAAGTCTGAAAACAGCTCTAGGGATTATAACCAATGAACAACCCTGATGGTTATGCATTCTATCACAGCTTCCTTACTTCGTTCTCCTGAAAAATTCTTGCATTTCTCTCCTCCCAAATAGTCCAAGTTGCTGTCGCTCTAAGGCTTATCCACATGATTCTCCCCCTCATTTTTGGCTAGACAAAAGAATTGGAAGTATAGCGACTTGAGGAGGGATCCACCTGCAACCAAACAAAGCCAGAAACCAAACCCAAATACCAAAAGCAAAAGGGCAGGACGGAGGAGATTAGTAAGTGAAAGCAGGTTTCTCCATTTGCCCTGCAAAGGACACACCGATGTGGAGATAAGAAGGAGAAAGGTCTCCTTTTCATAGCAAGTCACAGGTATTAATATTCTCATGAAAAACCTCCCAATTAAAAGCTCCTACTCTCAGTGGAATTCGTTTAGCCCAAATTTCCTTAACTGGAAAGTGATGTGAAGGGGACAAGGGATTGGTCAAAGTCTTGAAAAATGAAGCACACGAGAAAGAAAAGTAAGAGGAACACTAAGGCAACCAAGTCCACATTTTAGCAAATTTCCCAGTAATAACAATATGCTACTAACTTAACAAAGACCCAACCACAAAAATAACAGTATAAGGAACACCCTACTGAAAACTTTAACATATCAAATACTTCAATGACACAAAAACAATTAAACGATGAATGGCCCTTAAACATGACAAAGACTCCCTCTTAATCAAAATTTGTAGCCTTTCAAGAATTCTATCAAACACATGCAACTAACAACTTGGACAATTCAGCAATATGCATCACTAAGGATCTTCAACGATAATAAATGTGCCCATGATCAGAGAACCACTCCTATCCTTTTAGTTTTTAGTTCTGAAGTCTCTCCAACCTACAACTGGACATTTGGACTCTTCTTTCTAGCACTCAAAACAAGATTGTGATAAAAGACTTTGTTTTAGAATATTTATCAAATGCCCCCAACAATCTCAGGGAATTTCCAGAATAATTATTCCTTGATCATCAAAAAGCTGAAATCTACCCTGGCACCAAAATAAAGAGAGAAGTAGGAGGTGCTCACTCAGTTCTTTATAGATCCATCAAAACTTGAATTGGTGGATCCAAAAACTTATAAGGTTAAAATAATCTAGAGAATCTAAAGAGACATATTGGATATAGACAGAAAGCATTAGACAAGAAAAAATCGTGTTCCTTGATTTTTCTTGATTTTTGGGAAGAAATCTCTAGAACTCTTTTCTAGGCATAAAAAAACTACTTGAATTTTTTTTTCCAAAATCCTTAAAAACCAGGTTATTCAAGAATGACACAACCAACCAAAAACAATTCAACAATGACAATCAATAGCGCAAAATTCCTACTTATGGTATTTGTAGTAAAATCACAATTTGTTATTTATAATAAAAAGCATATCTAATAAAATAACAAGAAGAAGCTGAGATTAAGAGAGCAAACTAACAAGTTCAATCCTACTTTTAACACCTAACTTGGTTTAAAATATTTCAATCCCCTTTTTTCCAATGACCCAGTAGTTGATTTGGTCACTTGGCACCTTCCAAATAGGGCGTGCGGGATCAAATATGCGGAACCGAAGGGTCTTTGTCGTATGGCCAGTGGTATGTGTAATATGCAATACCAAAAGAAAAAAAAAATCCCCTTTTCAAATTATGTCATAACCATTCTTTGAAAATTCTTAACAGTCATATGTTTTTATTTCTAAATGTAAATAAATACAACCGAGTAAATAGGAATAATCATTAACAAGTAAAATAAACTATAATATGAAAAGGATCTAGTTTTTTTCTTTTTGCAAAAAGAAAAAATGTAGATTTACAATGTTTGGATAATTGACATACTTATACTAAAGACTAGAAACACTTACTAGCTTAAAATAATTATTGAAACATCTTCAAAAGCCGAAAAAGATTAGTGGATTAACCAATTATGCTATAACTTCATTAGACACAAACTACAGTTTGAAAACAAATGGACAAGACCATAGGACCGACAAACTATGGGTAAAGTATCCACTAGGTAGATTCCATTCGTTTCATTAAGTAAATGAAAGAAAAGATACACTTACATTTTGCAGTATCAGTGAAACACCTAATTATTGCATAATTGTGAAAATTAAATAAAAACAATAAGAAAGTATCATGTGCTTAAATCTTATATTACACAAAAAAATGCTAAAAATACAAGTAAAACGCTGTCAAACATAAAATGGTGAACCAATTCACTACTGAAGCATAGTAGTGGGTAATAGGGCTGGCAATTTTTCAACCCAACCTGTTAACCCACCCACTAATTAATGGGTTGGGTTGTATCCATTTTGTCTTGGGTCATAGCGAGTTGGGCAACCCAATAAAAGGACATTTGATGGGTTGGGTGGGTTGGGACATGGTTATCCAGCGGGTAACCATTAATTTGTTTCTCTCTCTCAGGTATCCTATGCACTACTTTCCAATTCTTAACCGATACCCACTTTCTGAAACTAAGGAATGACCTTCAGTGGATTCCAATGGAATGCATTCCTGATTACAAAAATTGCAATGAATGATAGCTACAATGATACAACCTCTACAGAAACAATCCTTAGTCAAGCTTCTTTTCCAATATCACCCCTCTATAATTCAACCATTTGTGCCTATACTCGATTAGGTACCAAGGAAGAACTCTTATGATAAATTTCAAGTGTTTTGCAGAATTATCATGACTTCTGATTGGAAAATGTATTTATGAAAGAGTTCAAGAATTGGATTGGAATATGATTTGTATGTTGGGACTTCATTGATTGATGTACACGTAAAATGTGGTAAACAAGGCAATGCTCATAAACTGTTTGACAATATGCATGTGAAAAATGTTTTATCATGGAATGCTTTGATTGCAAGTTAAATGAAAATGGAGCAATGCAAATTGAGGATGTGTTGTTCGAAAGAATGCCAAAATGAAGGATTGCTTCTTGGACTACTAGCTATGATATCTGTGTGCACTTTCGTGAGCTCTGAGTTTGAGGAGATGTTAAGGGTGGATTCAGAGGTAAATCCCAATTGGTTCACTCTCATGACATGAATATCCTTCCAGCGTGTGCTAATTCATCTGCAATGGAGTATGGGAAAAAGATCGATAGTTATGCAAGTGAGATTGTTTTGGGCATAAAATTTTCTATCATGTTTATATTTTTCTATAATTTATACTATTTTACGCACTTCTGTTCTTTATTAATAACTTTTATTTTTTTTTTTTTTTGCAATTCCTAGTCTTTAATGGTTTTCTATATTTTTCTGTAACTTATGTTATTTTTCTTCATTTTCTGTGTTTTTCAATAATTTTTGTTATATTTATTTTGCAATACTGTTTTTTCACATGTATAGAAAGGACAAAATGAAAGTTGCAAATTCTGTTTTTTTTTCAAATTTTTATGTAATTTCTATTAATTTTATGCATTTTGTGTTTTTGTTTAATTTCTATTTTATTTCCTGCAATTTCTATTATTTTTGTGTAATTTTCATTATTTTATCTAAATGGGTTGGGTTGGGTTCAGGTGGGTTTGGGACTTTGGGTTGAACCCAACCCATTTAATTCTATCTAATTGGGTCATTAATGGGTTGGTGGGTAAGATGGGTTGGGTTGAAACTCAACCCAAACCGAACCCAACCCAACCCGCCCAATTGCTACCTCTAGTGGGTAATAAGCATTAGCTTTTAAACAGTCTAAACCTATTTGTAGTTTATTGCATGGATGGAATTTATTCAGCTTGTAATTTCAACCATAGAGCAGATTGACAAAAAAAATTCACATCATCTGGGCAAGTAGAGACTTCCTTTTATCGGAAATAGGTAAGCTAACTATTTCATTAATGAAGATGGCAGAATATATAGTATGCCCTTTGTACAAAACGATTCTGTACAGAAAACAGAAATGAGCCCAAAACTCACTTTGAAAAATAATACAAAAAAGACTTTTTTTTATTTTGAGAAGATATAATAGAAATTTCATTAAAGAAAAAGGAAATAAATGAGGATGTACATAAAGATGAAAACAGGGATGTTCTGTCTCAGAAATCCCTGAAAATAGACCAATCAAGCAAATAACTTGGAGACTTACATGGATAACAAGAACAGGACAGCTGACATGCCGTATTTTGTCAATATTCTGAAAATAATGAGAAGAATTAATTATCTAAAAAAAGAAATAATGAGAAGAATTTAATCCATTCAAAACTAAGCATTTTATGCATGAACCACAATGAAAACAGAAAAAATACCTGGTTGAAACTTACTTTAAAAATGTCAAACCAAAATGTCATCTTGACAGGGTACAACACCCGTATGCCTGAAAGTATAGCACTGTGAAGAACAACAGCCCTCAGCCTCTGCAAACGTGCAGCCAAATGTAGTGTGGGTCCACTACCAACCGATTGTCCATACAGAATTATATCCTCCTGCTTAATTCCATAATCTCTCTTCAAACAAGTGTATACTGCCTCTATGTCAAAGTATGTGTTTTGCTCGGACGGCTATCATCATTATCAAGGAAACCACTTGTAAGGATCATCAACTGCTAAAAAGTTTGAATTTGATAAATAGATGGGATCAGGGAGAAATCTGTTCCCCTCTCCCATTCTCTTTTTGTTTCTGTTTCCCTTTCTGCTTGGTGGTATAAAGCTGTCTAGGAGAAGGTTCAGAGCTTATATTAAATTTTTACACCAAATGAACAGGAATAGCAAATAAGTGCCACACATGGGGCTGTGGCTTACCTTGCCGGAGGAGGCTCCATAACCCGAATAATCATAGCTGTAATAGGAAAAAAATAAGAAAAGTCAACATGAAGAAAAGCTTCTTACTTGCAGTGAGCGAGTGTTAAATACATTCTAAATCCCACAAAATAATATCCCCTCAGAATTTGTTATCCAATAGAAGAACCTATCATTTTCAAGATTTTGGAATGCTTGGAAGTTGGAACTACAATCTATCGCCATCTAAAGTCATCCTTGAGAAGCGTACCCACTGTTCCCAACATTATCAGGCAAAAATCATGACAATTAAATATAAAAGTCAACATGGGTATGAGCTTCAATCTGGTACAAATTCATACAAACAATACTTGAATTCTTAAATGGGTTTAAACCCATAAGACCTTAAGCAAAGAAATTGGCTTGGATATTAAGCAAATGTTGAAATTGACTTCAGACGCACCACTGCCATCACAATATCATTCTGGAAAGAACTATTACCTCCATTTCTTCACTAACAATGTTGTTGAGGCTAAAATTTCGGATAGAAATATAGCATACGTGTTATTTTGACATTTTGACACCATTCCCTTACCAAATTCTAGCAATGCAAGAAATTATTCGGACTTTTATTAAGCCCCCTCCCCCCAGAGTAGGCATGAAAAATCAAACCTCAACCAGGGTAAAAAAGAAAATTAAAATAAATTAATAAATATCGCAAATTAGCTAGCTATATGGATATTAATTCCCACTCCACTCTCAAACCTCAGACAAAATGACAATCATCCCAAGCCCAGAAATGCAAAAACAACCAGAGCAAAAGACAAAACCTATAAAACCAGCAAATCTTCGAAACAAAACAAGTAAAATGAGTAGTTAAATATGCAAACAAAGCTGATTAATACAACAAATCCGATCCCAACCACCAAGGAACAGAACAAACCAGAATAAGCAAAAAACATCACAGAAAAAACAAAAACAAACTCAGCAAAACCCGCATTACAAAAACATTAAAAATATATAAAAAAAAAGCATAAAACACATTAACTCAAAGCAAAAACAAGAAAGAAAAGGAATAAAAGAATAAGCGAAGTACCTCATAACATTGACACGCAGGTGTGCTCTAAGCTCAATGAAGAGTTCCTGCATCTGACCCAAATCAGCAGCGTTGCCATGAGAATACAAAAGCGTAAATCTTGCATGTGGGTGTCTCCAAAAGGTCGCGACGATCTTGTTTCCTCCCTTAGTATCTAGCAAATGTACATCCACGTTCTTATCAGCCGAGAGTCCAGACAACAGAAGCCTCCCATTTTCTTCTCTGCGCACATCATAGGTTGGTGGGTCTGGAGGAAAAAATGCGAATCTTGCAGCAACGCTGGAAGTTACATTGCCCATTAAAACAAACCCACCTCAAAACAACAGGCAGAAAACAGCAACGACTACTTCATTAACGATTTGAATGTCTCAAACTCTCTCTTCCTCCGTTTCTGTCTGTGTTTCTCTTTTTCTTCTCTCAGAGGCGAAGGCGATAACATTCCTGCAATTCTTATTCTTCTACACCCAATAAAAATTATTAAAGAAAATCGAAAAAAGTTGGCATTTTACTGCATTTAATGCAATCCAAGTGGCGTCAGATAAAATTAAATGTTGAGGGTGGCAGGAAATAGATCCGATCCATGGGGCTGAGCTGGAACTCCAGGATAAACAAAAACAAAATGCCCAGAAATTAAGAGAGAAAAAGAAAGTAAAAAAAAAAGGGGCTAAAAAGAATGGATCTCGGGCTGGGTGATGGACGGCTAAGATACGGTCAAAGGCTGCCGGAAATTTGATGAGAAATTCAGAACGAGGAGTCAGAGTCAGACATTCTTCGTTTGCTTTGCTCAGCCCATGGTCGACAAAGATGGCGGTCGGCGGTTGGTGGTTGATTAGCCCGCTAAGCCTTGGTGCTGCAGTTCTTATTTCTTAATAAATGCCACTCTATTTTCACCTTATTACCAAGATGCCACTGCTTCGGTGCTTCGTCCAAAATTACAATAATGCCCCATGCGAGTTCCCGCCTTTCCCGGCAAAAAAAAAAAAAAAAAATTAACAACGTGACAATTGGATTGGTCTGACTGACGCTGACAGGTTTAAAAACGAAATATAAGACCTGGCCCATTCTTTCGCAGGATACGGCCCATACAATTGCCAAAGCCCATTTTTCTTGGATTTGAACTAGTCATGATGTCATATTTCATACGCTTGGTTGTAATTAGAAATTACCATATTGTAGTAGAATAAGTTGCAACCTTGCCAAGCCCAACTGAGAACTAACTCCCAATTCTTGTATTGGGCCTTGGGCTCTCTCAACAGAACCATACCTGAAGATGGGCTAGCCTGGCCAGGCTGCCGAGTTCCAGCCCAACAATCTGAACCGCTTCCGTCAAAAGCTCTTGTCATCTTATGAGTTGTGAAAGTAGGTATTGGGCGTTTCATTTTTCCCTTTTGATTTAATGAGTGGAACGTGATGGACAAGATGATTAGGTTCACCCAATTGGGTGGATTACAAGTGTGGCTGCAGAGTTTGGACCCATCCAATTATGGGCCCTGACCCACAATTCGTGCCACACAATGAACGGGCTTCTTTCAACCTCATTATCATCAGCATTGAATGCTTTGACCTTGCTATTCAATCCATTTCACTTTTGTATGAAAATCCGCTGTTTGGAAGTACCAATTTTGTTTTTTTCTCTCTACGATATTTGTGGCCTTTTAAGAAGCTTGTTTAGCAGTTACAACTAGTGATTGAGCATGGCCGTGGGTGGCCTTTTTGTATGAACGGGACACTCCCAATTCTTTTATCTTTTATCACAAAAAAATAAAAATAACACTCCTAATTCCGGAAAAGATTATCATGTACTTATTATTATTATTATTATTTGCTGAAACGTTACCCTCAACATTTGTCGGTGCATCCAAACAGGCCCTGGTAAGCATCAGTAAATATTGTCACCAACTTCCGCGTTTGGTGAGTGGGTAGTGGGCCGTGGGGAGTTCGGATCTGCTCCTCACACAGCGCGCCTCACACCGATTTCAAAGAACATTTCAGCCGTGCATCTGGATCATTTTGTATTTGTAAATTTTTAATTCATGAGGAGATGCTCCAGATGCACGGCTAAAACATGCTGTGAGGTCGGTGTGAGGCTGGCTCTGTGAAGAACAGATCTGATCTCGGCAGTAGGCTAAATTTGCAATTGCATCAACTGGTCACCACAATTTTTGATGTGTGAAAAGAAAAACTTTTTTCGAATCCTTGTTAAAAACAAACACGTATTTAGTACGCATTTGGGAGGGCTTTCACACAGCAGGTTCCGGCACCCCAGAATTCTGTGAGTTCATGCTTGGTAAAAAATTGAAAAAGCCAGAAATCAACTCACATAAATCACAAAATTGACTTTTCTGGTGAAGCTGTTTTAGGTAACTTTTTGAAAGTGGTTCAGTCAATACAGCTCAATCAATGTGGAGACCTGGCAAATGGGCCATTAGTTTGGTAGATTTAACTACCATGTATTGCATTAGGTTATTTGGTCAAATCCATATTTCTATTTTTTACTTTTTTTTGGGTGTTTGGTTTCGTTTATGTTTATGGGTGGCTATTTATTTGTGCTTTTTTATTTTAAACGTGTCCTATTTTTGTTGTTTGATTGAGCTTCACTTTAAATGTTTTTTATTCTTCACCTCAGATTAATACCCATTAAAGTGTGATACATTAACATTTGATTTCAAGAAACACTGGGGCATTGGGGAAAACAAGAATTTGGCTCTCCAAATGCCCTATACACAAAAATCTAAGCGTTTATTTGATAAACTATAAAATCAAACAATTGTTTCATTTTGTTTCATATGCAATAAATGCCCACACCTATGTGACGCTGATGTGATGGCATTTTTTCAATAAACGCCAATGAACAACACACAAACTGCAATCGCACTAAATGTTTTAGCCATCTCACCCCCAAACAACCCACTAATTTCGGCATACAAGTTTTCCTCCACACCATATCTCTTCCCATCCCATGTTTCTCATTCCAGAAAAAAGTTCTACATAAGCATCTCTATCTTATCACATATACTATTCGATAATGAATGAATGAACCAACATAATATACGTAGGTAAAGCTGAAACCACACTATTAAGCAAGACTGTTCTTGCTTTCCATCCACTCAAGTGGGATTTAACTCTTTCCACCACCTCTTTGATACACACATTTCCAACAAAAGCTTTTTCTTCCTGCCAATCTGACCCACACCCATACTACGTGCCACCATTCTACAATGTCTAAAAGGAACATTTTTACTAAAAAAATAAATAAATATTTCTGACTTAATGAAATTTATATTCTATCCCGAACACCGTCCAAATTCTCTTAAAATTTTGTATACCACATAATATGAAAAGATCATCTGCAAATAACAAATGAAAGATCATTGAACAACTGCCATGATAGGACGTTCATCCCCAAAATAAATAAAAAGGGTGACAAGGGATCATCTAAGCCCCCGATTAGGAGTAAATCTCTTTGATTCCTCCCCATTAACTGGTTGAGTTTTACTCGTCATAGCAATCAAATACTTGTTTGAAAATAAAACTTCTACGCCTAACCAATTTCTCCATGTCAACACCAATCCTCCACTTCGTCCTTCTGCACCCACAATCTCCATCAACTTGAATCTCGTTCTCCTTAACACACAGTCACACCAATTGTTATTCATTCTAGTCTCCATCAAGAACATAACTTTGGGTTGATGTTGATGTGTGATCCATTGTAATCCTCATGACCTCAATACTAGCATTTTCTCCTTCATACCCGGAAGGTCCATGTTGATCACCATGAGTTGTGACCATATCATTTATTGCATTTGGCTTCCTAAAAGAAGACCTCTTCCTCTCTCTCCACCATCCAAAATAAAATGTTAACCCACTCAGAAAGAAAAACAAGTTGTAAGATGTTTATATGCATGGTCCACAATTAACTTAATATAATTTAATTTAGTACCAGAACCTCAAAGTTAAACTATGATTACAACAAAAGAGATTGCACCAAAACTTCTAATGAGGAGAAGGATTTGAAAATTACAGCAAAATGCATCACTCAGCTCATTAGACCATTCCAAAGTAAAGCCTTCTCTTTGGGTTTACCATTTTTTAGCAATTCCCGGAGAATTTCAATTCCCCTTAGTTTCTCTTGAAGCTTTATTGTTTGAGAGTACGTACGAAATTTGCTAATAAAAATGTTAATGGATGAAAAATGCTAGTATCCATATAGGTGATCAAACCATGCTTATTGCATAAAGTGGTCTTGAAAATAGGAATGGCAACGGGGTGGGTTCAGGGCAGGGATTACATTCCCCATCCCCGACCCCGACCCTCAAATCACCCCCCATGCCCGTCCCCGATCCCTGGTGGGGAAAATTGCCACCCCTACTTGAAAACTAGATGCAAATATGGTTTGACCAACCAAAATGGACAGAATGGCCGAGGATAAAAAACATATGTGATGTAGGCGCTTATGGAAGGCTAATGGCACTCCGGCGTGTGGTAGAGGGTATGCGGACCCAATAGGGGCGTCACCCAGAGCAGAAGTCGGTGCACGATGTGGGCCCAATGGCACGACCAAACATGGCAACCTCGGATGGTCGTGCGGCAAGGTCGGATTGCATCCTGGTCGTCCACACCCACCTACTCCCAAGCGGTCTCAAGTATAAATAGGGGGTGACCCTCCACAGGTGAGGGACCTAGACTCTTCGTTCTTAAGAATTCACTTATTCTCATCATGACCTCATCGAAGCTATCCCAGTTCAAGCCTCGTCTACCTCTCATCACACCCTCACTAACTTGATTGTCGGAGTCCCCACCTCGGATTAGCACCTAGGGCCTTTGATGTCTTCTCTCTCTTCATAAGACTGACCTACAGGCCCTCAACCACAATGGACCTTTGACTCACTATTGGCCCTCGGCTCGAGAGCGAATTTACCTTGTTGCCCTCAGCCCATCCAAGGCAAAAACAATATTATATATGTCTAATATGATAAGAAAGAATGTAACATGCAAGAAGAAAAGAAAATCAAAGATTCTACTACCTTTGACATCTAGAAAATATATATAGGCAGCCACAAACGTTACTCATCCTCAAAATTGTCATCCAAAACAGCCAAACAAGTATGGAGTTCCACTTCATTTTCCATGAGGATGCTCATCAGGTCACAAGTTACACTAGGTCATTTTTTGAGTGACAAGATTTGTGTTGAACATTAGAAACAATATGCTTGTCCCAATATTGAGAGAGGAAAGGACAACAAACCCATAAATCCTGGAAATAGTAAGCCCCAAGAAAGTTGGATCCATAAGAAATCCAAACACAACTCGATCAAATAAGGTGGTGGTTTGCAAAGTGTTAACCAATTGCAACGTCTAACTTGACAAGGAAGCATGATAAATTTTATGACATAGTCAAGAAGACTATTTAAACTTCAAAACCATATATATTTTTTTTAAATCCTCTTTTCAAGTTTAGAGGTTTATGTCACTCAAGTGGTCTTGAAGAATCTTCTTTTCCTTTAACAGATTAATTTACACAAAAACTCAATCTAATGCTAAAAAGTGAAATAGAAATTATATCAAAATTGTAGTTCTATACCTCTCTCCCTATGTAGTGCTTGACCAACATTTCATCCCAGTCAATCTCATCATATCGAAACATATAATAGAGTGAAGAATAAGCTCCTTTACTTATTAATTTAGAAAAGGGCCGGTCGAGACCTATTACCCAACCAAAAATTCAACATGTCCATACGTAAACATAAAAAATTAATGTTGACAAGTAAATCCAATTGTCATAAACATCCCAACAAAAAGTAAGCTAAGGTTAGGCAAGGTCGACATTATAAACTAATTCAAAACCTTTTGCATCATAAATGATATTTAGTTAATTGAGGATCTAGAGTTGACATAAAAATTTCCTCGAGAAGATTCAAAGTGAGAAGCACAACTATACTTTCTATAAAAGAACAAATGCCCCTTTTTTCTGGAATTTTCGTTAGACGTTTTTTGTCCCCTTTGTCTAAACATACAATGGGCATAAAGAGGGCATATATGTCCTTTACTCTCATTTTAGAAACTGTCCACTTATAATTGTTCAGAAACTGTCCATTAATTATAAATAATGAAAATCAACATAGATGCCCCACCAACTTGGGGCATTCCAATTGGAGAAAGGGTCCACCACACTTCAATATTGGAGACAATAAAACTCGTACAAGTATGTGATATATGATTTTGGATATGGTCAAGAAGAACCCACCCATGCAAGAATTTGAGATAGTTAGATAATATAATTTGTGGATCTAGTTCCCATTTCCCCAAATACCTTGTCACACCACCATCATCATCATCATCATCAACCAAGCCTTGTCCCAACTATATGGAGTTGGTTTAGTGTGTCATTGTTAAAGAAAAGATAAATTGGGATACATGACCCAAAAACTATGACAAATGTTTTAATGTTAGCTACCAACCTAACACAACCTTTATCCAGGATTGGGATTGGTGGTGTAAAACAAGTTCACACAAGTGGAATTTCACACTGGAAGAGTTAAGTTCACACAAGGCTTGTCATATGTGAACATGTAACACTTGCACTATAGGATCTCAAGCTTTGGTTAGAATTTCACACTGGTGTAAAACAAGTTCCCCTTTGTTGTGCTTGGTATAGATAGGATCAATAGTCAAGCTACCAAAGGCCATACTTTTTATCCAGCTATAATATTCAAATGAGCAAAACTGTGAGGAATCTAGGAATCCTAATTAATGCTTCATTTGGTTGGTTCTAGTATGAAATCAACAAACAACCGCATTGAGCATGGCAAAGTAGTGATATTTAGGACAAAAAGAAGCTTCTAGCAGGAAAGCCTCTCTAAAAAGTTCTAGTAAGAACAAAGGTGTCAAATAGATCGGTATGAAGTGTTCATTGACCAATGTTGTTCGAGTCATTGCTAAGCTGGCCCTAAGAGACACGTGGTCACCCAGCCATCGCCCAACCACGTCAGCCTAGCACAGCCACGTCGACATAGCTCGGCCGAGCTATGCTATTATTGTGGCCCCCCATCTTATCCTTTCAGCCACGTTAACTACACGTCACATGGATGAGCACAACTACTGCTAAAGAAGAGTAAGGAAGACAACTCTGCTAGGGAATGAGACTTTATCCCAAATACCTCGACGGCTAACCTCATCTCGATAACCCTGGAAGCCCAATCTGACCAGGACACGGATCTTCGGTTATAAAAAGGTACTCCATGCTCAAGGTAAGTGGCCCCAACTTCTGACACCCGTACTGCTACTTAGCTCGGACCAGCATTCTTATAGCTCGACCCAACCACCTACCACCCCCTACTGACTTGAGTGTTGGAGTACTTACCTGGGGATAACTCCTCGGGCCTCTGACATCTCCTCTCTTGATCGCAGGTCTTGAAGCGCAGCCTCGTCCTTGTAGCTTGGCCCCACCCTACCAACAAAGACCATCTGGTTGCTCTCCCCAGTTCGTGCACCACCTCGGATTGTACAACATCAAATGCATTGGTTATTAACAAGAAAATTAGATTAACCCAACATATGTATAGTTGTCATTGTTGGGTGATAGCTGAACAACTGTCTCGTAGTAGTTTCTTAGGTGATTATCTTTCATATGAAAAAAAAGAGTGATTTTAGTTTCTTTTCCACATCTCTTAGACTACAAAACATTAATTGTTATCAATAACACAAAACAATAAGATACATGAAGGCAGAAGGCATCAAAATAGATCACAAGGAAGCGTTTGGGGAGAGGAGATGTCCAATTTCAAAATATCATTATTGATGTCTGATACTTGATCATTGTGATCAGTGCCTTGGTGTAGGTACAAGATTATACTTTGTTCTAATAATTATTTCGTAAAGCAATAATTCCCATTCTCATTTACCTAGCTACATATTGACCAATTCTCTGAAAAAATAAAGGTGTAAGGCAAGTCACTAGGATCATGTTATGCATGAGGCATAAGCCTCATCATATCTCATTCTCTCATGAAAAAAAAAAGATTAACTAAATTGAGAAAAAAAAGGTATCAAAACAATGAATAAATGGACATATATAGGCTTGGGGCCTAACAACTTGCCACCTATCTCCTGTTTCGAGAATGAGGGCTTGCCATGAATGTGTTCCAACTTCCAACTAAAACTATAGTTGTACCATAAATCAAGGATCAAAAGAATTGAGCAAAAAAGTTTAGGTGAAAATAGTAGCCTTTACACTATAGAAGGGTACACGTTTAAGAGCCTCTCAAATTGATTCAGATAATGGTCATTACATGACAATAAAGAATGGTTTGAAAACATAATAATGTCATAAAATAACATTAATTACAATGACAAAGAGTTCCTAGTATGCAACTTCTATCATTGCATCCTACTGTTGACCAAACTATCCTCTATTTTGTTATGCTTTCTCCAAACCCCCCAATGAAAGTCGTTCCAAAACCCCTTTGATTTCATATCTATTAAATTTTGCATATAAGATGAAATGGTTATTTATCTATTCCAGTTCATGAGTCTGCATTACAACATCCTTGTAAAATGCAGGGAGCTAGGGAGGCAAAACCATCTCAGCTTTCATAAGACATAAGGGGTGATAAAAAACATAGGTAACATAGGACTAAATTAATGATCTTACAATTATAGGCAAGGCATCGAGGTGAAGCTAGGCAATAGTAGGGTGCCCTATCACCAAGTCACCTAGGCAACGTTGGGTTGCTCAATTGTGATTAGACATGTTCACAGGCTGAGCTTCAGGGCTGACTTTACACTGTGTCATGCTCGGGCTTCGAGCAGGCCCATTCAAATTTTGGCAAAAGCCAAGCCCAAGCCTGGCTTATTAATAGGTACAATTGCAACTTGGGTGACCAGGGATCAAATCTTGGAAATAGCCTCTTTATATGTGTATGGATAAGGATATGTATATCTGTCCCTCTCCAGACCCTGCATTGGCGGGAGCCTCATGCACTAGACTGCCCTTTTAAATAAATAACATAAATCCTAGGACAATCCCTCAAGTTCCATAGAAAGCAACAACCATCTTTCACCATTAATTGTTTGTAATCTTCATAAAAAATGTATAAACTTCATTCAAAACATTGAAAAGCAACATATTCATGAAAAGAAAAGGAAGAAAGAAAAGAAATTTCAAAAAATAGAGGGGGCAAACCTCTTTTGTTTCCATTTCATTCCTTAGCTCCTATTTCCATTCCTTTTTGTTGCTTAATGGTTATGGTGTTAGAATGTGGGTAATTTTTCTGAATTTCTAATGTTTTTACCATCCATCATGTCATTTTCTAGATCTATTCATAGGATTGTTTCTTATAAACCTAATATTTGAATTTACTTTTGTTTAACAACCAGTTGGTTATTGGTTTGGTCCATTTATTAGTTTCTGTTTTGCCCTTTGGTTTTTTGATCATTGGTAGTCATGTTATGCTACAGGGACATTAACAATCAAGGGATTTTATTTGTTTGATGTTGGTGGTGTTATTGTTGATGTATCTCATCTAGGGGTATCAATGTATTCAAAAATCAGATTTTGAATTCGAAATTCGACATAATCGAATCGGATTTGGATAATTCGAATATCTAATCGGTTGAATTTGGATATGACCTGATTTGATTCAATAAATATCCGAATTCAATCGATTATTTAAATATTATATATAATAAATAAAATATTTAAATGTCTAATATAATTTATATAAATAATTATTAAATTATATGAATAACATTGAAGGTAGTTAAGTTGAACTGCTATCATAGCAGTGCTATGTAGTAGATGAGAGAACAAGGTGAAAAATGCAAGGCATTTAGATTAAAGCAGGTTTTGTAAAACTTGCTCATCCAATAGGGTGAAGATGACAAAAAGGAGTAAGCGCTGGGTCGTCTTCTTCTCCATGACATATTCCAGCCAATTGGGTGAAGAAGATGATAAAAAGGGTTCTATCTATTTTTATCTCTATTTCTATGCACCTTTCAAATACATGCATTTAAACTTTCATCAATATACTAAAGTATTAATGTTTAAGTTAAAACTTAAATATTGAAATAAGATGAATAAAAAATATCTAAAATACTAATAAGATAAAATATAGATAAGTACAAATTAAATAATAAAAGTAAAGTAATAAAATTTAATAATTAATTAAAAAATTTATTACATTTATAAATAATATTTTAATTTTGTAATTATAAAATCTCTCCCTCTCTCTGACATTTTGGGCCCCATACATCATTATTTGTATTGATGTTGAAATTTGGTAAACACTAGAGGTGGGTCAAGAAAATATAAAATTTTAATTACCAATTTGAGTAGATCTTGATTGATCGATTTGGTTTGCCAAATCTGCTATATAAACTTTAGAAAATGTCTTGAAAATAATTATTAGAAACACTATTAATTAACATGTTTTTGTTAAAACATTACTTTTCACTATTAATTCAATTTTATATAAAATATTTTTTCTGTTATATTTTCAAAAGTTAACAATTTTAGCAAAACTTATTTTATTAGTTAAAATTGATACAAATTAATAAAAATTATTTTTTTAATTTAATTTAATAAAAAAACAACTCTCCCTCTTTCTAATTTCTTCTAGATTTTTTTTTGATTTATTAGAAAATACATAACCCAAGAATAATGCTAAAATGGATAGTGTTCAACTTGGCCCAATTAACACCCGTGCATCACATAGGGCCTGATTAATATGTCTGTATTTATTTGAGTGGGGCTTGGATCAAGTTCAAGTTACCTAAGCTCAACCCAAGTATGTACTTTTTTGTGTTTTTGATAATTAGGTCAAACTCAGGTAGCCCGCTCAAATTGCAGCCCTAATGTCACATTCATCTCCTTTCATATGATATTCATTGTTAGAAGTTAATTTTTATATAAAATAGCTTCAAAGACAATATCATAGATACAATATTGCATCTAAGGAGAGGAAAGATGGCATTTATCATTAAAGGGCATATTGGCAATAATAAAATCTAAAGGTAGCATCCAATTATTTGGAAGATAAATATCTCTAACAAAAAGGCATGAGAGTTATGATGGAGTGCCGACTGCCAACCTGATGCAACCCTCTTCCTTTATCCAGGCTTAGGACCAGCAGTGTAACACAAGCTCACACTAACAGAGGATTAGTCTAGGAAAGAGAATAACCACAGTAGAGACAATACTTGGTAGGCAGCAGAAGCAATAAAACTCGCTCTTTCTTGTGTAAGCGTGGCTACATATGTTCATTCTTCGTATGATACATACCCATGAAGGGTCTGGGAAAAAAATGTCTGAAACAATATTGTACACGAGTCAGCTTATTAAATAGACCAATATCCTTCTTAGAGTGGGCATTTGCGGTTCAACCGTTCAAAAGCAATTTACACTGAAGGATTTGAGAGAGGAATTCAAGAAGGCTAACGTTCAGAGTTGAGACAAAATTAGGGGTCCCATCAAGATGTCCACTCAGTACTACTCCTGTATAGTATATGCTCCTCCTCTATTGCCATTTTATCTCCAATAACTGAAACCCAGGTCTCTGCAATTCTTACTAGTTTTCCATCTAAAATCTCAACTAGAGTGAAGGCTCGCACTGTGCCGGTGGACACAGGTGCATATGTTGAGGTTTCCTCTTTCATAAAGCTTCTCACCCTTGGCACAATGGCTCCATTGAGGTAAATAGTGTTGTCAGCACCCACCACGAGCATCTTCCTAAGACCATTTCCATATGCAAGCTCTTTATGCATGTGTCCAAACACAACCAAAGGGATAGAGAATTGGGTGGTTTCTTTCAGGAGGGATATAGCTCTAGCGAGATCTGTCACCATAAGACAAACGTTAAATTGTAAACACAAGAATCAAATATGAACCGAGAGAAAGTATTTACCAGGATCACCATGATCACCACCACCGAACACCCAGTCTTTCCCACAGATATCATTGATATCGGATCCTAGCCCTGCACACAGCGTAAAGGTTCTAGTATTTAAAGGGGGAGAAGGTACTCTATCATCATGCAACAAATATCGTATATTAAAATTGAATTAGAAATGATGATTTTATATACCTATGGGTCCATTGTGTGCAAGAAATACAATGGAAAGACCCTCTGGTGTCCCTAAGGCAGCTTTATAGATCTTCTTTGCACTCCCATCCATGTCATCAACTCCATATCTAACAGAATGTTTCAAATTGATAATATTCAATTATATTATAAGGGAAGGGGGGGGGGGGGGGGGTTCAGTAAACATCTCTAACAGTCTTGCAAAGCCTTGACCTAACAACAATATGGGATCAGCTACACAAATCATGCTCCACCATCCGACTCTGTTCAGTGCCATCCCAATACCTTTTTTTTATCAATAAAAGGAGATTTTGTTAAAATCAAGTTGAGGTATTACAAATAATGGGGAAGATTTCCCCATCCCACAGACTGATATATAATTTATAATGTTGCCCAAAACATTTAGTGCCATCCCAACACTTTTGCTCTATATAAAAATGCTAGCCTTACAAACATTTTCCAAGTATTTTACCCTGATCAAAATCAATATTTTAGTTGTTATCAAACAAGAAAAGCTGATTTTGATTTCTGACTCCATGTTAGGAATGAAAAGAAATCAGTCACTGTAAAGAGTGAACAAGGCATCATAAACAAGGTGATGCATGGAAAAGTCATAATAAGAACAATCTAACCTCAAGGAGCACCTGAGAACCTCCCTCGATCTCAATCCTCTGGAACCCAAACAGAAACTCAACCTTAGGGGCCTGATGATATTTCAATTCTGTTAAAAGTCTATTCTCCAAGAGGTCCAAGGCAAACCAAAAATGATCAACCCACCAATGACAACTAAAAGCTTTAATGATTCCCAACTGCCTTATGTTCCTTGGTCCTTACTGAACTACCATCTAAACTGAGCTTACCATATTCTCCACCCACATATGAAGGGCCAAGTTTGCCAATGGAACATCCACCAAAATTTGATGTACCCCATCTCTGTGACTTCCAACCATTGGATACCAGCTGTCCTCACGTGCATGGCTAGTCAATGATTGCAATCCTGTTAAAATAGCATCCACTCAGACCCCTTTGAAGTCATCCTTACTAAGCATTCAATGTACCATCCTTACTTTAGCTGGACCAATGAGAATGTTAGCATCCTGGCTCTTGACCTAAACACCCTCTTGTTTCTTTTCTCCAATACACTCCAGAAAATGGTAACTCTGTTCTCCTTTAGAGAAAATTTCCATGTTTGGTTGGTGGGGAAAGAAAGTGAGGCCCAAACAAGTATATTGTTTCATTTTAGGGGAGTCCATAATGCACCAAAGGGGGGAAAGAAAGTTTTCCAAAATGTTTGTGGTGAAAGACCAATGCAAGGATAGGTGGTTGGCATTCTCATCTTAATGCACAAGTTAGGAGATAAATACCACAGCCTTCCCATTAATGTTGGTATCTCATCAATGTTGATAATCTTAAGCATGGATTCCCAACAACAGACTAACTTTTGGTGGAGCTGTGACCTAACCAAACAACTATAATTGAGACCAGGGTGGTGATAAGAAATGTTAAGAAGAGAAAGAGAATGTTCCCTGTGAATCAGCAGTTTCAACCCGTTTATCTCCTCCTAGTTCCTACTTGTTAAAGGACAGCATCCCTAAAAACCTAAAGTAGGGAAAAGACTTACTTTCAAAGTCTCCAAGTCCCCTCTTATAACAGCAACCGCATGAAAGACACAATGGTGAAAAGAAAACTTGTGAGAATATGAATCTACTTTTATGAAGGGAGATGGTGTAAAGTCTAGGAAAGAGGAGTTTCTCCTCACCATAGAACTTCCCAGAACCTTACACTTGAACCCATTACGGTCATACCTGATTTCTTGTCAAACCAAGTGTGGAACAAGCCAACATAAATACCTTAAAACAATTTAATCTAATAAAGAACAAAGTAAATGCAAGTAAGCCAAAAAAATAAGTACAAATAAAATTACGAAATGGGGATCATGAATCTTAAGCCAAAAATAAAATAAAACAAAAATCAAGGAGCTTGCTTAATACATCTGACTAACCTTGCTGACAAAAGCCTTTTCCGAAACAAACTTTCACCTCCACAAGAAAATGGGCGTCCACCAACAACACTCATCTTTAACATAGGAAAGTCCAAACGACTATAACCTACATGCTCTTCACCAAGACTGAACAGGAACAAAAATCATGTATTTTGTAAAATTTCATACAACTCTAAAAGGTCATGCTTAGAAATCAAGACAAAAAATCCCTCTCTCTATTATTTTTTTTTTCATATGGAGAAAGCAATATTGTGCCTATTTCTGAATGTGCATTTAAATTAGCCATATGAATGAATGACAAAATGGGATTATACCAGATAAAAACATTAATACATCTCGAAGTTAAGCTAAGGTCCTCCGTCCTACTCACATGGGAACCTTGTCTGATTAATTAGGTTCCAGATTCCAACAACTTACCTAACTAACCAGACAGTGGAAAGAGAAATGCTATGGCACTGCCAATTGTCAACTATCACGTAACAACAAGCAACATTATAGCAATTAAAAGTTTAAAACAAGAGATAAAGAGCACTAAACATTAAATATGGCATGGTTGTGGAAATTCTCCAGACTCAGAATCTTTACACGACATTGGTGATACTCACCATTCCAGCTGAAGTTGGACATGATCTTTCCCCCTAATATTCAAACGAAAAAAAATAATAAGAATAAGAAATATACATGAAGAACCAGAACTTGGTGAAATATACATAGCATATATAAATCAAATACTGTGAAAATCATCAAATTATTATGCAGAAAAGGTAACAGAATCAAAATTTTCTATTTCTCTTTTCTAATTCATAATAAAAAAAAGAGTAAATTACAAACTCCCCCTCCCCCTACTTAGGGTCATGTGACACTTAACCCCTTAAACAGTTTTTGCACATATCTTGGACATTTGTGTAATAATAGGTGATCCTCTTCCCTAGGATTCTATTAATGGAATAGATTGTATATCCCCATGTGCATATCACTTGCTTTTTTAGACATTTCTAATATCATAACAACTTTGCCTTTCTCATACTCCTGTTTCTATCGGATATAGGAAATATAATCACATTGCTCTCTTATAATATTAATATAAAATCAACTATTTTATTTTGTTCTTTCTGTTTTTCTTTCTCCTATTTTTGACCAGATATCACTATGTCTAAGATGATGTACATCCAGCCTTTAATGTATACTAATCAATGTTTTGAAATGTGGAGGCATAACACAAGGCATTTCACTGCCTGGAGGCATGAGGTGTAGTTTAGATTAAGAGAAGGGGATGGGGAGGAATAAGGAAATGGAAGAAGAAGAGGAACGAGGATCTCATTTTTTCTTTTTTTCTATGAAAGATATCTTGTATTAAGAAGAATGAAGAACATGCATAACACTAGCTGAAAGGGAGGGTCTTGTCGAAGCCAAGGCAAGTGAGCAGCCATGGGGGTCTGGGGGCGAAGCCCCTGGCCCAAACTTTCTTTCCTCCCCTCCCCTTCCCTTTTCTTCTCTTTCTTTTCTCTCTTTCTCTCTTTCTCTCTCTCTTTTTCTTTCTTCTCTCTTTCCTTCCCTTTCCTTTCCTTTCCCTTCTTTTTTTTTTTTTTTTCTTTCTTCCTTTTTTGTATGATGTGTGCACCTATGGACCTGAGGTCTATGCCTAAGAGGCATCAGTGCCTCTGGAATATGCCTCAAGGCATTTTTGGGGCACCTCATGTGGAGGCGCACCTCCAGGTGTACACCTCCCATGCCTTTAAAACACTGATACCAATCAAGGGAATCCAGGTAGTGAACCAAAAGATATAATCATGTATCAGGACCCAAAATGGTGTACCAAGATCCAATTGTTGATTAGAGCATCTGGAAGGTCTACCAATATTTATTTATCTAAGCAGTATACTAACTTCACAAAATCTAACTGGCTCAATGTGATGTATCGGGAATTTCACTTTCATAATGATGTGGTAACCATAAAGATTTATTTTTTGATCAATCGTGATAACCATAAAGATCCAGTTGGCCATGGGTGTTTCAAGATCTAACGTCCAAGATGAAGACTGCAATCACAATATTGAACAGACCAAGTTGATGACTGCAATAAACAAGATCTATGTTCAACACAATGACTACAATGAACACATTCCAACTTTCCAAGTGGCATGCTAAATCCTATTCAATTATCATTCTCATCTATGTTACCCAGATACGACAAGGACACAGCTGGATGTGGCATCGGATGTGAAATTTATACCAGAAATTTAAGTTTCTGACATGAAGTGACACCTTTATACAGGTATCTAGGTATTATAGGTTCTCACATGCTAAGATCCAACAATTGACCAGGTCTTTTAAGTCATTGTCAAGTATCAATCTCCAACCATCTAGTCCATCCAAAGAGATGACCTAAGAACCAATAGACGACAAGTTTTTTTATTTGCACCCAAGTTAAATCAGCAAGTTCGTCTATGAGGACTATGAAATGGTATTACTAATATCTTCATTATGTTTTCACTTTTTCTCTGGTGCTACAGCTAGAGGTTCTGGAAAGTGGAAACCCTGCTAGAAAAAGGATCCCACCTATATACATGCAATGGACCCCCACTCACCATCCATGAAAACTTCTATCAACAGATACCATGCTATGCCAATTCTTCATTGTCACTGTTAATGTCCATATTATGCCATTTTAACTGGGTTCCGTTTTTCTATCACTGTTACTCTCACCATTTCCTATGTCTCTACTATGCTTAAACAACTTTCTTTTATGTCCCATGTCACTCACCTTCTCAAATCACCATCCTTATTAGCATCTCCTCCGCCACCTATTCTACTCACCTCCATTATTCCCACCTTTTGTTCTCCCCTACCAATCCTACCTTACCTTGTCCAAGGTAGTCAAATGAGAAAAAAGTTGTTCGGGGGGAGGAAGGGGGCTAAGTGTCATATGAGGATTTTCTTTTAACTCTTTACATTACCCTGAATTTTTTTTAGTTATCCGGATAGACAGATACATGATACATGAGTGGAAGTAGGTCTGGCAGTTGGGTTGTTTATTAAAGAAGTCTAATCCAGAAATCTACAACATGGCAAGATGGTTTGGGCCTCAAAAGGATAGGGAAGACTTCAGCCTATAGCCCCTTGGTATGTGGCCAAAATAACCATTTCCTTTAGGGAACTTATTAAACTAAAAATGTTGGAAATTTGGACAGACTAAATTACTCAGAAAAAACTCAAACAAAAGGTGGGGTACAGAGCTGATGTGACTGGGGAACCATATGACTTGTCCAGAGGGTCATGAATCCACTTCTCAGTTGAGATTGTTGTGTGTGTTTTAAATTATTAACATCAAGGATTAGAAGGTAACCTTTCAAAATCTCTCCATAGAAGCAACAACTCCAAATCACAAAATTTGTACCATAGGAAATCTGCAAATGACCATTTTTCTCAAGATAAATGAAATAAAAGGTTGAACAGTGAAAAGGGCATGGAAGCTTACTTTTTGGAAAACTGTTGGGTATTCCAAGAATCATGATTTCCCAAAATAACTGCTTTTGCAATCTTAAGATCTGCAATACTTCTTACAAGTTCAACATTCTCATTACCGAAGTCACCTGCAAGTCCTCTTTTTGTCAATAACAAAATGAATGCATGAAGAATCCCACCTATTATAATGAACAAAAGATACGTGCAGTTTAAGGGCTGGTTAAATTTTCTCAAAAAAAAAATAATAATGGACAAAAGACAACCCAGGAAGATACAAAAGCTATAAATTCAAAAGACAGAACTGAACCAAATGACAGTCCTCATGGTATATCAGGTTGATAAATGGCATGCAGTGGATGACACCTGCCTGTAAATAGTACCAAATCTGGCTGCATTCCATAAAAAACCATGTCAGATCAGTAACATGTGCGGTTAAAAGTAAAGAAGCTAAAGAATCAACCCTAGTGAGTGAGTGAGAGAAAGGGAGGGGGACATGATAAGGAAATAGACTATGAAGTATTAATCACCATTGGTGCAATTGAGCAACTGCAAAATCAAATTGTAGAATGAAAAAACATCATCTTGTAGATTAGATTACATTCAGTTCTACTTGACTTAAGTCCAATTAACTTGGGTACAACTTTTGGTATTAGCCATTTTGCATCATGCACCATTGTTCTCACTGCTATAAAATGACTTACGATTTTCCCAACTCACCATGTGAACCACACATTTCACAAGTTCATCCTTTTTTTTTTTTGAGATGATCAATTATTACAATTTTTTATGCATTGCCACCACAACAATGACTGCCTTCTTAGACAAATAATTAGAGACATAAATTACTTTAACCATGAATTGAGGATAAAGGTCCACCTAACAGAGCCATAAAGAATGGCCAAGAAAAAGAAATGCCACAATTTGGTTTAATTGTCTGTCACTCTGTCTAAAATGACATGCTCCAGTTAAAAGCAATATATGTTTTAGACACATTACTTGGGTAGCATCTTGCTTATTTTTTGCATAGTGACACCATGTGACATTACACTGCATTATTTTTCCAGGGTAAAACTTCTCCGAACTATTTTGATACAATTTTCTTTTTTTTCTGGTAACTGCAAATTTCAATCATATTGTTCCAATTACAATTTGATTATTACATATCTTCCTCTGTATAATTGTTTGCTTGTGGTGTCTTGTGATGTTGTTACAATGCTAAAATATTGCACTTCTTAATGCATTTAAGTTCATTTTTATTTTAATTTTGTTTCTTTCTTGGTTGTGCAATATAATCTTGTTTTTCTCCTTCAATACTCAAAAGGGCGGTGATGGCATCCTCCTTAGGATGATAACACTGATTCAATTCCATAAGCTGAAAATCATGAGATTAGCACTCATAATTTAGGGACTTGACATAATGTATTCATGCTTCATTGTAGGAATACCCCTTCGCAGATATTGAAGATTCTAAACACACGTTCTTAATTCTTTAGAAGGGCCTAGATTCCTAAAATAGCATCTGTGATGTCTTGTATCAACTCCCTGATTGAGAAATTCCAAACAGGCAATCTTAGACTTCAAGGGACAACCTCAACTGTCCTCTTATTTAGGACATGTTGACGACCTTATTCAAGACCCATGAAATGTATACCACAGTTCAACTTAAGGTTAAAGATTAGAAATTCAATCTATACAGACAATCATTATCACAACTGGCAAATTTTTAAAAATAAGTCTTTTCACAGAAACAGCTCAACGGAAGAAATCTATAAAAAGAAAAGCTCAAACTATTAGGGAAATTAAGTAGAAAAAAGAATAAGGAGAAAGATACCTGCAAAAACTGAAGTGCTCTTTCATCTTCTTGTAGGTTCCAATCATCATGCTATAACAACCAAAAGTTAATTTCAATAACAAAACTGTGAGGTATCCATCAAATGATTCTCAAAAACCAAATTTGGCATCCAAATGAATACCAATTAAATCATAAAGTGTAGATGAACCCTAGAAAGTGGTTCTGAAGCTAATCCATTTCTAGCAATTGAGCTTCATGATAAGACAGATAGGGTTTCTAAGAGAATTTCCAATAAGATTGAGAGAGTGTGTATTTGTATGCCGACTATACTTACAACATCTCCAACCACTGCGATTCGAACTGAGCTAGGCATGCTTACACGGTTTCGTTGCTTCGAAGAGGAAGAAGTGGAGAGAGAAGCGAAGAAACAACTGGTAGTTGACGCGTGCATTCTCACCCATGTGCGCAGCATAACCCTCTCCCGCGCTTAACTCAACGAGAATCGTTATTCGAGTTCAGGTGATTAGCTTCGTTAGATTTGTTAACTCTTTATTAAATAGATTCTAATCTGACGCCACTAATCAAGCCATATCAGCCTTAGGTGTCTTTTTTGAAAAAAAATTGGGTCATTTACTAAATGATCACATGGCCACTAAACCATGGTCCATGGGACGGGCGTGGGCCAAAGGTTCTTTTCAAAAGAATCCAATCAACCCATAACACTTTTTTAAATAGAAAATAAAACTGGTCGAATATATTACCCAAACAAACTGATACCAATGTTTTAAAAAACGAAATTGAAATCGTTTTGGCCACCGGTTTTTGGGTTAATAGTTTGATTGTTTGATCCGAATAATTGGTCTATTTTAATAAAATAAATTATAAAATTAAAAATTAAAACAGCCAAAAACTATTGAACGGGTTAAACAAATTGATAGTTCGACCACGCGAGTCAATGGGTTATTGTCTGATTTAATAGTTTTTAACTATAAATTAGGTTTAGGGTAAAATGGAACCAATTGCCTGAACAGTTCTCAGGCTGAATAGTCTAGATCAACGGTGGTTCAAAAACCATAACCGATGTAAATAAAGTGGTCGTTCATGTTTTATCAAAAAATTTTTATTTTTATTTTTTATTTTTCAACTAAATTTACATTAAGGTCAAAACCATCATTTGTCATCAACAAAATCAATTTATACCACCCTTTGGGCTGATGGGTTGAGACAATGAGTAATTTGGGTACGAGGATCTCCCAATCTTCCTAAACATATGAAGCAAAATGAAACAGCTATTTGGTTTACCGCTTATCAAATAAATGGTAGAAAATTGTAACACTTTGATTTTTGTGCATGAGGCATTTGGGGAAATGTCAAATTCTTGTTTCCCCTAATGCCCCAGCGTTTATTGAAAATAAATGCTAATGTGACACACTTTAATGAGTATTAATCTGAGGTGGAGAGTAAAAAATGTTTAAAAGTCAAGCCAAACCAAACAACAAAAACAGAAAACATTTAAAGTGAAAAGTATAAATAAACGTTTAAAGTGAAAAAGTATAAATAAACGGCCTATCCATAAACGCCCATAAAACCAAACACATACTTGTTTATTACACATGTAACACAACACACAATTCCATATAATCTAAACTAATACATTTAACTTGTTTAATTCTACACTAAATGACACATATGACTTGAATTAACACGAAGCCAACACAATTAACCTATTAAAATTAAATAATAATGGATTTAAATAGTAAAATAAAAATTCAATAATCCATTATTTAAATAAATTCATAAAAACTACTCAATATTATTTCATCCAAATATACATCTATGATCTAATACTTGAACACAGGTCATGTCAAATGTTATTAGCCTAGCCCAAACCCGTAAACATGGTGAAAGCGAAATTCGATGCCAACTTTTTACCAAAGCCGGTTGGCACCTTTAATAAGTGAATTAACTAGTTATGGATTTTTACCCATTCCATGCCATCCATACAAAGGGGCAGCAATTAGAGATGTTTATGGTTTGATTTGGAGATCTCATACTATAATAATATAAATCACGGTTTAAGAAATTCTCAGACCACCATTTTAGTAAATAAACCAAATCCACAAACCATTTATTATGGTTTGATCCAGTCTCTTGTACAGTTTGGGCTATTTTATTGGGCTTAACCTAATTAAAAAGTCCAAATAACATGCATACCTACATAAAAAACAACTATAATTCAAATATCAAACTGAAATATATTAACAAATGTTACCTAGTAGGCTAGTACTATTACATAAATTACATTCACACTTTTTCAAGCATAAATATTTCATTGGGCATCAAATTACAAATTACGAATTGAAACAAACAGCAACAATGTATGAAATGTTAAATGAATATGTCCGTACATATGTATTATATATATATATATATATATATATATATATATTATATAAATCGATAAATGTATTATTAATAATTTAGTTCACGATTTGGTCTAATTTTTAAAATTTAGAAAACCAGACCAAACCAGAAATTTACAATCTAAGGAATTCTTAAAACCAAACTGTGAACTAATGAATGCCTCTAGCAACAATGATCTACATTGTTTGTCAATGCTGGTGCCACTTGAAGCTACTATACGTTTCCCATGCAGCTCATCTGAGGTCAATCCAATGAAATTACTTTATCAAGAAACAGTGGGTCTGGCATGATAGATAAGAGTTAGTCAGGTTAGCCAAGAGACTTGCCTAGTAACCACGTAAAGCAATTCTAAGACGTGGTAGAGCTGTGCCTTGGAGGACATAGGCAAGTCATTCTTGGCTACCAAACACTCTTAGCTTCATGTAAGACCACCTTCCTTTCAATCTGTCATCCATGAGTGGTCTGTGAATGCTCAGGCTCTTTATTCCCACATCACTTGTATCCAAGAAAAGTAGGTCTGGCATGAGAACAAAAGTTTGTCAAGTTAGCCAAGGAACTTGCCCATGAACCATGTAAAGGGGTTCTCTGTACACTTGAGAGACCCCCTTCCAAGGACATAGGCAAGTCATCCTTGGCTACCAAACAAACTCTTGCATTCATGCAAAACCTCTCTTCATCTCATCAAGTCCTGTGCCATTCCACGGGATCGATGCAAATACTTTGGATCCTCAGCTTCTATTTGAAGGCCAAGAAATTAAAGTTGGTCTAGCATGAGATATGAATCGGTCAAATTAGCCAAGAGGCTTGCCTATGAACCGTGTCAATTGTTTCAAGGACAGCAGAGGAGCTCAGATCTGCTACCCATAAAGACATTACCCACATGTACCCATAAAACATTACAATCGTCTTCCTATAGATGAAAACTAAAATGTTCCTGTTGTATAGCAGTAGTGTCTTATAGATAGGCTTGGGAGGACATAGGCAAGTCATTGGCTATTAAACCGACTATGATCTTCATGCAAGACCAGTACTCTTCTTCTCAATGCGTCTTCTATCCTCCAATGAGATGCCAATACTTGGTCCATGGGTCCCTATTTATAGCAAATGAGGAGTGGAGATTAGATTCCAATTGCAACAAAAATTAGCACTCAAAAGTTTGCAAGGCCATTTGACATGTACTAGTGGGGTGTCAATGGGGCGGGCAATCGGGCCGGGTATTTGACATTTTCCTACCCTATAGGGGACCGGTTTGCTATAACTCACTGATCCAACTATTCTGACACAAAAGGGAAAAAAATATATGCAATCTATATCGGGCATAAAGTCATGAAGATTTTTAAATTCTGTTAATATAGATTTCAGGTGTTTTTTCCCCATTATTTTCTTATTTATCAATAATTTTATTTTATTCTTCCTTAATTTCACGCCCTAAAACTACCCTGCCCTACTTTAAGTATATTCTAGGGGCAGAGCTGGTTAAAATTTTGTGAGAGGCCAAAATGAGTGCAAATCGGGTTGCCCGAACTGAAAAGTTGCAACTGCATCGGGCTTGGATTTATTTGTGCTTGGGCCCGTTCAAAATTTGACAAAAAACTCAACCTAACCCAATACAAGTTGCACCCTCCATTTGTCCAAATTTAAAATTTAATCTGATTAGAATGATCCGAATTTGATAATGGGATTGAATATAAAACCACCCCAATCATCCAACAAGAGCCAAATATTAACTAGTGTAAAGGGTACAAAATGTAAGAGTAAAGATATAAGTTGATATTATAAAATTAAATTAAATTTTTATGACCAACACTAAAGCTAAGACAATCATCTACTTTATAATAGTATATATAGATATATGTTTGTATTCATGTAAAACTAATTTTCATGCATTAGTTTGAATACTATTTTAAATTCATTAAAGGAGCTCAGAGATCTGCTACTCTCAAAATGCTACTTATACCCATATCTATATTAAATTCATGGAGAGATGTGCTTAATATGCAGTTGGATTCCTATGGTTGGAGAGTGTGTGAATGTAGGTAACCGTTAGTGAGTAGTGTGATAGTGTCCATTGTCTAGATTGGACTCTCATTAAAAGGTCATACTATATACGTTGAAGTACACTGCACTCCACTGCAGAAATTTGAAATTACAGTTCCCCATAGTCTATTAGTAACCCTCTTATAAATCACATCTTACTCATGGATTTGGCATCGATTCATAGTCAAAATTCATCCCACTTGTATGATGGGACTAAGAATTCTGAGGTGGGCTGAACAGTCATTCTCCCAATTGTTTTTGTCATTTTATTCATGATGTAGGCTATCAAAGCCATTTCTAGCTTTTTTTTAATGTTCATTATATTTTAGCAATTTTTAGTTTAATTTATTAGCGGTATGCAATATCCAAGTATGACATGAATCCAATGGAAAAGATTCACATCAACTCTAATTCCTAATGGATCAAATTTGGAGCTAAATAAATCCAATTAGAATCAAGTTATATTGCAGTATTAGGCTGAGTTTAGGAGTATAGAGTGCAAAACCTCATATTTTGTATGTATTTATGCTGCACATATTTGTATTTACTCTTTCCAAACTGATCCTTAGTTAAAGCCCAACCAATACCAAATCCGACCTATTGTTATCCCCAGCAAGTGTTGCTATCTTCTCAACATAGGTGAGTCTAAATGAACAAGATTAGTGTCAATCGACCAATTTTGGATTGGATCCAATCCGGTCCAAACTTTAACAAATTGGATTTGGACAGTCTATTATAATTATTGGATTGGGCCAATCCAAAACAAATTGGTCCATATTCTTATTGGTTTGAATTGGACCTAAACCAAAATTCCAATAATATGATCATGAGGCCAAACCCTTGTTCAATTTGAAGCCGATCAAAACTGAAGCCGACAAAAAATCACTTTTATGAAAATACTTTTACGAAAACAATTTTACAAAAGCACTTTTATAAGAATAATTTTATGGAAAGTACTTTTATGAAAGCAAGCACTTTTACAAAAGTAGTTTTATAAAAGCACTTTTATGAAAGTACTTTTACACGAAAGCACTTATATGTAAGTACTTTTACGAAAAAAAATTTATAAAAGTATTTTTACGAAAGCACTTTTATGGAAGTGCTTTTATAAAAACACTTTTATGAAAGCACTTTTATAAAAACACTTTTATGTAAGAACTTTTACGAAATCATTTTTACTAAAACACTTCTACGAAAATACTTTTATAAAAGTACTTTTACAAAAATACTTTTACAAAAGTACTTTTATAAAAATAGTTTTACAAAAATGCTTTTTTAATACCAAAAGGGTATATTTTTATAATTTTCAGATTTTTTTCATTTTAATATATTTTTATAATTTTTTATATGTTATGTTTTTTATATAATTTTTAATATTTCATTCGATTTGGATTGGATCCAATTCAATCCATTTACATTTTAATAAATTTGATTGAATTTGGACTGAATTGGGTCGAATCTATTAGTAAGAAAACTTACATTGGAATGGATCCGTTTGGACCAAATACAGGCCAAATTGATTCTTCTAAGCAAGATAGTGTTTTGATATATAAAAAGAAAGCTGGGTCACATTTCTTTTTATAGAATTGACGTGGCACCTCCACACTGGCTTTGCAACTTGCAGTATTCTATTTGGACCTTTAGCTCTTTCAAGAGCCATCACTTTGTTCATTTCTCTCGTCACCCTTCATAGGATCTTCTGAAAAGCAAAACCGAAAGGCGCGTGAAACATGGTGAGAGCATGTCATCCAGACAGCGCATCAAGAACATGAACCTCTTTCCATAAATAAAAATATAGAATATAAACATGATAAAGAGTACATTTTAAATCAAGGTTTTAAAAACGGATCGAGAAACAGTGGTTCAACCATTTGGATCAAATTTGATCTGTAATAAATTAATTTTTAAAAAATAAACCCCCTGTTATACTAGTATTAGATTCATATTCCAATTTATAATTTTTGTTCCTGTGGTTCTATTAAAATTGATTTTTAAAATTTAAAAGCCTATATTAACACATTAATTATATTAGGAGATAGGGGACTAGCTAGGGGAGAGGTCAAAGGGGGGGGGGGGGGGAGAGAGAGTGTGTCATTGATTGATCAAAAACCTGTAAATTAACTGCTGCCCAGGTTAAACAGTTGAACAGTTTAACCACCCAAGTGGGTGAATTTTTTTACAAAATCAACATATATTTTTCGTAAAAAGTGGTCCAACCCACAATCAGACCCAAAATTATGATCAATTTCCAAATCCATCTGATGGTCCAGTCCGAATTCTAAAACAGAAGTAGAAATATCTTCCCATAAACTTAACATACAAGTAGAAAGCTATTCAACGATGGGTAAAAGCTTTAAACAGATCCAGGCTCCCTATCTTCATGTTTGAATTATAACCCGACTCAGAAAAGAAGATGCCAAAAATTTCAAGCAATATCACTTTATGACCGAATCTAATCGTTATTCTTGGTGGAAAACCCTAGAGAGATGATATGGTCTCTTGCCTGCCTTTTCTCTACATCTTCTCACTTTTATTCTGTGCCACAACCATCACCAATATCATTTAATATGTCCAAGTCAATGCATGCTTTTTATCATTTAATATTTCATTCTCTTGATGCATTGAACCTGCAGTTTTCAAACCATGCATAGAATTAATTTCACTTTCAAAATAATATACGAAGCTTCTTCACCATAAAAGGCACCAAAATGAGATCAAATTTAATTTTCACATATCTAGCTTCATATGCTTTGATTTTGATCCTCTCTACGTGGAATAAAAGAAAGGTGACCTTTTTAACTACAAGAATAAGTAGTGATCTCTATACATGTTTGTATAAATAGAATTTTCAGCCCCAACTTGTTATGACCTCTTTTTAATACTATTAAACAATTGATGAGTGCGTGGGGAATATTGATTAAGAAAGCAATACATCAATTGATGGATTTATGGGCGCCTAATTACATGTTCTTTGAACCAGAGATCATTGGCTAGTTTATGGATCTTGTAGGATGTAAAGAGGAGTTAGGATCTCTTGTCCACATAAACTCTGCCCATATTTATCCAGTTACATATAGAAAATATCTCATTCTCTGAATACTATTATGTAAAGGGAGATGTTCTCAATTCATAAGAATAATGTGTTGTAGATAAACGTGAACAGGATTTTCATTAATTAGACAGTTTGGACTACCTGTCAGACTGCGGTTGTAAAAGATCTGAGCTCGTTCGTCTGGAGGAAAAAATTCAGCGATTTTAGCGTTGGATGTTTCTGAACTGATTGGTCTCTAATGTTCCTGTTTTTTTTTTTCAATGTACCTGGGGTTGAGGAACTTTTTTTTTTTTTTTAGTTTCTCATTGATAGGCCAAGCTTAGTGGTGATTTAATTAATTTGGTTTTGGGCCTTTGTTTGGTGGGTTCTTGGGTGTTTTAATGTCTTTATGACAACATAGATTTTCCCTAAACTTATATACCTTTCTTAGAACAAGCAGCTGGGCTTCATACGCATGAACTGAGAGCTGGTAATCTCGTTTATCTTGGGTGGTGTGACTTACATTGGGCAGGGAAGCATGTTCAATGATAACCTTAAGGGGGTATTCATTTTTTGGATTTTGAGAGGAATAAAATTGGTCAATGGGAATCAAAATCCCATTGACCAAAAAATCTATATTCTTTTTTCATATTTATTAGTAATTAAGCAGTGCAATATTTGTACATGAAAATTTTAAATTATAAAACAATTATTATTATTTGGGTTCTTTAACAAAAAAATAATGGAGTTTCATGAATTTACAAATTTCAATATGTATATTACGAAAATAACGAGCGGGACAAGAAAATCATTTTCTTGGACCAAATTGCCCCTTTTATAAATCTGCAAATTAAATTACTGTTCATCGTCTTCCTCCTCCCAACACTTAGGTATAGAACTTGGTGGGGTAAGCCTTCTTCTCATCTCATCTCCTACTCTCTCTCTCTCTCTCTCTCTCTCTCTCTCTCTCTCTCCCTTCCTTCGTCTTCCCCTATCTCCACCCACCGCTATAACTCAAGCCAATAGCCAACAATGATCCTTCGGTCTGTCACTATTGCCACTGTAATGCTGGAAATCCAAACTTATCCACCATCAATCTCTCTCTCTCTCTACATCAACCGAACCAGTCCCCTCATCGCCCTACTCTATCTCTCATCGTCGCTGCAATTCGAATCAATAGTGACGCTAGAAACCGACCCTATTAGTTATCCTCTCTAGCTTGTTTTCCACTGGTCCCCTGTGATCTTTTTTTTTTTAATTTCCCACCTTTTCCTCTATCCTATGATAGCATAGTCGCCCATTCATTATCAACACCTCCCTGTACTCCAACTTCCTCATTTTTGCTTGCCGCTACAACCCAGATTAACAAAAATGATAGAATTTTTTTCTCTCCCCAGTAACTCGATCATTTACCATCAAGAACTGAGTATAATGTGTTCTTGTCACTATTGGTGTCGTTTAGAGGAGGGACATGAGATTCAGGAATTTGGTGGAGTCAAGACGCTAGTTCAAGATTCTAATGGTGGTTTTGCTATAGCGAGAATGATGGGGAGAAGAAGGGGCAACCATCGGACTGATTCAATGGTCACCATGCTTGACGGTGCCAATGGGAAAGAAGAAGAAGAAATATAATGAGAGAAAGGAAGAGAGAAAATCAGAATTGGGGAGGTAATTTGGTCCATAAAAGTTAACTTTTTGCCGCTCACTATTTTTGTAATTTGTTTGTAAACGTATCTGATTTTGTTGATTCAATCAACTTTTATATTTCTGTAAAAAACCCTTATTATTATTATTATTATTATTATTATTATTATTATTAAATTTTGTATTTCATTTTAACATAAATAAAAATAATTTTTATTTAATATGATGAATATACAACATTAGAAATGTTCCCAAATGTTTTTTATAAAATTTTATACTTTTTCATTATTTGTGTTCTATCTTTTTTAAATATTTATTATTCAATTATGACATCATGAGTTTCTTTGAAAAGTTGAATCATTGACCCACCACCTAGATAATAAAATAGCTTTGCTTTTTTATCAGTTTTAAATTATATATTTTATCTATACTATATAAATAATTACTTATCACACTTGATTTTTGTTTGACATAATTAATATATAATTTTTTATATATTCTTTGGATTACTTATACTTTTTTTTTATTTTTTAAAGATTTATTATTTAATGATCATATCATCGACTAATCTATTTGACCCAAAGTACTAACCCACCACCCAAAAAGAAAAATAGTTTGATTTCTAGGTTGACATTAAATTTTGTACTACATTTCCATCATTGATAAAATTATTTCTTATGTATAATGCTAATTTTTGTTCAATATAACGAATGCATAATATTAGAGATATACCCAATATTTTATTTTTTATAAATATATAACATTAGATATGTGCCCAAAATTTTCTCTATTTTTTATTTTAGTATTTTTTTGTATTTTCTATTTTTAAAAAATTTATTATTTGACTATTACATCATTTTATTTCTAAGTTGATTTTAAATTTGACATTCCATTTTCATCATTAATAAAAATACTTCTTACATTTCATACTTATTTTTTGTTTAGTATAATAAATATACAATATTAGAGATATGTCAAATTCTTTTTTTGTACTATATATTTTATTTATTTATTATTTAATTATGGAATTATTTATTAAACTATTTGACCCCAAATGGTTGAATACGTGAATTGCTTACCCACCACTAGGAGGGAAGAAAATGATTTTGTTTTCAAATTACTTTTCCAAATATTTATTTTTATACTAGTAAAATTAATATTATAGATTTAATTAGTAGAATTTAATGGTAAGAAAAATATATCTTAAATATAGGATTTAATGAGAGAATATACCTTAGATATGATATTTAATGAGAGAGAATAGGAAAATAGTTTTATATCTAATTGGTTTTAAATTTTATTTTCCATTTCCATCATTAAGAAAAACAAATATTATTATTCATACTTATTATTGTTTAATATGTTGAATATATGATGTTAAAAAATGTTTCCATTGTTTTAATTTAAATATTTTTTATATTTTATCTATTATTGAATTTTATTATTTAATTGTGACAACATGGATTGGCCCATTTAACCCAAAATGGTTTAATTTTTTACTACCTAGACTAAAATATTACTTTTTCTATGTAGATTTTAAAAGTATAAGTTTTTATGTTATTGAAATTATTAGTTTATTATGTATGAATTTGATTAATAGAATTTAATGCTGTGAAGAAACAAAAATATGTTAAATATATGATTAAATGAAGGTGAATGCAATTTAATACCTTAAATGTTGGATTTAATAAGAGAGAATTGAATGAATTGAATATATTAAAATTACCTCTTTTCAACTCATTTAATATCAATAACAAATTATCCTATTTGCCCTCATTTTTTATCAATAAATTTAAACATGGAGGGGTAAATTTTGTCCTCAAAAAATTCTAGAAATATTATTGATCCTATTAGTGCTTTTTAAAATAGTATAGATGTGGGGACAAGGGAGAATTTACTTTCTTGAGTATCACTTACCTACCCATCTCCTAGGTAGGTAAATAACTTTTCCACTTAGGGGGGAAGTTGCCAACACTTGAATGAGACAAATAATGCCCCTTTTAATAATGAATTTTTATGGCTAAAATGGCTAATGCCTTATTTACATGGGAAATAAAAGAGTATGGGGAAATGCACTTACCCAGTTAAGTTTTTGTTGAGAAACATTTACCTGGGTAAGTAACTTATCGAAAAACAAACGTTGCCTATGAAATGTTTGAATTTGTTTATTCTTTCTATTGAATGAGAGAAAATTATTAATAGGCGTTGGAAGGATAAGTTGCTTTTGTGGCAACCAATATTCAGAGGAATGATATTGAATTTGTTTCTATGAATGACCCTCATCTTTGGCGAGATGCTTATTACTATTTTCTTGGCTGCCATTGTTTCTGTTTATAAAAAGATAAATATTTAGTAATAAAGTTATTATCATATAATATAGGGAGAATGACGGTTCAGCCCAGGGTCAGAATTTGTTGGCTCAAAGTACTGTTGGGGTAGGTGCAGGCTCGGAATTGATGCCAATTCATGGGCGGGCATTGATGTATAGAGTGTGGATTGTTGACATTTTGAATGTTTATAGCTCTACAATGGAAATCAGAAATCTGCATTGGGCCTGTCCGTACCTTTCCGTATAATATATTTGATATTATGAAATAATATTCAATAATAATTGATGTTTAAAATGCATCTAATTCTGTAAGACATGAAAGCAGGTCTTATCGATTCAGACCTGAATTTGTGTTTCAAATCCTCTAATAAGACCCAAACTCAGATGTAATTGCATTTGAAAAATCAAAGTTTTCAGAGCTGACGTTTAAAAAGTATTTTCAAATGCCACCTCAGAACTGACTATGAGGTCTTGAGAGTCCTGAAACAAGAAGGGATCTTGGTTGCTGATAGAGATGTATTTAGTTCTGATCACGCATTGGCTTGTTGGTTCTATCTTCTATGGTTGTCAATGGACCAGATATCGGTTTATTAACAGACAAAATATATATGAAATAATCGCAAAAGATAAAAAATGCATAAAATATAGTGAACAAAATATTTCTTTTAGTTTGTATACGGTTGAAATGCAAATTTATTTGCATTGATGCAAAACCGTGGTAGTGCATGCAAATGATTTCAATGTAAATTATGATTTTTTTTTTTTGATTTCAAAATTTTACCTTATTTTGTTTGGTTTCAATACAAACAAAGTAAATTAAACCCAAAACAAAATTAAATCAGAATTTGCATTATTTTTTATCATCTGCACTCCCAAGCATTTGTACTAGTGCAAATAAAATTGCACTGTAACCAAACACCGCCTAGAGAATTTAAAAAATATGAATACTAAAACTAGAAGCTTTAGTCAGTTGCATTTGTAATAATTATAATTAGCTGTTAAAATATTAATACAAATAAAATAAGCTACACATGTGACAAAAATGGTATTAAAATTTTTGTGAAATTTCTGAAAATTATCTCTGATTCAGAAATAAAAAAGAGGTGATTTTTCAGAAAATTAAAAACCTTTCAGCAGATGACTTCCACACCGACTTGTGACAAATATTCTTACATGGTCTCTTTATTAGGTACAATATAGTATAGAACAGGAATTCAAGGAAGACCAAAAGAGAGAATTTAAAAATTAAAGAAAAACAAAAGTACAATTCAACACCAAATTTGATGGACAATCCAATCACGGGAAGAGGAAATTGAATTCTTTCCCGTTATTACTGATAACTAGAAGCCATGATTAAAGACTTACACACGCTTCAAGCATTTCCATGGTTAACAAACTGCGTTTTGATTTCAGTGAGTCTAACAACCACCTGTTTCATGTTAATTCTCTGGTCAGGTGACTCTCTAGAGCAGTCCAGAGCTAATTCCATGATGGATGAAAGACCATGTTGTATCACCATCATATCGTTTTCGCTTCTGTTAAGAAGATCTGTATCCACAATGTCCATTACTGCATTAGGAAGTGAAGCTTTCACCCATTGCTTTAGGCTCAACTCTCCAGCAAACATGGTATCTGTAGGCTTCTTTCTTGTAAATATCTCCATTAACATGATCCCATAGCTGTAAACATCACTGCTTGTTGATGCTTTTCCTTCTGATCCGTACTCTATTTGTGCAATTTCATACATCAGGAAAGTAGAAAAACAATTTAAAGGAAATGCATGTAATAATTCTTCAATTACTGAATCTACATGATTCAAGAGAAAAGACGACAACAAAGTAGATGGGAACAATAAGAACAACCTCATGCTTCACACTTCATCACCAACATTTTTTGTAAACCAAACAAGTGGTTGAACTAAATGACTTATTTCTTTTCCCTTTGATAGAAAATATTTAATAATAAAATATTCAAGGGTAGTTATCAAGGTTTACTCAATTGGATCAAACAAGGGTAAAATGAGATTTCACCTCAAAATAAACAAAGCACAAACAATAAAAATCTCCTCGCTGTTTAACCAAAAACAAGATAACAGTTCTCCCACAGTAGTTCATGCAGCTTAAGCTAATTTTACATTTTTAGAAACTAGAGTTGATAGAGGTTTCTATATTCAAAAGAGCTGGTGGAAAAGCCATCCCAATAAGAGATGGAAGAGGATTTTGTATGCTTTTTTCAAGCTCTCATCTTCTTAATTAAAAGAAAAAGAATAATAATGAAAGGGCTAAATTAAAATGGCAAATATAAGGATTAAAGACAACATAAAAGCAAAACTCTTACCAGGAGCAATGTATCCTATACTGCCAAGAGTCTGGGTTTGTACTGCACTCTTGTCTGTAGCTAATATCTTTGCAATACCAAAATCACCCACATGTGCCACAAGCTCCTCATCAAGGAGGACATTGCTTGGCTTCAGATCACAATGCACCACTGGCTCTGAATAGTGGTGATGTAGATATTCCAATGCCAAGGCAACATCTCTCATAATGTTTATCCTTTGCAGGAGATCCAAGGAATGATTGTCAGAATATAACCATTTCTCAAGGCTCCCATTTGGCATAAACTGCATCACCAGAGCTCTGAAATTGTAGTTGGAACAAGTAGTAATTAGCTTGACAAGATTTCTATGTCTTACATTGAGCAGTACTCGACATTCTGCACGAAAACTCTCAAGTGTTCCTTCAAGCTGCAAATTCAAGACTTTCACGGCAACTATCATTCCATCAGTCAACGTTGCTTTGTATACTTCAAGTATGTTTGCACCATGGAAGTTGGTGGTTGCTTGAAGAATCTCTTTGTATGTAATTGTTTTATGTGTCGCTGGAGCTGATGGATCAACCTCTAATGGAGCATGTGCCTGTTTCATTCCATACTTCACCAGTAGAGAGCAGGAGACAAGGAATGTGATAAAGGCAAATGCAAGAACGATTAAAAGAACATGTTCAAGTTGATGAGAATTTGTTCTGGGCTTTGCACAGGCTGGGATTTGATGATCTTTTGACACACCACACAGTGCTTCATTCCCCAAGAAAGATTGCACTGTAAAGTTTGCAAATGGTCCTCCATTGGGAATTTCTCCTTGGAGCCTATTATATGAAAGATTCAAACAATTGAGAAGCAGAAGTTTCTCCAAAGACGTTGGAATCTCGCCTGATAGACTATTGTAAGAGAGATCCATGGATTCCAGACTAATTAAATTGCCCAAGGGTTGAGGAATGGAGCCATGTAACTGGTTTCGTGATAAGCTCAAATGATTTAGTCTTTGGAGGTTGCCTATGGTATATGGAATGCTACCAATCAACTGATTCCAAGACAAGTCCAGTTCTTCTAGGGAATTCAAATTTCCCAATTCCAGAGGCAGATTTCCATGCAAAGAATTATGTGTCAGATTCAAAACTAATAGACTTTTTAGAGCCCATAGACTTGAAGGTATTTCAGAAGTTAACAGATTGAAGCCTATGTTGAGGCGATATAGATCACTAAGATTTCCCATGCACTTCGGTATCTGCCCAGAGAGCTTATTTCCCTCAAGATTTAGTTCCCCCAATCGCACCAGAGAACAAAGATCATTTGGAATGGACCCTTGTATGCTGTTATATCTTAGGTCTAGCCTTTGTAGCTTTCCTAACCTTCCAATTGTTGATGGAATGGTTTCACCAATTTCATTGCCAAAAAATTCAAATGTAATTAAATTGCTCAAGTTTCCAACTTCTTCAGGAATGCCACCCTTAATCTGACACATATCTCCCATGAAAATTTGAAGAGAATTGGAGAGGTTCGCTATTGAATTTGGTAAGATGCCATTCAATTGATTTTCCCCTATAATCAAATACTCCAAGTTTCTACAACTTGTTAGAGTTGTGAGAAATGTAATTTCTCCACTCCTAGTTGCATGGTTAGTTAATTGATTATCCCCAATATTGAGAATTCGGAGATTTTGCAAATTCCCCAGGGAAGTAGGTACTGGACCAGTGAAGAAGTTATTACCCATGTCTACAGCACGCAGCTGAGAAGCATTTGAGATAGAATTGGGTATTGGTCCACTAAGATTATTAGTATCTAGATATAGTTCTTTAAGATTGGGAACCAATAATCCAAGGGTTGTTGGAACATACCCTGAGAGAAGATTATGAGTGAAGGAAATCACTTGAAGACTCGATATGTTAAGAATCTGTTCTGAAACTGATCCCATGAAATTGTTGAAGCTCAAACTCAAGATTTGCAAATTTTGAAGACGACCCACTTCTTCAGGAATGACGCCCATCATGTTATTGTGTTCCAATTCAAGTACCAGCAGGTTTGAAAGGTTACCCACAGATGGAGGAATCATACCCGTGAAAGAATTATAGCGGAGATACAACCCCTCGAGGCTAGACAAGTTCCCAATTTCTTCAGGCAAGGCTCCTGTAAATTTGTTCTTAGACAATGACAGATATCTCAGCTTTGAACATTGGCATCCACTAGATGGAATTCCACCACTGAGTTGATTGCCTCCAAGATCAAGGTATACAAGGTTAGGAAGGAGACGCCCGATATCCATTGGGAGGCTACCGGATATGCTATTGTTTGCGAGCCAAATGCCTTTTAGAGATGAGATATCAAATATGGAAGAAGGAATGGAGCCCGTCAAATGGTTTTCAAAAAAGATTAATTCCTTCAAGCTGAGTAGATTACCGAGCTCGTTGGGAATACTTCCTTCCAGGTTATTGGATGATAAGTCAAAGGTCTCAAGAAACGATAGGTTGCCAATGGAAGGTGGGATAGTGCCAGTGAGAATATTACCTGCAAGAGATAATAGACGGAGCTTAGTTAGGGTTCCAAGCTCTGTAGGCACAACTCCACTGAGCTTGTTGTTTGACAGTGACAAGGCTTCAAGTTCCCGGCATTCCGACAAGCTAGCCGGAATAACTCCTTCCAACTGATTCTGTCCCAGGTTTAGTACCTTCAGACGGTGTAAATGGCCAAGCTCGTAGGGTAGGTGGCCCTGGAAATTGTTGTTGCTGAGGTCAAGCACTGTGAGGAATGAGAGGTTGCTCAGCTGGGGCTCGATGGTGCCCACGATGCCCATAGAGGAAAGATTCAAGACAGTGATTCGTCGACCAAAATTGTCACACGAGACTCCAATCCAATTGCAGAAGGAAGACTCTGAAATCCAATTGTTGGCCAAGATATTATCAGAATCAAGGGTCATGCGAGCTTTGAAGGCCAACAAGACAGACTTCTGATCAGTGACGTTTGGCGAAGATGCAGCCACCCGTGCCATGCATGAGCATGAATAAACGAACAAAGCTGTTACCACAAAAGACACCAATAAGCCAGTCTTCTCCATGGCACGAGATAGAAGGAAATAGAATGGAGATCAAGTATCTAATTAGTATCTAACTTTATATGATCTAAGGGGTTCGTTTCATGGCTCCATCGATCAGCCATCAAATTGAGAGCCCACTTTTTTTCCCGTCATTTTGCTATTATTTTATGATTTATTCAGTTTACTAATTTCCAGCTCCCACTTGTTTTGTTCTTTAGCAAAAAAATTTCCATGCAAGAGAGCTGGGTTACGTTCTCTTTTTGTCTCAACGTAACCCATCATTTCATCAGATACAGTGAATGTATAATTGACTTAATAAAAAAAGAAACTAAACTCCATAAAAATTTCCATGCAAGAGAGCTGGGTTACGTTCTCTTTTTGTCTCAACGTAACCCATCATTTCATCATATACAGTGAATATATAATTGACTTAATAAAGAAAGAAACTAAACTCCATATAAATATTAGGCCCTGTTTGGCGTGTTTTTTTGGGCAGTCTTTGGATGGTTTACAAGTCAGATAGATTGATTTTTGGTCTATTCCCATTTGGTTCACGGAAGATTTAAACCATCAAAAGTTAGAGTGCCGAAAAGACGTGAAAAGCCCATTTTACGCTGATTCCAGGAAGCTCTGAGTAAAGCTTTTCACGTCTTTTGCATTTTATTCTCACGTGGAAAGATAATAAAGGACACACGGAAAGACGTGTATTTGACAAATTAGCTTGGGCTACTCAGATCTTCACGTAAAATTTCAATACGTCTTTTGACTGTTATAACTACTAAAATTTCTTTATAAAAAGATTTATTAAAAGGCTCCTTAATTTTAGACCTGTTCATGGGCCGGGTCGGGCCGGGCTTTCACTTGTCACTAATGAAAATATACTAGGCCCGAGCCCGAGCCTGGCCCGACCAACGGGCCTATAACTTGGGCCCGAGCCTGGCCCTGGTAAAAAGCCCGAAGCCCGAGCCCGAAGCCCGACCAAATTGAAAAAAAAAACAATTTTCCCTATTCAAATTAGAATTAAAATTTCAGATAAGTATTTTTTTTCTATTTAAATGAACAATGGGCCTACAAGATGGTATTTTTCCCTTTCTTTTATATTTTAAAACACAATTTTACATTCTTAAATCAAAAAAAATTATTCAAATGGACATAATCACATAAATAATTTTAAGTTTAATATTAGGTTGGGTCGGGCCGGGCTATTTTGACAAAACCCGAGCCCGGCTCGAATTTATTGCGGGCCGGGCTTTTTGGCCCGAATTTAAGCCCGCGAGCCTATAAAAATGTCCAAGCCCGTCCGGGGGTCGGGCCGGGCTGGGCCGGCCCGTCGGGCCACCCGGCCCATGAACAGGTCTACTTATTTTGCCGTTTACTTGCCAATTATTTCAGCTTTGTCTTTTTCCAAAGAAGCTTCTTTACATAATTAATGAACAGTAATATGGTAGCCCTTCTCTAGAAGATTCAATCTTTTTGAGGAAATGCGGTCCCGTGGGTGGGTGTAAAGTCATTTTAATTTGCTTTCCGGATATTCGAGGAAATATTGCAGTCGCGCTTTACAGTATTGATATATATATATTTTTAGAATTTAATTTAAATAAATACAATACCTGAATTGTAATAATACTACAAATTTCTAAAAAATAAATAAATTGCATTTTAAGTTGACTTGATTTGTCAGTTTCCGACTTCCATGTAATAGCTATAAATGTATAATACATTTATTTTAATACTGTATTTACTTATATATTACTTATTTGCAATCGGTTCATTGTTCACAATTTCACATGTATAATTAATTATTTAGTTCTGGATGCATTAAACTTATTAATTTTGATAGTGGGCTAACGCTTAAATGTAAATTACAATTGGGTCATGGTCAGCATGTTAAGTATGTATATATTTATATTGTGGTTAATTGAGCTGTAGACTTAGGGTTAAGACACTTGAAATGATAGCCCGAATGAATAGATTTGATCTCGTCACACTACTGGATTGCTCTAAGTAAATCCAGGATTGAAATAATGTTTCAAAGTGAATGGTTAAAGATCATATATTGCTGAAATTTGTTACAGAACATTTTGCTTGGGTTCACATATAGGGGGCCTTCTTTTTTGGATTTTAAGAAGGGGGAAAGTTGGTCAATGGGATTTTGGTTTCCATTCATCAAGAATTCTATGTTAATTTTTCAGAGTTATGTGGGTTTTAGGGAAAGTTTATTTTCCTAAGTACCACTTACCTAGGTTCCTAGGTGGGTAAATAATTTTCCCACCTAGGGGGAAAGTTCCTAACACTTGAATAGGACAAAAATGCTCCTTTTAAAAATGGATTTTTATGGCTAAAATGATCATTACCTTATTTAGCTAGAAAATAAAAGAACATGGGTAAATGCACTTACCTGAGTAAGTATTTCCCAAGAAAAATTTATCCAGGTAATTGCATTTACCTAGATAAATAACTTACCAAAAGCGAACAGGGCCATAGAACCAACTTGTCCAACAAGTGGGGGCCGGTTACATTTAGAACTTATATCATGTGAGGTCTACATATTGGTAGGGCTGTCAATGGACCAGATATTGGTCCAATCCAATCCATCTAACATGAGTCCATTACAAATGAACCGAGCTCAATCCAGTATGATAAATATTTTAGATTGGACTTGTCCAAATCAATGTCTTATTGGACCGTCCAATTTATTCAAATTGGTTTTAGTGCAGCTTGTGTCAACCCAAACCTAGTCCATTGAAACCCTCAGTCTTATCTTCTATCAATGGACTGATATCCAATCCAATATAAATCCATATAGATGGATCAGGTTCAATCCCTAAGGAGAATGAGCCTTATAATATTTCCACTCAATCTATTATTACTTTTATTGTTTTTATATGGAATGTAAATGATTTCGTTTTTATTACTTTTAATAATTTTTACTGTTTATTTTTAAATTTAATTTTCCATTAATGTTAGTTATTTTAAATGGAATTCATATGTATTTTAATTTTTAATTTATGAACTACTAAGTTATATTAATTTCTTAATTTTTAATAGATGTTAGATAAAGGCTTGCTAAAGTTTAATACCTTTTTCTAATTCAAACTGTTGGAATGCCAACAATTGGTGACTCACTCATGCATGGTTGGTTGTTTTTGTAATATGATGTGGAATAAAAAATCAAAAATAAAAAAATAGGGAAAAAACACCCTAGTATGTGTTTTGTTTAAAATGTAGATGACATAGGCAAGGTTGGCCGGACCTCTATAAAAATCTTATGTGTCATTTGTGTTTTTTTCTTTTCTTTTTAAGTTTGCAATTTATCTTATTTGTGTTAACTTTATTTGCATTGCAATACTTGAAATATTGAGATCTTGCAAATTTCTCTTTATTATTTTTTATCTACAAGATACAAAGACAACTAATAAAAATTGAGCACTAACGTTACTACATTAAATTCACCCACTCCACTAATTGCTTTACTTTTATTATTTTGTTGTTTACATTTATTGTTAATTTATATTTGGACAATATTTACTTTTCTATAGTTAGTTTTGTTGATTTGATAGTTGGTCCCTATTTCATCTAGGTCTAGGTGTCCATAAAAAACTGAAAAACCCAACTGAATTGGAAAATGCAATTAACTAAACTGATCGGTTTAGTTTCGGTTTGGTATTTTTGAAAAACCTAGAAAAAGACTGGTTTGATTTTTGGTTAACCTAGAAAAAAAGCGACGGTCAACTAAACCAATTGGTATATATATTTATATGTATGTTTTATATATACTTTTAATATATGTCACATATTTTTTATATATTATATAAATATATATGCATTATATATAAATATATACACATACATATATTATATTTATAATAATCTATTTATAAATATATTATATATTTTTATAATATTTATAATATATTATATGTCATTTATTATTTATAATATAATATTATACATATATTTATATAATATATATTATAAATATAAAAAAGCAATGAACCAAACCGATCAAAAACTGAAACAAATAGATTGGAGCTGTTGTAATCTCTCTAGGCTTTCTAATGGTTGGAGTTGCTTGGGACGTAAGGGGGTATTATTGTCTAGACTGAGTGTAGGGTAATCTCTCTAGGCTTGATTGTGTATTTTCTTAAGTGTGAGAAAGGGGGGTATTTATAAATTTTTTAGAAGGGAATGGTGAGCTGAGATGGGGAGACAAGGGAGATCAAAGGATAAAGTTTAAAGGGTTTTTTGAGGGAGATGGATTGAGAGAATGGACTATCAAGACAGCTTTGGAAGAGATCATCTCAATCAATCAAGACAATAAGTGGAAATTTTCACCAATTTACCTAAATTGGACATTCCAAGTTTAAGTGATTGGCTTGATTGATTGGAGGTTCTTAACTATTTAGATTTTAAATTTTAAGATGGTTGTAGAGGCTGGGAGAAGGATCTGGTTGTGGGATGCTCTAGGTTCGAAGTTGTAGTGAAGAGGATTCCAAATGGAAGGCCTGGATCGAGTTTAGCTTTGATTCTCAAGATGGAAGGGCTAACGGTGTTAGAATTGGACAATCTTGGTGTCATTAGACTCGAAATTTCAAGATCTATCCATATACAAGGTTGGATTTCAGATTTTATGTGGCATAGGATTCAGGATAAAAAATGACCCTGATCAAACAATCAAAATTGTTTTTGCTTCAAGTTTTAAGATGAATGGGTAAACAATGTTAGATTTGGGTGACCTTGGTGTCATCAGACTTGGATTTCTAGGACCTACATACCTATAGTATTGGATTTATGATTTGACACGAAATGAGATTAAGGATCAAAATGACTCTAATCAGACGATTGGAATCAGTTCCGGTTTTGGGTCTTAAGATAAAGGGGTAAATAGTGGCAATGTTTGATTTAGGTGATTATTGTGTCATTGATTTAGATTTTTGGGATCTATGTACCTGTGGTTTTGGATTTTTGATTAGACGTGAAATAATGTTTAGGTTCAAAATAACTTCGACTAAACAATCAAAATCGGTTTTGGGATTTGGGTCTTAAGATGAAGGAGTAAACGACATCGGATTTGAATGATTTTGGTGTCATTGGGTTTGGATTTTTGGACTCTATGTATCTATGGTTTTTGAATTCTGATTTAACATGAAATAAGGTTCATGATCAAAATGACTTGGATCGGATGATCGGAATCGGTTTCGGCTTTGATTCTTAAGGCAAAGGGGTAAATGGTGTCGGATTTGGGTCATCTTGATGTCATTGGATTTGGATTTTTGGGATCTACATACCTATGGTCTCAGATTTTTTATTTGATCTAAAATGAGGTTTAGGATCAAAATGACTTCGATCGAATGATCGAAATCAGTTCTGACTTATGGCTTCAGGTTTGAGACCTACTTGAAGTTTGAAGTGCTATAAAAAAAACTAAAGGGCACAAAAATAAGGTGTCTGCATTATTTTTTTGCATATTCTGAATTTGTTTTGAGTTTTTTGAATATTAATGTGAATAATTGGAGATATCGTATTTTTTTAATTTTGTTTTGACTTTTAATTGTTCTTGCAAAATGTTAATAATTGAAATACAAACACTATTAATTCTTTTCTTGTTACATAATGCATATTTTTTACTTTTGGAATAATATGATTTTTTTATTTTTTGTTGCTACTTTTTGCATAAAAATAATTAATAGTGTGTTGGTGTTAATCATCATCATCATTATTTTTATTATTATGAAAGTATTTCCAAAATTTCTTTTTTGAAAGTACTTAATGATAATTGCTTTTGAAAGTACTTTACTCTTTAGATGTATTATATACTATTTTGTAATAGTATTCCTTATTTATTTATGTTGTTTTTCATTATTTTTATTATATTATTAATTAATGCAGATATTTTTAAATTTATTATAATTATTATCATTATTGTTGTTGTTGTCATTATTTTTATTACTATTATTATTAATATTATTCTTGTAATAGTGCCATGTGTGAGCCCACGTCGCAATCCACGATTCCACCTGCATTACATGTGGATCAATATGTATCTCAAAATAGTGATGTGGCAAATTCCTTTGAAATAAATAAACCAATTTTTATATGGATTTATGAAATAGGGGCTAAAATGTCATTTCAACAAAATTAACTACGTATTGGAGAGTTAGCTCGCCAAACATCCTCACCCCAATCTATATATACTAAAGTAGAGCTTGCCACATCAGATGGCCTCTCTTTGCTTCATTGCCCCAACCAAGCAATTCCATAGTGGGTGCAAAGTTCACTCTAGAAATCCATAGAGCTGCCAGTTTAGCATGATAATCTATCTTTTTTCTCTCTCTTTTAGGAAACCAATAAAACACATATAGTAAGCACCTATTTTTTAGCAAAAATATAAGAATCCTTTGTATAGTTAATCCTTACTCTAATTTATTCCTATTCCCCATTAGCCACTTGGAACCATTATCCCACACTTTATCCTAAATTATCTCGAATCCATATTTATCCTCTACCCCTCTTTTCCTCCATAACTATCGAAAGAAATTTGAATTAGGCAAATTTCTTAAACTACACCTACTATTTAGCTAATTGACTAACTCTACCCTTACTGTTTAACTATTGTCTTAAACCAGCCATACTATTTCTAACAATTGTTATTGCCGTTAAACCATAATGGAAAAGGATGAAATATCCTTTTTGCCCCTTAAGTTAAGAGAAAAATTCCCTCCCCGACCTCTTCTTGCTCTCTCATTTCTCTCTCTATCCCATTGTCTCTCTCTCTCCATCAACATGATAATCTATTGGACCCAGTGGTGGTGAAGATTCTCATCACTCTCTCTCTCACCCTTGCTCCTTACCACCATTGATACCATTTCCAACCACTGCCACTACAACTCAAACCAGTGGCAACAGTTGTTCTCCTGTTCCATCTTTTCTTTCTCTTCCACTCTTTTCCACTCAATTTTCTCTCATTTTCCCGCTTTTTCTTTCTTTCCTATTGTCTCTGTGGTTCCTCTTCAATCACACACTCCCTATTTCATATCTTCTCTCTTACTGTTCTCCCATATTTTGAATGTTCAATATTGAACCAGAGTTGTAACCTCTCTCTCTCTCTCTCTCTCTCTCTCTCTCTCTCTCCCCTATTGTCCTTTTCCACTCTCCTTCCTATTTCAACAAATGGAGAGATAGAGCACCACCGTCACGGAACAAAGCACGTCCAAGCGCAAGGAGTGTGATGCCCAATTTTGGGTTACAATGTGCAAATCGGAAAGGGGTGGTCACGATGATATGCAATTGCAACCAACTAAGTTCTCGAAAATCTATGCGAGAGAAAGAGATAAGAAATGAGGTTTAGTTTGATGTCGATGCCCAATTATGGGTTTCAATGTGCATATCGAAAAGGGGGTGGTCATGATGATGTGCAGTTCTGACCAACTAGGTTCTCGAAAATCTTTGTGAGAGAAAGAGAGAAGAAAGGAGCTTCAATTTGATGTTGATGTCTGAATCAGGGTTGTAACGTAGATTGGAAAGGGGATCTAGATTGAGATCTAGTTCTTGATCACAAAATTCCAATGACCTTCAAATGATGCCGAAGGAGTGGCATGAGTCTCCATGAGTCTGAGATCTGGACTATATCTGATCACAGAATTGATTCGGTGAGGGATACCATACCTGAGATCCCATGAGGGAGATAGCATGGAGTCTCAAATCTTAGATCTAAGAAATACTTAGATCCGATATTTGGATTGAATCTGACCGCCGAAGGAGCATGGAGCCCGAGTCTTTCATCATGGAGTCTGGTTATTGGATCTGAAAATTTTTGATTAATCTCTGCTAGAGCAATCGAAGATGAACTCTCATATCTTCATATCTACTTCTAGGATTGTTAGGGTTATTCTTTCTACTCCCAAGAGCTCCAACTACAACCTCATTCAGAGGAAAGGTGCCTTCTTCAGCTTCATTTTTTGGAAGGGATGAGGTTACAGTGGTGGCAAGGCCTTGGTTGACAGTCACTGTGTGGGGAAAGAGGTGAGGAGACAGATTCAAAAGTGTATTTTTGGAATTTTTGCAAAAAAAAAAATATTGGTCACGTGATGTCGTATGTGATTGAGTGTGACAAAAATTTAATGGAAGGGGAGGCTTTAGTTAATTGTTAGAAAACTTAGAGGTACTCTAAGACAATAGTTAAATAGTAAGTGTAAAGTTAGTCAATTAGCTAAATAGTAGGGCTACTTTAAGAAATTTGACTAAAATTTAATTCTTATTTAAAAATTATAATGAAATTATGTAATAACAATATAATATATAATTTTATGGATTATTAAATTTAATAAATAATAAATACTTTTAAAATATAAATAATGATATTCTTTAGATAACTATATAATATTGTAAGTAACTAAATTTTAAATCTTTAAATAACAAAAAATTTCATAACTTATCTTATTTTATAAACTATTTAAAAAATAGATTAAATAAGGAAATTGTATAATAACTTTAAAAAATTTTTCAAAAACAAAAAAATAATTATAATATATTTAATAATATTTGATAATAATAATAATAATATAAAATATAAATAATTTAAAAAAATAACTAAATAATATTATAAATAACTAATTTTTAAATATCAAAAAATTTAATAACTAAATCATATTTTAAACATTATTTAAAAGGAAAAGAATAGATTAAATAACAAAATTATATAACAACTTTAAAAAAATTATCTAAATCACAAAATTGGCTATAATAGATTTAATGATATTGGATTATAAGATTATAAAGTATAAACAATTTCAAAAATTTTTAGTATTATTTAAATAGTGAACAATAGATTAAATAATCTAGAGGTATTGGGGAGCTGGTTACTCAAAACTTACCAACAATTAGAGAAAACCGGCCAACTCAAGTTGTTTAAATCAATATTTTAAAAACAGACCCTCTCTTGCATATGGATCGTGAGTCACTAATTCAATTGTCCATGCAAACACTTTATATATTTAAGTAAATATATATTTATATGCATATATGAATGTGTATATGTGTGTATGTGTGCAAATACATATTTTATTAATCAATAGTGTAGAATTATATTTTACATATAATATATGTATTATTTTATATTTTATTTGTGCTTTTTAATTCAATTTTTTATTTTTTATTTATAAAGATATTAAAAATTGCACTTTGAAACCAAAAAGGTTTTTCTTTTGTAGAAATAATAGGGCAAGGCATCCATGACACCTTGGGACGTTGGAGTGCAAAGTTATGACCTCTGAAAGTTTGGACATGCATTAAGTGTGCAGCCTGCAAGCCAGTGACTGGGTTGAACATGTCAGCAATTGAATTATCTAGGTTGGGCGGTTTTTGACCGAAGGGTGATTTTCAATAGAACTGGACCCAAAATCAAGGCAGTGTAATGATTTTAATGCTTCAATCAGCTAGGTCAACAAGGGCTTGAAAACATTGATATCAGTTTGAATCATCTTTCAATTTGGTTAGTTGGTTCAAAAGATTTAAACTTAAAAAATTAAAATTAATTTTAAAAAATTACAATGATATTATTAAAAATGCATTAAAAACTTTAAATTTATAATACCAAATATTTTAAACTAAGAAATATGGGAATTTTCCCACTTTTCTATATAAAATATTATTTAAAATATAAAAAATATATATATTAATATATATTTATGGTTGGGTCGGTTTGATTTTGGTTGGTTTACAAATGACCAAACTAAAACTAAATCGACTTTGTCAAGTTGGGGAATAGCTAAACCGAAGCCGGTTGCAAATACTAGAAAGTGACCAACTCGGGTCAAGTTGGGATGGGTTGGTTGGTTTGGTTGGTTTGATGAACAACTCTAGCTGAAATTAATTATTGTTATTTTTGCATTGCAAAAAAAACTAGTAATAATAGTATATAAAATATAAAAAATTATTAATTATTTCAAAAGTTAAAATGTAAAAAATTGTCTACTCTTCTATATTTGTATTGTTTAGATTTCTCTTAACAAGGTCCATGCATGGCATTGGTACATTAATAAGTATAAATGGTTTGGGAAAGGTATTGCCAAATTGTAGTAACCCCTTAGTATGTGTTTGGTATAGTTTCTGTTTATTTAATAAAGTTTTACTCTCGATTTGTCTTCAAAACTAAGAAACTTAATAAACTGTTTATTGACAATTAGGCACCACATCAGCGGAATAGTGAATAAACGCTCAACCGTTGGGATAAACGTTAAAATAAATCTTCTCCCATCGTTAACATGCACATAAATCAAGACACACTTTTGTGAATAATCATGCATACAGATCAGCATGATGGGATACTGTTTATCAAATAAAGGGAAGCAATACAAAACACCGCCTCAATCATCCAACATAGCATAAATTGTTTACGTATACCCTTATGAAATTTACAATAACCTGTATTATATATTCAAATGCATCTGATATACAAACTTATAAAGGACAATGATATATTTGAAATACAAAGAACAAACAACAAATAAACCAAACCAAATTAAAGAAGAACAAGAACAATAATAAGAATAGGAAGAACTCCTTGTGTTGGAAAATTTTCAGCATTAGACGGGGTATATATATTCGAAAACAGCATCCATCCACCTAAAGCTTCTAAATAACCATCTTCCTCGGTGTTATCAACTTTGTTGGGGATTGCCGAGAATGTTTGGACGTCTGGAGGAAGGGCAACGACCAGTTTCTCCCGTGGCACCCCGGCGTTGATCCACGATCGGAGGCCGGATCTAAGCTTAGTGTTGTTCATGGCTGAAGCCTTATTCGTAACGCCATCGTAATCAGAGCACACGGGCATTATAAAGGCTACCTTCCTGATGATTATGTCGTTCGGGGGTTCGGAGAAGGAAAAGTTAGCAAAACAGTGGGTGCTGAGAGAGAAATGAAAATGGGCTTCAGGAATGGCTAGTGCCAACTTTGACATGTTCACATAAGGGCCAGGATAAATCCAATCGAAGTGAAAGCCATCGAACACGTACTTATCAATGATTTCATTGATGTACCTGATGAAGACAGCAAGGTCATCAGGAATTGATTGTCGAGTGGAGAGAAAAATCTTTAAATTCGGGTTAATGGAGCGTATGCTGGAAGTATGGGTGAGCAGCGATTGAAAGGTCAAGGACGTGAAAGTGGTGTTATTTAATCGGTCGATGGAGATGGAGGGGATGAGGTGAGTCAAGTTTGAGATGTCAACGGTGGATGGAAGATGCGTTCCCGTCTTCCATAATGGCCAAAACGCAGCCCTGATTGAACCTGTGGAACTCAGTAGCTTGTGTTGAATTGGCCGCTGGACAAAAGATGGGTTCGGCGGTGGAACAAATGATGGCTTAGAGTTCGCCGGTGGATGAGAGATGCATACAATGTATATTATCCATGCAATGACGATAAGGGAAAATACTTTGGCATTCAAGCACATGATTTGATTAGATCTTTGGCGGCATATACAGATTAAAAAGTCTAATACTCTACCGATTTCAACAAGTGCCGTCAGTGTTTGACACCGATCGTTTTATCTAAAACCTACAAACATAAATCAATGACAGAAAAGATAGAAACTTACTTAGCTTATTTGGGAAAAACTCCTCCCTCTGTTATCTTCTATCAGGGAGGAACACAGTATGACTTGCTATTTGATAAATTGGGTAAATTATTTATAAGATTCAAATATTATGTGTTCTTTGAATTAGTCTCATAAGATGCCGATGTGACATTATTATTGATAGTTGGAGAATCTCAGTCAACCACACTTAAAAATCAATAACATGCCAGCCATTACCAAAACGAAATCCAGCCAACCGAATATTAATTGATTTGAAGCAAAAAATAAAAGAAACATCTGGTGAGCGTCTTCTCTCTTGATTTAAAAAAAAGAAAACAATTGATTCTCTACCTCCATTCTCTACCTTGTTTATGATTCCAGTATATTGGCCAATATCATATATTTTCCATATCAAATTCGAACCCATAATTTGATCTGAAAAATTTTTAAATTCTGGTTTATGATTTTGGTGCGGTTTTTTGAATTTCAGAGATCATATCAGACTACGGTACGTGTCCATTCGGTCAGTTCGGTTTTAATTCGGTCAACTCATTTAATTAAAATGTAAATCTATTTTATATTTATATTAATAATTATTATTAAAATATAATTACAATATTTATGATTAAGAAACATATATTATATATTATTATTATTATTAATATAAATATTAATGCTAATATTAACATGAATATTTATAATTAAAATATAAATATATGTGTATATTTTGGCTAATTAGGTTTTTGGTTCAGTTCGATTGCATTTTTTCTGAAACCGAACCAAAAACTGAAATAACTAAACCGAATTTAGTTATTCAGTTTGGTTCTCGATTTGATAACCGAGTTTGAACACCCCTATATCAGATCATAAACTACTGAATTATTAAGGCCTTGTTTGATTTACAAGAATAGGGGTCTGAAATTAGAATCAAAATGGACTATTCCGATTTCAGCTGTTTGATTGAGTAGAATTGAATCCCATTCCTATTCCTGCTGGAATGGTATTCCCCTATTTGAGGGAATGGTGATTCCCTACCCCTTCCTTGAGAATAAAATCTCATTTTTATTAATTCTAAATCTCATTTTCGTTCCTATCTGAACCAAAAAGATAATGGAAATACATCATTCTGATTCCGATTTCAACTAAGAACCAAGCAGACCCTAATATATCGTTGGAGATTCAATCCAGTTCTTATACCAACCGATAGAGATCGGTCCTAAACCGATCGACAAGGAGAGTAGATTCCAATTAAGATGCAATGTATCAGGTTGCTCTAAAGTTGGAGTGCGCTAATGCGTTTCAACTTTCTCTCTGGATGCTCTACTGAATAAGCGCCGGCTTTGAAGCCGCAATAGCTTTCATGTGTGAGCATGAACGGATTGACCACCGAGCCCAGCTTCAGTCAGTACAAGCCCATGCTTACACCGTTCGAAAAGCCTCTCCCATACTCCCAATGCAAGATTGTAAGGGGTGGTGTAACAGTCTCTCCAACATGAATGCTTTGTTTTTATAATTTAATTTATTTTTGAAATTGTCAAAGTAGAAAATAAAACAAGAAAAAAATATATTCTTGAATAGGGGTGGATTTGAGTCGAGTCAAGTCGAATATTTGTTTATACAAGCTCAGCTCGCTAATAAACTATCAAGCTCGAGCTCAATTCGAGCTAGAGACTTGAGCTCAAATTCAGCTTGAGTCAAAAAAGCTCGGAAGTTCAAATTCAGATCAGCTCAATCTCGACTGTGAATTAAATGTTTTATAAAAATAAAATATATATATATAATTATGAATTACAAAAAATTAATTATTATTATTATATATAAAAATTAAAATTTTATATACATAATATATTTATATTTATTATAAATATATGTATGTATGAATATGTAATATATTTATATTGATTAGACTCACAATCTTCACGAGCCAAGCTTTACTAGGCTCGAGTTCGACTCAAAGCTCAGTTTAGATCGAGCTAAATCAAGCTTTTAATGAATTGAGCTCGAACAATCCGTAAAAAGTTCAACTCGTTACCACTCCTGAAATGCCCTTAAGTTGAAAGACAATACATGTTCTTTGAACTACCAAATAATAATTTTTAAACCAAAACACAAATTTTATTGTTTAGAAGTTATTGGATTTATAGGATATGGTATTAAATAACCAGAATTTCAAGAAAATGTTTTGGTTTAAATTTTGAAAACAAAGTATACACATATAAAATCAATTTATACTAGTTTTGTTTTTGAAAGTCACAGGTGACAACAAGAAATGCAGTTCACGTTGGAGATCCCCCCTACCCCAAATTCTTTGTTTATTACTCTGCATAAAAGCTTTGCCTCTTCTATATATGACCATACATATTAAATGTCTCAAAGTGGGACAATCCTACCCTTGAAGCTGTTAATGGCCAAGCAGGAATCATCTTCTACCAGGATTCTATTTAAATATATAAAATCTTGAATGCACGCTTTTCGTATTCCAAAAATGCCCATAAGCTCAGAACCTTCTCTCATTTCTTTTATCCTCTCACCCTTGTTAAGATGTGAAGAAAATCAAAGAAAACAAATGTAGGCCAACTTGTTTTGATTGGTAGAGACAGAGAAGGGAATCTAACAGAAAAGGAAAGAAAGAGGGAAAGTGAAGGGAGTTCAACAGTTGTCAAATCTAATAAGATGAGGTTGCCTCTAGATCTTGTGCTAACTTCGATTTTACAATATTAATAAACTTGGGTTATAGCTAACAATAACTATACTAATTGTGATTATAAAAATGGTTAAATCAATAATAATTTATGAAGCAGAATATGACGTTGAGCTACCATAACCAAACTCAAAGAGGTATCTTATAGCTATATTAGTGTTTGGATTGGCTTAGTTGTCACTTCCATTCAATATTTGATAGGTCTTCCATTACATTTGGTTACTCAAGGGGTGTAAAACAAGTATGCAGAACAAAGAATTGTAATGTAGTGCGATCCGAGCATTCTTATTTGGCGAAAATCTGGCTCCTACCTAGCAATGGACGGTACCTGAGAAGAAGAAGAAGGTGAAGGATTCTTGGGGAGTTCGCCCGGTGGGAACACTCCGATGCTTAAGTTAGGACTCTGAGGGAGTTGTAGAGAATGTAAAGAAAGCTAAGAGTGCAGATATCGCTGAGTCAAAAAATTACCTTCACCCTTGGGGATTGGGGCCCTTTTATATTGCAACTCTGTCAAATCAGGCGTAACTGCCCCTATCAAGTCAGGCGTAACTGCCTCTGTCTCTCTGTTGCAATTACTGCCAGAGCTGAGGTGGCGGGCGCAGGCAGCCGTTGCAAGGTACAGACCTGTCAAGCGAGAGACATCTTTCAGAGATGGCAGGCACAACGCCGCCTGACGAGGGACGTGGGCACAGGCTCCAAATTCGGCAGGTACGGTTGTCAGGCTGATATTTTCTAAGTCACTGAGCTATCTTGAGCCGAGCTGTCGTCTGCCGAGCCACTCTGTACCGAGGTACTGGTGATGCGCCGAGATGCTTCCGCTTGAGGCGAGCCCTTAGAGACAAGTTAGGGGAGTTGATGGTGCTGGCCCGAAGTGTTTCCACTTCGGGATACTTAGCCAGAGGTCGGGGTGTTCCCTTCTCGGGGAGGAAGAGCTCGAAGCTCATTAGGAGGAGCTCGGGTCTTGAGAGGAGCTCGGGACCCCTCGCTTGGGGGGAGCTCGGGTAAGCTGGGTGTTACTTCCCAGCGAGTTGCCTCGTCCGCCGAGTTGTCAGGCTGGGCTCCGACGAGTTTGTTACGTTGAGTTATGTCCAGGCTGTCACGCGGAGTCGTCACTTATGCCAGGTCATGTCCACGTGTCCCCATGCTACGAGGTCGGGCCAAATCACCCTCCATCAATTGCCCCCCACTCCCCGTGCTGGGGTTTCTGACCCAGCGCGGGGAGTTCACAGTGTGCCGGGTGGATTTGGCTCGGAGCTCAGGCCGTCTTGTCAGGCAGCTCATTGGTCGGACTGGTTCATCGCTCAACTCAATCAAGAGTAACCTGGGTCGCATACAGTTCACACGCGGACGTCACACGATCTATGGACTACGCAGACGTCAAAAAACACGTTAAACCGATTTTGCCTGGGGGATCGTGTAGCCGGTTTTCTTGAGAGCCATCAGATCATCTTGATCTTGATTGTCAATGCCCGAGCATAGCAGCTATAAATAGTGGGGGTCCTGGGTCATTTTCCTCACCACAAGTATTCTACATTCGCCTTGAGCTCGTGTCTGAGGTCTCCAGCTCGGGTCTTTCAATTCGTCCAGTTTTCCTAGTCTGGTTGCGTTTCTTTGGTGAGTCCCCCGAGCTTCTTTTTTCTTTTCAGTTCATTTCTTTATCATGTCTAGCTTAGATAGTCTTTTGGTTGAGCCCAAGGTGGGTACCTCGGCTCAGGGTGACTGTACCGAAGTCCAGTCGTCTCACGAGGTGCGAGAGGCCTCGGGTAATCTGGCGTCCACCTCTCACCGAGGTCAGATGCCGGATAAGTTCGGTCCTTCCATCATGACCCTAGAGAGACTCCAGTATCTTATCCAACAGTACAATCTCCCTAGGGAGTACACTTACAGCTTGCCTGCAGGTAACTTCCCTTGGGAGCACGGTTTGGATGAGATTGTGATCTTAAGGGAGCAGCTCATAGCCGGGCTCCGCCTTCCTCTTCACCCTCTCATTGTTGAGGTCTTAAAACACTTCAACGTCACCCTGGACCAGCTCCACCCGAACTCCATCCGTAACGTGGTCGGGACCATTTCCCTCTGCTTTGACTACGCCCTCCCCCAAGACTTAGATATTTTTTGCTCATTCTGTCAATGAAGAAGAGCGCTTCAAGCATTCTCCCCGAGCACAGGCGGGCCTACTACCTGTCTCCTCACCCGGGCTTCAAGTTACTACACAAGTTTCCCAGCAAAGTCCCAACCTGGAAGGAAAACTACTTCATAGTCCGGAACACCGCGGGGTGGCCCTTCCCAACTCATTAGAGGGTGGCTATTCAGGATCCTGACGTTACACTGGATAAGAAGACAAGGGAGATGCTCCAGTCATGGGCTGAGCTTTGGTTTGATTACAAAGATTATATCGCTGAGAGCAAGCTCATACAAGCCGGCTTGAGCCCGGGTAGGTTGTTTTACTTTAGTACCTTGCCTAAATAGCTAGTACTTTCGAGTTTACTAATGTCGAGATCTGTTGCAAGACCCATGGAAGAAGAGAAGCTAAAGGGGGAGAGGCTTTTCCGCCAAAAGAAGGGAAGAAAGAAGTGAACTACCAAGAGAGGTCGCGTCGAGTCTCCACCGGCCCCCACCTCGGAGCCCGGGCTTCCGCAGGCCCCAACTTTTGAGCCCGAGCTTCTTGATGCCCCTCCGATCATTGACTTGGAGGAGGGGAACATACGACCTCTGGATCCCAAAACGGCGGCAGAGCCTGTTTCTAAGGCAACAGTGGGGCCCGAGGTCGCTACTGAAGCCGTTGATGTTGCCGTTGAGGCCTCTGCCTAGCCTATTCGCGCAGCTAAGATGGCAATTTCTAGCTCGGGGAGTCAAGAGGGAGCCCGGGGCATCCTGATCCCGCAGTGCAGCCTTCGGAAGAGTAAGGGAGTTGTCTATGCCGAAGAGGTCTCCGATTGGGCCAAGCTCACTCTTGCTCAGCTCGGAGCCCGGGCTGCCACCCACTCTATGGTGGTGAGTTCTATCACTTCAATTTTTTTTTTACCTCTCTGGTGCTAACCGACCTTCTCTCGTTAGGTGAACTCCGTCGTGCACACCCTGACCCTTCAGTCTGAAAAGAACCTGAAGCGGACTCTAGCTGCCGAGGACTCAGCTCACGCGGCCCACACTGATCTGAAGGCAGCTCGTGGTCAAATCCATCGGCTAGAGAGCAATGCTACAGCCCAGAAGAACTTCATCGAAACACTAACGACAGAGAAGGAAGAGTTGGCACGCGAGAGGGATAGACTGAGGAGCGAGGTGAACGTCCTCAAGGCAGGCAAGGAGGCCTTAGAGCTCGAGGTGAAAGGCCTTAAGTAGGATAAAGGAGTCCTGGAGCACGAGGTGGAGTTACTCAAGGCCGATATTGAGGAGAAGACTGAGATCTTCAACCAGGCCATAGAGGAGACCAAGGTCCAGGCCGCCATAGACTATGTCAAATCGGACAAGTTCCATGCCATTTTGACGGAGGCCTATCATATGGGCTTCAAACTTAGCACGTGGTTGATAAGGCATACATACCTTGAGCTCGACACGAGCGCCATCACCACCTCGCGGATCACGGATGATAAAGCCCGCCAGGCCACAGAGGACCCGGATTTCGAAGAGGAGAGTGGCGACGAAGAGGCAAATGCCACTGACCTGGTTGAAGCTCCTGAGGAGGTCCCGAGTAGAAACGACGAGTCCCCCAAATAGTCTATGCAGTCCTTGTACTTTGAGCCTACGAGCTTAGTTTTAGTTTCTTTGCTTTTCTTTTCTTTTTTTTTTTACCGAGCTCATTGTATGGAACTCTTTAATCAATGAAATCAGTTTGTTTCCAAGTATAGTGCACTTTATATTTTTGCTTAAGTAACTGCTTTATCCGAACTGTTAAGTGTCCGAAGTAGGGTTTCTCATCTATCGTCACCCCGAACTGTCTCCCAGCAAGGTGATTTTATAATGTACACCGAGGTGAGCGACATAGTAAGGCATGTGCCCGACTTGTCTACTCGGTCACTTGAATTGATAGTTGTCCTTAGCGGGTCCAACCCATTGTATACTGAGGTGGGCTATGCGTCGTAGGGTTCGTACCCGAACCGCCTGCGTCCTCAGCATACTAAGCCCACACCGATGTGGCGGTTAAGTCATACATAGCGCCGAGGACCTTAGCTAGCTCCGCTTTTTATCCCTTAGGCTAGGGGGAGTGACTTATAGTCCACTCTTTCGGGATCCGCCCATGCCGAATAGGCGACTGGGTCTTACAATGCCGAGGTCATCATTAGCTCGGCATAATGGCTCTTTGGCTCTGGGAGCGACTCGTGGTCCACTCAGTTCGGTAATTTATAGGTAGTATTGCCTTAAGTTGATAATATTCCATACCCGAGTATTTGTTTCCCATATAGGGTTTCAAGCTCGTACGTTCCTTCCCCGAGCACCTGTTTTACTTGGTTTGGTCCTTCCCAATTTGGCCCGAATTTACCAACACCAGGCTCAGGCACCATAATTTTACGAAGGACCAGGTATCCGACGCGGAGGTTCTGCTTTTTGGCCCTGGCGTTTTAGTACCAAGCTACTCTCTGATGGTAGGCCGCGGTCCTAATGTATGCGAGGTCCCGTACCTCCTCAAGTGGGTCGAGGTTGGTGCGTAGCTCGTCTTCGTTTGCTTTGTTGTCATGCACTTCTAGTCGTAGCGTGGGAACATCGATCTCGGCTGGGATAACTGTCTCGGTGCCGTAAGTGAGGTTGAAGGGAGTCTCTCCTGTCATAGTCTTCACTGTGGTCTGGTAGGCCCATAGAACACTGGGTAGCTCGTCTCCCATAGTCCTTTATCTCGGTCTAGGCGTGCTTTCAGTCCGCGGAGATCAGTACTCGGGGTAGTCTGAAACGGCATACTATACTCTTCCAGAAGAAGTTTTGTACATTCTGAGTTATAATCGTCGCGAGAGGTTCAACCTCAACCCACTTAGTAAAATAGTCGACTGCCACCACTAAGAACTTTCTCTTCCCTGTTGTTGGCGGGAATGATCCGAGTATATCAATCCCCCACTGTGCGAAGGGCCACGGGCTGGTAAGATATTTTAGATCGACGGCAGGCTAGTGGTGGATGTTGGCGTGCTTCTGACACTTGTCACATCTTCTGACAAGCTCGATTGCATCTACCTTCATCGTTGGCCAGTAATACCCCTGTCGTAGCGCTTTCTGGGTGAGAGCTCTGACCCCCAAGTGTCCACCGCACAGGCCCTCATAAGTGTCGCGGAGTATGAGCTCGGCCTCGGAAGGTTGCAAGCAGCACAGATAAGGGAGCGTGTAAGATCTTCGGTACAACCTCTCGTCTATTATGACGTGCTTGGTTGCCTGACGCTCTACCCTTCTGGCGGCATTACGATCTACAGGGAGGGTTTCGTGTAGCAGGAAGCTCACGAGCGGATCGATCCAACTCGGCTCTGCTTGAACGACGAGAGCGACCTCCTCTGCCCCCCCCCCCCCCCCGAGAATGCTAGGCCGTGGAAGGTTCTCTATATACATGGTTCTCATGGTGTTATCACTGGTGCTGGCTAACCGGGATAGGGCATCAGCCTCAGCGTTCTCTGATCTCAAGATCCGTTGGATGAAGTGTGACTAGAAGTTGAGTAGAGTCCCTCTTACTTTGGCTAAGTATAAGATCATGGTTGGTTCGTAAGCTTCGTACTCACCCGTACTCTGGTTGACCACGAGCTGAGAGTCACTGCAGATGATAATGTGTTTGACTTTCACTTCATTTGCCAGAGCCAGCCTGGCTAGCAACACCTCATACTCCGCTTCATTGTTAGATGTCGTGAACTCGAAGTGTAGTGCATACTCCAGTTTCACACCGTTTGGCTCGTACAAGACGATCCCAGCTCCGCTGCCCTACTGGTTTGACGAGCCATCTACGGGAAGGATTCAGGGCTCCTCGTCCCAGTTCTCGCTTGGTCTAACTAGGAAAGATGCCGCACTAGTTGCTACCTCACGGTGCTCGAGCTCAACCGGCCTGGGAACCTCGGGCTCGCCAAAACTAGAGGCCTCGTGTTCAACCAACCTGGGGACTTCGGAACTGAAAGTACATTCCGCGACAAAGTCTGCTAAGGCCTGGGCCTTGATAGTAGTCTACGGCTTGTATTGGATATCGTACTTGCTGAGCTCGATGGCTCACTTCGTCAACCTACCGAAGACCTCGGGCTTGAGTAAGACTTGCCTCAGAGGTTTGTTGGTAAGGACGATGACAGTATGAGCTTGGAAGTACGGATGGAGCTTCCGGGCTGCAATGACTAGTGCATAGGCTAGCTTTTCGATCTCTGGATACCTTGTCTCAACTCCCTGCAACATTTTGCTAACATAGTAGATAGGCCACTGGACTCGATCTACCTTCTTTATTAGTACTGAGCTGACTACCTTGTCACTTACTGAGAGGTACACCTCCAAAACATCACCGTCCTCGGGTCAGGTTAAGACCGGTATACTGGCGAGGTACCTTTTGAGCTTGTCGAACGTGATCTGGCACTCTTCGGTCCATTTAAAGCCTTTGCTTTTAATTACCTTAAAGAAAGGCAAGCAACAATCTGTTGATTTGGACATGAAGCGGCTCAGGGTGGCTATATGGCCATTCAGCCTCTGAACCTCCTTCAATTTTCGGGGTGGTCTCATATTTATGATGGCCTTAATTTTATCCGGGTTGGCCTCTATGCCACGCCGGTTAACGACGTACCCTAGGAATTTGTTGGACAGTTTTGTATGCCCTTAGCTTCAATTAGAATGATGTACATTATGAGTTTATTGTAAATGAATAAAAGTACATATTTGATTCATGTTCCCTTGGTATGTTTCTATGTAATACCTTTAAACTGGACACTTAATGAGACTCGTGTTAGTTTAGAATGTTCACAGCCAGTGGGTCGGTATGGGGAGACCTATCCTGATAAGGCTGACACTGATGTGCCACCAAGTCGGTTGGGGTGGCCTATCTCAGCTGCCAGGGTGAGACCCTAGGCACATGCAATGTAGGATCAATTGAATCTTTGAACTGGACCAGGTTTCAATATTTCCCTGGACCTTGGAGATTAATGGGAAAAACTGGAAAGTTACACCCGACCCCTATACTCGATTATGGTATTGCACTAGGTGTCGGATTGGGTTGTCTTTAATGTACCAATCAGTGAGATCCTTAGCGGGGGTCAAAACCTGGGTATGTTGGGACAGTATGAGAATTCATCTAAGTGGGTGATCATAGTGACAGGATCATCCCCTTTGTCAAACAAAGGTAATAATCGGGGATGCACTCTCTCTGATGGAAACCTAGACTGCCGGCAGCCGATTTCAATCGTTGAGATTTGTTTTGCAAAATATATTTTATATGAGATATAAAAGTATATATATTATGGTTTCTAAAATGTTTGCAAAAGGTTTTAATTCCTAGGATCCATATGAGTAGAGAATGCAACACTGTTCCTTGCAGCCGAGGGAGAAGTCCTCTCTTGTCGGGCAGTGTATGATCATTATGGGCTGAGAGGTTCAGTGTAAGACCATTGAGGATAATACCTGATGGACTAATCTTGCATCTGCCCACAGTCCCTGGGTGTTACAAGGTGGCTTGGCCTAGGGACCACTTAGGGTAAGTGTTGGGCCCATAGAGCCCATTTGATGGGTTTCAGGGGGTGCATTATCCATAACAGTGTATTCGGTCAGGCCTTGTAACAAAGGCTGGGCTGAACCCATGTGGCTGGTGTGTAGACCAATGCTTGGGTCCCACGCCATACAAGGAAGCCCAACTGGGTAGCAGTTAGGAAGGCTAAGTGAGCACTGAACCTTAATGGGCCTAAAGCCCATTTCAAACTGGGCTATTTAATTAGTTAAATATGGGGCAGATTTTGAGATGGATTAGCAGATAGGATAGCGTCTTAACCCTATCCACTCAGAGAGTTCAGATCTAAATGTGATTTGGATCTGGAAACCTCCTAATAACATTAGGAGAAGGTTGATCTAATCTACAGATAAGATAAGGGCTTATCCTTATCACCTAAAGGGATGTCTGATCCAAATATGATTTGGATCAGCAACTCCTAATTGGATTAGGAGCTGATCCTTTAGGGTTGCAAAAGAAGGAAGGGGCGCCAATCTTTAGAAGACACATATTCACATCCTCTCTAGTGCTGAAATCACAAGCAGCCCTGCAGAATTCTTTCTTGCCACCTACCTTGCTAGTTCGATCTCCAGTTAAGTGGGAGAAGTCAAGATTTGATCTTGATATCAGTTCTTTGTGAAAGGACTGATAGGAAGTTGTGCTCACGTGCCATCCTGCTATTTCCTGCGAAGGACTAGGTTCTTGGAGAAGAACTCTGCTGATTCTGCTCCATCCTGCACTGCGCCATCTTTAGTGGGAGGAGTCTTTGGATCCTTCCTTGGGCGTGAACACCTCCATTAGGAGATATTACTCCTCCATATCAGGTATAATTCTCTCCTATTGATTTTGTTCAGATCTGGTTCAGTTTATGGTTTAAGATTGATCCTTGAAAATATGATTTTCTAAATAAGGAATTCGATTCCTAGTTGAAAGGGGGAGAAAATTTTTTGAAATTCGCCCACCTTATTCTGCAAGATTTGGGCGTCCATACGATGGATCTCTCATCCCTTCAGAATTTACCCGAGGTGACACCGAAGACACACTTGTACGAGTTAAACTTCATGTCAAACTTACGCAAAATTTCAAAAACAGAATGTAAGTCTTGTATTAAATCATGCAAAAACTGGGTTTTGACGACCATGTCGTCTACAAAACATTCCACTTTTTTACCAATTAGTGGCTCAAATAATTTATTTACCAGTCTTTGAAAGGTGGCCCCAACATTTTTTAGTCCAAAGGGCATGACTTTGTAACAGTACAGGCCTAGCTCAGTTACAAAAGCTATTTTTTCTTCATCGGCTGGGTCCATTCTAATATGGTTGTAGCCCGAGTAGGCGTCCAAGAAACTCAGCAACTCATGCCCTGATGTCATGTCCACCAGACGGTTGATCCTGGGGAGTGGGAAGCAGTCCTTTGGGCAAGCTCGGTTCAGGTCAGTATAATCAACGCACATGCGCCATTTACCATTAGCCTTTTTTACCAGAACGGGATTGGCTACCCAGCTCGGGTAATGGACTTCTCTTATAAAGTCGGCTGCGAGGAGCTTCCTGACCTCCTCATCAACTGTTCTCCAGCGCTCTGGGGCTTAGTTGCGTTTCTTCTGTCTAACGGGCCTAACTACATGATCAATATTAAGCTTATGAGTTATGATGCTAAAGTCAATGTCGGGCATTTCTGTCGCGGACCATGCGAAAACATCTAAATTTTGAAGTAAGAAACTTACCAGTTGAGATTGTAAGGGCTTCTGAACTGAGGTGCTGATCTGGAGTGTTCGAGTTGGGTCCTCTACCGAAGTTGGAATGAAGATCGTCTCTTCCGTGGGTGCAACTCGCTCCTCGCCTTGCTCCGTAGGTCGCTCCAGCTCAAGGTCGTCGGACACATTGGTTTTCCCTTTGAGGGTGGCAACATAGCACTTGCGAGACTCAAGCTGGTCACCTCGCACTACCCCAACTTCAAAGTCTGTGGGGAACTTCATTGCCAAATAATAAGTGGAGACCACCGCTCGTAGGGCATGGGTGATTGGCCGACCTACCATGGCATTGCACGGGGAGGGAGTTGCGACCACTAAGAAGTCATGGTTGAGCCTTACTATGCTGGGCCAGGTGCCGACTTCCACAGGTACTGTTACTCTTCCCAGGGGCCTGACTTCTTCTCTACTGAAGCCTACCAAGGGAGTGCTTGCGGGCTTTAGGTTGCTCTCTTGGAGCTGGAGCTTGTCGAACGTGGCCTTGAAAAGGATGTATGCCGAGCTGCTAGAGTTGACGAAGATGCGCCTAACTTCAAAGTCATTAATCTTCACTTTTATGACGAGTGCATCATCGTGGGGGTAGTGGACCTCGCGTGCATCATCCTCCGTGAAGAAGATTGGGTCTTCTGTCCTTGACCGCTTCGAGGGATTCTGCTCTTCCTTAGCGGCCTCGCGAACTGATGTCCAAGCTGCAACCGAGGTGCAGCCCACAACAATCGAACCTCTGACTATTACATGGATAGTCCCCCGAACTGGTCTCTCTTCCGGGGGTTGCCTCTGTGGCTTCTCTGCCTGCCTACTGCTGGATTCGGGAGCATCTCTACTTTGCTCCCCCTGCCGACCTGCTTTATTATTATTATTATTATTATTATTATTATTATTATTATTATTATTATTATTATTATTATTATTTTGTACAAAATTTCTTAAGTATCCGCGGTGGATGAGCTCCTCAATCTCGTCGCGGAGGTTTTTACAATTCTCGGTACTATGACTGTGGTCTTTATGGAAGTTACAATACAAGTTCTTATTTCTTACATTAGGGTCCCCTCTCAGACGGGGTGGCCACTTCACATATGGGGCGTCTTTGATTGCCATCAGGATCTTGGCCCGCTTCGCGTTCACGGGTGCGTAGTCAGCCTGTTCTACCAGAGGAGCTTGGAAAGGATGACCTGGCTTTGCCCCTCGAGCTAGGTCTTTTTTCTTCCTGTTGTCCCCTTGGCTCGGGGGCTCACTTTCCCTTTTTCTTTTCTTGTGCACACCTTCGTTTTTCTAGTTGATATCTTCTTTTGTCCCTATGAACCGATCCGCGAGCTTGAGGAACTTGATCACAGTCTTGGGCTGATTAACAGCCACGAGCCACTTGAATTCTTTGTGAGTGATGTCTCTCTTGGTCGCGGTGAGCCGAACTACGGGGTCCAGATCGGGTATCTGCAAGCAAGCGTCATTGAATCGCTTGATATAGCTCCAGATGGACTCCCCTTCCCTTTGGACTAGGCCAAGGAGGCTCCCCTGAGTTCTCGGACACCGTTTGCTGGTGACGAAATGAGAAGTGAAGACTTGCACGAACTACGCCCAACTTTTTATTGACCCGGGTGCGAGATTTCGGTACCATGTGCGGGCCACTCCCTTGAAGGTGGTGGAGAAAGCCACGCACATGCAGGACTCATTGGCCCTTACCAGATGCATTTGTGACTGAAAAGCGTCTACATGGTCATTCGGGTTGAACGACCCACCATACTTGTCCAAGGGGGGTAGTTTAAAGTCCTTAGGCATGGGGACAGCAAGGAGTTCTAGAGATAGCGGGGATGGAACTGAGAGGAGCGGAGTGACTTTCACTTCGCCCGAGCTTACCTCTTCCTTGCCCTTGAGCTCGGGCAAGTTGTGAGTGTCAGTTCGGCAAGCTCGGCGGCGCCTCCTCTGCTTTCTTGCGGGCTTCGCATTGGTGCTGCTATCTTCTGTGTTGTCAGGGATAGTCTTCGCAGGGAGCGGCTCAGACTGTTGGTGATGACTACGGACAGAGAGGTCTTGCTTGGAATCTGTGGCCAAGACCTCGAACTGGTTCTCCACGAGCGGGGGTCCGAACTCCGAGAGCCGAGGTGATGCGAGTCTGGTAGGTTGGGACCCTCCCGACCCGACTGCTCGCAGCGAGGCAGGGGTAGCTGATCTCTCCTTCCTGCCGTGGGACGAGACTTGACTCTTGAGAGGGTTTTGAGTCTAGGAGGTTTCTCCCCGACGATAAGGACGCTCGTTCTGACGGCGGGGCCTGGCTTGACGGCGGGGCCTGGCTTACTGCGTGGCCGGATGCCGAGGAGGAAGTGGTTGCTGAGTCTGAGGTAGCAGAGGAAACTACTGCTGGTAGTGGTACTGAGATACTTAGTGCAGCACTTGCTGCTGATAGAGATGAAGCTGCTGGAACTATTGCATTTGGGCTTGCATGGCTCGCATGCATTGCACCAGGTCCTCGAGTTGGTTCTGGCTGGTCGCTGGAGGGACAATGGAGGGTTCGGTGAAAGTTGTCCCAACTGAGAAAGGAAGAGGAGCATTTACGGGTGCCACTGTCCGCGGCACGTTCAAATTGGGGATTCCATCAGCGGAAAGGGGGATGGTGAACTATCATATGCACACCGCAGAGACTGAGAGTTGTTCTCCGTCGGTGTTCATCTCCGTGCTACGTCCGGCATTGCTGGAGGAAGACATGAAAACTGGTCTGTAAGTTGGTGGAAGAATGCTTTTTGAAGTGTTTCCCACATACGGTGCCAAATGATGTAGAGCGATCCGAGCACTCCTAGCTGGCGAAAACCTGGCTCCTAACAGGCGACGAACGGTACCTGGGAAGAAGCGGAAGGTGAAGGATTCCCGGGGAGCTCGCCCAGTGGGAACACTCCGATGCTTAAGTTAGGACTCTGAGGGAGCTGTAGAGAATGTAAAGAAAGCTAAGAGTGCAGATAGCGCTGAGTCAAAAAATTACCCTCGCCCCTTGGGGATTGGGGCCCTTTTATATTGCAACTCTGTCAAATCAGGCATAATTGCCCCTGTCAAGTCAGGCGTAACCGCCTCTGTCTCTCTGCTGCAGCCGTTAATGCCAGAGTTGAGGTGGCGGGTGCAGGCAATCGTTGCAGGGTACGGACCTGTCAAGCGAGAGACATCTTTCAGAGATGGCAGGCACGACGCCGCCTAACGAGGGACATGGGCGCAGGCTCCAGATTCAGCAGGTACAGTTGTCAGGCAGATATTTTCCAAGTCACTGAGCTATCTTTAGCCAAGCTGTCTTCTGTCGAGCTACCCTATACTGAGGTACTGGTGATACACCGAGATGCTTCCGCTTGAGGCGAGCCCTTAGAGACAAGTTAGGGGAGCTGATGGTGTTGGCCTGAAGTGCTTCCACTTCAGGATACTTAGTCGTAGGTCGGGGTGTTCCCTTCTTGAGGAGGAAGAGCTCGGAGCTCATTGGGAGGAGCTCGAGACCCCTCGCTTGGGGGGAGCTCGGGTAAGTTGGGTGTTACTTCCCTGCGAGTTGCCTCATCCGCCAAGTTGTCAGGCTGGGCTCCGGCGAGTTCGTTATGTCGAGTTATGTCCAGGCTGTCACACGGAGTCGTCACTTATGCCAGCTCATGTCCACGTGTCCCCATGCTACGAGGTCGGGCCAAATCACCCTCCATCAAATTGCATCCTCGTAAAATAATGCATTCGAAAGTTTTGGGACTTAGGAATTAGGATCTACTGCATTTTATTTGTGTTGATTTTAATTATTATCCATTACAGGTAAAAGTACTTGGCTGCTCCGCTCCTACCCGTTGGAGGACATGCATCCTACCAAAGGCATTTTATACAATAAATTTTAGATTAAGATTAAGGTTTAGGAATTTAGACATAGTAGGGTTATAGGGTTTTGAATTTAGATTTTAGGGTATAAGATTTAGGAGTTTAAGGATATAGGCTTTAGTGTTTAGGGCGGGTTTAGACTTTAAGTTATAGGGTTAGGGATTTTAAGGTTTAAGAGTTCATAGTTTAGATTTTAGGGTTAGGGTTAAAGTTTGGGCTTTAGGTTTTAGGGTTTAAATCTAAAAACCAAGAGGTGGTAGGTGTTCTAAATAGAAGTGCAGTGTAAGTGCACCTTGAACAAGTGCAGCAGTTGCCATCTATGATGGTCAAGGATGAAAATATGGATACGTAGATTATATGTTTTTATAAATGATTAATTAATATTTTAATTAACACTAAATAACAACACATTTATTAGTTAATTACAACTACAAAAATATTATTTAAAAAATATTTGAGAGTGTAATGTATGTTGTTGATTTTTTTCTTATATTAAAAGTAAAATAACAAAATAGTAAATAATTGATTTAATAATTATAATATAATAGTTGTACATAATTTGTCTTGGACTTAAATAAATAATAACATAATAATGGTTTCATGCCTGTAATAATTTGCTAAATTCTATATAATGTGCCTTGGACTTTTAATTGATGTATTATCAATAAAATTATATGATATTTATGTAATTTGTTATATTAATTGCAATGTACTTCTTCATATGTACCTTTAAAATATGTCTTCTTATTTACTTATATTTTATTAGGTAAACTATAGAGACCCCCTTGTACTATGGGGTCAATGACAATTATCCCCTAAACTTTCATTTGTGACAAAAACCTCCCTGAAATTTTCACGTTACAACAAATACCTCCCTTCGTTATAGTTACATCAGTTACTTCATAAAAGATTGTCATTCGGTTGTTTAAAGTTTATAAATTCCCAAGCTACCCTTTTCGTATTTATTTGAACAATTTATGATTCAACTAGTTCTCTGAATATAATATTGAAATCATCTCACTTGCTCTAATAGATCCTTGTAGATTTCTAGCTAGATTAAATATTCAAAAGAAATCATGAAGGTTTCTATCTAATAGATACAAATTTCAGGTTTCATTTGTTTTTTCTTGATTTATTGGAGAAGTGAGTGGATAATTTTTATATTTTAAGTTGAATAGAGATATTCATGTAAGTGAAATGAAAGAAGAATTTAAAGAAACTTATTTTTCTATATTAATGAAATGATTCTTGTAATTTTAGCTAATTTCTTTTAGAGAAAATAAAGCTACTTTGGGATCAATTAGGGTTTAAGAGAAAAGGGCAAGAAAAAGAAAATAAGGAAAGTTTAGATTCATATTTTGGTAACTTAATGCATGTAGTCATTTAACTAAATGGCCATGGAGGTAGATCTATCAACTCCTTGAATCCTTCAAACGTACAAAGATAGAGGATTCTAGGCTTTTGCCTAAAACAAAGAAATTGGGACATTAGAGTTCAGAGAGATAGAACTTGAGAGAGAGAACTCAGCAAATATAATTAAATTATTAATTATTAATTTAATAGTAATTGAATTATTGCCATGATGGGGCCGTTGCTATTACCAACCGCCATTTGGCATTTGGCGAAATTATTAATAACAATACTGTTGTTAAATCTATATATATATATATATACTTATTACGATTGGGATGTTCTCTTCGTGCAGCAAATGGAGTAGATTCCCACGTGAGAATGATCGCACAAGAGAAAAAATTAAGCGTGTCTCACTACTTTCATTGCATGAGTGACACACGCCTCACTATTTCTCTCTCTTGCTTCGACACACTTCTTCTTTCTCTCCCAGCTTCCCTGTCTATCTTCCCGCTCTCTCTTCTCTGCCTCTCTTCCTACTTCCTCGCTCCCCTCACTCTCCTCCCTCTCCTCGCTACCTCTCTATTGTCCTCCTCTCACTTCTTTTGAAAACTCCCTTCTATCTCCCTATCTTCCCATCTCTTTATCTCGTGTAACAGGAGTGACTTACTCCTTTTTTTGATGCGATAACTCAATGCCAACAGTTTCCCCTTTTCTTGATCTGCAACTTCTCCTTAGGGTTTTCTCGCTTTTACATTGTTTGCAGGAGGTGGAGGCGTGACGATCACAAGGGGTTGTTGAGAGGAAAGGGTTTCTTAACTTCTCTGCAACATCCGTTTTTAATGCCACCAAAACTTGCCAACAGTACAAAACTAAAAATGCATGTAATATCTCCCTCCGTCTCTCTTTCTCTCTAACTCTAACGAGTTGGTTTCTATGTGTCTGTGTTTTTGTAGGTATCGATTTCTATTTCTCGGTAGAGGGTGGTTTTCGTAAGTTGAAGCTATTTATTTTCTCCCAATTTTGGGTTTACAGTTTGTGTTTGTTGGTTTTGATAACCAACCAAATCTCTGTTTGCTGGTTTTGATGGTTTGTGTTTGCTGGTTTTGGTTAGGTGAATCTCGTTGGTATAATGGTATTCGAAGTTTCTTGTCAGGGTTTGCATTTGATGGGAACCATTGCAAAATCTGGAACTTCAAGTAACTTTGTTTTTAATTGGTATAGACAAGAAAACATTGTGATGTTTATTGTTCAGTTCTGGATTGTACCAAGTCATATTTTTCTTTCTTATGCAACTTTTGTGAAGAAAATGGGCAGTTTTGGAGTTGGGTTTTACTCTGTGCATCTTGTTGTTGACTATGTTGAGTCATCTGTACAGATAGTAACATTTTGACGTTTTAACTAATTAATTTGGAAAGTCTTTTTCTTGTCTCTCACTTGAATCCTTTGCGGACATGGAAAACCAATATAAATTTTCTTTATTGTTTTCAGGTGTATATGGAGTTCATGGCTGATGAGCCATTTGCAAATTCTGAAGATGTATGGAATAAACCACTTGGACGTGGAAATGAGGTCAAATTGCATCCTAGAGAGTAAGCTAGGAAGTATTTGGAGGAATATAAATTAAAAGTGGGTATATTGATTCCTAGATGGATAGTCATCTTCTCTTATTATACTATAGACTTTCTTCCTTAAATGTTGCCAATTATAGTTCCTATTTTGTTGCACTTTAAGTTCTTTAACATATAGTCAATCTTCCGAGTGAAAGAAGTAAGATTTGGTTTTATAAACATCTGGTTTTCATTGGTTCATTATTTTTTATGGCTTCATGTGACAACAATTCGAACATGTGAAATTCATCAAAAAAGAAAAAACAATTCGAACATGTGAATTTGTCGGTGTTCTATTGTAGCATGCGATCAATAGATGCTATGGAATCCTTTGGGTAGAAGATGCTATGGAATCGATCGTTTCATGATCTAAGTATTTGATTTGCCTCTTTCATCATATGGTTTGTCTCTTTCATCATATGGGTTAGTAGCAGTTTGGGTGTAGGCTTGTGGTCTGCTTGAGGCCTAATGGGCCCTCTCTACCTCAACAACAGGTATTACATATTAATTTTAAGGAGGGATTAAGGGTAACTGGGATTTCATGAAAATAAAAACTCTACATGCACTCTTAAAAGCATATGCATCCAAATGCACATTGGGAACATCTCTTTGTGAATTTTATATACTTGCAAATTTGGTTTACCATTTTTAGAAGCATGTTGATACACATCCTGATAGTACCAATGGATAATAGGTATGTTAAGTGAACTTTCTATCCTTATTATAGGTGCTTTGAGGCATTTCTCTCTTGTAGTCCATGTACACCAAGGAACTTAAAAATGGAAATGAACAAAAAGTGTTTGGTTTGTAATTTGTATACAATATACTACTAGCATTTTGAGTATCACCTCATGGTATTATGTTTATTTCTTTCATTTGAATGCATATGTATTCATAAGGGTGTGTTCACATGATAAACTGAGCAGGTCCAGTAGGTTATGATTTATTTTTATTTTCTTTTTTCATGTCAACATGTACAGAAACATTTGTTTGGAGATTGGATGGACCAATCCCGTCCAAAATATTAGACCTGGTCCGTTGGTAACAAATTTATATTAGATTTGATTGGATTAAGCCAATATTTGGTCCATTAATATAAGATAAGAATATGTGTCAATGGACCAGGTTTGGGTTGAAACCAATTCTATCTAAATTAGGGGTCTGTTTTGGTTTATGGTGCTATATTCAGTAAGAGAATTTGTTTGTTTTCTCATACAACATTTCTTGCAGAAATCTGAAGAGTTTGGAATTGCTTGGAATTGTGACGTAAATAATTAGCTTACATGATCCCTTGCTGTTTCAATTTGAAATCCATTTAAAGTGGTTGGCCTCCTACATATGCAATTCATAAATTAAATGATGGGAAGGATATTTCTATGGTTTTTCAACATGGTATAGAAATTTGAGATTATAAAATATGGATTTAGTAAACGATGCACACTTGTGTGCTATAGCTAAAGCATTACTTGGGTAGTTGGTGATAAGCACTTTCATAAAGTGATTTTATGTCAGTTTCAGTTTTGATTGCTTTCAAATTGGACAAGGGTTTGACCTTTTTCCCTCATTTCTGAAAACACCCCTATTTTGGAAGGCCTTGTATTTTCAAAACTGCTGCCATCACAGTTCAATTTTAGGAAGCCCCTTCTCAGTCCTGTCCATGCACATATCTCCCTCCTCTTTTTTGAAGATGGCCTACTACCGCAGCCCAATTTCTTATGTAATCCATAGAGAATGGTAAAAACAGCTCATGAGTTTTTAGCCAGGAAGCTGTCCTACAAGTGAAACATCTCCACATAAAGTATGCAACACTGCTTCCCTTGGAGTATCACACTTGCACCCGAAAAGAAAAAAGAGCCTCTCCCAAATACTAAGAGCAATACATGAGATTAGTAAGTGTAAGCAAGACTTTTTTTTTTATAATAAAAGAAAAGATTTCATGAAAAGAAAAAAAAAATATTACAAACTGGTCAGGTGTTAAGGCAACACCTAGAAACATCACAAGATAGGGGAAAAAAACAGAACAAATCCAAAATAAGAAGACTCGCTGTTTTCAGTTAGAAGAAATAAGAAGAGGGAAGAGGAAAAAAAGAAGAAAGAGTTGAGAAAGCCAAAAGTTCTGGCTGGAGGCACTAGATTTTGTTTATATAGATTAGGGTGACCATACAAAAAAAAAGAGGGGGATGTCAATCATCCCTAACTTGTCACAAAGACCATAATGTCACAGAAGATACTGAATTCAATGCAGGTTAGAATATGTTATATACTTTTTCTTGGTTGTTTCATCTGCTCTAAGAAGCCCACTTCTCCCAGCAACAGTGGCTCACAAACTTCTGAAAATACCCTCTTGATCTCTTTTGTCCAGTCACCTAGCCGTCGGATGTGGATGTTCAAGTAATCATCATCAGGAGCTGATGTAATTGAAAACGGGTGCCTGAATATCTTAACAACATAACATGCAAATTATTCACATAGAAAGACATTTACACCAAATATTATCAAATAATTATATGTCAAAGTTTAGAAACAATATTGAGTAATACTAAAATAATTTCTGGGTTGGGTTGAAGTGTTACTGATATCTGAGAGAAGATGGTGACCATTAAATAAGAATCAGTGGCCAAAGGTTGGGAAAATTCCAAAGGTTTTCTGCAGAGTGAGGTTTTTCTTTCTCCTTCCTTTGAACTCCCTCCCCCCGCCCTCTTTAATTCTCCCGGAGGGGAAGTCGGCTAAAGGCTATCAAATTTGTTTTGTGAAGATGGACTTCAAACTCTAAAACCCAACTCTGAATTGCAAAGTAAGGGCCTCTATTAGTGACTAAGCATTTCAACTTGAGAACCTATGTGTACATACGAGTTAATAATCTTGTTTAAATAAACCAGTGCAGTTGCAATATCAAATACTTTATATGCTCTTAGGTTGAAAAAATAAGGTGGAGTTTCGACAAGATCACAACCAACTAAGTTCATCCCAAAAATATCATTAGGAATTCATATGTTGTTCAGCATCCTTATTCCATTCTAAAATCTCATTAGGAAAAGAATAAGCAAGAATTCAATAAGTTTAACCATTACAGTTGCATCAAGAAAATAAATTAATAAAAACAAATCAGTGCTTTAATTTGCAAAATAAAAGATACCAAATGACTCGAATATGAAATAGCTTGGATACCAAAACAGATATGCAGTGTCTATATTAATTGATTATGTGCAAAATAAGTGATACTGTTGCAAAGTTACCACTCAAATGGAGACACACCCGGGCATTGGACGAACATGTACTGGCCACTTTCTATACTGGAATTGGGCAGGCTTGGACATTTGCAAAGCGAGAACATTACCTGGATAAATGGTAACCTGAACTTTTTAATTAAAAAAACCAAATGGGTCAAATATTTGCTTTGAAAAATAAAAATATAATATATAAAAAAAAAAGTAACGTATAGGTAGTCATCAACAGAGGCATGTCCCAACGGGTGCCTGCCCATAGCATCAATCAACAGCAGGGATCTAGCTTATGCATAATGCTCCCCAAATATTAGGAATATACTTGGCCATAGATGATAGAACCGGTTGAATTGGCTAATGGCCTTTTTTGGAATTAAGTGATGTTCAGGTTCAACTTGGAAAAGTAGATCCTAGATCCATGTGACCAACTGATTCAAATAGAGGTACAGTCAAGGGGGGATATAATGCATAATCAGTAAGTATCTTTAAAATTTCAGAATTATTAAATTTGACCGCAAGTCCACAACCTCTAGTAACTGCGTAGTCTGTCAATCACTAGGAAAAGATAGTCACATTAGTATTTCCACCCATCAAAAGAAAAGCCAATATAAGATACTTGATCAAGCTAGACCTTTTTATAATCTTGAGATTTACAAGTCTACAGTGACTTTTATCATTTATATTGTTATAAGAACAATGAATTTGTTTCTTTCCTCACTTTTTTTTTTCTTACGAATTGCAGAAACATTCACACTGGCAACCACCAAAATATGTACATCATATCACTCAGTAGCCCTAGAACAGGGGTAGCACTTCTCATTCCGAATTTGGACCAGTGCCTCAAAGTCTCTAATAAGACCCGCTACTATCTGTCACCGGTGAGTTGGACGAGAGAAGAGAAAGAGAGGGAGATAGTGAGAGAAAGAGAAATTTCAAAGATGCATTCATTCATTGGCCAATACAGTAAATGGCCAGCTAACAACCTGTAACCTATTCTGAGCATTTAAACAGTCTATGATTACTTTTTTTTTAATACGTGGCATCGGGTGTATACAAATGTAAGGAGTGGTGTCATCCGCGTGATTTGTCGCATAGGCCTGTTGGGCCTGACTTGCTCCGCTAGGTCTTCTCCTCCCTGGGCCTAATAACAGTCTCAAACACTTGGCACACATTCAGATAGCTCTGAATTGGGCCCACTTTCGAGACCCTGGCAAACTAACATGCTATCAGGATAAGTGATTGATTACCTTCAGTAGACGAACAGAGTAAAAGCCAGAGCGGAAGAATCGTAGGGTCCTCTCTCCCGCATAAAGCAAAACAGGAACAGCTAGATACATCCACGCCTGCAAGTTTTACAAACAAACACAACTCAAAAGTTAAACCACCAACTAAAGTGCATATTACCAAAGAAACCAGTAATGAATTGTTAATTTAGTGATTACCGTCTTGAGGTACCATTTGTGGACGAGGTAGAGAAAGGTGCCGTGAACAACAAGCAATATGTAGACGTAGACAATGGCAAGAAAGTGGTGCGAATACCAGAATGCATTGAAACCGGTGAGGATTGATCCTTCTGGTCTAGATATGTTCTTGTCTTTTTTCTCTGTTGTTGTTTTCTAATATAAATATTATTGGCTCTATTACCTTAAGGCAGCCACCAGACGATTCGAACACTTCCCGAGTTACTTTTGTGCCACTCCTGACGATTAAGGCGTCGGCGTCACAGAGTGATATGTTGATGCAGAGCTCGTCCTGGGTCAAGTTATAAGAGCAGTCAACGCGAAAGGCGGAGGAGAGAGAGGAAGGAATGGATAGCACATCGAGATGGAGAAGAAGATTGTGGTTTCTTCGAAGAGGGAGTAGAGAGAAGGAATGGATATCACATTCATTCTCTCCCGACGAAGAAATGGGAGGAGTGATTCGAGAGAGAATGGAAAGAAAGAGAAACGAGAGGATGAAAAGAGAGGCAGCATAACAAGAAATTTTACAGGGAGGCGGGGGATGGAAGAGACTGGAAGGTGAGAAGAAGCATCTCGAAGAAAAATGCGGAAGTAATTCGAGAGAGATGGAAAGAGATATTCGGCCACGTGCGTGTCATGCAATGCATACACGCACGAGCTACTTGCCCGTGAGATGCGAAATCTACACGCACGAGTAGATTCCGTTTCCAGGGAAACCACCCATTCTAGTGTGTATATATATATCTAAACCAGCGTAGGGGCCCCGCACCGTCGACTCGTTGATCCAGTTGGCCAAAAATCGTTAAATCGCTCAATAACCTATTGACCTGAGCATTCGAATTATTGACTTATTGATCCATTTAATGGTTTTAGCTATTTTTTTATTTTTTTAATCGACAACCATCTAGCAATTAGTTTCGTTTTTTCTTAATTTCGGTCAGTAACTTATTGTCAGTTAACAATATTTATCAAAAATAGTAAATAATTATATTATTTAATTAAATAATCATTAATGATAGTTTTAATAATGTTATTTAATTATTTTAATATAATAGTAATTATTAAATTTATAAATATGATTTATTAATAATATTCATTAAATTAATAATTATCAAAATTAAATTAAATTAACAGTATTTATCTGTAATAGTCAGTAATTATAAATTTTTATTAAATAATCAATAACACTACTTTTAATAACATTTTTAATTATTTTTAATATAACAATAATTACTAAATTTATTAATAGTATTTATAATTTTAATTTAAAGTAAAAGTAAAACAAATATCTTCTTATTAACAATATTTATAATAACAGTAATTATTAATTATAATCAATAATTATATATTTATTAAATTACTATAATAATTAGTAATTATTAAAACCGGGTTACTAAATTTATTAATAGTGTTTTTTAATAATAATATTTATAATTTTAATTTAAAATAAATTTGAAATAAATATCTAATTGTTAACAATATATAATAGTAATTATTAATTATAATGACTAATTATATATTTACAAAACTAATATAATAATTACTATTGTATTTATTAAGTTAATGTAATAATCAGTAATTATTATTATAGTAATTAAGATTATTATTATCTATAGGAAATGGGTGCTGGTGCGCGGGATCTACTCGCACGAGTAAATTCCATTTCCTGGATGCAAAGAGCACCCGTTTCCTTTTAATATATATATATATATATATATATATATATATATATATATATATATATATATATATATATATATATATTAAAAGAGCAGTGATGGAACAAAGCAAATTATACCTTTTGAACCAAACCAATATTGACCAATTTGTGAACTTAACAATAAAACTCATCCAACACTATTAAATTCAAACCAACATTGAACTTAACAATAAAACTCACCCAACACTATTTTCTCCTCCGTCGACTTGAAATCATCATAAATTAAAGGGAAAATTTTCGATCAGTACCATGTATTTTGGCTTGAGTGACAATTTGGTCCCCAAACTTTAAAATTCAACCACCAAGTATCCGAACTTTCAAAATGTGACAATTAATTCAGTACCTAAACTTTCAAAATGTGACAATTTAGTACCTTCCATTAACCAGTCTTTTAATTAGTCGTTAAGTGATATTTGAAAAGTCAAGAATGTCCTTCGAATGCCATCTAATTCTCTTTATCAATCATCCAAATGTTGACAAAAAATCTAAACAGTCCCAAATCCTAGACTCTTCTATTTAAAAAAGTTGGTGATTGTTTAGAAGAATCTGGAATTTGGGATTGTTTATTTCATTGTTAATGTTTGAATGGTTGATAAAGAGAATTAGATGACATTTATTTATTTTTCAAATGTCACTTAACAACTGATTGATGGAATGATTAACGACAAGTACTGGATTATGATATTTTGAAAGTTCAAGACTATATTATCACATTTTAAAAGTTTCGGTACTGAATTGTCGCATTTTAAAGTTTGGGGACCAAATTATAATTCTATTTTATTTAGGAATAATGATTATTCAGCCCATCTTAAAATTTTTAATCCCATCGTACAGGTAGGATGAATGCTGACCATGAATTGATGCCAAACCCACGGGCAAGATGTGATTTATAGGGGGAGTGTAATTTCATAATTCTTGTTTCATTCATCATTTGGATGAGACATTCATGAAGTTCCATTATTGAAAGGAAGAAAGATGATATACAATGATTCTCCCTACATCCATGAGGTCTGGAATATTTGGAGTAGTATGTATAATGATACGGGTAACATTGACTATGCCATCGGCAAACGACACGCGGTGCACCTCAAAGGGCACTCTCGCCATCTCACAGGACCTTGCGGGGCATCAATGTCCATTTTTGCTTTCATCAATGTGGGGCCTTAATTACAAACGTTATGATCTCAGCGAGCCTTCCCCAATGCATTTATGGTAGGATAACGCTCAATCACGTAGTTCACACATCTTAAATGTCTCTCGCTTTATGGCCCCTCAACATGCGGAGCAATTATGCAGCAGCACTCACCACACTTACACCAAGGATGCCGATTATAAAAGGAACCCATGGTCACAGGTGCCTCTCTTTACATAATCTCTTACTCTCAATTACTCTTGCTTTTCTGGGACATCGATCTTTCTTGAGCGCCTTCAGCTAACTTGATCATTGGAATCGTGGCCCTTAGGATCACATCCTAGCGACTCTAATGTCTTTTAATTCTTTATAGGTGAGACCTTTGGCTCATCACCTTAAAAGTGATGAAGTTGCCGTTGTCCTTATCTTTGACAACGTTGTTCGTTTTTAGATAAATTATATATCTGGTAAAAGGTTGGGATTTATCGGAATAAATGTATTTTTCCATGTTCTTTTATTTTTCAGATAAATAAAATAATAACCATTTTAATCATAAAAATTGTATTATCAAAATGGACAATTTTGTGTCAGATTTCCAAAAGGGAAGTTAATTTATTCATCTAAGAAGCAGGTATCATTTACCCAATAAGAAATGAAAATAAACTTTCTTCAATTCCTACATAAATTTCCCCCTCTCACGTAAATCACTAATAAGTGTCTCTCGAAAGGTTTTCGAAAGGTTGACCAAACGAAGGGATTGGAGGGCAAGAGGATTCTGAAATCATAGTTTGGTGTAGCTTTTTAGTTTCCATTGTCCCACGTCCTCGAAGCTGCCAACCATGAAAATACATCTCTCGTTAGATTTCTTCCGTAGCAACAATAAACGAGTTCGTTTAGTTAGTTAAAGATATCGTTATAATATAACGGGCATACCTTCTTTCGATAGGGTCCAGTCCTTATCATATCCAAGGGCCCAGAAGAAATATCCACCTAGATTTTTGGCCCGGGCGAACTCGACCTTGTATCTGATGGATGTGGCATTATCATACCCAATCCAATCGGCTCCCGCATAAGAGTAAGTGGAGACCGTCTTTTCGTCGAACACCTCCGTCGCACCATTGGCCGCGTTGAAATCCACCACCTCATGGTAGAGCAAGACCCCACTATCGCCAGGCCGGCTAGGGCCAACACCGACTGCCGGAGCTCCGATGCCGTTTGCACTCGGGTCTTTCAGCTTCCAGGTACGACCGTACATGGGTAGGCCCATGACCAACTTACTCAGCGGCACACCCGCGTCGATCCACGACTGGACGCCGTAGCTGGTGCTGATATTGCTCGTCGAGTCGTAAAGCAGCGCGTGCGAGCCAGTGGCGGAAGTATCCCAAGAGCCGTGGTAGTCATAGCACATGGGGTTCACGAAGTCAACGTATCTACGGATAGCGTCGGCTGGGTACGCCCGCTTGACGTCGGACAAGAAAAAGTTCGAAGCGAAGTAGACGGCAGCGGAAAGGAGGAGCCGTGGCCGGCGGGAGGTGTGGGCCTCGTTTTCGAAGGCAGTACGCCATTCGCGGAAGAGAGCGGCGAGGTTCGACATGTCCTGTGCGTTAGCTGGAAATTCCCAATCAAGATCAAGGCCGTCGAAGCCATACTGACGAGCGACCATGATGGTGGAGGCGATGAAGGCGGCACGGATAGAGGAGTTGCTAGCCATGTTGGCGAAAGTGGTTGGGCTGGCACCGCCTCCTCCAAGGGAGAGAAGAGCCTTCGCAGGTGGGTTCTTGGCGTGAACGGTGGAAGTGAAGTTGCCCATCCATTGAGCGTCTGTCGACGTGATGGTTAGCTGGTAGGTTGTGGAGTCCAATCCGACGAAGGCGTAGAAGAGGTGAGTGAAGTATGAGGTCTGGATGGAGGATGGAGGGTCTGTATCGGCCCGCCATGAAGGCCAGTACCCACCTTTAATTGCTTGAGCCTGCACACTGGAAATGTGGGAAGAGAAGACGGCGACAAGAAAGAGTAACACAAGATTCGTGCCTGGAAGTTCGGGCAGGCGAGACATGGTTTCGCCGTTGAGGATAGTGAAGAGGAGAGGGTTGGTGGTGGTGAAGGAATTAAGGCTTGCCCTAGTTCATGTATATACGCGAAAGACGTTAGACTAGCCATGGTTGGTTTGACTTTTTCTTGTTTTATTAGTTCTTTTGACCATTGAGAAATTATTAGGAAAGAATCGAAATATACGAAACGGATAGCATAGCAGCTAAATGCTGAAAAGTCAGAAGATCAAAAAATGGATTCGTGTCTTGACTCTTCTCGTCCAGCCAATTTTATGATAGTTTGCAATTACTCCGTTTATACCAAAATCAATTCCCGTTGCAGACTATTTCTGCTGTGGACCAATCAAGATAGGCCGACTTCATAACTCGTTATACTTAAAAGCTTAAGATGTTAGATGAATCACAAGATAGGCCGACAACGATGGAATGTTAACACTAGATTATTTGATCAAACAAGCTATAATGCCATCATAAAAAATCGTTTAACCTAAAAGCTTAAGTTGTTAAGTGAATTTCCTTAATAGGTTTTTATCTCTAATACATATTAGACTATTTAAGGGGATATTATTTGGTATGAATTATTTTTTACTTTTTGTGAGTTTCAGAAAAATAAATAAAAACCATCTACTTTGAAAATAATTTGGTTCTTAAGACTAAAATACAAAAAAGCATGTTCTTGGTTGTATGCATTTTTTTCCTTAAAAATGGAGATTATTTTCTTCAATTTATGGTTTAAAGAACATGTTTTCATCTAGTGAGTAATATCATGTTTCATAATAAAGAAAGTCTGCTATTAGCACGAGAGTGGATTTTCTCAGGCAATTTATCTGTAGTGCAAATTTTATTTTTGTTTCAAAATAAAAAATATGGATTGTTTAATTTGAAATAAAACTAAGGCTTCATTTGGATGCGGTGTAAATACAAAAGTACAACAATGTATTTGGAAAACAACCCACCAGGTAAGTGCAAAAGATGGACCGGTTATGTAAAAGTTTTGCACTGATGTTTGTTTGGAAGATCAGTTTAAATTATGAGCCAATCAAATAATTCTCCAATTACTAAAGCTAACAAGTCGTTGGTGGCCAAGAACAATGGCGAAGTTAGCCTCACACAATTGAATCCCATTGATACAATCCTCTTGGATATCACATCCAAAGGCTGTCCGCTTAGGCCCTCTGCCACCATGGCTTCGAGGTGCGTTGCCCAATTCACACACACTAGCTTCACTCGTTGCCCATCTTCATCAACGATCCACCACGAATTGGTGTAGAGAGGCAGAGCAACCACCGGAGAAACGATCAGAAAAGCAAGAATGACAAACGACGAAAAGAGCAGACCCAAAGTCCTGAGGATGGCGGAGCCCTTTTTCAGTAAATCCTCTCTCCTCCACCGTTGATGGACGACACCCCGAACATTGGCGTCTCCTGGTTCTCGATGTCAATTGGCACAGTGGTCATCGGAGGAGGATAGACGATTGGATTTTTCTATGATGGATCCTGTGAATTTGCCATTTGCCTTTTCCTAGTGGCATAGTTGTGGAAGTCTGTTTTTCGGTTCGGAGGACTGGACTACGACTTGAGATTTGTCTTGTGTAAACTGTGAAAGTGTATGACGACGATGAGGGGGAGTGGAAACAACAGTGGTGGATGGTGTTGGTGAACGAAACGACGATGAACACAAGCAAACTCGACGGTGCCAAGAGAAGAGCCATTGTTTTTACCGTTTTACATCGAAAAAATCGATACATCGAATATTGAGGTAAAAGGTGTTTGAAGGTGAGGTTTTACATTGATATTCGGTGTATTTCTGTGCTCCATCCAAATAACGGCAAAACTGGACCGGAGTGCAAAAGTACATCGAACCGGCTTTTACACCGCATCAAAACGCAGCCTAATTTGTTTTTGTTTCCCAAGATAAAAACATAATTCAAAAATGCCTTTCAATTTTTAATTTGCTGATATGGTAAAAACAAATGAAAATAAAATATTCATATTTAGAAAACCCCCTTAGTGCCGTCAATTTTATCTTATTTTAATGACGTTGAACATATAATGAGGGGATAGAGTAATTAAGGCTTCATTTTAGTTTTCAGGAATAGGGATCTGGAATATTTTGATTCCAATTGTTTGACCAGGTAGACTCAAAATCCTATTTTCATTCTTGCTGAAATAACATTTCCTCATTTGAGAGAATGATCATTCCCTACCCCTCATTTCACCAAACGGACCCTAAATATTAATATAAACTCCCACCAAAGCATGTTATATACTTATACTATTCTTAAATCGGACTAATTATCCACGTTGGGTAAAGTCAACAAGCCAATCTCCCTCTCTATATAATAAGAAATTAATTAATTTGGTTGACCCAAGTATTTCTTCTAGAATTTGGTTGATCAAGAAATGGTCGTTCTCTAACAGTTACCCTCGTAATTGGGAGATGACTCAACAAATTAACATGGAAGTCATATATGTGGTTGTAACTTGTAAGTCATTAGAGTTTAAAGATATTATAGATAGAATTATATTGCAACTTTAACTAGGGCTTTGGTCTTAGTGTATCCACCAATTGAAATTGAGACATATGGAATGGAAGAGGTCCCAAAAATGATAAACCTACTTATTGCCCATTGGCTACCATTTTGTACCAATTTAGAAGCTCTAAATGTCCGGGCCTGTCAATTTAACTTAAAGGCTGTGTTTGGTTGCAATACAGATTTATTTGCATTAATACAAAATTATGGTAATACAAATGATTTGGGTGTAAATTCTGATTTATTTTTGTTATAAATTTTATCTTACTTTATTTAATTGCAGTATAATTTAAGTAAAATAAGACCTGAAGCAAAATAAAGTAAAATCCAAAATAAAATTAGGCCAGAATTTGTAATACGCCCATGCATTTGTACTAGTGCAAATAAAATTCTACTATCAAATGCAGCTTAAATTGCAAAGTGCCAACCAGCTGGTTGGTAAAGTCTCCTATTGGTTGTAGCAGAGACTTGGGATCGAATCCTGCCTGCACCTAGGTTTAGGGGGTTATGGGTTGGGGGATAGGCTACCCCCATTGTGTAGCATTTCAGAAAGTATCAAAAAGAAAATGCAGCTAGCTTACATGGTGTTTGTAAGTGTGGGCGCTTTTTGGGACCAATTTTCAAGAAAAAACGCCCATGCTTCCAAGACCCGTTTTCACAAAAAAACACTTCTACCATGTAGGCAGTGAGCAACACTATGCTGTTTGGTAAGGTGATTTTCATCACCATTTTTCATATATGTATTGATAGGTAAGCACCACATAGGATACACATCAGTCAACCATTGGGGGAAACAGTTCACCGATCATGCATTGGTGGGGTTCCAATTTTCGAGGCATGCCCAATTTTTTAATAATCGGCTGAACCAAATAATGAGATACATAGGCATTTGTTGAAGCGCCTATGTGAATCCAATGTGGCACCGTTATTTTTTGAAAAATGACCGCGATTCCAAACATCCCCTTAAATTTTTTGCATTAAATGGGTATTTATTTTCAATGCTTTTAAAGTTAGGTATTTGTTGAATGACAGACAGATGAGCTCATCATTCATTAATTGAAGCGCCTATGTGAATCCAATGTGGCACTGTTATTTTTTAAAAAATGACCACAATTCCAAACATCCCCTTAAATTCTTTACATTAAATGGGTATTTATTTTCAATGCTTTTAAAGTTAGGTATTTGTTGAATGATAGACAGATGAACTCATCATTCATTAATTGAAGCACCTATGTGAATCCAATGTAATACCGTTATTTTTGGAAAAATGACCACGATTCCAAACATCCCCTTAAATTCTTTGCATTAAATAGATATTTATTTAAAGTTAGGTATTTGTTGAATGATAGACAGATGAGCTCATCATCCATTGGTGACATTTAAACACCTTCAATCTAAATAGGTAGGCTTGACCTGCAATCTCATCTAGAAGCATAAGCTATCTGAGGTTAATGGCCTAATATTATATTCCGGTATTGATTGATAATATTAATATAGACTCCCACTATTATGATCAGATAAGAATTCTCAAAACACACCAATTACCTTATTAGCCACATGAGTTCAAGTCAATAAGTTGATGTCCCTGTCTATTCCTCTATATCTAGCTGTCTGTCATTAGATAGTTGAGATTATCGAAGTAACCAATCTAATAGAATTTGGTCAACCAAGAAATGGGTTTTGTTCACGAGTGAGAAATTGAGAATCACTAAATAAACTAACATATGGGCAGCCGCCTGGATCTCCTACACTTACGCTTTGTACTAAGGTGTTCACTAATTAAAGAAAATTCATCAAAATTCAAAGGGGGCGGGGGAGCCGGAGATTTTGATTGGTCAAAGTTGTTCCGGTATCATACCATTTTCACTTTAGTGATAATAATTCTGATCTGATCTTATCTGCTCCCAACCAAAAGCGCTTCCAATATGATCTCACATGTCACATCTCACTAGGGGTGTAAATGGACCCTAGATTAAATCTGAATTCAAATCCAATCCTAATTTTTAATACTCAGATATATTTTTGGGTGGGATTGGATTAAGGTGGTGTTTGATTGTATTTTTCAGACGTCTAAATCTAAAAATGTTGTTTTTCAGACGCCACCTTTGTTTGGTGTTGCATCTGAAATAGGGTCTGAAAACTTTTATCATATCTAAAATTTTTAAACTCAGGCCCGTCACTTAATGCGTTCAGACACGTTTCAGACGTGGCCAAAAGTTAAAACTACCACTCCCCATTCGACCTCTCTTTCTCGTCTTCATACATCTCTCTCTCTCTTCGCCCTGTCTTCCACCACCACCACTGCTACCACTTAATGCGTGCATGTACATGGTACCGGAACCTGGCGCCCGAATCAATAAGAGGTTGGGCGCAGTTCGCGCAAGCCTTCATGTTCCACTTTGTTACCAGCAAGCGGTGCCTGCGAACTGAAGAAAGCCTCCTCAACATAGTGTAGAGAGAGGGAGAGTCCATCTGAAGCTATATCAAGCAGTTCAACGATGCTTGCATGTAGATACCGTGCCTAGACCCCACCATGCGCCTCACAGCAGCCAAGAAAGGCATGACGCACAAAGAGATCAAATGGTACATGGCCGTCAACCAACCGGTGACCATAACCATATTTCTTAAGCTCGCGGACAGGTTTATAGCCACCGAAGAAGAGATCAACCAGAAGGGTGAGGGCGCTCCCAAAAAGAGGAAAAGGGAAGGAGAGCCTTTTAGTCAAGGGGACAGCCGAAAGAAAAAGGATGCATCTCAAGGGGCAAAGCCGGGCCAGTCATTTCGAGGTCCTGTAGCAGACCGAATGAATTACACCCCACTGAACGCAAAGCGGGCCGAAATCCTGATGGCGATCAAGGATGCCCCGTATGTGAAGTGGCCACCCCATTTGAGGAGTAATCCCAATGAGAGAAATAAGAATCTGTACTGCAATTTTCACAGAGATCACGGTCACAGTACCGAAAATTGCAAAAACCTCTGTGACGGGGAGCACGGTAATAATAATAATAATAAAACATGTCGGCAAGGGGAGCACGGTAAGGATGCTCCTGAATCCAGTAGCAGGCCGGCCGAATAGTTGCAGAGGCAGCCTCCGGAAGAGAGGCCGGTTCGGGGCACCATCCACGTGATAGTGGGAGGTTCGATCGTCGCGGGTTGTACTTCAACAGCAGCTTGGACGTCAGTTCGTGAAGCCGCCCAGGAAGAACAGAATCCTCCGAAGCAGCCAAGGACAGAAGAGCCAATTTTCTTCATGGAAGATGATGCGTGAGGGGTCCACTACCCCCACGGTGACGCACTTGTGATAAAGCTGAGGATCAACGACTTCAAGGTCAGACGTGTACTCGTTGACTCGGGCAGCTTAGCCGATATCCTCTTCAAAGCTGCGTTCGACCAGCTTCAGTTGCAGAAAAGTGACTTGAAGCCCGCGAACACTCCTTTGGTGGGCTTCAGCAGAAAAGAAGTCCGGTCCCTTGGGAAAATAATAGTACTTATGGAAGTCGACACATGGCCCTGCGTAGTCAGACTCAACCATGATTTCCTGGTGGTCGCGACCCCCTCCCCATACAATGCCATAATAGGTTGGCCAATCACCCATATCCTATGGGCGGTGGTCTCCACCAATCATTTGGTTATGAAGTTCCCAACAGACTTCGGTGTGGGGGTAGCGCGGGGCGACCAGCTCGAGTCCCACAAGTGCTATGTCACCGCTCTGAAGGGGAAGACCAAGGTGGCCGACGACCTCGAACTGGAGCGGCCTACGGAGCAAGGCGAAGAATGAGCCGCGCCCATGGAAGAAACAGTTGCAGTCCCGTCCTCAGCAGTAGACCCAGTTCAGACACTTCAGATCAGTGCTTTCATCCAAGAACCCCTACGATCCGAACTATTAGGCCCGTTAGATAGAAGAAATGCAACCTAGTCCGGGAGCGGTGGAAGGCGGTCGACGAGGAGGTCGAGAAGCTCCTCGCAGCTGACTTCATAAGAGAAGTCCATTACCCGAGCTGGGTAGGCAACCCCATCCTGATAAAGAAGGCCAACGGCAAGTGGCGCATGTGCGTCGACTACACCAACCTAAATCGGGCTTGCCCAAAAGACTGCTTCCCACTCCCCAGAATTGACTGCTTGGTGGACGTGACCTCAGGGCACGAGTTGCTAAGTTTCTTGGACACCTATTCGGGCTATAACCAAATCAAGATGGACCCGGCGGATGAAGAAAAGACTGCCTTCATCACGGAGTTCGGTCTATATTGTTACAAGGTTATGCCCTTCGGGTTGAAAAACGTAGGGGCAACCTTTCAAAGGCTTGTAAATAAGTTGTTTGCGCCATTAATTGGCAGAAAAGTAGAATGCTATGTAGACGACATGGTCGTCAAAACCCAATTTTCGCATGAATTAATACAAGACTTGCATTCAGTTTTTGAAATCTTGCGTCAGTTTAATATGAGGTTTAACCCAAACAAGTGTGTATTCGGTGTGACCTCGGGCAAGTTCCTAGGATACATCGTTAACCGGCGCGGCATTGAGGCCAACCCAGATAAGATTAAGGCCATCTTAGATATGAGACCACCCCGGAAGTTGAAGGAGGTTCATAGGTTGAATGGCCGCATAGCCGCCCTAAGCCGCTTTATGTCCAAATCGGCGGACCGCTGTTTGCCGTTCTTTAAGGAAATCAAGGGCAAAGGGTTCGAATGGACCCAAGACTATCAGCTCGCATTTGACGAGCTCAAGAAATACCTCGCTAGCATGCCGATCTTAACCCGGCCCGAGAAGGGCGACGTTTTAGAACTGTACCTCTCGGCAAGCGACGAAGTGGTCAGTTTGGTACTAATAAAGGAAGTAGATCGAGTTCAACGACCCATCTATTATGTTAGTAAAGTATTGCAGAGAGTAGAGACGAGATATCTAGAGATAGAAAAGCTAGCATACGCACTGGTAATTGCAGTTCGGAAGCTCCACTCGTACTTCCAGGCTCACACTATTATCGTCCTCACCGATAAACCTCTGAGGCAAGTCTTACTTAAGCCGAGGTCTCTGGTCGGTTGACGAAGTGGGCCGTTGAGCTCAACGAGTACGATCTCCAGTACAAGCCGCGAACTGCCATTAAGGCCCAAGCCTTAGCAGATTTCATTGGCGAGTGCACATTCAACTCCAAAGTTCCCAGGCCGATTGAGCACGAGGCTCCCAGTTTGAGTGAGCCCGAAGCTACCAAGCCGGTCGAGTCCGAGCCCTGTGAGGTAGCAGCCAGTGTGCCATCTCTCCTAGTTTGGCCAACCTCGAGCTGGGATGAGGAGCCCGGGATCCTTCACGTGGATGGCTCCTCGAACCAACAGGGCAGCGGCCCAAGTGGCACGAAACTGGAGTACGCGCTACGCTTCGAATTCGCGGCATCTAACAATGAAGCGGAGTACGAGGCGTTGATAGCTGGACTAGCTCTCGCCAGAGAAGTAAATGCCAAGCACATCGTTATTTGCAGCGACTCCCAGCTCCTGGTCAACCAGGTCACCGGCGAGTACGAAGCTTGCGAGCCAACCATGGTCGCCTACTTAGCCAAAGTCAGAGAGGCCCTGCTCAACTTTCAATCACACTTTATCAGGCAAATCCCAAGGTTGGAGAATGCTGAGGCCGATGCCCTGTCCAGATTAGCCAGCGCCAGCGACATTACCATGAGAACCATGTACATAGAGGACTTGCCTCGGCCTAGCATTCTCGGGGCGGGGGGGGGGGTGCAGAGGATGTCACTCCCGTCGTTCAAGCAGAGCCGAGCTGGATTGACCCCCTCGCGAGCTTCTTGCTAAACGGGACCCTCCCTGCAGATCGCAATGCAGCCAAAATGGTGCAATGTCAGGTAGCCAAATACGTCATGATAGACGAACGGCTATACCGGAGATCTTACACGCTCCCCTACTTGTGTTGCTTGCAACCTACCGAAGCCGAGCTCATACTCCGCGACACTCATGAGGGCTTGTGCGGCGGACACTTGGGGGTAGGGCCCTCGCCCAAAAGGCACTTCGACAGGGGTATTATTGGCCAACGATGAAGGCGGATGTTGTTGAGCTCGTTAGAAAATGTAACAAATGCCAGAGGCATGCCAATATTCACCACCAACCCGCTGCTGACCTCAAGTATCCCACCAGCCCGTGGCCCTTTGCACAGTGGGGCGTCGATCTACTCGGGCCATTCCCGCCAGCAACGGGTGGGAGGAAATTCTTAGTAGTAGCAGTGGACTACTTCACCAAGTGGGTAGAAGCTGAACCCCTTGTAACGATCACAGCCCGGAATGTCCAAAACTTCTTTTGGAAGAACATCGTATGCCGCTTCGGGTTACCTCGGGTATTGATTTCTAACAATGGCAAGCAGTTCAAGGACATCAAATTCCAAGATTGGTGCCAAGACATGGGAATTCGATAGAATTTTACTTCAGTCGCACACCCTCAAGCAAACGGTCAAGCAGAAGTCACGAACAGAGCCATCCTCCGCGGACTAAAGGCGCGGCTAGACCGAGCTAAAGGGTTGTGAGCAGATGAGCTACCTAGTGTTCTATGGGCCTACCAAACCACGGAGAAGACTGCCACGGGAGAAACACCCTTCAACCTCACCTACGGCACTGAAGCAGTCATCCCCGCAGAGATCGAAGTTCCTATGTTGCGACTAGAAGCATATAGTGACCAGAAGAATGAAGATGAGCTCCGTACAAACCTCGATCTGCTCGACAAAGTAAGGGACCTCGCGTACATTAGGACCGCAGCCTGTCAGCAGAGAGTAGCTCGGTACTATAACGCCAGGGTCAAGAAGCGGAACCTCTGCATTGGCGACCTAGTTCTTTGTAAGGTTATGGTACCTGAGCCCAGCGCTGGCAAGCTTGGGTCTAACTGGAAAGGTCCTTATCGAGTGAAACAAGTGCTCGGGGAAGGAACGTACGAGCTCGAGACCCTCGAAGGGAAACAAGTACCTCGGGCATTGAATATTGTCAACTTAAGACAATACTATCTATAAGAACTAAGTAGGCCACGAGCCACTCCCAGAGCCTAAGGGCCAGAATACCGAGCTAACATGACCTCGGCACAACAAGACCCAGTTGCCTCTATGGCATGGGCGAACTCCAAGAGTGGGCCACGAGCCACTCCCCCAGCCTAAGGGCTAAAACGCCGAGCTAATGAAAGACCTCGGCAGCATACAAGACCTAGCCGCCTCATCAACATAGGCCAAGTACCCTACTATGTCACTCACCTCGGTGTACATAAGGCTACCCCTACTAAGTATCAGAATATAGTACGGGACCACGACAGTCGAGAAGTCCTACTTCGGGTACATAGCTCTAATAGCTTGGGTGTTGAGATCGCCTTAGCAAAGATAAAAAGTGCACACCATACTTAGGAGAAAAAGAAGAACTTTCATTACCATTTCAAAAAAAAAGAAAGAGAAAAATGATAAAGCAATAACCAAGCTAAGCAGCTCGGGAAAGTTTGACAACCACAAGGCACAACCGCCCAACCAAAGATCTTTGAAAGACCGGGTTTATGGCACCCGGAAGCCATCAGAAGTCCAGGAAGAACACCGCCTCAGGGATCCGCCTCCTCATCCTCATCCTCCGGGGAGTCAGGCTCCTCTTCCTCCGCTTGATCCGCCGTCTCAGGAGACAGGCCCTTCATAGTGATGCCGTTGAGGTTGAGCCCGGAGAACTTCTTCCGAACCAACCACCGGCAGAGCTTAAACCCGGAGCGGTACGAACTCGAGCTATATTCCACCTGGAGGTCGTGGTATTCCTGGGAGTCTTTGAAGTCCCAGACCGCCTTCTCTCGTTCAACCTCCACCATCTGGTCAAAGTTTTGAGTCCAATCTAGAAGAGTGGACTCCAAGTCTCGTACCTGCTGCCGAAGAAGCTCCCTCTCCGCCGCCACCCTCGACGACTCCTCCCAGTAATGCGTGCTCTCTTCAGAAAGCCGGGCAATTTGGGCCTTCTGGTCGTGGACGAGCAGCTCCTGAGATTCGCTCCCCTTGCGAGTGTGATGGAGCTCGCCCCAAATCTGGTCGAGCTCGCCCTGGAGCTTCTTATTAGTAGCCCGCTGGTCGACGGCGTCGACAGGGTGGATGCACGTTTGGAGAGCCATGGCATGGATGGCGGTATTCACCTGCCAGCAGAAAAGATCAGAGGACAGTGAAAGGAAGCAAAATGAGAAGAAGAAAGGAAAGAATCACTTACCACCATGCAGTGGGAGGAGGCGAACGCGGCAAGGTCCCCGAGCTCCATATTTCCCCAGTGAGAGACCTCGTCATTGTTAATCGCCTTTCGGCTCCTCCGGCGAGCCACAAGGTAGTCGTTCACCCCTTCCCAGTTCCCCACGGGGAACAGAGGGTAAGGGAATGGCTGGAGGAGGTTACAGGGAGTCGTCCCCTGCTGAGGGTGCTCGTCCCCTTCGAGACCAGCCCTACTAGTTACCTCGGGAGGAGGTGGTGGGATCTCAGGCGAAGGGGAGGATAAAGTCGTCTCAGCAGACCCAAACTCAGTACCCCCGAGGTGGGAGTCCGGTCGGGGTGCGACCTCTTCACCAGGCGCCTCTAGTTTCTTGAGAGAAGGCGGCGCAAGTCGATACCAGACATGATGGCTGCCAAGAAGAAATCACAGTATTAGTTCGGTAAGAACGAGATATATATATATATATATATATATATATATATATATATATATACATACGAACACAATGTCGTGACAAAAACCACGTGACCTAAAAGGACAACCTACCTGGGCTCAGGCCGGCCTGCACGAGCTTCTCCTTGGCCAAGTAGTCCGAACAGAGGAAGCCTACTAATGCCCAGGACAACATCATTTTCTGAGTTTCAGGGTCCAGCTCGACCCCAGAGTCCTGGATGGCGCCCCTCCAAGAAGTAGGGAAGGGCCACCCTTCGGGGTTGCAGACCAAAAAATAATCATGCTTCTAGGCGGGGATTTTCTTCGGAAGCTCATGTAAGAGCTTGTAGCCACGACGGGGAGAGAAGTAGTAGAGACGTCTCTTCGGCAGAGCCCCGGGAGTAGCGTTTTTTATACAAAGGATGGCGGAAAAGATGTCCAGACTCAGGGAAAGACAGTATTCACAACACAAGGATATCGTCCCAACCAAGTTTCGGATGGCATTGGGATGGAGTTGGTCAATAGTAACATTGAAGTGGTTTAGCACCTCCACTATCAGGGGGTGCAGAGGGAGACGCATGTCAGCCTCGAGTTGTTCCTGGTAAATGACTATGTCATTGGGGCCATGCTCCCACGAAAAGTTACCAGTGGGGATGCAGTAGAGGAGGTCCCTAGGGAGGTGGAAGTAGCTAATCAGAGCCCTAAGTCTCCCCTCTGTCATGGAGGAGGGGCCGAAAGTATCGGGCTCCCTTCCCCGCAAAGTGAAAGCTCCTTCGCCGGAGAACTCCCTGGCCCCCGGAACCACCTCCCAAGCTCCCCCCGAGCTCAAGGGAGCATCATCATCTTGGTCATCGCCATGGTGATGGACATGGTACGGGTATCCCGACATGACTGACAATAAGGACTCACCGAAAGGGGACGGGACGAAATAAGTTGAGGAACTCGGCTAGACTTGACAGGTGCGCGACCTTAGAATCCGAAGACAGCAAGATGGCGTGAGGGCAAACGAGGCCCAGAGGGCCCCCCTATTTATAGCCCCCACGTCTCTGAAGCGACGGCCAAGATCTAAGCAGATCCAACGGCTCGCAGGTGCACTGACCGCACGCCTTCTGAAAACTGAAGGTGATTGGCGGTTTGTCGAAGCGACGGCCCAGATCTAAGCAGATCCAACAACTTGCAGGTGCACTGACCGCATGCCTTCTGAAAACCAAAGGTGACTGGCGGCACATCTTCCACGATTAAGGCAATGACGGCTGCACAACGCTCGAAATTGGAAGCCACTTCTGCACATTTTGGGAATCCGAAAAGTTAGAAAAGTCAAAAAATCTCTTGATTCTCACAGACGCATTTAATGCGAGTAGTCAATCAAGTTTGGATTTCGGTCAAATCAGTCCACCACACGTCATGAACTCCTTGCGCAAAGGCAATGCTCTCAACACAAGGAGTGGGGGGCAATTGATGGAGGACGGTTTGACCCGACCTATGAAACGATGACACATGGACAACTGACTCAGCGCAAGCAACAACTAAGCATTATAGCCTAGTGACGGGCTCATAAAGTAGCTCGTTGTGTCGTACCACAACAGGAGAAGCTCGCCACGACGAGAGCACTGGGTTCCCCGAGCTACTTTTGAAGGAACACCCCGAGGCAACTTTAGCTCGCGAATGAACCGCCTAGCCTACACCCCCTCGCTAGGGCTGAGGCACCCCAAGTTGCCTCCGAGCTCGGGGTCCCTTAACCTTTCCTAATACCCGAGTTCCTCCTAGTGGACCTCGGGTCACTCCCAGACAGGAACACACCGATCCGCCTATAAACACCCGAGGTGAGGACACCTCGGGCCAAACAGCTCGGCTTAGCTTGCCACAAGCAACTCGCCACTTACGAGCTAGCCCGGCACTCCCAGATCTCCTGCCCGACCACCGTACCCGACAAATCTGGGGACAACGGCCGTGTCCCTCGTCAGACAGCATCGTGCCTACCACCTTTAGAAGGTGCCTTACACCTGACAGGCACGTACCCTGCAGTGACGGCCCCGCACGTGCCACCTTAGCCCTACCAATAACGGTTGCAGCAGGTTGACAGTGGTGGTTATAACTGCCCTATCAGAAGCCAAGGGGCAAGAGGCAACGGATTTCAGCTATAAGGGACTTAATATCAAGGAGGACAGGTATGATCATTTTAATCTTCTACACCTGCGCTATCTACACTCTTAGCCTTCGTCTTCTCCTTGCTTCTCCTACAGAGTACTAACTTAAGCATCGGAGTGTTCTCGCCGGGTAAGCCCCCGAGGATTCTTCTTCTTCTCCATCTCAGGTATCTTCTAGGAGTCACGTGAGTGCCAGTTAGGAGTGACCGGATTGCGCTCCATCACTTAGGAACAGCCCTACTAGGCTCCTAGCTACTAGTTGAGGGTATTTGTTTCGAAGCTTCACTCTCGCTGATTGTTGGTTAATTGAAAAGGCTAAAGTTGATGGAGGAGGATTTGCAAGCGGTTCTGGTCACCCTAGAGAACAAAATCTGGTCCCAAAAGAAGAAAACTTGGATATTGATCAAATATCATATGGCATGAACGACACACCTCCATCAGCTCCACAATTTTCAACCACTTCGATTATTTCGGTTTTTCTTTAATTTCAATTCAATTTTCCCTCTTAAAATTTTGATTAATTCGATTCAATTTTTAGTCAAATAAACCAAGTGTTCACCCCTGGCCCTGTTTGGTTATGCCTACACTCCCTTGATCCAAAGTAACATGATATCACACATTATGTTAGGGTTTCCTCAAACCTCCAAAGTTTTAACATTTTGTGATTTGCCCCTCAACCAAACCATGTCGCTTGATGGTATGGTTGCTAGGCCATTCAGTAATTCGGATTAGCTGAATGGAATAGCTATATAGCAAGCTGTGGAACCAAAATGATAACATACCACGCCATTGAATGGTTCTAGGCCCCATGTGTTAAAAAACAGGTGTGGGGTGCTATAATTGATCCCACACCCTGATGAACAACTATTGCGTTCAGCTAACCTATCTCTCCATTCAAAGCCCAATAAACAGATCCCACACCCAGGCTATAGTTTAATTTTATAATTAAAAAGTCAAATTTTCATTTTCATAGGGCTGCAATAGATAGGATGAGAATAGGATATATCTAGATCCAAATTTGATTCTTTAATATGTGAATTTTGAATTGAATTTATCTCTTGGATTTATATCAGATTCAAATTGAATTCAGATTGCAATTGGATATTGAATAACATTAATAAATTAAACTAAAAATGATTAAATATTATTTATTATTAATAAAATGCACTACAAATTATTTACAAACAAAACAAATTGGCTTTGATAATGTATATATCATGAACAAAACACATTGAAGATAATTTATGAAACTTGAACCCATGAGTGACAGAAATACAATATCCAAACCAATTTTACTATATAAATTTTAAGTGCATATAAGTATATTATATATTTAAATCCAAATAAACCAGATCATATACGAATACAATAATATACAGATGGATCTATATTTGATCCAGTCATAAACAAATTGAATTCAAATCACCCTTAACCGGATTGGGTTCAAATATAAATTTGGGCAAATGCACATTTTTTGCAACCCTAAAATTTCATCTACTTCTTCCTTTGCTATTTGATATTTTCTCATGATTAGGACGTCAACATACAGAGGACCACCCTAGCCTTCAAAAACCCTACAATTTGGATGCACCACTCTTTAACCTACACCGGGGACAATAATATGCTAATTCCCGAATGGAGAACAAAGAGAATAAAAATTGAGAAACAATTTGGAGCAAGTATGATAAGAATCAGAAATACAACAAACTTGAGCAAGTTTTCCATTAATATGATACATATAACATCAAGGCCATACACACCCACCCTGAGACTCCTGGCATTCTCCTTCCCCCTGCCTTTTGTTTATGTACATTCTATTTGAAGTTTTTCAGTAGAATTGACAATTAGCCCTATCAAGGTTTCCATTCAGTCTAACTCGACTAGCTGTGCTCTCCTCTCTGCTGCCCTTTTTCTTATAAATATCCCCCACCTCAATGCAGCTTTTAGCTTAAGCCAGCCTACAACAGCCTTCCCAGAGCTCCGACTCTGTTGTTGTTCAAATTCTCTCCGAGGTTCATATGGAGCATCATAGGAATAGCAAGCCTCATCTGAATGAACAAAAGCAGTTCCTACCCCAACATCAACCTCCGTATTGAATGTCCTAAGCAACCGCTGCATGTCATCATTCTCCAACATCTGTGAACTCCTCAGCCGGATTTCTTCAGACAAGAAATCTTCCAGACCCTGTCCTTCGTGAGGATGAACAAAATCTCCTGATAGATAAGAACCTCCAAGTGATGATGCTCCAACAGAGGAATAATCTATGTTGCCAGTAAATGATGGTTGAGGGGTTGTGAGTGTTAGGCCCACTGTAGGATCTGATCTTCCATATGGGAATTCAATCAGTTGATGGCCAGAGGGTTGAATGTTGTCATTTTGGAAATGCTGAGCAGATGGAGCATGATTCTGTGCACATGCGGAACCCAAAATGTAGTTATCTACAAGAGGGTGGTTGTTAGTTCCAGCTAGAGCTGCGGCTTCAGCTCCTCTGCTGCCGTTTAGGGAATTCAGCAGGACTTTTCCATCATATTCTATGACATAATTCCAGTTCTCATAGGCTGTCTTCACCAATGAATCAACTGAGATCTGTACAAATCATCCAAGGAATCTCTTTACACTTAGAGAAGTGAAAATGGAAGAGCACTGCTTTTACAAAGCCAAAACTAAGAGGAAATAACTACCTAGTCTTATTTACATATATAGAGGAAACTATGAAATTATAAACCAGTTCGAAGTCTTGGTTGAAATCTATAAAAGCCGATATGTTACAAGCAGGAAAATTGCAAAGGAACTATAGTATTAGACCACCATTTTATGGGTCCCATATAAGATATCTCTTAGCAGGAGCCAAGCACCCACCCACCCCAAAATTTTGAAAATTCATTTTCTATACTAAATACTCACACTCAACATGGATCAAATTCATGTTTCTAACTAAAAAGAGAAAATCTAAGTTCTAACCTTTTGATCATGGGAAAGTGATTCCACAGAGAAGAACTGCGCATCTGCAATAAGCCCACTGAGTGTATAGATACTGTTGAAGACAACACCAGTGCTATGGGTTTCATCAGTGTAGTAAACATAGAGCTTCCCATTCAAGACACATGTCTTGGCATGTTCCATGGTATTCTCCCACATCCTATTGGACATTCCACTCCCAAGGATCTATAATGGTAAATATAGGGTAAGAAACCATAAGAATGGAACACATTTTATCCCCTTAAAACACACTAATTAGAAAGGCAAAACAAATAAAAGAAGTAGAAAAAGGTGTTGTAGGAAACACTAGTTGACAATAAAATGATAAAACCAAAATCCTTACACTTCTTAATCTCTGTGGATCCCTAACAAGAAGCCGAAGAAAATCCTCAACGGTTAATATTTCAGCTGTCATCAGCTTTTTATGCAGTGCTCCATCCTTTGCTATTCTATCTAATCTCCAAACCTCATCATGTAAAGCAGGCGGGTAATGCTTCTTGTACACTGAAAAATAAAAGAGTTACATTACTTGATAAAAAGAAGCATTAAGGGAAACTTTAGTCATAGAATAAACAAAAGGGAAACTGGGAAAAAGAAAGAAACCATCAGTATCCCAAAAGTTTAAGTATGGTGGACAGGTGGAGAATACTCAAGTCAGGTGTACAGAGTGCAGTGCCAACTGCTAAAAATGGGGTTTAAGAGGCCCCTCCTCCCCTCTACACCATAAACATGGCACAGTGAGGAAATATATATAAATACTTGATTTATCCCAAAGGCGATACTCTAACTCCTAAGCCAAAACATTCTCCTGAAAGAATACTGCAACCTCATCCACAGAGATTATGCTGTTACATCAGTCAAAATTCCAGGTGTTCAAAAAAAATGAAAAAGAAATGAACTTCACCAGTTAGGAACCGTTAGATCTTGGCCATACCAACTGAACAGTGGCTCTGAATCTTTGTATTAGGGTGCAACTTGGTTACCAATTTGAAGATTTTTTCCAATTTCCACTCCAAAATTTAACAAATGTTCAACCTCTGCCCACCCAAGTTGCACCCCTCTTTTGCATGGTTTCTAAATATGTTAATAATTACAGAGATGGCAACATATCCTCATTTGAGTATCGTAGAACATCGTTTTAGTCCATTAAAGCAACAAGTAAAAGAAGTAATCAATGCTGAAGAACTCACATTCTCCTCTATGATCTTTAACGGCAAAAGCCTCTGTTTTCGCCTCACGAACCCGAATGCCATCACAATATCCAGGAGCAACCTTCACACCAATTCGAAACTTTCTGCTCCTTATCCAGCTAGAATTGTCAGTAAATGTTAGATCCCCGAGGGTTCCAACTCCTTGCTTAAGAGTCACTTGCAAATCACCAGTCAAAAGAGGCCTCTTCCCTTCACGTTCCCTCACTTCATAACTTTCAAAGTGTTCTTTGGTCCACTCTTCATCAGCTTCATCATTGAAGTCACCTTCAAGTACCACAACATTTACCTTTGCTGCTGATTCTGGTCCCTCTGGTACAACAAAGCCCGTGTTGCCATCAATCAATACAACATGGATGGCTGCACCCTGCTCTCCTTCAACCTTTCCACCAGTGAATAGGTGTGGTGGCAACCTTGTTCTGAAATGAAGTTGTAGCTTCCTTTCTTCAGGGCCTTCTATTGTTTGTGGAGGAGACCTATTTTAGGTAAAAAAAAAATGATCAGTTTGTAGTAAAAGAGACTTTGGACTTAAAAGCAGATGACATTTCTTCCAATTCTCTACATGCTAATACTGAGAGGTCTATAGTTCAAACTTAGAAGCATTGAAAGCTTCCTCTGATTTCATAAATATTGATTATGTCTAGTATTTACATTACAGTAGAGGAATATGTTTTTCATGGTACCTACCTACTACTGACAATGACAGGCTGCAAGAGATATAGATGCAACACACATATAGGCTACCCACTACCTAAGCATGACATTTTGTCATGCAGGCTACAAACATATACTTAAATAAGCTCATACTGAAAGTGTGTGTGTGTGTGTGTGTGTGTGAGAGAGAGAGAGAGAGAGAGAGATGGGAGTTTTAGTTTCCTTACTTGGTTTCATAGTATTTAAATAATAATCTAATATCTACCAGTTAGTAATTGCTTCAGTTATTTGCAGATGGTAATGATATATCATTAACTACTTCAGCAGCTATTTCAAATATGACATGTATGAACACTACAAACACACAAAAGACCTCCAAATGCATGAGGCAAGAACCTTGAGACTTAAACATAAAGATCATCATGAACCATCATTTTTTAAACTGTGGAGTTCAACAGAAAACTTATATCTACCAAAGAAAAATATATAAATCTATCCAGTCATCATCACATACAAAATAAAATTAAGACAAGGAAAATGCCTTAATTAACACATTTTATTTTTCTGGAGTGTAACTTCAACTAAATCTTTGTAAATTCATCATTGGAATCTGCTACTCAGCCATTAAATCTCATCTAAGTTTTGTTCTTGCATTTGTTAAGTCCCATCTGACACCAATTCACTCATTAAAACATCTTGCTCTTGTGAAGGATTCCTTTCTGAATTACAACCCAAGTACAATGATCTTTTACCATCAAGTTTTGTTATGAGAACCATATGACATCAAGTCTTGTTGGACCTCTCAGAGGTTAAGGGATTCATGAGAGCATGGTGGATCAAAGGCTTAAATAGGAAAGGCAAAACTTCCTGGGCAAAGCTTTTAGGTAGACCCCAAGTCATGTATTCTTAGCCGAGCAGAACTGGTTAGGGGGGGAGGGGTGCTTTACAGTGGCTTTCTGTAGAGTCCCCGTTATGATCTTCACCTTCAATAAAATACGTTATCATTTAAAAAAAAAAATCTTGTTATGAGAACCTTGTTTCAACTGATGAATGAGGCGTATCTCATATCTCATTTGCACATGGCACCTTTAGTCATGGTGCAGGCTTTTGTACTTAGAGGTTCAGTCTCAAGTATTGAACCTCAAGACATTTTGCTTGGTGAGAAGCTAGAGGTTAAGTTTCACATGCCCTTTTGAATCAATGGTCATAAGTTAAAATGCATACTAGCATCATGAAGAATTAATGATACAAATAAGCAATTATAGAGGATAATTATTTGTGTTGAGGAATAGATGTTTCTCACAAATAGTATTAAGTTCAAAACAAACCTTCCTGCCAGCTTTGCATGACCTAATTTTGTCAAAGCACGCTCAATTTCTTCACTTACCTGTTTTTCCATAAGAAACACAACATTAAAGCATGATGAGTTTTCCAAGTGCATATATAATACAGGTATGAATGCATTGTTCCTTGCATACCTTTCAAGAAAAAAAAAAAGATACAAATTAAAAGACCAACATACTAGGGAAAATGCAACTCTAATTACATGCCAACTTTAGAGTTATAGAGGAATTTTATCTTATGAAAGTTTAAACAGCAAAGAACAAAGTCAAGGAATAACAGGCAGTCTACTTGATAGTTCTACTTTGATGTTCAATAAAAGTTCTTGGAAGGTAGTTGGAATTTGAAACCATGTCTATGCTGTGACCTCCCACAAAATTACTGACTTGGCAAGCAGGCAACTTCATTACATTTATAGGCTTCCAAACTCCAACAGCATTCACAATATGGTATTTTTTCTATCAAACAATTATGATATTTAGTCATATTTTGTTGATGGTAGGGAAACAAGGAAACTTTAATGTCCTTGAATAAAGTATTGAAAGCAGAAAAAAAATGCTAACAATTTTTAAATGATGTATGAATATCGCAATTTCCTTTAGCTAACCATCAATCCAGAATTTTGTGACCACAGGCATGTAGCTGTTTAACTAAACTAAAGAACAAGCAATAAATTCTAAGTTTGATCAAAAAGTGCTATATAAGATGCGATTTTATTTTTTAACATGGATTTAGCAAATTTATGAGAAAGATTATTTTGGAATTCTTAAAGGTGCCATCTATAAATTATAAGTTTGATCATAAGAGGTGCACCAGTGAACTCACAGCTACTTCATCACATCATTCTCCAATGACTTAACATTCCTATACCACAAACTCGTATCAGAAAACTTTGGTGGTTCTAGAAACCAAAAGCACAAAGAACGAATTCATTTTCTTCCATATTTCCAACCAAAAGAAATATCCATTTCTAATTTTTTGATATATGCAGGAGGACATAATTGTAACATATTCAATGCGCTTCAAATGATATCATATTATTCTCGGGCAGCTTAACCATTCACAAAATAATGAATTAAAAGAATCTATATATTTGAAACAATAAAAGCACTTTTCTAGCTTAAAGTAAAAAAGGCCCGACATACAATTCTGCGGAACAGAGGCTCCAAAGATGAGCAAAGCCTTTGCAAACTATCCACCTTTAGAGCTTCCACAATGACACTGTAGAAGAAAAGCAAAAAAAACACAATCAAGTTAAGAAGATAGAGAAAACTCGTATCTAGGACTTGTTGAAAGAAAGGATACAATGACCCATGGGAGGGTGGAATTAACATATATTAGGTTAAATCGCAAAATGTGAAATAAGAATTAACTAACCTAGAGCAAATAGGTTATTAATGCAAAGGTCTTTTATTTTAATTCAGCAAAAACTGAATTTTTCTTCAAGAAGAAACTATTCCCTTTCCTCCCATAAGCAAACAGTAAATGAAACTATTCACCAAAGGATTCCATTTTGGTTAATTAGCATTTCATAACACCAACTCTGAACAATACAACAAGTTTGGAGGAAAGACCAAATGAGAACCCAAGTGGAGTAATAGATGGATTCCTTCACCTCCTTCCAAAGGATATGCATTTCATTAACTCTTGCTCTCACCTGATGAAATGGCCCTGATGCAGGAATGAAGCCCCAGAAAAGGAAAGAGCTACAGAGCAACCCATACTTGGCCATTTCAGATCTACAGAGCAAACAGCCTTCGCTGAACCTTTTTATATGGATATCATTACTAGTTATCTTTGAATAGCAGCTTTCCAAAACCTAAAAGATAGAGACATTACAAGCACTGAACTATGAACTATAGTATGATATCCAACAATGACTGGGTTTTTTTTTTTATCAGCACCCGACATGACTAGGTTTTACAACATGGAATCCCTTGTTTGTATGGTCTATCACTCAGTTCTTATGCCTCAAAACTTGTGTGCCTAATGAAATTTTACCCCACATCATACTCATTTCACCCCCAATAACATTGATAATAATCTAATTTTTGAATGATTTATAACAATGTTTTAAAAAGAACAAGAGGCTTATGCCTTGAGGTTCACCTCAAAGCAACTTTTAAGGAAAAAGATAGTCAGGCTCAACCTCAACCTTGAGGTGCTTTTTGTCTCTAAATGTGCATCTATGTTTTCTATGTGCTTGTATCTATACTTTGACATATTGAAGGCCATTTTGAGGTATGATTTTTAACAGTTAGAGCTCCCTAATAGTCATTATGATTCGTAAGAATGTAACCATTTGTTCATTTTTGTTTTTTTTCCTACATAAAAAACATATTCATATTGCATATTCTTATATTTTGCTCATTTTAGTTTTATTCTGTTCTTAAGTATCAGAAACCCATGAGGCTTGCACCTCACGCCTTGAGGATTATGCCATATGGCACTAAAGGTTGGTACCTCACCTTACACCTCTGCTGTTTTAAACATCCATTTATAATCATCATGGATGCTATGCTGACAAACAAGCATACGGATATTATGGAGTTGGAAGTTATCTCAACATGGCATTGACATTTTGACAGAACCAGGAACCAATTGAGCAAAAACATCACGATCTAAAGTGACCTGACTAAAATCAGAAAACACATGGTCCCCTGCTTGGCACACAATCCACATATCTCTACCTCCAAACGCTCTTAATCTCTGAGAGACATACTTTTCCGTCCCAGCTCACGAAATCCCATCTTAGACGTTCTCATACGAGAGAAATTGTTGACCCTTACCCAATAATTCCAGTATAACTTCTGGTTCTGATAAGGGTTCATTATATTTCACACAAGCATATGTCCTGAACAGACCGGCTATTTTCAGGTATCTGACTACTCAGAGATAGTGCAACAGGCATAGCTATGGTACTCGAAATTCTATAGTTACAATCTATTAAAATAATCATGAAGAAATCACCAATTTTTGTTAATCAAAGAGAAACAAAAAACGCAAACAACGATTAAATAAATACATCAATAGGATGGAAAAGATCATCAAAACCAAGAAAGAGAAAAAAAAGGAAGATAACCCAAATCAAGAGCATTAAATAACACTAGTTATTATAATAACGACGATGACGAGATGTTTTAACTCTCTGAAGAACTAACCTAGCAAGAGCTGGCACCCTTGGCTTCTTAGCCCGGGAAGCTTCGTCTTCATCTTCCTCACCCCGTTCGAAACTTCTCTTCTCTCCTCCCATACTTCTCAAACTTTTCATTAATTACGAAAAAACCAACGCCCCAACAGTTTCAACACACACAGTCAGAAACCATGGCAGGTCATCGCCCTACAGATCAGAACTTGCTACGAAGCTTCCTGGAGGCAAACTATCTCCAAGAGACGAAGAATTTATAGCTGAGGAATGTCGAGCACGAGAGAGAAGTATTCACTATTTTTTTTCCTAGGGCTCTCGCTGAATTTAGCTAAGAAAGACTGGTTTGAATCTGTAATTCTGAGCTCAGAAACCATACAACTAGTCAAGTACTCGATCTGAACAGGGGAAAAATAATATCTATAAATAAATAAACTATTTTTCATTTGGTGGAAATAATAAATAAACTATTTGGACGTCTCAGAGGAAGCCACTCACCCTGCGCCCGCCCTTTTCTGAAATCCGGGCCGTCCATTTATTTTGTTTTTTTAATTGATTATTTGGGATCGTAGCTGGGTTTTTGAATATTTAAAAGATTCCGCGTTCTTGAGCAGAGAATCTGTGTGCTAATGGCCGTTGGATCTTCATCGGGATCTGTACCAAATTCTTAACTACCAGATGTGGGGGAGGGAGCACCACAGTAGCCTGACCCGGTCTAGAAGTCAAGCGTGCCTCGTCTCGTGAGGCCAACGTTAAATGTAAATGCCCCTGCTTTTTCTTCATAATTACAAAAAAACTGCAAACATCAACGCGTTTTGCAGTCAACGGGCTGCCAATCTCAGTCCAACTCGGCGCCTACGCTAGAGTGTAATTTAACCTTGTCCATATATCATGATGCTGATGCTGACTCACGATATTTAGGGTTTGTATGTGTGGCATCTTATGTCTTATCAGGACTTGAAATGGATGCTGCAGTTACGGACCTGGTTATAGAGATGAGATTGGTGGGCGCCCAACAAGCGACCCACATGCACATCTCAGCGTGCATTAGGAATCATAGAGAGAAGATATTCTCAATACACGGTGGGTGGTGCTGAGATTGTGGGGCACCAATTTAGAGGTGTAAAGTGGGCCGTGTCGGGCTGGCACGTGGGTGGCCCCGCATTTTGTGCAGGCCGTGCCATGCTGGCTCGTGGCTTATTATGGGGCCGTGTTGTCCTCTCCGGTGAAAATTTTGGGGTTGGTTTAGGTGCACGCCACGGGTCGGTCTGGCTTGTGGACCGGGTCGGGCCGTATATCGGGCCAAAACTATTTATTTAAAAAAAATTAACAAAAAAATTTAAAATTTTAATTTTATATGAATTTTGTATATAAAATTGTTTATATATGCAATAATTAAATAAATTAATATAACAAAATTAAAAAATATATATTTATTTTATTAATATATTATATACTACAATCTATATATTATTATATAATTATAATATATATAATATATATATGGGTTGTGCCACGGGCTGTGCTGGGTCGAGCTGTGGGCTGGGTCGTGCCAGCCCACGGGCCGTGGGCAACATGCCGTACCGGGCCGTAGACCTAAAATCCTAGACCCAGCACGGCCCGCATGGTCGTGTCAGGCCGTGCTGGGCCACAGGCGGCACCGCCCCATTTACACCTCTATGCCAATGTGATAATGTGATCATCGGGTTGTATCTCATATTCTCATATTATGAATCTATACCGTAGGATCAGGTCATATTTCGGGTATTTCCGAATCGGATCCGATAATACAAATCACAAATCAATTCGAATCCAAATGTTGGATATCTGAATATGATCCGATTCGAGTAAACTCTGAAAATTTTAAGGAATTATTAAAAGAAAAAGCTTGATAATGTATATAAAGAACAAATATTTTTTTCACTATTTTCATTATATATATATAGAAATTGTTTAAAACTCCCCATTTTCATTATTTCTCTTAAATTCACCATAACTTTTTAAAATATCTAAAACTCATCGTGTCACTAACTTGACGTTAAATAGGCCTATGGGTATTAATATATTATCATTTTAACCTTTATAGAAAAATATAAAATATATACAAAATAAATCAATAGATGTTAATATATTACCATTTAATATTTAGACATGAAAAAAGTTCAAAAAATATTTTCAAATATAAAATACATAAAAACATAAAAGTTACAAAAAAATATAAAAAATTATAGAAATTGCAAACAAAATTAAAAATTATTTTCAAATTATAGAAACTGATGAAGGGTGATTAGGCACGACCTAGCAAAATGGGGACACGTAGGCGCGATCTGATCGAAGGATGACAACTCAGCCAGGCAAGCCCAATTCACAACATTTGGAGTTCGGGTATTCAGCCACTTCGGCCCAAAGCCCACCTCGGTGTATAGGCACCTCGACACTCAGTCCAATTCGGGACTAAAGAATCGAAGTTCCAGCTCGGAGCTGAGTCGAAATGCCACATAACCGACTCCAAAAGCCTCCCCAACAGAAAGTGTCGAGATGAATGTCACCAAGGGGCAAGCCCAACAATCAACCTTCCCCCAAGCTCCTACGATGTGCATCGGCCAATTCACTATTCTGCTCACAGCGTCCGGAGTCCCATCACTCTTCGTACCACCGAGCACCACACAAGTGAGCGTCACACTTCCCCCTGTGGTAGGCACAACTTTCTCTGAGCCATCCATGATTCCCCTCGGAATTGGGCATTGCCAGTTTCATGACCTCGTTCAGTGCGTCGGGCTATTCAGATCCAAATGCAGCAGGTCCAATAGTTCCAGCAGTACCAGCAGTACTATTTGTACCAGCATTATCAACACCAGTTCCCTCCACTACAACCAAACCAGCAGCCGGTTCCACCTTGGCACCCAGGGCCCCGTTAGGGCCAGAACCCGAATCGGCCTGGAACTAACCAGAACATCAGTCGATCTCCCCGTAGGGGTGAAGAGACCTCACAAGTACTGATTCCTCTTAGGAGTCAGGTTTCGCCCCGTGGGAGGAGAGACGGTCAGCACACTCCTCTAGTCTCGCAAGGAAATCTCAGAAATAGGTCTGGGGATAGTCAGCCCAATCCGCCTTGGTACTCGCAGCAAGAAAATGACGGCTCACGAGTAAATAACTAGTTTGGGGTTTGAGGTGCGAACTCGAGACAAGGCCTCTCCGTCCCTCGTGATAACTAGTTCAAGCCCCACAACCAACAGAATCCCACAAGGAACCAGGATCTACCTCACGGCAAGGCCAAAATACCAGACCAGACTGAAGTCAACAGCACCAACGCCAAGCCAGTGAAGAAGCAGCAACGGTGACGTCGCAAAACACGCCGCCCCTCGATCAAGAACAGCCCGCCAACGAGAAGAGCAAACCAAAGGAAAGGAAGAAGCGAGCTCGGTGGCTACAAAGACTGCACCTCCACTACTTTGCCGATCATCCCCTCCGTTTCCCAAGCTCTTGGAAACTCCAATGCCAAAAGATTTTAAGATGTCCCCATTAGACAAGTATGACGGGTCGTTTGACCCCAATGATCATGTGGACTCTTTCCAGTCTCAGATGCACCTAGCTGGGGCTGATGAGTCTTGCATGTGTGTGGCCTTCTCTACTACGTTTAAGGGGGTAGTCCAAACTTGGTACCGCAATCACCGCCGGAAAAAGAGGAAGAAAGAGAATGAAGGAACAAGCAATGGTGGACAGAAAAAGAAGAAAAGCAAGTCCCCGAGTAGGGGAAGAAACAACTCAAAAAGCCAGTCCCCCTCGCGAACTCACAAATCAGGTCGACTCTCTAGGACCCCACCTGTGGAGAGAACGAGCTACACACCTTTGCACGCTAAGAGTGGAGAGATCCTAATGGCCATTAAGGACTCCTCCTTCGCCAAATGGCCTCCCAAGCTAAGGGGACACCTAGGAACAAGAAACTCAAATGTTTACTGCCATTTTCACCGAGATCATAGACTCAACACAAAGAATTGTAGGAATGTCCGCAACGAGATTGAGGAACTTATCCGATGCGGATACCTGAAGAACTTCATCTTGCGAGAAGAGAGGGGACAAACAGATCGGTAGGCAGATCGACAGGGGGACCAAAGGAATGGCCTCGAAGTCAGTAGGCAGAATGAGCAACCACCGAGACAGTTGCCAAAGGAAAGATCGATCCGTGGGGTAATTAACATGATCACCAGTGGGTCCATCATCGTCAGATGTACATCAGCAGCCGAGAGGACCTCGGTCCACGAGTTGGAGAACGAAGAGGAAAACCCGCCAAAGCGACCTCGGCTCGAAGAACCGATATACTTCACTAAGGACGATGTGCGCGGGATCCAGTACCCTCACGATGATGCCCTAGTGGTGAAGCTACAAATTAATGACTTCGAGGTAAAGTGCATCTTCGTAGACTCAGACAGCTCGGCAGATAAACTCTTCAAGGAAACCTTCGACAAATTATAGTTACAGCAGAGCGACCTGAGACCGGAAGATACTCCTTTGGTAGGGTTCAGCAGCGAGGAGGTCAGACCTCTTAGTCGAATCACAATACCCGTGGAAGTCGGCACGTGGCCAAATATCATGCGATTTGAGCACACGTTCCTAGTAGTCACGACTCCCTCCCCCTACAATGCCATAGTAGGTCGGCCCATCACGCATGTTCTACGTGCGATAGTATCTACTTACTATTTGAAGATGAAGTTCCCAACTGATTACGGAGTAGGAGTCGTGCTAGGTGACCAGCTCAAATCACGCAAGTGCTACATGGCTGCTCTAAAAGGAAAAGCAAAACTAGCAGAGGATATCGAGCTTGAGCGACCAGTAGAGTATACCGACGAGCGAGCTGCCCCGGAAGAGGAGACGGTCCACATACCAATCTCTGCTGATGAACCGGCCAAGACTCTCCAGATCGGTGACTCAATCAACGAACCACTTCGCTCCCAGCTTGTAAGTTTCTTACTTGAAAACTTGGATGTTTTTGCTTGGTCCACAGCAGAAATGCCCGGAATTGATTTAAAAATTATAACTCACAAACTGAATACCGACCCTTTAGTGAAGCCAGTAATGTAGAAGAAGCACAACCTCACTCTGGAACGTTAGAAGGTAGTCGGTGAAGAGGTTGGGAAGCTCCTCGCAGCAGACTTCATCAGGGAAGTCCATTACCCGAGCTGGGTGGCTAACCCGGTTCTGGTGAAAAAAACCAATGGCAAGTGGCTCATGTGCATCGATTCCACCGACCTAAATAGAGCCTACCTGAAAGATTGCTTCCCGCTACCCAAGATTGACGGCCTAGTGGATGCGACCTCAGGGCATGAGTTGCTGAGCTTCCTGGACGCCTATTCTGGTTACAACCAGATTAGGATGGATCTTGCTGACGAAGAGAAGACCGCCTTCATAACTGAGCTTGGGTTATACTATTACAAGGTCATGCCCTTCGGATTAAAAAATGCTAGGGCAACCTTCCAACGCCTTGTAAATAAGATTTTTGAGCCGTTAATCGACAATAAAGTAGAATGTTATGTTGATGACATGGTCGTGAAGACCCAGCTTTCAGATTTTTTGTTGAATGATTTAAAGAATGTTTTTCAAATGTTACGAAAATATAACATGAAGTTAAATCCAAATAAGTGCGTCTTTGGAGTCACTTCGGGTAAATTTCTAGGTTATATAGTCAACCGACGTGGCATCGAGGCCAACCTAGATAAAATAAAAGTCATTCTAGATATGAGACCACCTCGCAAAATAAAAGAGGTTCAGAGGTTGATTGGCTAGATAGCCGCTCTGAGCCGCTTCATGTCCAAATCGGCAGACTGGTGCTTACCCTTTTTTAAAGCCATAAAAAAGAGTAAGGACTTCGAATGGACTGAAGAATGCCAGCTCACCTTTGATAAGATGAAAAGATAGTTAAGTACCACCCCAGTTTTAACTCAACCTGAAGAAGGGGATGTGTTAAAGCTATACCTCTTTGCAAGTGACGAAGTGGTTAGTTCGGTATTGATCAAAGAAGTAGATTGGGTCCAATGACCCATCTACTATGTTAGCAAAATTTTGCAGGATGCAGAAACCAGGTATTCGGAGATCAGGAAATTAGCATACACACTAATCATAGCAGCCCGAAAGCTCCGCTCGTACTTCCAGGCCCACACTATCGTCGTTCTCACCAACAAACCCTTCAGGCAGATTCTGCTCAAACCCGAGGTGTCTAGGATATTAACGAAGTGGTCCATCGAACTGAGCGAATATGATATCCGGTATGAGCCTCAGCCAACAGTCAAAGCTCAAGTCTTGGCCGATTTTGTAGCAGAATGCATGTTCAACACAATGACCCCCAAGCTAGTCGAGCTCGATCACACGACGGGAGCTTTAACCAGTGCGACGCCAATCCCTGTCAGAGTGGAACCAACCTGGGACGAGGAGCCCTAGATCCTCCATGTCAACGGATCATCCAACCAGCAGGGAAGCGGTCCAGGACTAATACTATACAGCCCAAGCGAGGTGAAGCTGGAATATGCTCTCTGGTTCGGATTTAAGGCAAAATATGAAGCATTGGTCGCCGGGTTAACCCTAGCAAGGGAAATGAAAGCAAAGCACCTCATTGTATGCAGCGACTCACAACTAGTGGTTAACCAAGTCACTGGTGAGTATGAAGCCCGTGACCCCACTATGGCAGCTTACTTGGCTAAAGTCAGAGAGATCCTGCGCAGCTTCATCTCCTACTTCATCAGACAAATTCCAAGGTCCGAGAACGCTGAGGTCGATGCCTTGTTGCGACTAGCTAGCACGAGCAGCAACACCATGCAAACTGTGTACATAGAGGACCTACCTCGGCCCAGCATTCTTGGGGGGGAGGGGGGGCAAAAGAGGTCGCTCCCGTATCACAAGCAGAACCGACCTGGATCGACCCACTCGTGAGTTATCTACTCCATGGGACCCTACCCATAGAACGTAACCCAGCCTGAAGGGTAGAGCGCCAATCAGCTAAATACGTCCTCATAGATAGACAACTGTATAGAAGGTCTTTCACGCTCCCTTACCTACGCTGCTTGCGACCCTCAGAAGCTGAGCATGTACTTCGCAACACCCATGAAGGCTTGTGCAACAAACACTTGGGGGGCAGAGCTCTAGCACAGAAAGTGTTAAGGCAAGGCTATTATTGGCCCATGATGAAGGCGGATGCACTCGAACTCGTCAAAAAATGTGACAGGTGTCAGAGGCATGCCAACATTCACCATCAACCTGCTTTTGATTTGAAATACCTCACTAGCCCGTGGCCCTTTGCATAGTGGGGAATCGGCATCCTTGGTCCTTTCCCCCCAGCAACAGGGCAGAGGAGGTTCTTGGTTGTAGCAGTAGATTACATTATGAAGTTGGTGGAAGCCGAACCCTTGGAAACGATCACAGCCTGCAACAAACATAATTTCTTCTGGAAAAGAATAATATGTCGCTTTGGACTACCTTAAGTGTTGATATCCAACAATGGGAAACTGTTCGAAAATATTAAGTTTCAAAATTGGTGTGCAGAAATGGGGATTCAACAAAATTTTACCTCGGTGGCACACCCCAGGCCAACAGGCAAGTAGAAGTAACTAACAGATCGATATTCCGCGGATTGAAAGCTCGCTTAGCTCAAGCTAAGGGGTTGTGAGTGGATGAACTGCCTACTGTCCTTTGGGCCTACCGAACTACTATTAAGACCGCCACAGGTGAAACCCCTTTCAACCTTACGTATGGCACAGAAGCGGTGGTCCTGGCAAAAATCAAGGTACCCACATTATGATTGGAGGCTTACGATAAGGAGGCGAACGATGATGAGCTCCGTGCCAACCTAGACCTGATAGAGGAGGAACGAGACATGGCTTACATTCGGACTGCAACTTACCAACAAAGAGTAGTTTGGTATTATAACACCCAGGTCAGAAAACGACACTTTCGCATCGGCCACCTGGTTCTTCGGATGGTTATAGTACCTGAGCCCGGCGTTGGCAAGCTTGGACCGAGTTGCGAAGGTCCATACCGAGTAATGCGGGTATTTGGGAAAGGCACATATGAGCTCGAGACTTTAGAAGGGAAGTAGGTACCACGAGCATGGAATATCGATAACCTAAGAAGGTACTACTCATGAACTTGCAACCCAAAGGCAAAATTTCCTCAAGCCTATGTGACCATCGAACTGGACAAAAAAGATGACTGACTGGAGAGAGGACTGCGAGTCACTCCCAGGAGCCTAAGGGTTATGGTGCCGAGCTGACAGAAGACCTCGACACTACAAAAAGTCCTAGTTGCCTCTTTGGCATAAGTAGACAAGTCCTAGTCACCTCTTTGACATAGGTAGACAAGTCCTACTCACCTCTTTGGCATTGGCAGACAAGTCTTAGTTGCCTCTTCGGCATAGGCAACTCGGGTGCAAACCCTACGGTGTCTAATTCACCTCGGCGTACAACAACGTAAGGTTAATCCCACATGGAGTCAAGTTCGTTAGCTCGACACTTAGGGATAACCAACACTTAGGCAAATAAGTGACCCAGGCATAGACAGATCGGGTATGTACCCTATAGTGTCTGATCGTCCAGGCATGCAATGGCAATTAGAACATTTCTACTAGTGAAAAGTTCACTCCTATTTGGTTTAGTTTGCCAGCTCGGGAGTAATCTACACAGAAAAAGTTTTGCACACAAAGATTTCAAAACACTTATATTTCATTGATGTAGAACTTCAAGTACAAAAAATAAAAATAAAAAAAAGAAACTACTGTAACCGAGCTTAGAGGCCCATGATGTACAATGTATGTAAGGGAGTCCAAGAAAAGAGGCACGACTAAACATCTGATCTGATAGAATCCCCTCCAATAAGTAGGTCAATTACCATGTGGTCCTCCTCCATGTCCTCTCGGCTTGCCTCCCTTGACGGCCTCACCTCAAGAATTTCATCGTCACTCTCCCCTTCGAAGGAGTCGGGTTCCTTGTCAACCTCCTTCGCCATCTCGGGAGTGACGACCGACATGGAAACAGATCCGAAGTCGAGCTCAGAAAACTTCTGCCGCATCAGCCACTTACAAAGCTTGAAGCCTGACCGGTACGAGTTAGATCCATACTCGACCTGGAGTTCGTGAAACTCCAGGGACTCCTTAAACTCCCCGATGGTGCGATCTCTCTCTTGAACCCATGCCTCCAGGATGGTGGTGTCAAAGATCTCGGTGCACTCCTTAATCATCGCCTCGAGGTTCTCGTTCTCCCGCAGGAGAGCCTCCTTCTCCCCTTTGAGTTTCTTCTTCTCCTCCGTCAGTACGAGAATCAGCTCCTCCTGGCATTGAGTTCCCTTCTTGGCCCAAAGAACCTCGCCTCAAGCTAAATCCAACTCGCGGTAAAGATTCCGACCATTTTCTTTGGCCTCCCGGGCTCACTTCAAACGGATCTCGGACTGGTAGACAAGTGAATGAATAGCGGAGTTCACCTGGAGAATGGAAAGTAGGCGTAAGTACTATTAATAGAAGAATAAGAAAGTAAACAAAGGGGTGGGTTACTCACCACCATGCAGTAACTAACCGCTCTTCCTCCGAGTTGACTCATTGGCATGTCAGCCCATTCCGCGACCACCGCAGGAAACACGACATCCTTGCTCTTGAGGAGCCCAAGCCGCAGAGTCATTCTGCTCTCCTTCGGGGGTTGAGGCTCGGACACCGAAGTACCCTCGGGCTCGCGAGGCGGGGCCCCCTCGTCCAGGTCAACGATTAGAGGCTGAGGGCGAACCTCCTCCTTCGGGAGCTCGGCCGAGGTCGGCTCTAGTGCAGTGATGGGAAGGAACCGAAAGACCGACCTCCTTCCGACGGGACCTCTTCGAGGCCTTCCTCTTCTTTCCCTTCTGAACACTCCGTAGAAGGTTTGTTGCATCAACACCTGTCATAGCTTCTGCAAGAGAAAAAGGAAAAAGTTAGTCACGAACTGAAGTAAGTGCAAAAATAAAAAAGAAAAAATGATGTGTGTGCCAAGGTGGAGGCCTACTAGGAGGACTCAGCCTAGCTCGTACAAGCTTTTCCTCAGCCAGGAAATCTATCATTTCAAGGCCGAGGTCCCTCCAAGAATTGATGACCACCCTAGTCTCAGCATCCAGCCTCACCCCAGGGTCCTTAATGGCCACTCGCCAGTGAGTCGGGAATGGACATCCCTCAGGGTTCTAAACAAAGAAGTACCTCCTCTTCAGGCCGGTACTTTGTTCGAGCTACCGAACAGAACATTGAACCCAGGGCGGGGGAAATGCAATAACTCTGCCAGGTGTCCTCGCGCAGGTAAGAAGAGTTCTTCTTGATGGAGCAGATCGATCTAAAGATGTCTAGGGTAAGAGGTTGGTTATACTCATGGAACAGTGAGATCGTGCCAACAATGGTTCGGATGGAGTTCGGGTGTAACTGATCAATGGTAATGTTGAAGAACTTAATGATTTCTATGATGAAAGGGTGGAGCAGGAAGCACAACCAAGCTACGAGCTGCTCCTCAAAAACCGCGAGCTCGTGGTGACCATGAACCCAAGGGTACTGACCCAAAGGAATATTGAAGGTAAGGGTGTCGGGAAGACGGTAACGGGCTACCAAGGACAACAATCTATCCGAGGTCATTGTGGAAGGATCGAAGTCATCCGGATCCCGACCCCGAGAAGATGGGACCCCCTCTCCGGAGGTCGGACGCTCTACTCGAGGTTCAGGTTCCTTAGGCCGAGATGGCTCGACGTCGGGTAAAGGTGTTTCCCCTAAGATGTGTAAAGAGGAGCTCTCTAGCGAAGAGCTGACCTCACCGACAAGAGCCGAGGACCGCACCTCGGCACCCTCGGGCTCACTAGAATCGCTAAGTAACCTATCTATGCTAGCACTAGAAAAGGAAAGGGGAACAACTAATGAAAGAAGACGAACTCACCAAAAGGACGACAACGCCCTCGGACACAAAGGGAAGAGTGGCGAGTTGAAGGACTCCGACGTGATCTCAGGAGAGCTCAATTACAATATTTATGGCGAAGGTAATGGGCCCTTTGGCCCCCTATTTATAGTCCACCGTATCTGATGATCAACGACTAAGACCTGTACGATCCGACGACTCCCATGAAAACTGGTTGCACGCTACCCGAAGACGAAATCAATTGAGCGCGCCCTTTGGCGTCCGTGGAATCTATAAATAGTGTGACATTCGCACGTGCCCGAGACACGACCTGGGTCATTTCGTGGTTGAGCCAAATGGTTGAACAGACCCGACCAACGGTTCGCCCTCCAAATTGACTAGACCTTGCGCCAAATCCACCTGGACTCTTCATGAACTCCCTGCACTGGGTTAGGACCCCTGGCACGAGGAGTGGGGGGCAATTGATGAAGGGTGATTTGGCACGACCTAGCAAGAAGGGGACATGTAGGCGCGATCTGATCGAAGGATGACAACTCATCCAGGCAAGCCCAATTCGCAACATTCGGAGTTCGGGTATTCAACCACCTCGGCCGAAAATCCACCTCGGTGTAGAGGCACCTCGACACCCAATCCAATTTGGGACTAAAGAATCGAAGTTCCAGCTCGGAGCTAATGAGCCGAAACGCCACATAACTGACTCCAAAGGCCTCCCCAACAGATCCCTAATCTCTCGAGATCACGATGAGCCAACAAATCACGAATTTCCCAAGATCGTGATGAGAACTCATCCCGGCTCCGCCTGAATCGGAGGTAAACGATAATCCTTATCAACATACTGTTCTCCTTCAAGAACGAAACAAACCTTATTTCCACATCCCGGAGATCCCAGAGCTCTTTCGTAAGGCCCACGACTATTCTAGTATATAAAGACATGAAACCTTAAGGCAAAGGTACGTGTGATTATTCTACTCACTAGTACTCAAGCTATCAAGCATTTAGCTCGCATTCACATCATAAGTACCGAATTAAGCATCGGAGCGACCTCGTCGGGTTAGCTATCCCGGTTTTTTTGATCCACTGTTTGTAGATTGATCCAGCTCACCGCCCATTTGGAGTTCGGATCGCCCTCCAGCTAGGAGTAGCCAAATCGCGCACCATCAAAAACTATAGAAATTGAAAAATAAAATCAGAAAATAAAAATTGTAGAAAAAACACCAAAAATTATAGAAAAACACAGAAATTACAAATAAATAGAAAAAATACAGGAAAATTTATAGATTGTAGAAAATAGAAAATGTAAAAACAATAGAAATTATAAAAAACATTGAAAATTATAACAAAACACTAAAAATGCTAAAAAACAAGAATATTGAAAATTGGACAAGACCATTTTTCCTCTAACTGGCCATTCAAGGGTAATTTGGTCATAAAAATTGTTATTTATGCTAACATGGACACCTCTGTTAAGGAGAATTAACGGTGCACTAATGGAAGGTGAGTTTTGGAAAATAAAAAGCTTGCTGACATTATGAGTTTTAGACATTTTGAAAAACTGTGGTGAGTTTAAGAGAAATGTTGAAAACTCATGGTGAGTCCCCCCCCACATACACATATATATATATATACATGTCTTTTTTATCAAAAATAGAAAATGCAATGTATACATACTTATAAACAAATAAATAAAGCATGCACACACACATAAGATCATATTCTTTCAAATCAAATAGGGGTGATCTGAATTTATTTTGATTTTTATAATTTGATCAATATAATCCAAAATCATTTTAAAATGTCGCAATGAAAAATATACAAAAAAAATCTATTCTTATATGTTTTGCTATTTCACTTTCAGTTAACAAAGCCCATAGGTCCCTGCTAATATATAGTATAATTACATTGGACTCTCTCTCAACCACAACAATCCTGATCGTCCTCAATCCAAGATGGGAGATGGGAAATATCCCCACCACGCTGTGGAATAGAAGCCTTGAAAGTCATAAGAGGCATCTTCTCCGTCTCCAAACATCCCAAACATCCCATTGATTGATGTTGATGAAACTGAAACAGCAGCGCATAACAATGCATGCCCAAAGCCCACTCCATTGTTAACCCCAAGAAATCGAAATCGAGTTTCCTTGACCCCTGTTAACTTTTCTAACTCTCCTTCTTCGATATGCAAGTCTTTCGACAATGTCTTACACAACTGTACAGAGAGTTTCAGTTGAAACATACGGAATCTTATAGACTAACTCGTTCTCGAAGGAGAAAATAGACTAGCCGGAACCATCTACACAATTTCTATTTTTTAGACGACTTGACTTGGGATAAAATGTCACTGATGGTTAAAGTTTAAGCCTTCCAACATTCGATATAGAATAAATGGGCCATGTTTTCGAGGAGGGATGTAATTAGGCTTTCCATGCTTTTAAATATTTTAAGGCCATGTTTGGATCCAGGAATAGGGGTCTGGAATTCGAATCGGAATCGGAATGGGTTATTCTGATTCCAGGTGTTTGGTTGGATAAAATCCGAATCCCATTTTTCATTTCTACTGGAATGACTTTCTTCTATTTGAGGCAATGGTCATTCTTTGCTTTTTCTTTGGAAATGAAATCTCAATCTTACTGATTCTAATTTTCATTCTAATTCTTGTCTGAACCAAACATATTATAAGAATAGACCATTCTGATTCCAATTCTGATTTTCGTCTCAAATTCTCAAGTGCTCTCCTTTGACAACCAAGAATATATCCTTTAATAAAGACCTTGGATGGACCATCTTAAAGAATATATATCCTTTTAAGACCTTTGAGTCTAGAGTACAAGCTCAACTGCTTGTATATTATTATTTGATTGATGAGAAAAAAAAATGAAATTGAAATTTGTAATCAAATGAATTTTATTCTCATCTTTGTCATGAAAAGAAAAGAAGAATTTACAGTCTATTTGATTTGCAGTTGAAATTGGAATTAGAGTCGGAATGGTCTAGTCCCATAGTCTATTTGGTTCAGACAGGAATTTAATTTCTAAGGAAGAGATAGGAAATAACCATTCCTCAAATGGGGGAATGAGATTCCAATTCCATTCAACCAAGCAATTGAAAACGAAATAGCCCGAACCCCTATCCCTACAAACCAAATGTTTGAAGCCATAATTTACATATTCTCGTGTTTCTCCCTTTTTTTTCGCCATTGCAAACACGTTGAGAGGCATGGTGTTTTAGAGCCATAATTTACATATTCTTCTTCCTATCTTTCTCGTTTCCTCTGTTTGTTGTTAAAAAAACCACTAAGTGACGAATGCGGTGTTTTCAGTGTAGTATTTAGGCAACCTTTGAAATAGAATGAAGAGGGCTTCGATTTGAGGGATGTGGTCATTGATGATCGGTCATTTATAAATTAAAAAATTAAAATATATATTAAATATAAAATAATATATATAATATATCAAAAATATATTTATACATTATTTATTATTAAAATATATATTTATACACATACATATATTAATTGACATGACATGGGTTCAATTTGACCAATCTAACCGGTGACCTGCAATTAAATATATAATTATTAATTATTAATCATCAATTTTGTTTAATTATTATATTAACTCAACTATATTAATCAATACATTATATTAATTATAATTACAATATCAATTAATTATTTATAATATTAAGTATAATATTAGTAATTAATTATATTAATTAAAATATTAATTGTATTACTTAGTAATTATTAATTGTAATATTTTTATTATAATATTGTTATAATTATTGATTTTATTATAAATTAATTTAATTACTTATTATTATTGCTAATTAGGAATAATTTTTAATTAGTACTTATTATTTATAGTTATATTAATTTTTAACTAATTAATTTAATAATTTCCTGTATTATATATAATTTTTTTTAATTTTTGGTGACTATTTTAATGAATGTCATTATTGATTAACTCTATAATAATTAAATAAATAGTTCGTTATTAAATTAAAAAGACAAACAAAATTTTTCAGAATTACAGTTAAATTGATCAACCGACAACTTTTAGAATTCGGATTTCAGATTAAAAAATATATATATTCTCTACATTAATAAATTAGAGCAAAGGGCAAAGAAAAGTACACCAAATTCAATAATTCATTTCATGATAAAGGATGATGCGATACAAACAATTCTTGTGCTTTTTAGCTCATGTGCTTTGTATCCATCCATCCATTAATGGATATGTACAAGCTACAGACTAAAGATTTGTTTTATAGCATTTAATCTATATTCTAGAATATACGGGAACGGAATTTACTCTTCACACTTGGGCGCCTCACATGCACATCCACGGGAACATCTCCCGTAAAAAATAACTTACAAATACGGGAGATGCTCCCAATGCATGCATGATATAATTGTGAGGCGCAGATCCGGTCTCGAATATACGAGGTTTGCCTGGCAACATTCATACGCGCACACCTCCCGCCTGCATGTAGGGCGAGGGCCTTGTCCTTGAACTCAACACGTCTCACTGCAGAATTAAATGCACCAGACATTCGTCGACAGCCACCTCTGCACCTTATCTTCACCTCCCCTTTCGAAGCGATAAAACCCAGATGGCAAATCCACCCACAAAGGATCAGACGCTGTTCGGTTCGCCGTTCATCACTCATCTTTTCCTCTAAGAGATGGATGTAGTCAAGGGCTTGGATTTGCAGAGGTACATGGGTCGGTGGTACGAGATTGCTTCATTGCCTTCAAGGTTTCAACCCAAAGAGGGAATCAACACGAGAGCTACTTATACTCTGAACAGTGATGGAACTATTCATGTCCTCAATGAGAGCTGGAGCAGTGGAAAGAGAGCATCCATAGAGGGGACGGCTTATAAGGTAGATCCTGCGAGTGACGAAGCCAAGCTCAAAGTCAAATTCTATGTTCCCCCCTTCTTGCCTATAATTCCTTCTGTTGGGGATTACTGGGTTCTCTGCATTGACGACGATTATCAGTATGCGTTGATCGGACAGCCCAGCAGGAAGTGTCTTTGGGTATGCTCATGGGTTCTCTTAGAACTTTGTTTGATAGAATTCTGTAGGTTTACTTTGTTTCAATTTTCACAACTAAGAACTTATTCTCACTTTGGTTTTGGGCCTGTTTCATGTATTCTGTAGGTTTAGGATCATAGACTACTCTTTCATCTCTGTGTATTGCCATTACTGTATGATCATTTTCTTTCTACATTAATTCCTCTGATCTATTTAATTCTCATTACTTTTTGCGTACTTTCAGATCTTGTGCAGGCAAAACTATCTTGATGAGGACACCTACAATCAGCTCCTTCAGAGAGCCACCGATGAAGGTTACGATGTGAAGCATATCCACAAAACAGTCCACACCGACCCACCGCCGGAAGGAGGAGGTCCCGAGGACGAAGGCTTTTGGTGGTTCAAATCCATCTTTGGGAAATAAGAAAAAGTTTAGCAAAATAATTGAATAAATAAATAAAATATGAGAAAACCCATAATATCTTAATTACCTCTGTGAGGTATTCTGCTCTACTTTTATATTTTCTTTTACTGTAAAAATGTTTACTTGGTTGTAATTTGTGAAGTTATGGAGCATCTCCATCTTCTGGACAAATGTTTCCTTGGCTTTTGTAGGTCTGTTTAGGTGTGAAATTTTGTGGGATTCTTGTTTGGAACTAAGATGAATTGCTGATCTGTTGGGTTCCTTCCTGTACAAATTGACAAAACGTTGACGGGAGAATCAAATCCCAAGAAAAGAGTTAACATTGTCTGTACAATGCGTAGGTGGTGCATGCAACTCCTCGATGCATCAGTCCGGAATACATACTGCCACAGGAAGTCCGAGCTCGGCTATACCGAGTCATTTGCCAAACAGTCGAATGACTTAGGGTTGACCATTGTTCGATTAAAACAAAAAATCAAACCGCATAAATTTTATTATTTGTAGTATATATGTATATAATATATTTTATATATTATATAGAAGATTTATAATATATATAAAATGTTAATATACATTAATATATTAAAGAAATTTGGTTTTAATTGAAATAATCGAAAATCGTTTTTCATTTATTTCAGTTTTAATTTGATTTTCCAAATAAACTGATTTCTTAACCCTATCAAACGGCTCTTACCAAACAGTCTAGAAGCTTTAGCTTAATACGTGGCCATTTGGCTGGCTAAAACAAAAATAACTTCCTCTGCAGGTGATTTTTGTTTTGATGGACTCAAATCCCAGTATGTTTGGAACAGTTTATTAGTAAATTTAATATTTTATTGTTCCAAAAAAAGAGTTCGATCTTTATTTATATAAAACAAGTAAAAGCTCTGCACTAGACTCCTTTTGTTGATTTTATTAAATATTCATTGTGGTTATGTTGGAATAGGTCTGAATGTTTGAGAAAATATCAAAATAGAACCGAGTGCATATTTGGGATAAACTTATATGAACAGTGAAGTTATTTCTTTTTATTCAAATCCTGGTGCATGTGATATGGTTGAGACAAATGTAAAAAAACTTGTAATCAATCAACTAGCATTAGAAGTGGTAGTATTTATCAAAATTAATTTAGGTTGGGTTCTGATTGGTCAAAGCTGCTGAGTATTGTAATTTATTCAAGAGACAACTTAGCAGTAAGGCTTTTCAGTTTAGCTACTTCATTAGCTAACAAATCAAAATGGTTTGATAATAAATTGGTTTTGATTGTAGGTGACAGTAGGGTTGTCAATGGACTAGATAGTCCAACTCAACTGGGTTCAATATGATTCCATTACAGATGGACCAGGCCCAGTTCAATCTGATAAATTTTTCGTCTGAACCGGTTCAATTCAATGTTTCATTGGTTCAAATTGATTTTAGTTTAGATTGGACCAGATATTGGTTCAATCTAATATCCATTACAGATAGGTTAGGTCAAATCCAATCTAATAAATACTTTTTCTTATTTTAAGGTCTTTCCTCCTTTCTCGTTAAAATGTCCCTTTTAACACTAAATTTTTAATCACAAAAAGAAGATAAGTCCTTAAAATAAGGAACGCCAAACACAGTCTTAAAACCATTAGTCTGGACTGGTCTGATTCAATGTTCCATTGGACC